>NC_092693.1:7914633-8540883 GCF_964275005.1 Diadema setosum | reverse complement strand
TCTTGTTATTCCATCTACAGTCAATATCAGACAAGCCTTGTGCACATCTCAGTCGCTTTGAGGGTGGATGTATGAAATGAAGGGCTCGTATTCCTTGTGCTCAAAGGTATTGGAGTAGTATACAGGTGCACGTGGCATTGATTTTGTGATCTAATGTGGCAAGACTCGAGTCCACACGTTCTGTTAGTTTAAAACATGATGAAGAAATGAACCATAATCATGTTGATGAAACACTAAAGGACTAATAATATTGCTTGTTTTGGAGACTAGACATAGGTAGGCTACTCAGTCCAATGCATACAACTTTAATGCTGTCCATGTCACTACAGTATTTTAAAAAAAAAAATCTCTTTATTATTGTTATTCATTATATGCTTTAAAGGTCCAGTTTACCTTTGGGAGCAGTGATTTCAAAAATGTTCAAGATATCACATTTGATGCATATGTGTAGGTCTGTTGTATCACAAAACATCCTACCATATAAAATTTTTGCAATAAAGCCTAGAATATGAGGAGATATCTGCATTTTTCTGAATAAACCATAACTGTATACGGTTTAGTCTGGAAGCATTCTTATTATAACTATTGTTCACATTTTGTGTATTTAACAGTACTGACATCGATTATATGGATTAAAATTTTTACAGTGGTTGTTTCTATCCCTAACTCACATTTTAGAACTATTTTAAAGCACTAGTGTTGGGTTTTTGTTTCATCTGCAAATGGTAAATTATGCCTTTAAGATTGATGTTCTGATGGTATGGAGATAGTGTCGATAGATGACTGACGGTGAGGTCAAAGTGATCTCCTCTGTCAGGACATGCATATGACCTCTGGTTTCCCTCTTTAAGTTGATGGCTCTGTCCTGATTGGATTTGGCCAGCTGAAGGCTTAGCCTGACTTCCAGGCTCTCTACATGTAGGCATTTCTTTTTGCCTTCACTCGAAGCGATGAACACTGTCTTTTTCTCCATGGTATTCTTATCTTGGCATACATACCAACACTACAGCAACAAGATATACAAGAACAACATTTTTCTTGAAGTTTGCCAGTGCAAATTTAGATCCTCAGTCATAAGATACTAGCCTTTGTATGGGTGAGGGAATCATTCTTTTCTTGAGTATGATTTTATCTGTAAAACGAACGACCTTCCCTCTCCTTCACTATCATATTCCATTATAAAACTCTTATATCCTAATCTCGGTCCAGTGCCAGTGAAGTATGATATATTCCTGCAATAAATCTGTCCCACAAAAGGAAGAATATATAAGGAACCATAGTTGAGATTTTTCCATTTTTTCTCTCTCACTTTTTATGGGTCAGCCAAATTATAGTCGGCTTTTAGGTTTGGGTGGCAGTGTTTGTTCATCGATGGTAACAAATCAACTGACAGGCTTGAAATTAGGCTAGAAATGGCTCCTGATGAAGGACAGATCGCCTTGTACAGATGCTATTCATAGCATATAGGGAGCGGCAAGGGATTGAATGAACACTGGAAAGTGGCAAGAAAAGTGATTTTGATACACATGACAGAATGCAGTATATACGCTTCTCAGTATGTGTCCTTTGTTAGAGACCCAGTAAAGGTAAACTTTTCAGATAGCACTGAGATTTGTGTGGAGATGGTATACCAACTTCTGACGACTGTTGTCAAAATCGTGCATACTTAGTCTGAACCAGATATTAGCAAGATGAGAATATTAAAGTCATAGGGCCTATCACATACCAACCTATGCAACACAAAATTTCACCCTGTGCTTCTGTCCTTTGGTCATTATGTCAATATATGATTGCCACTGATATACTGGTATTCTGCACTCTATTCATAACTAATTTGCTAGTCAATCATATGAGTATACATCAACTTTATTCTTTTTTTTTTGTTATCTCTGCTGGTGAAAAAGGAAATGAATGTGTTTTATTAGTGTGTGTGCAGGCCTGATGTCAAGGATTTGTGATGATTGTGAACTCTTGTAGTGCATAGAGATATTCATGCTGAATATCTCTTGCATTTTGGTAAAAAGTGTGGTTTTGTGGAGCTTTGCCAATTCATGTTCATCATAGTGTCGTTCTGTCACTCAGTGCATCCTTACTTGTCAGGGTTTGTCTCGGAATATGGCCTAGAAATTCTTTGCATACATGTCATGTGGGTTCATGATGAAGATTGTGACATAAATGTTGGTGATTGACTGTGTTTTGATTCCCCAAAGTTCATGAACCACATGTAAGTCTGCGTGGGCATATTAAACTTGACTTGCATCACCCCCCCCCCCCCCCATTGAATGTTGGCAGAGTTCGAAAAGTACAAGATCAAAATAGTACAAGTAAGCTATGGCTATTGTTTCTGTCCACATGAATATCGGTACATGTTTTGTCCACATGAATACGTTTATGCAGTACAGAACTGAAGCTGTAATAAAAATTCTTTATTTATTTATTTATTTTTTTTTTGCAGACATATAATTGTAGCAATCAGATCTGGGTGAAACAGTCAACCTGATGAACTTTCATTGTTATAAATAGTGTAGTTGTGATTGCATGCATTTTGGGCAAATTCAGGTAGCTCTGTTCTTATAAGCCCTAGACATAGAGATTAACAAAAAGGCCATTGGCAAAAGTTTTAGCGGATGGAGATTATCTCTTTCATTGAGCGAGAGTTGTGTAAACCTTTTGACTTCCTTTGAACTTGAGCATAATCTCTTCCCCCCCCTCAATCCATGGAGCTCTTTTCTCTTCGCATCCATTCCATGTAGTCTTTGTTTCAGACTCCCAACATTTTGATGTATATTTTCAATTTTCCAGAGGCACAGCTGGTTTTTGCCCATTGAGATAACATGCATCCTTGCGTCAGCAGTACATAGCTTCGAAAGAGTCACATGGTTGGTTGTGAAATATTGCTTCAACTCTTTGATAAATTGTCTTCCAGAAATTCTCATTCTATTTTTTTTTTCCTTCATTTTTTTACAGAGTAGTCTAGAATCTCATACTATTCTTTTTCCATCATTAGTCTCCCGTACAGACTCCAGCTATGCCCTTATCTGACTACCAGTGGCAATGGCATTCAGACCTTTCTCCCCCACCCCCACTCCCACACCCCTGAAGGCTTATAAATCTCATTTTGATAATGCCCAGTGGCTGGCAGGGCTGCATTTAACGAGATTGCCTACTGATTAAAATTAGGAGTGGGAAGACAAAAAAAAAGGAAAAAAAAAGAAAAGAAAAAAGGACAGGCTTTGTGAGAAGGGAAATAAGCCAAGAGGAAATGCTGATCCTAAAATTATGCCAGACGAGATTATCATTATTATGACTACTACTCCCTTGTGGCTACGGTAAGAGTACTCTATTCCTGGTTGGTCAGTGGCTAAAAACAATTTTTTTTTTGAACTTCTGTAAAGTATTGGAATACTTTGTTACTAAGAGGATTGATAGGTTTGTCTGTACTATTTTCTATATATCTGTTTCATCTTCTTGATGGCTAAGTGTTACACTAAATTTGTCGTATTCTCTCATGTGCCATGAACATGTAGGAATGAATTTGTGGGAGCCTTTAGTATAGCAAGATTTAAAGTGTAAAACGGTGCAAGGAAGGTAAAAGGATGTCATCGCTTCTTAATACTGTAAAATGAGGAATGTTCGCGTGCATTTTAATTCCGCGAATTTCGCGAGCGCCAAGATTTGCGAAATTAAAATGCACGCGAAATTTCTTGTTTACACTATATGCATTGAACGCCTGTGGCAATTTGTGAAAATTTCATGCCACGAAAAAGGCCGTCGGCTCCAATTCGCGAAAATTTTGTGCCGCGAATATATCATGTTTTACAGTACTCTTTACTCTCTCATTTGTGTCGTGTCTCTCATTTGGTGAAGTGTGCTTCACCAAGAACACTTTGGTCAGTGAAGTTTGAGGCACAGCCACACTCCATCTTATACCTGGCTCCCAGCGGTTAAAAAAAAAAGAGAGATGTGTCTGGAACCAAGACTAAGAGAAGATGCCCACTACTAACCTACATCATCATCTCCTCACCTGTTCTACATTTGTTTAAAAGCAGAAACAAACTGGGATCCCAGCTTGCTTCTAAGCGTGACGGCCGCCTGATGGGGATCCCATGTTGACCTCAGTTCACCCTTTACAAAAAGGTCACTGACAACAATGAACAAGGGCTTGTCCAAAAAGTGCAAACCCCCATCACTGTTAAACCGCTCTCTTTGAGTTGAGTGTTGGCTTCAATGGAATTAAATCCATCCTTGTCCTTGTGTAATCTGCTATTTAGTTTGGGGGGGGGGGGTGGGAGAGGTTAGAGGGGAGGGGTGAGAGTATTATTTACCTCTGGGAAAAAGAGACAGAAAGTGTTTATTTGTTACGTTTGTTGCATTTTTAATAAATTATGTGAATTTACACACTTGCTGTGCCATTCAGTCCACTTGTCCTGTAGGGAAGCAGGTTTGATAGTGTGTCATGATATCACAGAGTTATATTTTACTGTAGGGAAAGAAAGTAATTATGACTGAAAAAAAAAACCCCACAGCACTTCATACAAACAGTCTGACACAAGTCAGTGAATTTTTTTGATGGCATACATTATATGCAGAATGTACATTGGCAAGGTAAACTGCTCTTTTACCACTGACAAAGAGTACAAGGGATGGATTTTACGACAAAACAAATTCTCAACGTGAACCATATGTGTCTCGCATTAAAGGTTCCAAAGACCAGAGATGGTGACTTGAACGACCAACCCACAAACAGGGACTTTGCGTCTGTGTCTGTCTGCTGTGGACTTCACCGTGGATGTCTTTCGTCAATGTTTGCTTGACTTTGACCCAGTTTTGGAGCCCAGCAATCTCTCCTTTTGCTACACACAAATGTGATATTGTCCTCCAGTTGCACATGGAGATTTCAGGAGGAGAGAGGAACTGAGTTTGAACCTCACATTTATTTTTTGCAAGCATTTTTTCATTGCACTTCTTGGACTCTGCTGCTACGCGTATGCAGTGAAACTAAAGAAAGTAGCTAATATCTGTGCCTCTCGAGATTGATCATTTACCTTCCTAATTATTCATTCCCTGTTTTCTTTCATCCGTCAAGACCTGATGCCACCAGGAGAAATGAAATGAAGCTAAGAGGATGTAGAAAGTGCTCATACCGCAATATGCCATATCACACTGCACTGGATGATCATACACTAGTGGATGTGGAGAGAGTCTGGTTTTCTGTTTCTTTTTATATGACCTGTACCATCAATGTGAGAGACTGGACAGCTTTTATGCATGGACACTTTCATACGCTATATATCACATTGTGATTTTATAGTCCACATAATGTGGGGAAGATTACTTCCTTCTCCATTCCTTAACCATTGCAATAAGGAAGGAAATTGGGTATTAGAAAGGTAGTAAGCATCGACACTTCCAAAAGCCGTAATTATGCCGTGTTGGACTGTCATACACATGGTATACAGTTGGGAAGGGGTAGATATTTATTTCCCTTTTCTACTTAGGACCTGTAATACCAAGAAGGAAACACTGTGTTAGAAAGTTATAAATGGGCATTGATACTTTTACAAAGCAACTACCACTGCTGGAGATATGTATTCATGGACAGAAGGTGGTAGGAATTTAATTTTCTGCCGCTGCATCAATCTCCTGCTTGGCACATTATGACAATGCTCTGGTCATCCATATTTTTGACCCCCCCCCCCCCATCTCGTTCCTCCTTGACCCGATGATGATGATCATCCTTATGACTATGTGTGCACTTCTCAGCAGGGTTTGCAGTCATTCGTGCACTTGGTGATTTGTTGCATCTCATCTTGAGAAGTATGATATTCATCCAGAGCAACAATTACAGGAGGGGGGGGGGGGGGGGGGAGCTCCAAGAGTGCCCCCTTCCTCTCTTTTCTCTTTCCCTTCTGATATTCTTGAATTCACAGGATCTTCTTGTGCTTGGGTCAGTGAATTTTTAAGTGACACTGTATCCGTCCTCCTCAGCGGTGCTATATAGCCGGTCCACGGGTATTTGGCCCGAGAATCATGACCAGAATTCGCACTTGCTCGTAGGGACGGTGATTAATGGTGACGTTGTGGGTCTTGGGACCGAAGTTTGTCGGCCTCCTCGCAATTTCCCTTGAGAATGGCATCAACCCTGGCATTTCATATAACCACAGTTATGAATCCTGAGAATGGAAGCGATCTGCTGAGCGGTCACTGGGAGGAAGGATGCAGTACAGATCCGAAAGGGGGGAGGCGAGGGTGTGTGTGTGTGTGTGTGTGTGTGAAGTGGTCACACAGATGTTCTGAAACTGGGGAATTTTATGTATGGGAATGTGATAGATGGTAGACATCGCAATAATTGTAGGCCTATTTATTGATTTTGATCAAATGTGATTCTTTTGATAGCAGATGGGCGCATTGGTTGAGTCTGTTTCGATTTTCTCATCTGGAAGGAGACCTACTTTGTGGGGAGTGGATGTGGAAAAAAAAAGAAGAGAAGGTCTGAACATTTTAGGAAGGCATGAATCATGCATGTGTAGCTTGATAAATGCCTCTGTACTTCAAGTTTATGTGACTGGGCTGAGGTAAACATTAACTCGAAGACACATGTAAACTCTAGGACCCCCTTCCAAGTAGGCCCTACACCTTTGAGGCATCTGTCACTGGTAAACAAAACTCTTCCTCCCTTCAAACAGCATGATTCTTGTTTGTTTGTCAGCTCAGTTGAAAGCAAGGTGATAGTCTTTCAAATCCAGACTGTGCTTAGTTTAGTGCCAGATAGTGCTACAGAACAATATCAACATCAAGATTAGATTGAAATTTTCTATTAGATTGTACATTCAGTCATCTATTTGTTTGTTTGAAATTTATTTGTTCATTTTTTGTTTGCATTGTAAATATCCATTTGTTCAATTTTTGCTTATCGTATTTGCATACTTGTTGAGATACTATCTATTTTTCTTTCTGTTTATTTCTTGACCATTTTCCTTTATTTTTCTTTTGTAAATAAGCTGCTGGAAATGCTTTCAAAAGATTGAAGTAGAATCCATGCATTGTGTATCTCATTATGTCTGCAAGCATAACAGCATTGGCAGCATTGTTATCAGTGGATAATTGTGTTATTTCTATTTTGATAAACCTTGATTAGACCACTACCTGAAATGTCAAATTGCCGTTACACACGATGGCCATGTCCTTGGTTGTGATATAGTGTAGGATGAGCCGTCATTATCTGGGATCATACACATTGCTCATCAAATTAGATGTGCAATCTCAAATGTAGCCCTATCTCGTTCAGGGCAGGAACACATAAGGTTATGACAATGTCCACTTAAGATCTGTTTGCGTTTAAAGGGATGGCATAGTTTTGGTTGAGACGGGGGATTAAGATTTGACTTTTTGTGAAATAATTAGAAACCACTTATGAAATATTAAAACCAGCATGTAATTCCAAGAGAAATTCACATTTTATTTGATGAAAATCACTTTTGCAATTGCTTAGATGTCCAAAAACAAAGTGGTCCTAATAATAGGTGGGTCCCACCTTTTATTAGGACCTCTTTGTTTTTGAAGATCTCGGCCATTTCAAAGCCTATTTTCATCAGACAGACTTGAATTCCTCTTGGAATGGTATACTTTTTAATATTTCATAAGAGGTCTCTCATTATCTCTAAAATAAATTTGGAAACCAGAAGACCCATCTCAACCAAAATGTACCATCCCTTTAAAGTGAAGAAAGTAACTTTGCTGATCTATTACTAGTGTAAAACTGTGTACCAGTATTAACCACTCCTGTGCTGTCTATGGTATATAAATGCATTGATGTCAATGGCATGTTGTGATGTTGGACTGAAGGTGTTAAGGAAGAGTGGAGGGTGCAGAGCCCACCGAAGTGCTTCTAAATCAGGTCTGAATGGAACACGCTAGTATAAAGAGATCAGATGATATGGCTTCCCCCCATCTAAGTGCTGTTTGTCTGGCCGGTCTATTATTGGGACAGGCTGTCGGGGATGAAGACACCATTGATGGTCCTGATAGAGGTGTCCTGTGGGGGACAGCCTTGGTCAAGGAAGGAGCGTGGTCAATAAAGTCCAAGTGTGCTGGCGTGTGATCTTCAGTCCACAAAAGAGGATTTGCGCAAAAGATTACACGAGGTTACTCACTGCACCGTAACTGTAAACTGTTGAAGATGGGCCATTTAGTGTCAACAAAAGCAGATTCTCTGGATGGGCAAATAAGCATCCTGCACAAAGTACTATCTGCTTCTAGGAGTAGGAAGAAAGGAAAACTCGTACAGAATTGATGAAGGGGACTTCAATTTGACTTTGGAATATCCATGCACATGTATGCTGTAAAGATGATGGTTGGTGATGAGTAGATAGAAGTAGAAAGATGATTGGTAGGGGTTTACCAATTAGTTGTGTGTTGTAACTTGTTAATCATGGGGTGTTCTCAATCACAAGTAGGTAAATATCACAAGATGACAAATTACATGTATGTCAGTTTCATAGCATAGTTCGTATGTCAATTGCATTGTGAATAGAACAAATCGTATGGACTGAGGAAATGTGTTGTTCATGGCATGTAGTTGTAATATGACATTATTCATTTACTTGACTATATTTTCAGCTATCCAGCTTCATACCATCAGTGCTGCTTGTCATTGCTTAGCCATGCATCTTCAATTAAAAGAGATGTAGTTGACATTTTGTCACAATAATTACTGTCAACTCGATGACAACTCAACTGCTGAAAGCTGATTGCCTGTTGCCTCGATGCAGCTCGAGTATCTGGTAGTTGTTGGTAGCTGTTGTTTTAATGCGCTTCAGGAAATGAGGTCATGGACTTGCCAAGAAGAATAAATCTTTGCCATGGTCATGTGACCATAACACTGCTCTCTCCCAAAAGGGAAACATCAAAACTCAATAGCTGTTAGCAGAGATAAGAAGACCATGTTATGATTTCTGTTGAATTTTGAGGAAGGAAGCGACCTGATCTGTGTTAAATTTCTGAACATTCAAATGAGGGCAACTAATTTCTGTTTAAAATTGTTGTTTTCCCCCTTTCTGTGCAATATGTTCAATATTCTGCTTGAATTAAATTCAACTTTGCTAGATGGAATGTAGATAACATCATTTGCATTGCATATGGCTACAAGTTAAATTGCAGCCTTGTTAGCAGCATCAGCGAGAGTAAGATAAGTGTCTATACCAGCAGAGATCCTCCATGGCATATGATATGGGAGGTGCCGGTCAATATGATATCCTGTGATAAGTACCACACAACAAAAAATCAAACAAATTGAACAATGCCATAAGACTCTTTGACATTAAGGTGATTACAGCAGCCTAATTGTTTGTTTGTTTGTTTTTTAATTTGTGTGTGTGTATGTGCCTGTCTGCCATTTAACTCTTACTGTACTATCTATCCTTTTTTAAAAAGATCTTTTCCAGATGAGCAGAAATACAAAAATAAACAAAAACACAAAAGAGCTATAGGTCACAAAATTATAATTTCTTCTTTTGATTTTTTTTTATTTACACTATATTTTTTTCCCAGTGTGATATTTGACAAACGATACAAGCTCCTACCAAGGAGGGTTTTTTTTTCTTTTAAAGAAAAAACAAAACAAAAACAATAAAAGATATAGAGCATTATGCAGCCCATTGTATTCACCCTCTTCAGGCTGCTGTTCCAAAATTCAAGTTCTGTCACACACATGAAAATGTTGCCTTTGGGTGTAAGAGGGTTAAAGAGAATTGGCATCAACATTTTGTGACAGTTGGTGATCAAGACTCCAAATATTCACCCTTGTCAAAGTGTATATTATTTAATGCTATCATGCCAGACAATAATGGCACGAGGCTGCAAATAACTCCCCATATCCATTTTCAGCCTTTTCAGTAGTGCTCATAAAATAAATAATGGTCATATTAAAGGGGATTAATGCAGTATATGGACTGAAAGCAGAAAAAAATGTGTGTGTGGAGGCTGTCTCAGTTTGCAGAAACTTTTTCTGGTCAAGTTATCAAGTTGCTAATTGACACATATTATGTGATTACATTGAATCATTGGGTTGTTGTAGAGGAATGAGGGAGATGCGTATTGGTGAAATGGCGTAAAACAATACATTTAGTGACTATATATTTCTGTGACTGACAAATTAATTTGCTGGTTTGAATTGTTGGGAAGAGGATGATTTCAGACGAGCAGTGGTATCTTGACTGCTCACCAAGCCTCCAGTTCTTCCAAAGAAATAAAAACAAAAATCATCAAAACATATCCATTGATTTGTTGCATTTTGGAAACCATAATCACTAAAATTAGAGCATGATTTGTCAGTTGTCAGATTAAATGAGGCACAAATCACTTTACTGTATGTACCACACTGATATATACAAAAACGAAGTAAACTAAGTGGTCCTGATAAAAGGTAGGACCCACCTTTTAGTAGGACCACTTTGTTTTTTGGATATCTCAGCCATTTCAAAATCGCTTTTCATCATATAAATTTTAGTTCCTCTTATAGGATCATGTGCTTTATAATATTTCATCCAAGTTTTTTATAGTTATTTCACAAAAAGTTAAAACGTGAATTCCCATCCCAATCAGAACTATGCATCTCTTTAAATATACCTCACCAACTTGATATAATGACTATATATCACTAGCCCTGAACTCCACATGAGGCTCAGAGATAATGACATTAAATGTCGTGCATTGAATGGAAGATGGGATACATATTATATGCTGTGGAGACATGTCTTGATAGTAGGCAGCTGAGCAGTCCGAAAGTAATTGGAAAGCCGGCCAGAATTTATTTGAAGGAAGGTTGTGCCCCTATTTGCTCGTCCGTGTGTGTCCACAATGCTGGGGCGTCCGCACATTCACGATGCAAAGATGCGAAATGTTTTCCTTTCTCACCCTCCTTCGTCTATCCGCGTGGGTGCACCTTTTTTTTTATCTCTCTTTCTATGTTCCTCTCTCTCTCCCCCTTCCACCCCTTTCCTACTGGGCCTCTTGGCTATTTATATTCCTGTTTCATAGTTTATACTCACACTATTCTCAGTCTGTTCTTACTCCATACAAGAGGCTCATTCACACATGTAAATTTCATGAACAGTGGATGCAGCTCAAAACTTTTTTTTTTTTTAATGTTTTTTTTTAATCTTTCCATTTTTTTTTATTAAAGAACATCAAACAAAATTACAGAGATCAAAAACATGATTATACAAATAGAAATAAACAAAAAAAAGAAAACAAAAATAAAAAAAAAGCAGCATACAAAAACCAATCATGTCCATTATGAATTACTAAACAGTATACATTCTATCAAATAAAACAGTGTTATAACGAGGTTTTTAGGAACATATTTTTACCATTAACCCTTTGCTTCATCAGGTCCGTAGTCTATCAAGATACAAAAACAAACAATAAAAGGGGACCAACAAAATAAGTGACACATCCGGGACTCCGGGTTCAACTACATAAATAAGTTAAAAATCCAGTCTCCATTTCCGAAAATGTAAAGCAAGCGTACCCTTTTTCTTTGCCAAAAAATACTCTAAATCCTTGTTAGTCTTAAGACAAGCTTTCAATCCCATGAACTCTGGGGTAGTACCCTGAAATTTACAAATATAAATATAATATTTTACGAGAAGAAAAATATAAGTTAAAAATTTATCCTCATGTATACCAAACATTTTTTCAAAATCTGAGACGATTCTATTTGTACCTGCAGCTCAAAACTTACTCCCCTTTCCATGTTCTCTATATTACACAGGGTGTAAACACATTGCACCATCTAAGCACTGAATTTGGCAGGTAAAGCTCATACAAGGCAAGCTGGAATCTCAACCAGAGATGAATCGACCCATGTAATTGCAGATTGTGTGATATTTCTGGTAATGATAAAATGAAAACAAACAAAGAAACAAACAAACAACAAACCCCAAAATCGAGCTTTTAAGTTCTTGGTTCTTTCACCCTATGGTACTGAGCAAGTATTCACGATGTCCTCCCCTTCCCAAATGGAATCTTCTAATGCATTTTCAATCATGAAGCGTAATCATGATTGCTAGCATATTTTGTTTTGAACACAGACTGACAGACTGCTTTCTGTGTATTATAACTCCTCTGAAATTTCTTCCGTGCTGTCATTTCTCCCCGTGCCTTACTCTCCTATCCTGTTTGGTCAGACCTCACATCATTACGTGCATCACTCTTCTTTGTTGTTGTTCTTATTCTGGATTCCTTTTTTGATTTCGGTTAATAGTATTTTTTGTCGGTGTAGTGGCATTTACTGGTCCTCTCTCACAGTGTACATTGTATGGCAAGAGCAGTCCGTCGTTCCCTGAGCTCACCTACCCTCCACGCTTCCATTTTCAGTATTTTCGCATCCTGAGTTGCAGACTTTAATATCAGAATTGATTGGTTGATGGGGGGGGGGGGGGGGGGAGAGGTAGGGAGTGGTGGTGGTGGGGTGAGGGAGTTGGGTTTGGGATGATATGGTGTATGGGATTGAAAGCATGGAGCATACCATTATCTCTTGCCAAGCAGCGCTGTGAATCTCCACACCTGCTCCTTGCTTGGAAAGGTGGATGACATGGAGGCAGGCTGGGGTAAAGAACACATGGCTGAAAATGTAGTTCAGTAGTGGAGGAGACGGTGGCATATATTATACATTCATTGTCTGAGTCTCAATCAATCATTCACACTTTTAACGTGTAATTAACACCGAACCCAGCAATGCTGGCGACAGGTTTTACTGCCAAGACGTGTGTGACAACGGCTGCAGAGAATATGTACATACCATCAAGCGCTCCGCTGAACTGGGGCATGAAATCATAAAACACAAGAGCGTAAATAAATGATGCATGAATGGGATGGGAACGGAGTGTGTTTTTCTTTGCCAGACACGACGCTGTGCATTAGTTGCTCCTGAAATCAATTTAATGTGGCTATGTGTTTGCGTCAATTCAATACTGATGGCAGGTCCAGTGTTGGGAAAGTTTGTGTTTTATGAGACAAGAGCCAAATGAAAGGCAGTGTGACCACACCCTGACTAGTGGACATTGTTGAAATGTCTGGCTATTTTTATTTTATAGTGAAAATAATAATGGTGATGATTAGTGTCATCATCACACCTATCAAATTATTATTATCAATATAATTATTGTTATTGTTATTGTTGATATCAATGTTGATACTATCATTATCATTTACAGCTTTACTGCATTTCAGTTGCAAAATATGAAATGCAGAAATCTTAAGCACTCTTTCTCACAAATATAAAGAAAAAAAAATCAGCTTGAAAAATCTTATCTCAAAGTTTTGCATTAATGAAAATTAATTCTGAATTGAAGGACTTGATGGGACTTGATGGGTATACTGTGCACTCAAAATAAACCAGTGTCTACCAGGAGAGTCCGGACACAGATATGTGAAATGGAAAACAACAACAACAACGCATTTTTAGGAAAGAATATTGTCATACATGTAGAGTAGTTCAAAAGACCATAATATAGGCCTATATTTTCAACAAAAAAAAACCAACAACCCAAAAACAAAACAAAACAGCAACAACACCCACCCCTCAAAACAAATGTTTAATCATGTGGGGAAAAAATAATTCTGGCACATGTTTTTGATAGACTGTAGACCTAAATATTTTAGCCATCTGCTACACAAGAATAGTGATTTTTAACATTTTTTTTAATTGCCAACCAGTACATTATTCATGTTTTCCCTGCATGACCCACACTTTAATGTCATTCATGAGAGTTCAATTTTGACCAGTTTCAATATTTGAAGTTACTCTCTCATATGACTCAAAAAGAACATTGCACCCAAACACTAACTTGTAGTCATACTCTACTGGGTGTGACAGTGGTCACACTTCTCTCTGGCAGTTGTTGAAGCTGTCATGGGCGGACTTATTGAACTGTCAAGGCCCCTCCCTGCCCCTTTCTTGGGCTGTTTATAGGACGCTTGATTGTCCAGCGTAAACAGCTGGTGAACCAGTTTATCATTCCCTGGCCGGCAGAGCGTTGATATGAAAAATTGACTGAAAGTAATTGAGATCCTTGATATGGCTGAGCCGCCCCTGGCAGAATGTCACCCCTAAAACGTGGTTTCAGACCGGATGAATCTTCTTCCTTTTTGTCCCCCCCCCCCCTCCCCCCACAAGACCATTCCTTCTGCAGTTCTAGGAGCACTATTAGCTCAAGATTGATTGGAGCACACATTTAATTATTGATCATTGATCATTGATCTGAAACATTGAGCTAAAGTTGAAATGAAAGATGTTCAGAAGCTTTGCATGTACAGATGCATATAAATTTCAGAGTGTACTGTACCATTAGCGGAAGTTACGAAACTGTGCAGGATGACATTATGAATTAAATGATTGTACGTACTGTACCCATACGTACTGAGGTAGACCAGCTTGCGAGGTGGGACAGATGCGTTCTATATCACATCATTATCATTTCAATTCGTCCCCAGAACACATGCCTCAAGCAAACCATTAACCATGTTTTAATTCCCCCCCCCCCCCCCCCGTGGCTTCATCGCTGATTGATTAGCAGATATAGACTCATGCTTTATTCAGTCTTCTGCTCTTGCACTGCCCTCACTTTTATAGCCAATTAGGATGGATTTCAGGGCTCCATTTATCAAGATCATTGTAGCCATGCTGCACCATGATAGGGCAGTCCACATCATCCATCAGCATGAAGAATGTGCATTGTGTAGCTGTCAAATATGAATTTCAAGCCATAAAAAAGAAAAAAAAAAGGTGAGATTACCATGACACTGAAGATCAACTAACAAACAAGCAACAAACAAAAGGCATGGATGCATTACATAGAATAGCAGTATGGGGATGATCTTATTGACATTTGATTTGACTTTAGGCTACCCCTCTTCCGTACCCCTCTTCTCAAGCAGATTTTCAAATATTTCCGCTCAAGATTTGAGAACAGAGTGCCAGGATGTGTTGACGGCAGCTGACAACCAGCGCTATACACTCTAATTTCTGCTAATTTGTGAAATGAGCCGCGATAATGCGATTCCACTCTCGATTCCAGTTGATCTAGTTCATGACACGGTTTGAAAAAGGATGTATTGCAAAACAGCTGACAGTGTGAACACTTTCCCCTTTATGTTTTTTTTTTTTTCTATTAACCAGCTAGACCCTGACCTATGTAGGCGTGTCAAGTCAGCAAGAGTTTGGTGTGAACACACACTATTGGTTTGAGTTCATATCACACCTGTCACTGATGTGAAACCTATTGTGTTTCTTTCTTTTTTTTGGGGGGGGGGGTGCTGAGGAGGAGGTGCTGGAGAAGGGGGTGCTAGGAGAAGGGGTGGCATTTATGGCGCGCCGTTTCACCAATAATGCCGATAAACACTGTTTATCGTCGAAAAACTCTGTTTATCGGCGATAAACAGTGTTTATCGAGCGAAAAACACTGTTTATCAAGTGATAAACAGTGTTTATCGAGAAAAACTCTGTTTATCGACCGATAAACAGAGTTTTTCGTGATAAACACTGTTTATCAACGATAAACACTGTTTATCGCCGATAAACAGTGTATATCGAGAAAAACTCTGTTTATCAGTTGATAAACAATGTTTTTCTCGATAAACAGTGTTTTTCTCGATAAACAGTGTTTATCAGTCGATAAACAGAGTTTTTTTGAGAAAACTCTGTTTATCAGTTGATAAACAGAGTTTATCGAGAAAAACTCTGTTTATCGCTCGATAAACAGAGTTTATCGCCGATAAACACTGTTTATCGCTCGATAAACAGCGTTTTTCGCTCGATAAACAGAGTTTTCTCGATAAACACTGTTTATCGCCGATAAACACTGTTTATCGAAAAACAGTTATTTGTCAGCCGTCGTTAGTGGCGCTACAACTCTGCGTATAGGCAGAGCCGTGTAGAGGTACAGTGTATATATCTAACAACTCTGACCGCCGTACCGTCGATCGGAGGGTCTGTGGAGCCGGGAAATGTGCAAACGTCTCGGCGGGAAATGTGCAAACGCCGGGAAATGTTTTTTTCTTCATATGTCGAACCGGAAAAAGATAGATTTAAGTTAGTGCTATGAAGACATAAATGACTGAAATTTCATGTTTGATTATGGCGGACCCAGGGGTGCCCTGATCGGGGGGTGAGGGGGAAGGGATTTTCCACATTTTCAGCATATTCTCGAAAAATCTAGGAAGGATTTTCACCCAACTTGGCAGATACAATCACATTTATGGTAATGACATGATCTTGATTTGTTAGAATGAGCCCCCCCCCCCCATCGCCGAAGGGGGGGGGGGGGGTGGCCGTGGGGGGGGGGGGGGTTAAAGCCTCAGCGTCCCTAAAATCCTGATTTTTTTTTTTAATCTGAATTCTTTTGTCAAACCAAAAAAGATAGAGCTAAGTTAGTGCAATGAATACATTTATGAACGAGATTTCATGTTTCATCATGGCGGACCAAGGGGTGCCCAGATCGGGGGGGGGGGGGGGGGGGGGGGGGGCGCGGGGGAGGGGTGAAGGGGCTATTCCACATTTTTAGCATCTCCCTGAGATAGCTACGAGGGATTTTCACCAAACTTTACAGATAGCATGTTTATGGCAATAGTTATGATCTTAATTTATTTGTTCAAATGAGCCCCCCCCCCCCACACACACACACCGCCGAAGGGGGGGGGGGGGGTTGAAGCTTCAGCGTCCCTACAGTCTGATATTTCTTTAATCTTCTTCTGTCAAACCGAAAAAGATAGAGCTAAGTTCGTGCTATGAAGACACAGCGTTAATGAATGCAATTTCATGTTTGGTTATGGCGGATCAAGGGGTCTCCAGATCGAGGGGGGGGGGGGTAAGAGCAAGGAGAGGAATTTTCCACATTTTCAGCATCTTCTTGAAACATCTACGACGGATTTTGACCAAACTTGGCAAATTGCATTTTTATGGTGATATGCTTTTAATTTGTTAAAATGAGCCCCCTCACATACACACACACACACACACACACACACACACCGCCGAAGGGGGGGGTTGAAGCCTCAGAGTCCTTAAACTCTGGAATTTTTATCTTCTTCTGTCAAACCGGAGAAGATAGAGCTTAGTTAGTGCTATGAAGACATTAATGCCATGAATTTTCATTTCACGTTTGATTGTGGATAGAGGGGTATTCCTATAAGGGGGGGGGGGGGAGGGGTGAGTGAGGGGGAGGGGGATTTTCACATATTCTGCATCCTCTTGAGAAATCTTTGACGGATTTTCACCAAACGTGGGAGGTAGCATCTCTATAAAGGGTAATAGAATCCCACTTTGTTCGAAGGGGCAACAAGTCCAATTTGTTGGGACCCTTCCCCAAAGCGGGGGATAAGACCAAGGTATCCCCCACGTCATAAGCAGACGTGAAATTTCATCAAAGTATAGGTCTACCTTCTAAAAATGCGATAAAATTGTGTTCAATTACTCTTGGTTGTAAAGAAAATTTCTTCAAGTATGTATTCCTATTTTGATACATTGTCATGTAGGGTTTCCCAGAAAATTCTGAATTCCACGCGAACGACCACACTCCCCTCGTCTTGTTCAAGGGGCGGAGATGGTGGGGGGGGGGGGTCTCCATCTCCTCCCTTCTTGTGGGTTGGGGCGGATCTCATTTCAACAAATTGAGGTCATATCACCAGATAAATACGCTACGCTACGTGCCAAACTTGGCGAATATCTAATATATAAGGGTTTTAAGAAGAAGCTGAATATGTGAAAAATCCGCCTCCCCCGCCCTTGAAATAAATTAATGAATTTACTCTAACAACACTCTATTAGCTCCATCACTTTTGTATAGAAGGCTTTTTTAAAGCTTAAATGGAATTTATTACCCGAGGGATGCGTCTTGAGTTTTCAAGAAAAAGACGAAAATGTGAAACTCAAGCCTTCTTAATACCCCCTCCCTTTTTTGGGCATCCCTTAGTGAACTTACTCCATGCGTTAACTGTACTTACTAAAAAAGCGCGGTACTGTCTTCATATTTCTCTTACGTATGGTGAGAGAGATATTTATATACTTACTCTCAATCCATTAGGTTTGAGCCTTCGTCTCACCCCTCATCCCCCCGCCCCCTCCCCCCCCCCCCCCCCCGCCCCCATCAGGGCACCCCTGGATCCGGCATAATTAGGCATGAAAGTTTTCATAACACTAACTTAGCTCTATCTTCTTCTTTTTTTTTCGGTTCGACAGATCAGAAAAATCCCAGAGTTTAGCGAATGGGAGACTTCAACTCCCCCCGCCCCCCCCTTTTTCCCCCACCTCAATCTTCGGCGGAGGGGGGGGGGGGTCTTTTTTAACAAATTAAGATCGTATCACCATAAATATACTATCTGCCAAGTTTGGTGAAAATCCGACATAGATTTTACAAGACTATGCAGAAAATGTGGAAAATCCCCCTCCTCCCCTTCACACCCCTTATCAGGGCACTCCTGGACCAGTCATAATCAAACCTGAAATTTTAGTATTTAGAACATACATTGTAGTTCTATATTCTTCGGTTCGACAGAAGATTACAAAGTCCAGAGTTTAGGGACCTGAAGCTTCAACTCCTCCCCTCCCCCCCCCCCCCCCCCTGGCGGAGGGAGGGGGTCGGGCTCATTTTAACAAAATTTAGTAAAGATCATATCACCATGAAGATGCTATCTGCCAAGTTTGGTGAAAATCCTTCTTGAGATTTTATCAAGAAGATGCAGTAAATGTGGACAATCCCCCGCCTCTCCATCACTTCCCCATCCCCTCAAAATCGGGGCACCCCTGGATCCACCATAATCAAACATGAGATTTCAGTCATTAATGTCTTCAAGGCACTAACTTTAAGCAGGGAGGTGAGAGGAAAGTGGTTTCGTCTCACCTCCCTGCTTTAAGGCACTTTATCTTTTTTGTTCGACAGAAGAAGATTTAAAAATCCAGAGTTAAGGGACTCTGAGGCTTCAACCCCCCCCCCCCCCCCTTCGACCGGGGTGGGGGGGGGGTTACTTGGGGGCTAATTTCAACTTATAAAGATCATATCACCGTAATGAGGATATCTGACAAGTTTGGTGAAAATTTGTCGTTGACTTTTCAAGAAGATACTGAAAATGTAGAAAATCCCTCTCCTCCCCATCGCCACCCCCCCCCCCCCCCCCGCGATTAGGGCACCCCTGAATCTGTCATAATCAAACATGCAATTTTAGTCATTAATGTCTTCATAGCACTAGTTTAGGGACTCTGAGGCTTGAATTTGAAGCCTCCTCCCTACTTATGGCCGGTGCCATGCATCCCTGGATCTGCCATTAAACTTGAACTACTGTCATCAATGTCTTTATAGAACCAACCTAGCTCATTCTTATTTGGTTAGAGAATATAAGAAGAATTCCGATAAAACCGTAGTTCTGGGACTTTGAGGCCCCCCTTTTTTTTTCGGGAGGGGGTGGCTATACAAATCGAGATCCCATTGCCATAATCGTGCTAGGCCTACCTGCCACTTTTGTTGAAAATCTGTCAAGGATTTCATTAAGAAAATATAAAAGGTGGAAGTTCATGGGCAGTTTTGATATGGAGTTTATCTTCTGTCTTTATACACAATATCGCTGAAGTATATAATTTGCACATTTTCCTGCGAATTTTTGCACATTTCCCGGCAAAATTGAACTTTTGCACATTCCCCGGCGTCATGTTTGCAAATTTCCCGTTGATGAAATTTGCACATTTCCCGGCGAGACGTTTGCACATTTCCCGGCGTTTGCACATTTCCTGGCAAGACGTTTGCACATTTCCCGGCGAGACGTTTGCACAATTCCCTGCGTTTGCACATTTTCCCGGCTCGACAGGGTCTCGTCCGGACCGGGGTCGGCTGCATTGAATTGCGCACGTGGTATATGACACTCCTGCACTATACTGTGACAGTCAGTATCATCATATCAGTAACAGTATTTCGTGCGTAGCATACACGTGTACGGCAGGCCGCGGGCTCACTGATAGAGATCAGTGCTATGTATTGACCGATTCGGGTTCGTTGAGGGCAGCAGACATTTTATGGCACTGGGCGCAGCCATGAGCTCAAATTGCGGTGTCTCAGCCGACCCCCCTTGCTCTCCCCCACCCCACGGGCAACATGTTTATCGCGCACTTGTAACAAAGGTTCGCGCACTAAGCAAGCATTCGCGCACTCAGTACGAGATGCCCATTGGCTAAAACAACCACGCATCAGTTTTTCATTCTGCGCGCGTAAGAGGGGTGGGGAGAGAGGAGGGGGGTCGGCTGAGACACCGCAGTAATGGCGCTGCCCATGCCAAAAATACACATAGCGCGTCACAGAATCGGTCAATAGTATACTGATACAGGCGAGCGAGCAGATCGTGTACCAGAGCCAACAGAGCCATTGCGCGGCGCCTCTTACGACGGCTAACGAATAACTGTGTTTTTCGATAAACAGTGTTTTTCGATAAACAGTGTTTATCGAGCGAAAAACACTGTTTATCAAGTGATAAACAGTGTTTATCGAGAAAAACTCAGTTTATCGACCGATAAACAGAGTTTTTCGTGATAAACACTGTTTATCAAGCGATAAACTCTGTTTATCAACTGATAAACAGAGTTTTTCTCGATAAACACTGTTTATCGGCGATAAACACTGTTTATCGTCGATAAACACTGTTTATCACGAAAAACTCTGTTTATCGGTCGATAAACAGAGTTTTTCTCGATAAACACTGTTTATCACTTGATAAACAGTGTTTTTCGCTCGATAAACACTGTTTATCGCCGATAAACAGTGTTTTTCGGCGATAAACAGTGTTTATCGGCATTATTGGTGAAACGGCGCGCCATAGGCATTGGGCTGTTGCTCTCTTATGGGCTGTAGTAGTGTTATGTGAACTCTTCCCGCTTACTCCACCCCCTTTGTTATGTGTATGTTCGGTATTAACCCTTCCCTCCTTCTTACACCATTCTGTCATTAGTGATCAAGCATAAGAGAGCAACATTCACAGTATACCAGTGGTATGAGCCTACCAGGTATTGCCAAATATCAGCAACTACATATTTCTGTCTGACAATGGCCTTTATCAGTTCATCATGCGACCTTCGTAGACTACCTGCAGCCTTCGTAGGCTAACTGTGAGCGCACAGGGTTTTAAACAAAAAGATAGAGATCATGTCATATTGCCTACTCCAGTTTTGTGATCAACTGGTAGGCTCTTTCTGTTGAGAAACAAGCAAGACCCATGAGATTGAAAAAAAAAAAATCTATAGAGGAGAGATTGTTTAACTAGATACAGTTGTCATTTCATGAAAGAAAGGCAAAGACAGTCAGTATGAGTTTTTCTGTATTAGGCGTATATATGTTTGAATTTTAGGCCTATTTATAGGTCTATATTTATGATTTTTGAAATTGTGTGTACTTGCACTGCTGCTTCTTTTTAAAATCTCTTTTCTTTCTTTCTGTTTTTCGGTCATATTGATGTTTTGCTCTGAATATTCTGAGTCCTAATCAGTCATGCACATACTACAGGGTAAGAAAAAGGACACAAAACTATTCTTTTCACCTGAGCCAGGGCTAAGCCTGACGTGAACCTCTGGGCTAATCCTGACGTGAACCCCAGGGCTGTTCAAAGAGCCCTGTTTACAGTGTCTGGTTTATTCAAAAATCCTGCTATTGGTGGTGGGCCATGTTGTAAATCTCCCTCTTCATCTCTTCTGCACTCACTCACTCTACCAGGGCTTATGACATGTGACATTGGTGTGAACTGTTGAACATGGCAGCCATGACCCTTGGAGGTCGTGACCTTTGACACTTCAAAATCCAGTTTCCAAATTCCCTCTGGGAGGGATTGTTTTTGCTACTCAGGGAAGATACAACCTGGCCTCGAAGTCTGGGCACTCCACGGAGAGTAACACTAACACCTGATATGAGTTATGTATTTTCGGGCTGTCTGTGTATGCTTGCTGTACAGTCATGGAGAATGGGCTTCGATCGCGACCTTTTCTGAGGCACACTCATTGTGAAACACTCATTGTGAAAAATTGTTACATTGATGCTCAGAGTTTGCTTTGACTATCCGCTGTGCTACTGACATTAACAGGAGCCATACCAAAAACTTGTGAAAATACTGTTTAGTGCAATGTTTTGCAACATATTATTTTATGAATCCCCATTAGTATATTGTTACAGTGATTTATTTATAGGAAAACGAAACAGGGCAAAGATTATTCTTTTCTTAGGGTGCAATACGTCGAGCCCCTCCCCCTTCCTGAAACAGCTGTGCTTCAAAGCTACGTTCAGCCCATTCCCGTAGCAAATGTCTAGTAGTGAGTTCATCTGAAATAGTGTTCTCCTGGTCACACTACTTCCGTAACCACCCACCTCCAGAAGTACATACTGGTGAGAAAGCTGACATGAATCAAAGGCAGTCATATCATTACAACCTACCCTGCATTTCACTCGCAAAACACATTACATTTCAGATGATGCAGGTCAGATTATGTAATTGCTTCCATCAAGGTGGGAATTACCTGGATATCTTTCCCACAGCTCAAGATGCGACCTCCACTACAGAGAGTTTTGTTTTCAGTGGTCCCTAGATGCCTTTCCTCTCTATCATGCGGGTATACATGTGCCTCACCCTTGCTCCCCCCCCCCATACAAAAATGAAGAGGAAAAATAAAATAAAATAACAAATCTTAATCAAACTGAAGCTTAAAGAAAAATCAGCCGCAAGAATTGATTGACCACAAACAGCACAGCTGCTGCCAGTGGAGTCGGTAAAATGTCTGTTGCAACTGGCAGTTCTGATTTTCTTTTGCATCCTTGCTTTTTGTGCTTAAGCAGCATTCACTTTGCCCCATATCTCTATATCCTTATTACACTAAGAAAGCATAACAATGTACAAGAGACATACGATTGTATTGTATGGCAAACGGGCTGTGCAGATGATGATATGTGTGATACCACCAGAATGGGACTGAAGGAGATGTGGTGGGGGAAAAAACCCACACACACCAAAAAGATGAGAATGATTTGGGCTTGGTTTCCATGGCACATGATCCTGGTGATGAGAGAAGCGAGGAATGGCATCCACAGTTTTCTTGGCAGGTAGAGAGACCTGGCGTCTGCTGGACTTCCTGTTTGAAACCTTTGTCAAGAGAAGAAACCGAGAACTGAAAATGTTTTGGTGCATCGCGATTCAACAACCCAGTGTGCATGTGCCAGGAGCTGTAAATGCCTTCTAGTGGGTGTTGGATCAACATGACCAGGCAGTGCTGTTTTGTTCACAGGCTCATACTTCTTGTCATCATCATATTCCAGAAAAATTGAGGACAAAAATGATTTCATCATCATATCTCTGTTGACTATGGCCACACCCTATCTCTCTCTGGTACTGTGTAATGCAGCACATCTCCAGTTTACTCATAATCCGGTAATTGTGTAATTATTGATATTCTGCGACATCTGTAAGTGTCCTCCCTCATCTGCTCAAGGCCCCTTCCCTTCTGTCTTTTCTTTGGTGAAATCTTCAAGGAACCCATCATGCCTAATTGCCACTTAAATAGAAGGAGGAAGCGTGTTGTGATTTTCTTTTCCCTACCATATGTGGTTGCCGTTGTTTGGCCTTTGTGTTCTCTTTAAATATAAATTTTACTGTGGACATGCCAAACTAAAATAGGTTTGTAGAGAACAGTAACAATTAAAAAACAAACAAACAGAGAGACAATCTTTCCATTTATTGTTGTCCAAACCGCAGAGGTTGAGCGGGTTGGCAGCCTATTACATCTACCAACACCTTACATCAGCACAGTACAGTCGCCATGGTGATTTGCCACTTTCAAGGCAAGGTGTCAAGCATTGCTCTGGCAGTAATTTCCCACTGCCTCCCCTCCCCCTCCCCCAACACACACACACATACATACATACATACATACACTTGTACATACATACATACTCAGACTGAAATCACTTCTTAGAGGTATAGAGAGGGGCCTTACGTTTTATGGATTCAGAAGAAAACCTCTATTGATGGGGAGGCTTCTGTGACTGAAGGCCTAGCCACAGAAACTAAATAACCATCCTTCCATCCTCAGTGCGCGAGCTAACAGTCATCGACAGAAGTAAATGGGGGCTACAAATTCTACTGATTCCACTTCATCAAGGGGCGAGCATTGCTAAAGCCCATTGCAGCAGACTGCAGCAAGCGCAGGAGAAAACATACACACAAATTGTTATTCATGGGGGCCGAAACCTTGCAAGAAAGCCTGTCCTCCCTGTTCGTAACTGTTGTTAGAGCGATGATGGGAGCTGAAAGCTGCAATGAATGCTCACTTTCCTGCTATTTGCCTGTGAAATCCTGTCATTTTAGGGTTGCCCTGGAGTAGACAGGGGTATAGAAAGAGGCAAAGTTCCCAAAATAGAAGACGACTCGGGTGCCTGCCATGCAATGAAGGTTGTAGGAATGCCTTCATATGCATACATATTCAGATGATTTGCAATTAGTTTTGAGGCAGCTCATCTGCGTGACACATTAACATTTGTAACAGTAAAGTTTCCTGATGAAAGACGAATTGTAAAGGTTTGTAAAACAACTCTGCTAACCTCTTCTCTGATTAATAGCTTACACAAAAATTTCAAATTTTTTAATTTTTGACAAAAGCACACATTCCCATGATTTGTCACTGATGTATATGTTAAGGGTAATACTATTCCCCCTGCATTCTCAAAAAAGCAAGTCAAGTGCTCTTTGATTATGTGAGAAAAGTGGAAATATGTTGAATTTTCTTTATATTTTCTTTATATTGTTCTACATATCGTCTGTTGAGAATGAGAAGGGCGTTACGTTGTCCCGAACACTATGGGTTTAAAGGCAACTTAACGCCCTTATCATACTTAACCGACGATATATGACATCACAAGCTGTAGTAGTCTTCTCATCCAGTGATGGTAGCACTGAAACTTTAAAAATTCATAATTTTGAATGGATTGCCTGATTTTCCTCAAACTTTCACTGATGTGTTCTATTCATGTTACTGCACTCTCTCAATTCACATGTGTATGAAGGTGAACTTGTCCTTAAAGACCCCAGAGGGGAAGGGGGAAAGGGGGGAGGGGTAGATGGGATATTTTTCAGGTTTGGAAGAAATCATGTTCTATCTCTGGAATGAGAGCCATTAACTGTATGCAGGCTGCCATGGATGTTTACTTCCTATTCAGGGCAATATAATCAAGTGTCAGTCTTCTGGTCTTAGTACTTGGTATCGGAAAAAAGAAGAAGTTGATCAAGTTTGGAGACATTTTACACCTGCAGACCTCAGTTAGTGGCCCCTGGTATTCGCAGTGCCGTTTTCCGGAGGATGAAGTACCCACTTTGCATTTTGACATCTCAAACTGGAGTCCATCAGGATGGAGGAGGGGCATCATAATTGGTGTTTTGGTAATTCACAACACTCACTTCCTTGCTGGCTAGATATTGATCCATCCATCCATGCTTTGATAAAATGAGTGCTATCTACACAAAAACCATGCTGTAATGGCCTGAAGTGATGGTGTGCTAGATTGTACAAATATAGCAGATCTGTCAAAAAGAGAATTCCACAAAATGTCATTAAAAAACATTCCTTTGACTTGTTGTTAAGAGTAATATCATTCCCCCGCCTTCTGAAAGAGGCAATTCATATACACGAAAAGTACAAATATGTTGAATTTTCTACTTTCTTTGTCGTTCAATGCATTTGACATCACACTGAAACTTAAAAAATTAGTAACTTTGGAAGGGATTGTTCAATTTTCCTCAAACTTTCACTGATGTGTTCTGCTGATATAGCTTCATTCTCTTGATCCACATGTTTTATATTTCATTGAAATTTTCCTTTAACTATAAAACTCAACTAGATCACAGAATCATCCCACAAAAAAATGCAGATCATGACACAAGGTGACATCATGTCTCTGCCATGTACCCGCTTGGGCTGGTAATTAAGTAATTAAGGGTTCCAACTCACAGTCCATTATGTTCACTTCATATACCAGCACTTATCTAAGGCTGTGGCAACGTGGACTCTACAGTTCTTGAAACTGTCATGGACCTGTATCTTTTTTGTGTCACGTCTTGACCCCATGCAATTAAACCAATTGCGCATGAGTAATGGATGCCCACACCCGCTTTAATGTCTCATTCAATACTTATATATCCATTGAGGATGATTCCCAAGTATACTCGGGCAAGTGTCTATGGGAAATTCATGTTGTGGCAAAATCAGCCCGTCCTCAACGGGTTAATTCAAGTGGAGAATGAAGAGGTAATGTTTGGCCTCGGTGTGCACAGTTGTACAGCCAATGGCCTCGCTGTCTCTACCTATGCTTTCATGTAAAGTTGCCGTTTGTCATTGAGTGATCTTATAACATAAAACTAGGTAATATTACAAACTCCTATGTCCCAGAGAAACAAACTCCAATTCTCTTTAACTGTTTGGGTGTTACTGAGACAAAACAAAACAAAAACAAAAAACAAAAACAAAAACAAAAGCAAAACAAAACAAACGAAAACAAAACAAAACAAAACAAAACAAAACTTCTGTATTTATATTGATAAGGGTGTACACTACATATCAAGTTAGTGATTCTTGGAATACAGAAACATAATTTATAACTTTTTGGTCAAATCTAAGTCATTCATGTGATATTGAGTAAAGAAAATATGGAATTATCTGCAAGCACCACTATCATTTCTCATGACTGCAGGTGCAAATATTATATGCTGTTTATGCTCTGTGCATATGCTGTTTGCATGTTTGGTATATATATAATTGTATGCGGCATACAAGGGAGCGACATGTATGCACTTCTGTCAATTGAGTACACTTAACTCAGTCAAGAGGCACTCTGGCAGAACGTACGTCTGCTCGCGTGAAGAGTACTGCACTTTTCGGAGCTTTTGTGGTCCCCTTTCTCTCTCTGTGGCCTTAAGACATCATGGGAGTTTCCGTGTTTAATGATTGTCAAGTGAAAAATAGTGGAAGCGATGGGAATCATATTGCCATCAGATATCGGAGGTCTATCTGACGGAGTGCACCTCCATTAAATGCCGCAAATGCACGTCTCAGGTCTGGTGCGGTGCAAAAATTTGGCAGCAAAGTGATGCCCCTGTTCCTCAATTTAGCCAGATTATGGAGCAAGCGTGGTAAGATCGAACGACATAGCATTGTAATAAATCACGAAAATTATTCGAAGGGAGAGGCTGCCTATGATCTAATTAATCTTATTATGTGGAGAAGAGCTCGGTTTCACCTTGTCCATTTTGTCATTGTCAGGTGCTCCAGCCAGATTGAAGTCCTTTTTTGATACAATTTTTCTGTTCCAATTTCGATGAAATGGCATGTCGAAAGAAAGAAAGAAAAAAAATGAGTTGGCAATGCTTGTTGAGATTCATTCTGGCACGGAGTCAACCTCAGATGGGTCCTTTCAGCGAGCAAATGGGGAACAAGTGACTGTTGATTAATGATCCCTTTTAGATTTGCTTAACTTCCCGTGAGATGCTCAACCCGTTACTGACCATCTTCTGATAGGGCGAGTGGAAACCAGCACATATTACCCATAAATGAGTTAGTATGTGGTGAAGACTATTGTGATGGTCAGGCATGAGTCTTTCAAGTCCTGTGTTGGTTAGAGCTCCTTTCAGTGGATTGTGCCTTTGATTTGATAAAGGGGAGGTCGTTGCCCCCCTTTTAAGCGGACCATCTCAAGGTTTCCTTTAATACGAGAGTGCACAGCTTTCTTCTTATGTGTTTCTTATCTGTTTGTTGTAGGTGTTTGGAGTGATCAAAATTACCTTTGTACTTCTAAGATGAAAGAGACTGAAAGACGCACAATTCCGTCTGAAATTTTGCTCGGTAGCCATTTTAAAATTTTTTTTTGATCCCTGAGAATGTGATTTATGTTCATCTACACTGGATAAATGCATAGATACATTTGTTCAACATTTCAATGAAGTCCCCAGTTACTGTGCTCTTTGTCGTGTATCTTGAATTGAGACTAGATATGTTGTAACATCTTAGATGTCAACCATTGCAGATTTACAGGGTGTTCAGATGCAAAAAAATTATACTAGAATGGTATAGCTATACCAAAACAGCATAGCAATACGATGAATTTATACGGCTGAACGCTGACAAACAAAACGACATATAGCAAAATGACGGTCAGGGCATCGTTTGGAACTAGAACTTGATAACGAATCAGCATTCTATCATGTCCATTGTGCGTCTGAACGTATGCCGACCACAGAACAGTATAACTGGGCGGGGCTTAATGGGAGCTAGCGCGAGGCTTAATGGGAGCTCGCGCAAAAGGTGGCCTTGTACCTGTCATTCATGACCATAACAACATGCTCAGTGAGAAACTGCACATGTATACAATGTACAATGTTTTTCCGGAATGGTCGAAATTAGCATCTGAACAGTCTGTCGGCTATACGATGATTCTTTAAATACGTCATTTCTTTATCGAGTTTTAGTATAAAATGGCTTGCGTCTGAACAGGGGGAGAGTTTCATTCTGATAATGGTATGTTGTGTTTTTTTTGTGTGTGTGTTTCCTTGGGATGTAAGCTCGCTGATGCTAATCAGATCTAAAGCAATAGATTCTGAGAAAGAAGCTGAATAGGGATTTGTCCCCTCAGCTTTATGGACTGACCTCTCATTTGAGCATCATTCTGGGATGAAATGGCCGAGTGTCCCAACAGATACGTAGAATTGATATCTCATCTCCTCTGAATGGAGCAAAATCTCAAGTGGAAGATACTTTCCAGTGGATTTCAATATACTTTCCAATGGCAGTTGACCAGACATGATACCACAGACATGCTTTAGAGGAATTAATTCAACTTTGCTTTCAGACTTTACAGGAAAGAAAAAAAGTAATAAATGTGTGATTAGCTTGACATGTGTACAAACAAGTTTTCTCCCAATTTAAAAGACCTTTGTGAACTTTATGAATGATTATCCCTACCCCCCCCCCCCCAAGTTTGCCCATACAACAATCAGAGGGACAGGTGCTTTCCTGTAGGGACTGGTTTGGATCCCAGGCACAGCTAGGGATTTATTCCCGGTCAGTACCCCTTGCGTGAACCCAGCATGAAGATTGGGGGCAGTTGGATTCAGTCAATAGCATTGTTTTAATGCTACATGTAATTAGCTTTGATTGGAAAGGCTGGGGAAGTCTCCAGGTTGTAGTGGTGAGATCTTTGACTCACTCATTAGTGGTCCTGTCTTAAACGAATATAGAAGAAGTGGGGTGAAGTTGACATTCTTTTTTGTAAATACTAACAGAACACAGGTGTTTTTCAGATAATTGCTTAATACAATATATTCATATGCAAATGCATGGATATGTAATGTTACAAAAAATATGTCATGACCATTGATATCTTATTGGGTGTGCTAGTTTTGTTTTTCCACTCTTTGATTTTGTTCCTCGGGAATTAATAACAAATTTTGCGCTTGTGCACAATTCAGTGATAATCAGTGATGCTCTGCTGATTTGAAAAAAAATTGATTGTGCTGACTGAACTTAGAAATTAAATCACAAATATAGAATATTTATGAATGCCATGGGCCAGTTAGTGTGTAGAGTGCTCAATGCCAGATTGATTCATTGCTATTCCAGTTAGGCATTCAATGGTCCTGCAAATTTGGCAGTGAGCAAAAGTATAAAGAGATGTTCACGGACAAGTGTACGGGGGAGATAATCCAATAAGCAGCCACAAACAAATGTCTGACATTATTCTGCAACCGAAGGAGAACGATAAACACGCTCCGTGAGTCCCCAGCCGGCATGTGTGTGTATGTGTATGATGCGCATCGTGCAGTCGTGGTGCGGGGCCATGGACGACGGGCAGAGGCTGAGGAGAATGAAAACAACAATGACAAGGAAATTGGATTGATGTCGAAGCGGTAGAGCCTCAGTCAGCGCCTCTAATCAGAGGAATGACGGATGCAGAGGGGGCGCGCGGGGAGAGCGTCCCAATGATGGACTGCACATTATTGCTGTCGATGTTATTGACCGAGCAAGGGAAATAAATACACGGCTCTCAACTGCCGGGATTACGTCATCAGGCTCTCCCCCTGATGCATCTACGGTTTAGGGGTGGGATGGGGAGGTCTTACAGAGAGGAGGAGAAGGAGGAGGAGGGGAGGGGAGAATGGGGAGGGGAAGGATGGGGAGGGATGGTGAGGGGGTTGGAGGATGGGGGATGAGAGATATCAGGGATGGGGAATTGTGGTGTCCTTGTCTTGATTGGGAGAACGCACTTGGGTCCCAGAGCATTACTTTCATTAACTGCACTCTGCCACGAGACCGACGACATCTCTGATCAAAAATGGAGAGTGGCAGAAATATATATTTTTTTCATTGCTCGATATAATACCCTCCTATTTCTGATATCTGTGGTCATAATGTTTCTTGCCTTCTCCTTCTGCCTACTAGTAGGTAAAGGCTCTTGCATTTTGTTGTGCATCATACTGCAGTTGATTCAGTGTAGAGCTGTAATATTTCCAGAGATGCTATGCCGTGAGATGTGTGCAATGTCTTTCACATTGACAATTGTGTGAGATTCGTAACAGAAGCTGAACTGACATTCATGAGGGATTCTTTTGTTATCAATAGTTACGTTAAAAATGATAATAAAATGATGCCTTCTTAAAACAGTTGGCCTATATTATGATTCAAACGTGATTAACATCAAGACGGGCATGAGGCCAAATTTCATAGCAAATGAAATTCAGTGTACAGTACAGGCCCTACAGTCCTTCTACTGTAGATGGTATGAGTACTGTAAAAGCAGACATTTTCACGGTGTTGAAATTTTCGTGCATTTCACTCAACCAAAAGCTACATGTAGCTCGAAAATAAATTAATGTGCTGATTCTGCCAAATGAAAAACACACAAAATTCATCAAACCAACTTGAGCATAAAAAATTGACTCACTTGAAAATATCCACTTTTACAGTACCTCGATCCTAACTAAGTGCTTTTGTCTTCCCACCTTACCCTCTATAGTGAGAATAACCAATCTGTATGGATTTCCACTCTGTATTGTTCTGTCAAGTAAAGTGTGAATGTGTTCTGGGGTAGGGTAGTTCTATCACGATCCACACTGTAGCAGTTGTTATTACATAATCCATACTTTGCTTGCCATTAAAGGCATAATTTACTATTTGCAGATGAAACAAAAACGCAGCATTAGTGCTTCAAAATAGTTCTAAAATGTGAGTTAGAGGTAGAAACAACCAATGTAAAAATTTGAACCAGTATAATCGATGTTAAGTCTTGTTAAATATACAAAATGTGAACAATAGTTATAATAAAAATGTTTCCAGACTAAACCGTATACAGTTATGGTTTATTAAGAAAAATAGTGACATCTCCTTAAATTTTAGGTTTTATTGAAAAAATGTTATGTGGTAGGATGTTTTGTGATATAACTTACCTACACATATCCATCAAATGTGATATCTTGAACATTTTTGAAATCACTGCTCCCAAAGGTAAACTGGACCTTTAATACTTACCTTCTCCTCTAGGGTGCTAATTGCTTGATGCAGCAACTGACAATCATGAGGCCCACTAGACAGACAGCATCACACTGTCTGTCTGCTGCCATGTAGCCTTTTGTCAAGGCCCTCTCGCTGTATGATGGCTACAACGGGCAAGCGAAGTGAGCCCAGCTGAGCGTGATCACGCGAGGGCCTTTTGAGATCTGCTTCACACATTATTATTCATGACACATGAACTGTACTGAATAGTTATATTAACAGGTTCTGGTTGACCAATGGAATGGCGCACTCCCCATGTCCTCTGGCTGCATGTAACACTGACCATTCGTGGAGGTCTTTGGTGTGCAGTCACCGTATGCAAATTACGCTCGGACAGATAGACACACAGAGTGGTCGATTTTCGCTCTCTAATTCGGGGAGCAAAAATTGGTAATTCAAAGGGCTGACATAAAGATGTAAGTCGGATCTCAAAAGGCCCTCACGCTGTCCAACTTGCTTAGCTCGCTCCATTCGCCCCCATTTGCTCACCACCATACAGTGAGTGGGCCTTGGCAAAGGCTAGCTGCCACACAATTCACTGAAGATAGTAGTCCCATTACAAATATAAGTCTGCCTGAGTGAAAGGTCTTTCTCTCTCTCTCTGTCTTTCTTACCTGTGACTAATATCGACCACTCCCCCCCCCCCCTCCATCAGAAGTTTGTGGCAAAGGTGGTGAAATGGGTTTGATAGAAAACCCTGCCTAGGTAATTTGTAATCCCCATTTTGATAGCCTCTAGCACAATGTGCATGGTTGATTGTGGGAATTCCTCCTGTGGAGCAAAATCTACCCCTCCTTGATGCTGGGAGAACCTATATGGTATTATTCATAAATGGACAGTGTTGTTAAGCAAAATATATGCTGCATTATTGGAATGTTTTGGTGTCTGCATAGCTTCCTAGGTGGAAATTGATTAGAAACGAAATAGCATTCTGTGGAACTCCAGGACTCGTGTGCTAGATGTAAAAATACATTTCACATCTGTTAATTGTGTCTGTTGCAAAATTTTGGATACATTTCAAGTTGTGAAGTCATTATTGTGACAAGCAAATGAAGACAGTTTTTTAATCTGAGAGGAATCTGTGTAAGGCCAATTGTTTTTTTGAGTTGTAATCTGTGCGTTGTTTCTGTGTTTCACCCCCTCCCCCCAAAGTGGAACCTGGCTTCATCATGTGCAATGATCACATATCCAAAGTATCCATTTCACTGCCAAGAGGGGAAGCGTGGGCAGCTATTACGTAACCTCCTCCATAAGTAGACCCAGGAGGTAGGGTAATTTCAAAGCTTTCATGTGGGGATGATGGACCTACTGAACAAAACAAACTGTCATGAGAATTATGCATTCTTCCGTTTGCAAACAGCCCTACAAAATTACTAGTAGCTTCATGATGCGTCCAGAGACACTTGGGGGAGGGAAGATCTCCCTGCCACCCCCCTGATAAACCCCCCAAAAATGTAACAACAGAAGCTGATAATTTCTTCATCAATATGATGCTGATGACTAGAACAGAATAGCAAGTTTGTCCCATTGTTGTTCTGCAAAGTCTGTTTTGTATCTACCAAGGAGGTACAAGGCAAGCTACTAGGTGAGCTCACCCAGTAGCTCCTTGTACATCTATAGACTCCAGTGATTTGTTACAGGGAGCCAAGTTGTGGAAGTGGGCTATCAGCCAAGAGCTGGTGAAAGGTGATGATTGTGAAACAACGCATCCTCCATTGTGGCACCTTCATTCATTTTTGCTGCCTTTGAAGATTCTGGATCAGGACACTAATGTGTTTAGTGTGAGGAAATATGACAGAGAATGACATCCGCACATGTGTGTTGCTGAATATAAGCTACTAGCTGTTTGTAATGTTTCATCATCCTCGGATTTGAGCATTGACAGTGTATTATTCTTGAGTTTTTGACCTTTGATATTGTCTCTGCTCCAAAGGATGATGCAGACTTCTCTTTCTCTTTTTCTCTCTCTCCCCTTTAATATGAAGGAGATTTGGGAATCATTTTGAGGAGTGCTTGCAATGCATCACGATCATAAAGAAAGAAAATGCAGTTTTGAAACTCTGCACTTCTTGTTGAAGTACTTATATGTAATCACTCTCCTTGGCAATTTTATGTGAAAGTTACTAATACCCCTTTCAGGTAATCGTGGATGCGGATAATAGGAGCACTAAGTCGTAAAATTTCGATTACATGAACGGGAGAAGAGTAGAAAAGTGCGCATTATTTTGATGCTGCTATTATGCGCATAATTGCAGCATGAGGAGTAGATCGAGAATACATGAACGCGTTTTACGACTTATCCGCACTAACATTCCACAGTTCGGTCAAAGGTCACTCGATTTCCCGCACAACCGCTGATTGCTGAGCTTGAGCGCGCGAGAGGTGTGCATACACGTGAGGATATTCACCGGAAACATTACGTCATTATAGAGGCGTGCGCCGTAACCATGACAAATAACTCCGTCCTTCGCACCATTACATGAACGGGTGCTCGTAAAAGTAGTGCGCACTTCATGGGATATATGAACGCGATTTTGACTACTTCATCCGCATTATTTGGATGCGGATAATTGAACCGCGATTACCTGAAAGGGGTATCAGGGAATAAAATCACCAGATGGTTGCAAGGAAGAAAAACTTGCATGTGTGTGTGTGCGGGTTGAAGACTTGAGAAGAGAGCGAAGTCTGAAGTGAAACTCATGACTCGGAAGCCTGCGGGAGAAACAAGAGGACTGCTCCGAGGAGGACCACAGTATCAAAACTTCCCCCCATGAAATGTTGGACCCCCTAAAGTGAAGATTGACAACAGCCATGTTTGTGCAAATCTCACGTATGTGCCCCGTTCAGCCGAAGTTGTGCCCACTGGTGTTCACATTGACGCAACGACAAAAAAAAAAAAAAAAAAAAAAAAAAAAAAAGAAGAAAAGAAGCAAAAACAAAATTTTCCTCACATCCTGGACTTTTAATGTATGAGAAGTTGCTAGCCAATTAAGCACCCAAAAGCTCAGCAAAGAAAAAAAAATGCCGCTATACAGACATGCCATAATAAAATGGGATGATTTCAATGTTATTTCCTTTGCGGGACCATTCTCCCCAAGAAATTACTGATATATGATTATTACTGCCAATAAAATATACAAATACTAATAAAGTATTCTGCCAATTACAACAATTCTTGTCAACCCTACCCAACCCAATTCTGATTATGTAGGGGCACGTAGATGAAAGATGTCAATAAAACTTAGTAAAGTGTCTTATTTTAGTCAAATACTATTATAGTGTTAAAGATAATATCGTCTGTTGAGAATGAGAAGGGCGTTAAGTTGTCCCGAACACTATGGATTTAGAGGCAAATTAACGCCCTTATTATTCTCAACCGACGATATATGCGAAGCCCCATTACGCTATGCGTATGGGGCTGCTGGTCGCAGTTAATTGCATGATTACTAAGAAATGAGAGCACTTTGGAGCGAGTAAGTCTCACAGTGTTAGTTATATGAAAGGTACTTTAACCTGAAACACGGAAATTCAGGGAAATTTTGAGGTACCAAAACTTTTTATTATCTTTAACCACTTCCGGTTTGGCGAGGTATGTCTAGAATAGCCTCAGGTGAACCACCTCAAATAGTCATGTATCCATGTTTACCCGTGTAGTATTGTTGATATTATTGTGGTTGTATAGATTTCAAGAAAGCTCATTCTTGGGCAAACTGATTTGCCAATATTTTTTTTTTTTTTTTTAAAGTGACTTTGAGCAGAGATCTTCCTCCACCTTCCGACTGAAGAGCGTTGCAGCTTTCGTGCCACAGAGGTGACATAGTACACATATTTGCAATTTTAGCTTGCCTTACTCGCCAAACCTGTCTCCAGACATTGGGATTGTGGCTTGGAGATGTGTGGGAGTGCGGTATTTCTTGGCAATCATGACTGAATCATGATGTTCATGTGCGCTAATAGTCTCTCTTTTTTTTTCATCCTTATATCTTAGAAAATATGGAAAGAGTAAAGAGAAAGTAGATATGAAGTACACAGACCACCTGAGCAAAGTTTCCACATATTTTCTATCAACAATGAAGTGAGTTCACGTTAAGGTACCATAAGGTTGTCCCTGATAATTTGCCATGAGTATGTGTGATATGATACACCTGGGCACCGGCCGCTTCATGAAAGTTGTCAGACCTGACAAGTTGTCATTCTGTGACAGTTACCATAGTATTCAGTCAGTGACCGGAGTTTCTCAGCCAAATCAAAACCAGAGATTTTACTGAAATCGTCAGAGACTGACAACTTTGTAAGAGCTGACAAAACTGTCATGAAACGGTGCCGTGGTGTGACTATTCTTTTTATGACTATCAGTTTATGTATGAAAGGAGTGTTTTACTTTCATGCGTGTATTTGTGAATGGATGCATCCGTGATGGCGCTAGCTGCTCGTTCTATGATGCACCTTTGTACTTCCTGTGCATTCTTTAAAGAAGTTATCCGTGAGGTGAAAGGTGTCACTTAATACATGTGGGCCTACCTAGTATCCATGAATGATGTACGATGACAGTGGTCTTTCCCCTTGGTGAAAAAGAGAAAGTGAAACGTGAACATGTCATTGACCTTGAGTGAATCCACATAGTTGCGGTACAGGCCTATAGGATAGTGCCAAAATGCTTTGATAATCTAAATTCCAAACTTATTTTAGGATCGAAGGCTATCTTGTGACCACCAGTGTCAAAATTTCTCATGGACATGAATTGTCAAAGTGACAGTGAGAGAGAGAGAGGGAATAAAGAATGTATGTATGACAAGTATTTGCATAGGCAGCAAAATGCCCCAGTTTTTCTCAAAGTCCATTTGTTGTTGTTTTAAAATAGGAAGTTACTTGGTACATACCTGTACACATTGCAAACTCAAAACCAAAATCAAAGTGTGCTTTCCATAAAAGAAAACCCTAACAAATTAAAAGGCTTGCTTCCCAATCGCAGCAAAAATTCTGCTGTCTTTGGGTATTTGCATAACTGCACATTTAAGCACACAAAATAACTGTGTTTGCTTAAATTATTTATAATATTCTGCTCATCTTTGCAGGAAGTATCTGCTCCTGTATGACAAATCGGTCAGTGTGTAGCTCATTTGTATTACGAACCTCGAAACCTGAATGTTTTAATGGAAAAAAAAACTTGAGGGTTTTATATACGGGTGTTGCTACCAGTAAGCCTTTGTGTAAATGGCAGATCAAATTACCTTTTTTTTTTTCTTTTTTTAAAGCAGGTTTTTACAAATGTAAATGATCCTCATAGTGTGTACCATGAAACCTGGACTGTAAATGAGATTTTTGTGAAAACCTACACAGCGATTTACAAATACACATAAACTTTGGCACCCAAGCATAGTATCCAAATATTGCACATTATGCAAATTTGCAGGATCATGGCACTCTTGATACGTGAGTATGCATTCAATTTGTATTATGTGCACATGTGCCAAGTACCAGTGAAAACCATTTGAAGTGTAATTATGAAGATATGAGCAGCCAGTAGTCTCAACTGATTCAGGTGTATGCTAAGTGTAGCATCACCAAAGGCCACTATGGGAATTGTAAAAGTTGTTTGTTAACTCAGAGAAGTATGAGAACTCATGATTTGCAGTGAGCAATATCCTGTGAGGGAAGTGAAAGGAGTCGTTTCATGTCACTAAAAGATACAATTCCCTACAATCCCATGACACCTCAATACACAGTTGTACTTTGCCTTTCAGACTTTGCAGACAAGTCTTTTGGCTCTCTCGGCTGGCAGTATCCCGAGACATGTAGCCGTATTTAGGTACAGGAGGATGATTAAATGGAGCGTGCTATAGAATTAGGACAGCAGCACCTAATGTACATGTATGTATGCCTGTTTGATAGATTGTAGTCAAATTTGCTTGTATGATGCTGGATGAAATCGTGTATACATTAAGCATGACATTGAACAAGTGAGTTGGGGGTTTCATGCTGACACCAAATAACTAGTTTATATGGTGTACTTGTGTTTTTGAAACATTATGGCCCAAATTCACAAAGGTGGTACAATCTTTGTCCATGGCTTAAACCATGGACTGTAGTTTTGTATGGGGCGCCAAGTGTCGCATGGCCTATTTTGTTAAGAAATCAGTCATTTCGTAATGAAATGAACATTTTATCGACGAAATGACTGATGTCGTAACAAAATAGGCCATGTGACACTTGGCGCCCCATGTCTTTTTCCATGGTTTAAACCATGGTTTAAAACATGGACAAAGATTGTACCACCTTCGTGAATTCAGGCCCATGTGTCTAAATGTGTTCCAGAGTTACAGAGTATTCATACATTGAAAACTAGTCTCTCATTGCTGGCCGCAAATGGCACACTGCACTATGTGAAACAGCTGTGTCAGAAACTCTGTGATCTGTCCATCAAACATGGAACTTTTAATGCGCTGAGATTCAAGATCATGTACCTCAATGCAAAGACCGTGGCAGATGTGAATCCAAGGTGAAACCTGGCTCTAAAGTTTACACTGTTCATACCAGAAGTGCATACTCCGATTCAAGCCAATGCCTGGTTGGGGTTAACACCTCCGGATCACACATGGTCAATATAATTTGAGAATAAGGTTGGGAGATTATCATTCAAGTTTACGTTCTGAAATGAATCAACTGATTTGAAACATTCAATAATTGGCACTATGCGAATTTTCCGTATTTTCATAATTAGATTAGCATGATATGTGTTTCTAAACACGTTTTCAAACAAGCGTTCTGCACAATCTGAAAGGGCTCAGATCATTCATTAAGCATGACACTAAACTAATAAAGATGTTTGAGTTTCTGATACATTACAAATGTAGTAATTATGGTCTACCGCATGGGAGTATTCATACTGAAATGGGAGGGCAATTAGCATTCTGGAAGCTTGCCATACTTTTCAGCAATGCACCATGCCAATTCAGTTTTGCCTATTTGATTTCAGAGTTTCCTGGAGTTTGCTCTGTAAATAGCATAATTCATGACCCTATGCAGTTTTCGAATGCAAATTTGCTCTTTTCCTTTTCTTTCCCTTTTTCCAATCTTTTCCTCTCCCACCTTTATGTCACCAAATTAGTGAGACAGAGTGCATTGTCTGTGCCCCTTTTGTGGATAAGCATAGAATTCAAAATACAGCATTGACATGATGCACCATTTCTGATCAAACATTTTAGTGCAGAGGCCTTGAGAACACTTCTGATATTCAGAACACGGCTATGACATTGCACTAATTTGGTAATCAAACAAGGTAAAATCCAGCTCATTTTTTATTTATTTTTTTTTTGTGAGTGACACTTTGTTTCAGGGCTACCATCTTGTGGAATTATAGGCAAAAAGAATATCTTCGCATGTCAAAGAAAATATGAATTCAACAACAGCAACAACAACAACAAAATATTTCCCAATTTGTGACCATTGAATGTTTATATTAACCTGTTGAGGACGGTTTAATTTTGTTACAACACGCATTTCTCATAGACGCTTGCCCGAGTATGCTGGATGCTCGTCCTCAACGGGTTAATTGCTGGTGCCAGGTAATGTCTCATAACCATCTGTGATACAAATTGTTTCTACTTTAGGCTTGTTGGACCTCTAGTTTTCTGTCATAGACGTTCAGTAATTTGTATTTATGTGCAGGAGAAGGAGAAACAATAGACTGTAGAGATTTCCTTTTTTTTTCATTTTTATTTTGAATTCTTTTTATATGAATACTCCAAACTGTACAATCAGCCATAATTAATTGCACGTTTAGTGTGAAATGTAAACTGCAAAGGGGTGATAGGTAATTTGCTGCCGAGTAATTAACCTGCCGCTTCTAGTTTTCTTTCTCATCAATTTACATCAAACCAGTGAGTGCCCTGGATGATCTGATATTGCTCAGGCCTATAGTCCACATGTGTCGATCCATGTGCCCTGATATGTGTTGGTGTTGAGATAGGATGTCGTTCTGCTGACTCGTGTAAACTGCCGAACATATCTGTAAATGACTGATGAGTCATTAAGGTCCCCTCGTGGAAACCATGTTTTGATGCGCTTCCCAGGTGTTGCAGGGGATGTGAATGTCTGCAATAAGGTCGCATGATCACATGGGCCTTCATTCTTCACTGTTACGCACCGATTTGTGTCGGTCCGGAACTATCTCTGATGTCCCCACTGACGAAGGTCGTGAGAAGAGATTTTTTTATGATGTCCATGTATACAACCAGACAAGCACGAGACATAACATTCCATGTTAAATCCCATTAGCAATTTGGGTTTTCAATTAACAAGTTATCCAATGTTTTACTGCTTTTTTTTTTCTCTTTGAAGTAGACATGAACATGTGGTAGAAGAATAGGTTTTCTAGCTGTGCATTAATTAGAATGATTAAAGATTGAACTGTTGTGATTTTCTGGTACCTTTGTTGAAATAAGAATACTACAAAATGTATGTCACATACAGCACTGATTTGGCCCTGATTCTGCCTGTCTCTTTGTAGCACCTGTAGAGACCCAAAGTTTACATTTCCTCTTGACCCACAATGCCTTAGTATCCGTGCTCCCAAGTTTCTTTTCCCATCGTAACAAATTAAATGCTGTAGAAGAAGCTACCTTCCCCTGACCTTCCCACATTGTGTAAACCCTGATAAACTTGGAGGGGACATCATTAGCGGTTTGGTTATCTGCGATAATGACGTTCACCTCTGTGCGAAAAAGAAAGAGCTCAGACTGTTAATTCATTCCGTGAGTTAGAGGGGCCGTCCTTGCATCTTCTAAATGGTGGGCCTATATCCCAATTCCATAGTGACGCTGCTGCTGAGATGCATTTTTTTTTTAATTGCTGAATTGCAATGATATGACATCATGAGAGTTTGTCGGCATTTATTGTGCACACTCACAGCCATCCCTTGCAGTAATACAGCAGCAAAGAAGACAAAGCATTAATACTAGAGAGACAGACATTGCATACATCGTACATCCTCATGCAACAAACGATACCCACCAGCTTAAAAGTATTTAGTGCACATACAGTGTAGGCCTTATTTGATATTTTTTGAATAATTACACAGGCTGACATCAATTTATACAGCTCAAATGCAAGACTCTGAATAAGGTAGCACATAGGGCTTTCCCATTCAATACACTCGAATAATATTTTCACCCATGAACAAGTGATGACTGTAACTTTCTAGTCCCCTTCTCCATCACCACCCCCAAAACAACAACAACAACAAGCATTACAAAGTAGTAAACAAACACTAATTAAGTGCAAGCATAAATGGATGAAAGCTGAAAGAGCCAATAACCCACAAGCAAAGGGACTTTGGAATTGTTTCAAAAAGTGCTTCTGAATCACTTTCATTCTTTTCCCTTGGGGGCAGTGACATTTTCAATTACTTTGTTCTCACAAATGCTTATCTATTGATTGTGTTGAGGCCCAGTTCTATGCACTTTTCAGTTCTGCAGGTCACATCGTCAAGTTCTCCTCTTCATTCTCATTTCTGCACTGCTTGGTTGTACTTTCGTAGAATGGTAACACACGTTGTTGTCTCACAGCACGTTAACTATCACTGTCAGAGCCTTGGCAAGGCACAGGTATATTGGAAAAGCCATTGTTGACATCTTTTACACTGTCTGTCAGTCCTCCAATAGTGTTTTTTTTTTTCCCAGTGAGTTCAGGTAAAGCCATGTCCATTCTTAACGAATGAAAGCAATTATGAGAGAAGTTAGAAGTTAGTCATAGAATGATAGTGAATGAAATATACTTAAGATTGTTCACAGTCCATTTTTTCTACTTTACACATAAATAGATACATGAGATCTAAAACATATTCTGTATGTCATGGAAAATGTTGTCAGAGACAGTTGTGTTTTTCTACAAGTGATTTTCTTTTCAAAGTAAATCTTACAATATAGATTTTGTATTTTCCCTCTGTACATTTTGTGTGCTTTAAAAGAAGAAAGAGTATGAAGTTGGTTTAATCTTTTTAAGTTCTGCTGATAGCACATCATACAGTATTCTTGACCTCAAGCAATATTTCCAGTTCACCTGAGAGGCCTTTATTTTCTATTGTACTCAGATTGGTCTGTTCTTGTCATGAATTCATAAAAGAATTGCATGAAGTACAATATTATCTTTCCTTTTCTGAATAAATCATGGAAAATGTCATTCAAAATCACCTACCCATTGTCACACTTTCCGATGGCTATCGGCACAGCTATAGTAAACAAAAATACACACCAAATTTCTAAGATCACTTCCATGAATAGAGTAGAGTCAAGCAGATTAATTTCACACCATGGAGAGATTTAGGAAAGTTTGTAATATAGAACCCAACAGCAAGAAAAAGAGAAGAAAAAGAAGAAGAAAAAAAAAAAAGAAGTACTAGGAGATGTGAACCCACAGGATCAATAACACCCTAGAACCACGAGAACTGAAAACTTTGCATACATCCTTTAAAAAACATCCGTGAGAAGGATCGTGATACAGATCACCTCTACAAACTAAACACCTGTTGCTTTTACCACAATGGACCTATCTCGCAAATTTCATCAAAATTTTGTCAAACCTTTTGGAGTAATATTTCTTACAGATAAACGATCAAGCAAATGCCAGAAAATTGTGACCGCCTTGATGGAAGAAGTGAATGAGAAACCCATTTTTTCCATGAAACATTTTTTTGGGGGCTTTTTTCCCCTTTTTTTGAACAACTTCAGCTTTTGTGAGTGCTTGGAGACTCCTCATCACATTATAGAGAGCAGGATGTAGAAGGATGGAAGACGGTTGAATTAAAGCCAAGTTTTGGCGGATGTGATTGAGAAGTAGACATTTGAGACTTGTTTCAGTGTTGCTGGGAACGTGCCTGATTCTCTCTCCTTTTTGTTGTCAGCACAGAGATAGGTTAAAGACTTGCCTGAAGCCTCACTGTGCTTTGTTCACCTCTTGAGTGTTTTTTTTTTCTCTTTGCTGGTTGGCACAGTGGTCTTTTCAAACTAATTGTCAATGTATGGAGATTACCTTATCCCAGTATGCCCTATTGTGTTACCTTGGCCTTCCTGTTTGACTGATGCACTTTGCTATACCAGAGTTGGGTTAACTAACTTTACAACTAGGTCAAGTTTGGATTGATTACTGAATTCTGATGAAAAAGCTTGGCAAGTTACCATGGTGATGAAGTTTGTGTCCTAGGGATGGTGACCCAAGACATATCTCGTCATATTGTAGAGATATATGATAGAAAGTAGAACAAGAATATTCAGAACATTTTCATATCACCAAACCCAGAGGCAGTTTTAATCAAGCTCACCCACTACCATTTAGCCCGTTGAGGATGAGTCCCCGAGTATACTCTGGCAGGTGTCTATGGGAAATGCGTGTCATAGCAGAATCCCATCCTCAATGGGTTAAGAGACACAGATTTGCCATTTTTGGATAATATAAGATTGGTTGAACACTGTGAAGCGGACAAAAGAGGGGTCTGGTCTGCGCCTGGTGTAAACATCGAATCACATTCATTAGGCCCGTTCACACACAAGGGAAAAAGTGCGATTTAAAAATCGATTTTCTTATCGCGATCAAAATTTCGAAATTTTTTCCAGTGTGGACAGAAAAATTTCACTAATTACCGCGATCCTTATCGCGATCCAACTCGCACTATTAGTGCGATTTTTCAGAATAATCGCGATTATTTTGCCAAGCGTCGTGTGTGTGAGCGCGATCGAGATTCGGAAATCGGTATTTTTAATCCCATCGTTCGTAGCGCGTGCGAAACTCTATTGGGACTGCGGCGGGGTCAGTCTTCGGTCATGCAAGATTCGCGCATGCGCAGTTTGGCCACTGATCGTTCTTTCCTTGCTGCGAAGTGCGATTTTTCCCTGTGTATGAACGGTCGAAAAAAAAATCGAAATTTGGATCGCGATTGAAATTTCGATTTTCGTTGTTTGTGAACGGGCCTATTGTCTGTATTTCTGAAACTCAGTGAGCTGCGCGTTCTTGCCATACTGGATTGGTCATCAGACAAGAGGATGGACTTGGGAAATTTGTCTTCCCCTCACCAAACAGACATGGGGGCCCTCTGCCAGCTGTGACCACATTTTTGGGAAGCCCCCATTTAGAACCAGTCATCCTGGGTTGGGACCCAGGGCATCTGTTGGTTGATGGGAAGACAGCTGGTGGACAATTCTCACAAAACTGGATGGGGGGGGGGGGGGGGGATAGGTGGACAAGGGAGATATGAGAGATGAAGAGATATATAATACTTATTGGAAAACAATGGTCATACAACTAGCATTCCAGAGATAACAATTAAAATTTTCTGGAAAGAGACAGATATGGAGAAAGAAAGAAGGACAGAAAGAAGATAGATAAATGAATAGAGAGACAAAGAGAGAGAGAGAGATAGGGAGGGAGGGAGCGAGAAAAAATGATGCAGGTTGTGGAAAGAGCTGTTTTCATTGATAGACATGTGGGCATGTTCTCATGGAATGGGAAAGATAATGGTAGGCCTATATAGTACCAGTGAAAAAACAAAACAAAAACTTGTGTGGGGGGGGGGGGGGTGTTTACAGGGACAGACAGATAGTGTCTACGCTTTAGAATAGTCCATAGTCTATGCTCCAGTCTGATTTATTGTTTTGCCTTTTACAACTTCCTCAACTCTTCAGAGGGTTTATGGTTTGATTGACATTCAAACTGTATGAGAGTGCTTGATTTGCTTCAATCATAATGAAGATTTTCCTTCAGAAAATGCTGCCATTACTGAGTGTATTTGCTAACCATGCATTAACATTAACAGTCAGATTGGCAACCATCTACCAAGTGCTGTCCTTTAGGATATCTTAAAACAGCCGCTGGAATGGAGTATTGTGATTTTGTTGTTGTAGTTGTCGTTGTTATGGATGAAATTGTACATAGTCATTGACTAACAAAAAAACTCAGCAGGTTTTGAGTTTTGTGACCATTGAGGTCTATAAATACAATGTATATCTGTGAATAGAAGGGTTCTAACTTTGACCAGTACTCTAGCTACTCAAAGGAAGGTGTGAAAGTAATGAATGAAAAAAGAAAAAGCCCCATTTGGTGGTACCAGATTAAGAGGAAGCTTAGTGTGTAATCACAAAGGGGCCTAGAATTGAAAGCAGGTTTGTGAGATTTTTCCCAAAAGTTTATCACAGGTTAGAGAAAGAGCAAGAGAGAGAGAGAGAGATAGTACAATGACCATCATATGTTCAAGCGGAATGGCAGGTTGAAGGGAAAAAAAAAACCCCAAGCTGTAGACAAGAGGAAAGGTTTTTCGAGGAAGCAATTAAGTGTTAATGCAAGTCAGCGGGGTGCCCCCTGGTTGGAGAAACTCCGTTTGCCAATGACGCGAACACAAAAGGGGCTAGCACGAAGCCGGGGCAGGTAGAGCATGCAGGTTTGAAGACTGGAGTTCGTGTGGCAGCAATGTGTTTGTGCGAGCAGTCTCCTGCAGAGTGCATGATGGCAAAGTAGCAACATGATCCATGTTTCACTTCTCACAGAGTAATTTTCCTCCCAGGAACAAAGGAACTTTCTCTCTCTTTTGTACAGTTCTCCCCCTCTTTTCCCCTTCTTGGTAGCAAGACAGCAATTTCATGCAGTATGTACCTGTTGCGAGAAATAGAAAGTCTTTAATAAATTCTATCATGTGCTAGACGAGTATCAAACAAAATTTGAATTTTGTGTTTTTGCACTCAGCGTGACAATAGTTAATGACACGATTATGAGGGTGAGCATGTGTGCCTAGTTTTCTAGAAATGTGTTTTGATTCTCAGAATGATATTGAAAGAAATCACTAGCAGCTGCTAAATCCCAGACCTAGGGTTTAAAGCAAACTTCTGCCCTGCACTCTCTCACCCCAATGTGTGTGTCCTCCTCAAGGAGACCTGTGTTGCCATGGTTACGACATCACAGTGGGGACAGGATGCGGGTAGGAGAAGAAGAATCTGGAGCGCATTGTGCTTGTGCACAATAGTTGCATTACAATATCAAATCATTTGCATCTGATCATAGTGGGGGGAAACTTCTGTGAAGCAACAATGTTTTCAAATTGTACAGAATAGCATGAGCATGGTGACGGGCGTTGGGGGTTTCATCGATGGTGGCTCTTTTCTTTGCAGCAGGAGTGTTATAAATCCTCCTAAAGGCAACTGAAAAGGTGAAGAGACTGCAGTGGAAACCAAAGGAACTTTGATAAGGATCATTTACTCCTCCCATTGTATGAGGAGGTTCTGGCTGATATCCCGATACCTGCTGTCATTGCCACTAGGTCTCACTTGAGTGGGCTGATCAAGGATACTAGCTTTTTCTTTCTGTCTGTGGAAAAATGAATGAATTGATTGAGAAAGAGATATATGTGTCATCACTAACATGATCCTTTTGTAATTGTTGAGTCCACTCTCATCTTGCCGTAATTGAATCATCATCATGTACTTTTAATAACGTTTGTCTCGCATTTGCAAGAATGTCTGTTTCCCCATCATTCTACACTGAAGAACTTTATACAGTCCTCCTCTAGCATTTCATCTACAGCCTGTCAAATACAGTATTATAGGCTTATATACACAATAGCAAGCCTTTAAAATAAAAACAAAAATTAAAACGGTTCCCCATCGTATGCAAGCGACAGTATTTGAATTTCAGTTGATAAAATATATAGTATTCAAGGAACAGAGATATCCGTTCGCTATTTTTCTTTCTTTCTTTCCACCAACATTGCAGAATGATGAAGGGGGGGGGGGAGGGACTTTGAGTCTGTTTGTTTATGTATTTGTGTACATACTTTGTTAGCTGATGTTGAAGGTAAAATGCTGTAGGTGGTTTTTGTAGGGAAAAGGTGTCAAAATATTGGACTAGGCAGGCAAGGAAAATGTGTAAATACTGAAACGGAGCCTGTGAAAGGTGTTCCTATATCACCTGGAGTGATGCAAAGCTTTCTGGCCTGAAAAAATTGGCACCATGTTGTAATCCTTCTAGGAGGCTATTACTTTCCATGACCTCAGTGAGGTCAGGGTGAGGTCAGGTAGGGGTCAATCCAACTGGCTCCCCAGAGACTCTGTGGGCTAGTCTGCAGCTACAGACCTCTTTTTGACATGTGTCAGTCAATATCAAAGGGAAGGTCTGAGTGACTGCACTGTAAAGTACCAGCCTACATTGTTTGTGCCAAACTTTGCCAAGATTTTGCTTGACAGATTCAAAGACATGCTTGTAAGGGCAGGTAGTCTATTGAGCATCATTTATTTGTAGTTATGATTCAGGTATATGAAAGACTGTCAGTGAACTTAGGGTCAAAATTATTGCTTCTTCTTTTTTACTTGGTATTAAAATGATTTGGGTGAGGGACTTGGAGGCTGCTTGTTAGGCCAAACTGCTTACTCCTCATTGCAAACGTGTCGTCATTCATCTCATACCTCGTATTATGTTTGGTAGATATTGACAAATAGGCCTAAAGTATGCTGTCTACAAAAAAAAAACAACATCATTTGCTAGAGCTTCAAGCACATTGAATTGACACCATCAACAGCTTTCATTGAAGTGGAAAGTCATACTCATGTTCTGAGCATGTGTGTGAAAGATTTTGAATTTGCACGTAGCTGCAGTGGTATGGGGTAGGCTTCTATATCAGTGGGGGAGGGGGAAGGGGTGTTACATTTCAGTGGGGGGTGTGAAGTTTCAAGACTAGTTTGTCTCACTGCCAGACTGGGATGTCAACAGGAGCCTCCACTGTTTGGGTGTCAATTACCAGCTACAGGCTATTTTGTTTGGGGAGGGAAGACTGTTGCCAAATGTGGCAATAGTACACCAAAGAACCTTTTGTTCCCACTTCCTTCCCTACCCCTCCCCACCTCCTTCTCCTCCTTCTTCTCCATCATGGGTCTAAACAGTTTCTCACATGTTTCAGCCATGTGGAAATACCCCCCCCCCCAAAAAAAAAAAAAAAAAAAATTAAATACAACAACTTGAAGAAAAACAAAACAAGTAAAATGACTAAATAAAATTTCCTTTGTTTTCATACAGTTTCTCAAATGGCACAGTGTTTGTATTACTTTTTTTTTTCTGGTTATAGACATAAAAAAAAAATTGACAACTTGAAACTAACAACTTGCCCTATGATACTTGTAGATGAGCTCACTTTACTATACATAAGGATTGAGAGAATGCAACAATATTAGTAGAACGCATCAGTGAAAGTTTGAAGAAAATCAGACAATCTTTTCAAAACTTATGAATTTTTAAAGTTTCTGTGCCTCCATCGCTGGATGTAAAGACTTCTACAGATTGTGATGTCACACGTGTTGAGCGATATATAGAAAATATAAAGAAAATTCAACGTATGAATACTCGCATAATAAAAGAGCAGCTGCCTTACCTCTTTCAGAAGGCAGGGGGAATGATATTACCCTTAAAAAAAACCAAACACCAGTAACAAGTCCAGGGACTGTGTCCTTTTTTTTTTTTTTTTTTTAAAGGAAATTTGTAGAATTATCTGTAGGCCTATATTTTTCTTGTTTGCTTGTTTTGGTTCATTTTGTTCTCATTTCTAAATGAGTCTATATATCAACAAAACTGCCAGGTCTCAACAGCCATGCTTTGCAACGGCAAATTTATGATGTGTAGTGTGTATGGCAATGAGAAATAGAAGAGGTATACTATCACCATATCAGAATTTGTATGAATAAAACATAAGTAATTCATACCAGTAGCCTTGTGTGCAACTGCTCAACAGGTCACTCACACTGCACACGGCAATAGACGACAACAGGTTTTTAAGTAGTCTGCTTCTTGAACAGTCCCTACCTTACACCATCTCATGCAATCCTCATTTTGACACCTTGCTTTTCACTTTAAATTGACTGGTATTGAGAGATTTAGAGATTCCAGTCAAGCAAATAATATGCCAAATGAAAATTGTGAGTCCATTCTTATGATCTATCTATTTATCTGTTTGTCTATATTCTGTATCTGCCTATCAATAGATAAAATATATCAATAGCATATGCTAGCATACAGGCATGCGCATACAAATACATACGTATGTAATATGAAATATTATACATGTATATATACATAGATATCCCAGCAAATAGACACAACAGAACCCTTCAAATGCTTTTCTCCTTAGTGACAATTTTTCCCCTATTTTTTTTTCCTTTTTCTGTACCTGCTGAAAGTACTGTAGCGAACAACGGGGCCTTGGCACTTATGCAGACCGAGCCGACCGTCCGTTTGATCGAAATATACGATCACTCTATGAAGAGGATAAAACCTTAAGTTTCCCACCACTTGTACGTCACCAGTCTACACCTTGCACTTCACACTATCTGATTCAAAGACACATTCTCACTTCTCACATCTAATTCACCCAACACACTGACCAGTGAATTTTCACTCTCACTCCCGACGTCGTTTCTAGAGTACGTCGTTCTCTGACGTTCGCCTTGGAAGTACGTCGTTTGTACTTTTCATTTTCAAAGTACTGTACTTCGTTCTCCGACGTCAGTTCTGGAAGTACGTCGGACGTACTTGTTTCTTCCAAAGTACTGAACTTCGTTCTCCGACGTCTGTTCTGAAAGTACGTGGGACGTACTTGTTCCTTCCAAAGTACTGAACTTCGTTCTCCGACGTCTGTTCTGGAAGTACGTCGGACGTACTTGTTCCTTCTCAAGTTCTGAACTTCGTTCTCCGACGTCTGTTCTGGATACTCAGTTATCCCACGGTGCAGCAAAGCCCGCTCGAGAATGCTCGCAAAGGCTGCTGGATGAGTTGTCTTCTGCTGCAGAACCACCGGATGCCATCCTAGTCTCACCAGCATTCATTCCAACCAGTACTTATGTTATACTGAACACGAATGCATCACAATTTCAGAGGCGATGTACCGGAACACCAACTTGTTTATTTACAGGTAATGTGTACATACTGTCAATTAGAACATCGTATTGAGTACAACACACATGTTTAGTCTCAATCCTCCTCCCCTTTGGTCAGAGTGTATGAACAGAGTATAGTGCAAGAATTGTTCCATGCACTTCATCCCCTCTGATATAGTATCAGGTTGCTACTAGTACCTATGTGGAATTATTATAGACATGGTTATCAATTTCCCCTAAAAATTTCCTTTATTCTTTCTTTATTTTTACACAGACTTAAGCTATCCCTTTAAACTCTTCACAGTTTGATTGAAATCATTTACATCAAACATCAACACCATATTCAGTCCCATAACTGATCATGTTTACTAATTAATCGACGTTAATTGTCTAAATTGTGTCATATGGCCAACCTGTATACACACGTATACACACACAATGCTAAATGTGTGTGTCAAACCTCTGTAACACAACTTTGAACTAACTGTAGGAATTATCGCTGCACTTATCATCCATACTTTTTATCACTGTCTGAATCTCCACAAAAACCACTAATTGACAAATAATCATCAATACAGAAGACTGACTTAAAGGAACAATTCAAACACCCTTTTAGAATGCATAGCTTGTTACATGTATAAATCAGCACAAAGTAACCACGACTACATTGTGTTACTGAATATCTATGTACAAATTTCCCTCTCACAGTAGTTTCGCACAAATTCCAAAGGAAATGCATTATACTCTACACAAAATAGATATCATTTTGTTACAGTACATGTAGGCCTACATATGCCTGTATAACCTAGCTGTTGTGTAAGAAGTGGAATTTTGTGAAGGCTATGGTCTTTTCTGCTCCAGAGTGTGCTGAGTAGGTACAGGAGGAACTGTCTGTCTAGACTGGTAGCCTTTCTCACGTTTCAGTACCTTATCAATTTAGCCCCAGTGTCACTGTAGAATTGATTACACAGGCAGGTGCATGCTTTTAAGATTGCCCATAAATTTCGTTTTGTAGGACGTTACGATCTGAAACTGTTACACAGGCCAGGGAGTGGCTTGGGCATTGATTTTTCAGAGGTTGTGGCTGCGGCATTCATCTAGATACATTAGAAATTGCGAAGATCCAGTTGTCATTCAAGGGAAGGTAAACCCAAAGAACAATGTGGATTGAGTGAAAGCAGCAACATTAGTAGAACACATCAGTGAAAGTTTGAGGAAAATCGGACAATCGATGCAAAAGTTATGAATTTTTAAAGTTTTGGTGTTGGAACCGCTGGATGAGGAGACTACTAGAGGATATGACGTATGAGTGGACAACAATACAAAGAAAATATAAAGGAAATTCAACAAAAATTCACTTTTCTAGAATTATGAAAAAACAATGGACCAACCGCTTTCAGAAAGCAGGGGGAATAATTGCTACCCTTAACATATATCACTATCAAGTTGATGGAATTTGTAATTTTCATGAAAAATTGATTTTTGCAGAATTTTCTTTATATTTTCTTGGTATTGTTGTCCACTCATACGTCATAACCTCTAGTAGTCTCCTCATCCAGCGGTTCCAACATCAAAGCTTTAAAAATTCATAACTTTTGCATCGATTGTCCGATTTTCTTCAAACTTTCACTGATGTGTTCTACTAATGTTGCTGCTTTCACTCAATCCACATTGTTCTTGGGGTTTATCTTCCCTTTAAGTCTCACTCGTTATCAGTCAATATACTTTTTTTTTTTTTTTTTCATTTCAACTGAATTTGGATACCAGGCCAAGTTTAAGTATTGAAACTTGATAGAGGGTGTGTGTAAAGGAGTGTTGGTTGATGCGACACACTTGGAGGTGGGCCGTTTCTGTTGTCGTACTATTACAGGACTGTAATCAAGCCAAACTGACAGATGATTTTTGTCTGAGGTGGCTGACCATATGCAGGCTGAAGATGGGCTCATTTGCAGTTGTTTGGGGTTAAAGGGTGTGTACAGTTCTGGTCAAGGTGAGGATTTAGCTTTTAATGTTTTGCAAGATATTCAGAAACCACTCTATGAGATGTCAGATAGCATGCAATTCTAAGGGGTATCAAAAGTTTATTTGATGAAAATTGGTTTTGAAATGGCTGAGATATCCAAAAACAAGGTGAAACAAAGAGATCCTAATAAAAGGCCTGGCCTGTAGTCTTTTATTGTTATCATTTTTTTTTTTGGATATCTCAGCTATTTGAAAAACAATTTTCATCAAATAAACGTTGAATTCTTCTTAGAATTACATGCCCTTTCATATTTCATAAGAGGTTTCTCATTATCTCACTTAGGAATGTTCAAAACATGAATCCCCACCTCAACCAGTACTGTACAGCCCCTTTAATCAAACTTGAAACATTTGTGGAACAATAGGTAGCAGCCTACTTGTGCTCCAACTTGGGAGAGTGTAGTTTTATTGTAGGATATAGGCCTATATTCTAAGGTTAAATGTGACGATATTTGCCAATGTATTTCACAGTGTATTAATTTGGTAACATGTTTACATTCACATTATGAATTACCGTGCGAAGTTCCACTACACTATATTCATCCACAAGTGTGAATTCACCTACTGTTGCTCTTTAACCCGCTGGGGCCCACTGCCTCACCATGTCATGGACATGGTGTAGAAACAGAATGCAAATGGTAGGGACAGACTCTATGAATGAAACATTTGCTAACCAGAATGATGCTGGTGTGAAGATTGTTGTTGTTGTTGTTGTTGTTGTTGTTGTTGTTGTTGTTGTTGTTGTTTTCCTTTTTGAACTAGGATCATAACATCCCATATTGATATTGATTTGAAATATGAAGAGCAACCTTTATGCATAATGTGGGGAAAAATGTTAGTGACTGTCTAAATGGAATAAAGTCATTTGAAACTCGTGACCGGCCTTTGAATACTCGCAGTAGACCGCCTGCTGTTCACTGTCAAAAGTACCCTAGAAGCATTTGGCTTATAAATGTAGAAAAAACTACCACTCCTTTCGGAAGTAGACCACCCTTCTGGATGCATGGATGATGGATTCTTCTCCTGCTGTGAATACCAATAAGTGAACTTCTTCCCCCCCCCCCATAACAAATAATAATTCTCTGTTTTGTTGTTCTCTTTCTCTTACTCTCTTACCCAGGTGCCTCAAAGGAACTTGGTGCTTCTCTGACCAGGCTGTGTCTGAGACATAAGTCCATAGAACTGAAGCTGAAATCGTTCACAAGGTAGCTATATAACTTGCGGCTATAGCGGAGCAAGCTTTTGCTTCTTTGTGTCTGTCTGTCTGTCTGTCTGTCTGTCTGTTTGTGTCTGTCTGTGTGTCTGCTGCCCTGTCCCCACACTGTCATTTGCTTTCTTTGTGTGTATGTGTATGGGGGGGGGGGGGGGGATTAAACAGGTATGCCTGACCTGCTACATAATGTTATGCTCAGAACTTAGACCTTTGATCCAAAAAAAAAAAAAAAAAATCATTGTCAGAATGGATGGATTTTGAATGATGTAGACATTGAAATTTGTTTCTAAATCAAAAGTTGATATTTCAACCATTTTTGCCTCAAATTTAAATCTGTAATTTTATCAAACATTGTTGAGCTCCTCACTCATCAGAAATTTGCTCTGAAATAAAAATGAATGAACCATATTGAAAAAGTGCTGATTCAGAAAGCAGTCATAAATGAATGAATTCAGAAATATTTGAACAGATTTCACGATCAGATGGAAGGAAGGGGAACAACAGTGATGCCCTTTTGATGGTTATTACGTTTAGATTAACAATATCACATGGAAATTCTCATGAGGCACATTACTTACTAATCACTTTGGGCAAATATTCACCTGTAATGCTTATATTTGCCTACAGCAGGATTTACCTACGTGTATGCTTGACCACAAGCTAAAATGTACAGCCAGTTTTTCTAATGTGCTGTTCACCTGGTTATTTGTGGCCTGTGACCGACTTCCATATCAGTAGAAAGTTTGAGGTAGAAAAAAATGTCATGAATCAAACAACAGCATTGTTGGTAAATAGTTTGGCCACAGAGGGAGACACTGATACAAGGACACGCGGAATACAGCTGTCTCTGTGTCCTTGGCAAATGCACTTGTTTGAGAAGGCATAGGGCAGGTTCACATGGCATTTCTCATTGTCAAGTTTAGCTTGACGTTTTAAACTAAGCTTGAATGATTACCTTGTAGTTTTAAACTAGGATGCGCATTCACACGATACCTAATCCTCAATATTTTTAAACTTTGGAGCGAGAGTCCCACTCAATGATCTGCAAAACCAGAAGAATACTTGCATGCAGCACTAGCTATAAACCTGATAAAGTGCGATGATACAGTTAGTGTAAAACACAGATTTGAGGTAGACCCAGATGTTTATGGGGATTAGGGATCATAGACATGCTCAGGACATGCTAACTTTTTAACTGATTATCATGTCCCACTGATGCTAAACTACGAGTAGAGACATACTGCAGCTCATGGCTTGAGTGTAAACCCGAAGATGTCTTGTGGTTCTAATCATCAAGTAATCTTTAAGATTGCTAACCTTCGAGTGCATCCACATGGTGCTTAACTACAAGCTAATCACCAAATTTTAAAACTTGGAGTCAATCTTTAAGATTTGTGTGAACCTAGCTAATGGCTTCAGTTTTCCCCTCCCCCCTCCCCCCCCCCCTCCATGAGATAATAATGTTTGCAGCTAAAATTTGCCCCATGACCATTTTTCCAGAGATCACAACCAAAGATGTTCTCTCTGGAGGTGTTGCCTAGATTCAAACCTAGATTCATACTAAACAACCTTTATTTGCTGAAACCATGCCAAAATTTGTGGGAGAAAAACTCTCCTGCCTAAGTGTCTACCAGAGGCTCCCCACCCAAAAAAAAAAAAGAAGGAAAAATGGGTATTAAGCTCTGCTGAAAGAAAGCTCAAGTTGATTCTGAGTGGTTTTAATAGGTTCATACCTCCTTCATGTTGAGAAGTTATGATTTTCTCTCAAATTTGGAAAGTTTTGCTTGGAATTTTCCCAGTGTAGACACTTGCATATGGAACATTCTTAAGCAATTTATATAAATTTATTTATTTTAGGCTTCCAAATGAAAATATACAGTAAGCTTTGTTTTTGCTAGCTAGCCAGTTTCTGCAGGTTTTAAATGCATCTATTATGAAAGAACAAATTGAAGCAGTATCAGTTGTGTACTACACATGAACAATAGTGAGGTGAGTTGAGTTTTGACTTTGAACACAAAACTATATCTTTATTGGTACAAAGCTTTCATCTTGGTTCAGGATTGTTGTAATACTGCCATTAGATTCAAGGCATTCAAATGGATTTTTTTGGGGGGTGGGGGTGGGGGGGGGGGGTAGGGAGGATATTGAAGGTATGGATGACTGAAACACATTGACTTTATGATGGAGCGAATTCTGTTCGCCGATGCATGGAAAGTCGTCGGCAGATGGGAAACATGACATTCATAATGTATCTTAACCAAGAAGAAAACCTAATTGAACACTCCCCCCCTCACACACCATCGTGGTCTGACGTCCATCTGATCTTACCTGCCGCGATGCGGAGGATCAGGCAAGGGAGGGGAATACATTTTCAGCCCATGACGGAAGCGGAGCTCAGTCAATTAGTTGCCGGGCAACGGATAATTAATAAGGAGATGTCTTCCAGACGCATGGGGTCGCCACTCATCTCGGATGAAGGGGGATAGTCCACACAAGGCCGGTGGAAGGTGTGGGATGGCTTCTTGTCATGTGAGGTGTGCAAGCTGCTCTGGGGTGGCTTATGCAATGTGTCAATCTTTCACATGCTCTTATACATTGTTAAATATCCACAGCTTCCTGTTACCCAGTGTTCACATCAAGTGTCAAAGTATTGTTGTTTTTCTACATCCTCTGTGTAATGCTCTATTGGTATCCAGGAGCTGATATTCTGCTTTCCCTTGTGTACATGTCGGTAATTTTCACTCACACCCACAGACACGCACACAAACATCTGCTCATGATGTAACCCCAGCATGCTTTCTCACACAGCGACCTGTTACTATCTAAGTATGCCGTGTGGTATCTATGCAAATATGGGTGATAACAAGAAGTTTGAAAGTACTTGATGTGGAGGGAAATTAGAGTCATCATCAATGCAGTTAGGGAATCAAGTATGTACAGTACAAAGTGGTGGTGCCCTGTGGGAGTCCCTAGGTTAGAGCCTAGATATGCCAAATTAGCTAATTTTTATAATTGTTGCAAAACTTCTTCTTGCAAAACTTGGCAGGAATTATGAATGGGAGGAGGCAGTACCTTTTTTTTTTTCCAGCTTGGTGGCGGTGCCTCAGGTGGCCTCTAGGGTGGGGCCCAGTCATCCAAAATCAATCCCTGAATCTGAAAATTTTCATAATAGTTTGCCTCGGGTGTTGCACTCTAGAGATGAAGTGCACTGCTCAATTGTGCAGTGTAACAACATCTTTCAGATCTTGCAAGAACACTTTCAGTTTTCTCCCTCTCTTATATTTTGATGCAGCTCCATCATGGAATATCTGGTAGCTCCCCTTCAGGAGAAGATGGAGGAATGGAAGAAGAACACAACACAGCTCGACAAGGACCACACCAAAGGTTAGTATGGGTGTGGCTGGTAGAACATCAAAGAGGAGCAACCTATGTTGGTTTCAGTGTTTACATGACAAAGTTGTTTTGCACCTTTTTTGCAACCCTGTTAAGCAGATTCTGCTGTGTAGTTTATATTACACATGCTGCAGTTTTGTTACACTTGCTGTTATTGTTATCAATATTATGATAGTAATAATGATGATGTTGTTGCTTATGATGATGATAATGATAATGATGATAGTTATTATTATTATAATTATCATTATTACTGTAATCTTCTTAAAAGTCATCATTACTGTTATCATCATAATCACCATAATCATTACAGTTGCCATTGTCCCAATAGAAGATGTTCTCACTGAAGTATTAAGATGTGCATACTTGGGATCATTTACAGTCTAATCTCTAATCTTGAGTGCTCTATGCTTCCTGTTTTCAGGCAAGAAAGCTACTGAAGAGCACACTAGTGTGCTTTTTTTATGTTTCACACATACATGCACACTTAAACAAGAACATACATTTCTCACTTAGTGTCCACAGAAGCAGACAAAAACACTTTGTATTGATCTGAGAGTTGTTACACTTGTGACCTTCTTATTCTGAGCAAACAGAACATGATCTATTTTCTCACATAAATCCCCTGACAAGTCAGACGTTGGGGTCACCCTTTTGAGGCTGCTACTTCATTTGTCATCTCATAACCTGAAATGTTAGAGAGATTTCTGAGTAGACATGATTATCGACACCTTTACAATAGTGTTTCCTTCAGGATTTTTGCTGGAGGTTGTCGTTAATCTTTAAGCAACTTATAAAATTTGACCTTTTTTGTGAGGTTGTATCCTTCATTAGTAGCTTTCAATGTGTTTTGAGAAATAAGGAGAAAGTAGCTTCATTTTATTTATTTATTTATTTATTTTTTTTTTTATTTTTTTTTTTTACAAATGTTGAGAAAGACAAAACAGAAGATGTCAGTGTACCATTGCTTGCACATTATGTCTTTAATATCCTTCAATAGATCCCTATATGTTCCCTTTTGTCCCTAATGACATAAGTACATTTCAGTGCAGCATTTTTACGTTTGTTTGTTTGTTATTTATTTATTTTTTGCTGATGGCAAGATGTTTGAAGAGTCATTTTTATTGTGCTGTCTAAGAATGTGCACCAACTCCTAGCAAGGTGTGAACAAATGCTTTAGGGTTATTTGAAGGAATCAGGCTAACTTACAAAATACACAAATAAAGATGTGTAGCTGAGCTGCTGGGTTTGCAAGTATGATCCATGGCTGTTGAAGTGGTGGGCAGAAACATTGTGGAGCTCAGCAATCATCATGGACTCACATTCTCTTGACTATCATCACTCCACATTGTCATGACCTTAGATGTCTGGCATCAGTTCCAACCCTCCTCTCCCCCTGCCCCCCCCCCCCCCACTTCCCCCATGGGAGTGGACCCTGAGAGACATGATTTGCAACAGGGATCTTGTCATCTTCAGGGAAACCAAAATCCAAACAAAGAGAAAAGTGGATTGAGTGAAAGCAGCAACATTAGTAAAACACATTAGTGAATGTTTGAGGAAAACTTGACAATCAACACGAAAGTTATGAATTTTCAAAGTTTTGGTATTTTAACTGCTGGATGAGGAGACTGCTTGAGTTTATGACATCAAGTGTGGACAACTATTATAATGAAAATATGAATAAAATTTAACATGATTTCACTTTTCTAGCATAATGAGTGAGCGCTTGACTAACCGCTTCCTGAAAGTAGGGGGAATAATTACTACCCTTAAACCTCTCATTGATGTGTTCTGCTAATGTTGCTGCTTTCACTCAATCCACATTTCTCTTTGGGTTTTGGTTTCCTTTTAAAAACAAGAAAGAAAGAACTTAGTCCCACTCCTCCTGATTGTTGCAATGCCGTGGTCTCTCAGCGACCAAACTTGGTGTTTCATTGTCACATGAACCGTCGTCTAAATCTGATTCAGTGTGGGTGTCGTCAGACCGACGGCCGATTTTGGCCGACTTTGGTGTAATCGCCGCATCAAATGAGAATTGTGCCTGTGCTGGGAAATGTGAACTTAGAGTCTACTCCCAAGGTACTCCAGAGGAGACACATACTGAAATAAAACAAAAGAAGCATAAGTTATGGACAACTGAAAGATCGTTGTTACATGATATGGTCTTGTTGATGGTGTGTGGGAGGGAATGGGACGTGGGAGGATGTTAAACTGATGGTGTTGACAAGGGTACTTTATGTGTGTTTCGGTATACTTCATTTGCAAAACTTATTAATCATTTAACAACTTTGCCAAATGACTTTCGAAAACACACACACACACACACACACACACACACACACACACACCACACCAAATGTTGGAAGTTCCATTCATCAAACGTTTCCCCCACAGTTGTTCAAACATGATCCCTCGGCTTTCACCAACCTAGCAAAGCTGGAAGGCAGTTAATATCATATTAGCACCCAATGGATAAACACAAAACTGGGGGGATTGTTTCCGGAGTGAGTGTAAGTAGTTTCCCTAGGGGAGCATCGTGTCAGCCAAAAGGGGGTTATATGAAGATGGGGGAGCAAATTGATCAGGTTCTGGGGAGAGAAATCTGGCAGTGTTGCTTTTCTTACAGCGTCCTCTCTCACCTGGTGAGCATATGACCATGGAGCTACTCCATGGTATGACAAAGGTTATCTGGGGTGTGTGTAGGAGGGGGGGGGGGGTGTAAAGAGAAGGGATTGCCAGGTGTTTAGAAGATATGGATCTCAAGAATAGATATACTCCTTTTAGCAGGACTGGAATTTGCAGAGAGGGTGCTAATGGTAGTCTGCCAGCGGGGTTAAGGTGTGTTACCAGCCCCTCTCCCTTTTGGGTGATGAGGAAGAGAGAAGGATGATCGAGTTGAATTTCCATATCCATCTCCATTACATGTAATTGTTAAACACCAAGGACAATTAAGGATAGATTTATCTATGTCTTTGTAAGTTGTGCGTGCACTCATGAATGTATATATATTGAAAGAAGGATATTATTCAGAGGGGTGAAAGTTCAGGTGTGAGTTTCTTCAGTTTGTCTCCCTCTACAAATTAGATTTTGTTAAGATCGCAACTGCTGATCTGTAAATTAACAAACATGTCGGAAAAAAAATGTTTGTTAATTTACAGATCAGCAGTTGCGATCTTAACAAAATTTAATTTGTAGAGGGAGACAAACTGAAGAAACTCACATTTGTATATATATTGTCTGTCTTTCTATCTATCTATCTATCTAACTCAACTAATCTGAATGGCGGAAAAAAACAGAAGATAATACTTTTTTTGTAGTCATTCTATTTTGAGATACATTGCCTGGGAATGTGTTGTGACCTTCTGCATTGATTTGTGCAGAGGAGAATATGCATGTGATAATATTACAGATAATCATGACAGATATAAAAACAGTCAAAATGGCTTCCAACCTGTCTGTGGCAGCAGCATGTAAAGGACACCTGCACTGCTTCCCTTAAGCATTCACGGTATGCAGCCTTGATAGTTAATTTTCATGTGTAAGAGTCAGTCATTTTAAAAGGATATGTAGTTCATTTCCTTTAAGAGTCATTTATTTTAAAAGGAATATATGCTGTTGATCAGGAGTTATTAGGGAGAAGGAAAGCAATGATTATATCTAAGATATAAAGAAGCTTCTGGTCGGGGGTGGGGGGAATAGTAAGGTATGCATGTGAGATCTTGTCATTTGAGAAACAGAAGGTCATAAGTACTGCATATTGGCCCTTTAGATTAGTTGATGTCAGTTTAAAAGGCAGTAGGACATGAATGCTGAGCGCTAATATTTGTGTGTGTGTGTGTGTGTGTGTGTGTGTGTGTGTGTGTGTTCTCAGAATGGTAGGGGGAGCACAAAGAGACTGAAATGCCTCTTCTTGGAATAGAAGCAAAAGGATGTTAGTAGTCATAATAAACTTATGTATCTGGAATCTAATAGTCCAGGAAGTTGCCTGACAAACCATGCACATGTTACCCTGTATGTTGCTTAGTGGCTCGTAAACCTAGTAGAGTGTCTGTGCACATGTGATACAACACTGGGAATGATGACATCCCCTCTTTAGCGAGGGATTATTTCCTTCTTAATTTTTGAGTTGGCGGTGATCAAAAAGAAGGTGTGGAGAATTTTCGATGAAGGCAGTTCATCAAGACGTGCGGTTGGGAGAGAAAGGCATGTAGCAGTAACTTGAGAAGATGGAAAGAAAGAGGAAAGATGGGAGAGTGGCAGGTCTGACACAGAGCTTCTTGTGAACCTACCAGCTTTGATGGTGTCACAAGGATAGGTTGAGGGAGTGAGGAGAGCTACATGAAACCTTGGAAGTGGGAGATGTTGTATAGGATTCAATGGGTAGTAGTGGCACCTGGGAGGGAGGGGGTTAAGGGATCATGGGGATTGATAATTGCATGGCAGATGAGTGTTAATGACTTTGGAAGTGGGCGTAAATGGGGGAGGGGGAGGGGGAGATTGTTGGCGTGGTGAGGCCTTGTTAGAGGGCAAGAGAGCAGAAGGAAAGAGAGAATCTTGTAATAGGAGATTCTGACTGGTGCTTCATTTTTTTTTTCAGAATGAAAGCGGAGGGTAGACATGGAAACTTGTGAGAAGTAGTGGTGTTATTCCCTTTATTACTGATGGGAATTTTCCAGAACATTATCACCTGCAGTGGTTGTTTGAAGTAGTGAGCAAAATGACTTCTCTTTTTTTTTTTTTTATTTGAGGTCAGACAGGGAGGAAATTGTGGCTGCATTGGGCACATTTAATAGGGAATTTACCCCCAAATATATATGTGGATTCAGTGAATGCATAAATTGTAGAAGAACCTATCAGTGAAGTTTGATGAAGATTTGACAAGTTATGAATTTTCAAAGATTTGTCATCTTGGCTATGAATGCTCATTGACAGAGGACTGTATTAAGAGACTAATTTCTTTACGGAAAGATACTTCTGGTCATTCCAGTGTGTTAATTGGTAGACTTGCAAAAAACTTCTGCTGATCTCGTCCTAAGACTTTCAAGGCTTGATTCTACATCTGCATGATCATTTTAGGGATTTGCAAAGAATAAGCTCAGGGCCCTGTTTTATGAAGAGTTAGAATTGATTAAATAGTTGATTTCAACTGTAAGTCTATGGCAGCCTGTGTGGTAAGGAAATTTAAAATTGATTTTATCTTTTGATAACCATAGTGAAGGGAAAAATTTGCTGTTGATTCTGTCATTCAGAGCATTGGGAGATCTGCTAGAGATGAATTTAAAAAAGGACTGATCAGTAAAGAATTTGAAGTGAAAAAAAAAAGTGAAGCTCTGTACTTTTCGTTGACGATATGAGGTATCTTTAGTGATTTGTTTATTTGCTCTTTGATATCCTCAGATATTGTGTTTCCTCATGATAATAATATCTGGAATACTAAAAAAACAGGCAATTAATCACGAGTACACGATAACAAAAGATGTGTGTGTTCTTGCAAAGATGCGGAGACGAGAGCTTGAGCATCCTCACTTAGGGATCACCCTCAGAGCCTTAAACTACACAGCATCTAATGGAGCTAATGTTTGTCTCCCTCTCAGCCAGCAATGTGATACTTTAATCACAAATCAGTTCCTGCCCTGTCGTCAATGTTCCATCTTCCAACCGATACCTCATCCTCCAAACTCTCTGCTCACAGATTTCCCTTTCCTTACGCGAGTGACTAACGCGGGACGAATTCGCCGACAGTGATGCATCTCGTTTTACGACTCGCACAGCATCTGCTACATACATCAGTGGCTATGGGAGGGAGGTTAGGCAGGGGGTAGCTGCGCTATCTGGTGTGTGTGTGTGTGTGTGTGTGTGTATGTATGTTTGTGTTCAATCTCCTTGTCGGCAGGGGGATTCAATATCTGCAGAAGATAGTGAAGTATTGGAAATATTGCCCTTACATGACGGGGTCATAGCAATCAGTGCCACGAACTATGGTAGATGAAAAAATTCAGCACAAAGCCGGGAGCAAAGTGAAATTGGTCGAATCATGCATTGTGCAGTGGGATGAGGTTATCCAGGGAGACTTTTTTTGTGTCTTTCTATGCTCATCACATCTGCCATTGACTGTGTTTTTACAAATAGGTGTTGATGATTCATATCATCATAACTTAAAAGTCATGACAAAATCCATCAAAGCTTCATTCACCAAAGCAGACAACATAGTGATTTAGGCCCATGAAATTTTGTGTTGTCCACTTTGCCATTGAAAAGTAAAAGAAAGGGTATATATCAGTATATAAGTGTTGGTACAATCTAAACTTCATTCTAAAGACTCACATGATGTCTTCTGACATTTGTAGGACCTAGATCATGTCTATCAGATATGATTTCAAAACCTTTCCGACATGTCAGGGAAAGCGGTACACAAACTGATGTTCGGCTGCTGTGGGAGATCATTCACAATGCAGTCCCATCTATGCATTTTTAAGTGTGCCCATTACCCTGATGTATAGACCCCTGTAGACATTGTGTTGTGAGGCAGGCAGTCTCACCAATATTTGTAGATTATTTTGATTGAATGACTTATAAAAAGATAAAAACTCGTAGCTATTCCTTCCAATTTTGGTATCTGGTAGATATGCATGTCGGCACAAATAGGGGCAATCAATGCAAACGATGAGAGCCGGACATGGGGAAAAGTGGTTAGAGGAATAGACTTAATTGGATAATGGCAGTTGCGTTTAGTCTTAATTCCTGGATCAAATTCAAGAAAATTGTAGTCCTATTTTTTTTTTTTTTTTAATCTGATTCCGGAGTCAGTTACTGACCCTATATAACCCAAAAGCTTAAGATGAGACCTTGGAATCTGTGAGTATTTGCCTAATGCCCTTAATCTAATAACCCAAGTGTTCACATCTTCAATGAAATTTGGATGACCAATAATAGAGTGCTACATTTGTCAGAATCATTGGTCAAGAAAACTTGGAGATATATTTCACAACGAATGTAATCAGGGAGCAGTGTTAAATGCCATAATTGATTTTACCGACTGTCACTGATCAATTCCCACTATCTATCTTTTTGGTCCATCCTCAAGGATGTTATAAGAAAAAAAAAATAGTAGCAAATTTAATAATTGATGGGTATTTTTCAGTGTTTTATTGTATTATATTCATTATATATTATATTTATTTGTAAGCTTCCTCGTGTCTCATCAACATTGGCTGATATGAAATAGCTGATGTGAAATTTTTGGGGGGGATTTGAGCACAGTATAGGCTTGGTTTATGGGCCCAGACTCCCAATGCATGGTTCCTTGTCAGTGTTTGAAATAAAACCAAACGACAATAACTTTGACAATAACGTGAAGGCTGCAGAGTGATACAAAGTTTCTCTTTCAGCCTTTGAGAGCGAAACCAAATCTAGAGCTCTCTAGACGACATCTGCCTAAACGTGAGTCTTCCGTGTCAACTCTGATTACCCTGGTCTTGAGAACGGTACGCTGCTTGGATGGGGGTGCGGAAAAGGGCACAACTACTGAATTCTCCATTCTCGGCAGACTTTATTGCATTCCTGGCTTAATGTGAGAAACTCTCCATAAACTAATAATGCCCTGGATTTGATGGGATCTATATAGGACATGACACAGTCCCCCACCTGTTTTGCAATTACGACAGTTTTGCACACGATGGAGTCTTTCGTTTTCAAGACCCATGGAAGATTTTACAGCCTAGCAACGTTTCACAAGTAATCAGCAAGAGTATTCTTCAGAGACATTGTCTTGAAAAGTCACTCTGCTCTGCATTTTGACTAAAACCAGTCCCATGCGTGACAGTATGGACCAAAGAAATACCGGATGGATTCCCTTCACTGACTCCCTCCTGAAGAGGACTCAGACATCCAAACCATGAAGACGAAAAAAAAAAAAAAAAAAAGAGGAAGGAATAATCCTACAATAGAAAGAAATTTAGATAAATTTTGTCATTCCAAAGGTTCATTAATTTGAACATGAAATGAAGTTGGGTTAGGCTCGTTAATCCAATAATGAAAAGAGGGTCGTAATTCTGAAGGTTCGTTACTACACACCTGTGTTTTCAGTGTTGGATTAACAAACTTCATTTCAGTTTCAGACTATAGAACCTTTGGAATAGAAAACTGCATTTCATTTTTGGATTAACCAACCTTTGGAATTATGAACCGTACTTAATTTTCAGATTAACGACCCTTCAGAATACCTAACCTCATTTCATTTTCAGACTAACAAACATTTGGAAGAGGGAACCTTCGAATAATGAATAATTTTCAGATTAATGGACATCTGCGCGAAGGTAGGCCTATATGGAATTGGTGTGTTTTGGAATAACCAACCTTCAGAATGATGAACCTCATTTCATTTTAGGATTGATAAACATTCAGAAGAACAAACATCACTCAGTTGGAAGGTCTGCACCTTACTTATGTCGTGATCATTTCCCTTAAATTTGCACTGAGTAGTGCGAAGTGAAAAATGCCTTGTCCATCATTAGCTAGAAAAAAGCATTTGGAATACGTTTGAGATTGAGCATAGAAATGAATGGCAAGAGGGAATGATTTTGACAAAATAAATTGTGATGAATAAGCTTGTTGGAGCTCTCCTTCAAAAATTTCATCCATTTTCATGACAACTGGAAATCAGCCTCTTCAATCACTCAAGGAGGATTGGGCCCGCGGCAGCACTATGGAGGGTTCTTGCTTGTATTCAAACCTTGAATCTTGATGAGACTGTCGATAAGATCTGCCTTCAGAAAATCCTACAAACTCCTCAAAGTTTGCAGTCGTAAGAAATAACTACAGAAGTGATTTTCATGTTAAAACATTCCTCGGAGGGTGAAGCCCTCTTTTGCATCGGGGAGCTCTTGATTTCCCATGTTACGTAACATTGGATGACTATTTGTCCTGTCTGCTGTACTGACTCACGAAAAGTTCCTGCAACTCTTCCGTCATATAAAATTCGTCATTGGGCATCTTTCATCCTCCGAAGGTTAATGAGTTTTCAGACATTTAATAGGCATGTTGTAATGATACTGTATGTAGGGAGTATGCTAATCTGTGTACATGTGCTGTGTATCATTGTACATTTCCTACTTTTCTGATGTTCAGCAGAAGAAGAGGTCTGCTAGATGTATAAGAATATGATGCAAATTGTAGGACTTTCACTCCACGTAGCATACATACATCTATCACGTTTTCCAACGCTGCATCAAAACAATGTGTCAAGATGAGGATAAAGATGGGAGGCCCATTCACAAGACACATGAAATGAACAGATTTTACAAATTGAATTTTGCAATACGATGTGAAAACCAATAATACTTGTACCTAGCAATTTGTCCAGATGAACCCAGCCCCTTGTCGATGGTGCTCCTGCTAGGTTTTGTTTCACTGTTTTCAAAATGGACAGCTGGCTGACCCGGAATAAGGAATACATGATTACCCATCTGTGAAGGTCCTCATGAGGTTGCTGAGTTTGCCCCACCCCACCCCCCTCCCCCTTTCCTTTCCAAAAGCAGCCTCACCAGCTGGTATCCTTATTCCCTTCACCCACATGTGTCCAGCGGCAGTTGGCGAAAGTTTTCTCTTTCTTGCTTTTGGTTTTTGTTTTTTTCGCTCACCGCCTCCTGCCCACATGTCAAGGATGATGTGAAACCCTGAACCATGAAATGGTTTTAGCAGGGATGACCAGCCAGCCGGTCTGAGAGCACATGTGCGTTTGTGTGTGAGTGTGTGTGTATGTGTGTGTGTGTGTGTGTGTGTGTGGGCGCGTGCATGCGTGTAAGTCTGTAGAATAGGCTGTCGCACGGTTTAGACTGAATGCGTGAATGAATGAAGTTCAAGTGAAGGGTCACAGACCCATGATGATGGGTGCATACATGAATGTGATGTGCATCCAATCAACACAGCACAAATTTGAACTCAATACCAATAGCTCCAGTTATTGGAGTGCTCATGAACAAATTGTGATTACGTCTCAGTAAACACAGTTTACATCCTATGGTTATATGATTTTGTCAGTATATGTTGTTCGTGATTTCGAATCAACCTTGGCCTGCTATCAGTCAACATACAGGGCTTGACACTTTTGTTTTTTCCTTGGTGACCTAAAAAAGAAATCTAGTGGCCTAAAATAAAAGGAAATACATACATTCATTTTGAAAATTTGGCGGCCCGACATCAACTTCTAGTGGCCCTGGGCCACAGCTGATGTGGAGCTCTGACATATATTATCTACAACATGGCAAATGTTGACCTAACCATTTCAGCTGTGTCATTCCTACAGTGCTTTATATCAAAATGGACTAACGCAAAAATTTATTGATAATAAAATATATTAGTGGAAAAATGAGCAAAGACAATGGGATTCCATCTGGATTCGAACCGGAGACCTCAGGATTGCCAGCCCGGTGCTCTACCGACTGAGCTATAGAAAGCCCTAGTTCAATGTTCGTCCCAGAAACCCTAAATTCTCAATGTTCGGATGGTCAGAAGATATAGGAATGTGTTTGTGTGTGACACACACGTACACACTTAAACCTGGCATAAACCCAAAGGATAATAGATACATTATAGGTACATTATTGGGTGCATTGCATTTTATTGTTTTGATCGATCTCTCTCTTTGAATCAGCATAAAAATATGAAAATCAGCAAAATATGAATATTACTACATTCATATTTTGGAAAAGATAAGTGCTGTTTGTGTTTTGATTTCAAAGATACCTGTTTTTTTCCCCATTGAAGTATGAGCATTAAAATAAGGGGGAAAGGTCAGAAAGAAAGCAGATTCATGTCATAAACTAGTTGTGCTGTAGACTGAATAATCTATTGGGATACCTGCCTTTGCTTCTGCATTATCACAGACCAAACTCACCAAAGCTGCAGTGACAGCATCCAGGAGTGCGACACAGATGTGGGGGGAATTCGACCCAAATACCGATGGCAGAAACAATTGGAGAGATAATTCAGAAGCGAAAGAGAGAAAAAGAAAAGGAGAGCGAGAGAGAAGTTCCTTGCATGAGAATGAGGATGAAATCAAGAAATTGGAGCATTAGGGACAGCCAGGTTGTCTGCCTTCTTCGGCCTTGAATGTTTCTTCCTTTCACTCTCGATGTCTTTTATGTCACATGCCTGCATCCAATGTCTCACGCTCCCATTCTGTTCTCTCTCATCTCTCTCTGCAGAGTACAAGAAGGCAAGGCAGGAGATTAAGAAGAAGTCATCCGACACCATCCGACTCCAGAAGAAAGCCAGAAAAGGTGGGTTCCTCGACAGTCAGAAAGGTACATACACCCGATCCTGAACTTTGCGAGACTACCTGTACTGCGCCATCGTACACCTGGCTGTAGCACTGTCCAGCTACTCATCTTCTGGAAAGCCTGAATTTTTTGCATCTTTCTTCTTTTTTTTTTTGCCCTCTTGTTTCTTAACTTCTGTGTGAACTGAGGGGGGTTCTCTTTACTTTTCAAGTAATGCATCTATATTTTTATCATGAATATTGGTATCCTTTATACTGTCCCATTCAGCACCGTTTACCCCTTTCCCCCCTCCCCAGTGCATGACTTTTATTTTTCTCTAATTTATCCTTACCTTTGAATTGATTTTCTTGCAATATTTTCAGCCTGTCATCAAATCAGTACACTTTTATCGATTATAAATGGCTAGGGCTGATAATCTGCAGTTATCATTGACTGATCATTGCACTTTTCACTAGAGACAGCATTGTACTATATTTACACATTATGTTCTGAGGTGTATATATTTCCATGTCTTCCCGCAGTCAGTCAGTGTTGAACATTAACAACTTCGGGAAAATATTGCCCCTCATATCGACACTAATACACCGTGTATGGACTCCTATTGCTATTTTTTCCTCCTTAAAAGAGATAACACATATTTTTCATTCCATCAGTATTATTCCTCATTGCAAATTCAACCGTTTGAGAAATTATTTACAAATTGCAATTTGCGAAATATTATATCCGTGAAATATATGGCATATACAGTAAAATAGGTCATGCCCTTACTTTCGTGGAAAGCTCATTCTCTTCTTGAACTAGTCAAGACTCTAATCAGAAATGTGTAGAGAAGACTTCGGGTAAATTGATGAATGGTGGATATACCAGGATAACTGAAGTGTGAAGTTCCTTTGAAGAGCACACTGCAATCCAAAGAAAGCTACAATGTAGAGAAAGCTTCGATCTGAAGTCTCCCAACCATGTTCCGCGAATGATATGTCTTGTGGATGATTCATTCACACTTGGTAACCCAACCTCTGAAATCCCAGCAATGATTCGCAGAACAGCTGGGTTTGAACAGAAACAACCTCAGCATCCTGTGCAGTATGCAGATACATGACACTTACAGTCATGATCTCACATTCATCTGATGTGTTAGACCACTTTTCTTCTTTTTTTTTTTTTAGTCTCTCGATAGCTGGAAATCCTGCATGCCATGCTCGAACACCCAGTGGAAATTTAGGGACTGATTAAAGAAAGTTGATAGCATACCTTTCAGGAAAAAAAAAAATCAACAAATATTATCTATCTGCAATAGAAGTAAGAGATCATGTGCATGTGGGCATAGTCTTCTACAAGACAAAGTAAAGAAATACTAGTGCAAGTTTGACACGTGATTCTCCACACTTGAATATTAATGTGCAGTCAGTGACCTCTCTACCTTTCACGCGTAGGCATTGCGGAGATCAAGTGGCTGGACTTGAGACTAATGTGAAGTTGATGTATACCAGCATGTGTGCGAGCAGGATCTATGTAGAAGGATGTGAGCTTTCGGAGAAAAGAAATGCAAAATTGGAAAGTGGAGGAGGAAACGGGAGAAGCCCAAAAGCAGAGATGCCAGACCTGCACGAATATTGTGGTTACACAAGCTGAAAATAGGATTCAGGGAGATCCATAGGGGTATTCCTCTCATCCGTGACTTGATGCAATGAACGGGATGAAGTGGATGTTCCATTAGCTGGCTTTTCACATATTTCTCCAAGGGCACTCTTTTTTTGCTGTTCCTTTTTTCTTTTAAGGTTTTCTTTTCTTTCTTTCTTTCTTTTGTTACGGGGGGGGGGGGTCCTTTTTTCCTTTTTGTTTTTAGACAGGATGCATGTTGAGGAGGCATGCACATCTTGTCAGGTCATGTTCTCGCGGAAGATTGTTATGCTGCAGATGCACGGCTCGATGTTAATGAAAGTCAGATATATCCAACGCAAGAAAGTGACAACATGAAATATTCATTAGACAGTGATAAGCTTGTGCGTGTAGGAAAAAAGGATTAAAATTCCCTGCATGAGACCGTACCTCTTCGACAACTGAAGATAAGTAGAGGGAGCAGATGATTTTTAGAACAGAAATATGCCGACAAAGAGAAATAGATTGCAAAGTCTTGAAAGAGGAATATCCTGGATGAAACCACAACCAAACTCAACTTCCAATTAAACAAAAATGGTCAGGTAGGAAGATTCTATTTTAAGGGCCCTGTTACAGGGAATCAATGGCTTATGTTGTTCTTAAACCTTATATAAATTTTTGAATCCTTGAAGTGGCATTGCAGTTTTTTTTTTTTTAAACAAATGATGATAACATAGCCAATGAGTTGATGTAAAGCAGAAAATGAAAACAAAAAAGGCTCAGCAAATTTCCAGGGAATCTCTTTTTCTGCATAGCTAAACTATATTGTTTTGGATTTTTCCAAAGTTTTTCTTTTGGTCTTTGTGTTTTTGTCTTTTTTTTTTTTTGGTTTTCATCATAGGCATACATCGATGTGTTAGATGTTGGTTGTATTCAGCTGATATTATACTCACTTGAAGTTAGATTTGAGTCTTCATTTGGTTTCTCTTACATTTTGTAAAAGTCAAAACATTCTTTTTTCATTATTTCAACATTTTCATCGGCAAAGGTTGCAGATTATTAAAAAAAAAAAAGGTAAGCTACTAAAGGAGGTAAACCTCAAATAGAAGTGCAAAATCAAGGAGCTCATCATTTGTTTTTCACTGACACTTTCCTCCCTTTTTCACTGTAGTGAGCAAATGAGAAGTACTAAAAGAAAACATTGGAATTATGTGTCCAAAAAAGGGCAATTTGGATGACCCATTTGACACCAATTGAGATGAAGTACTTTCAACAAGTAGGTCAAAGTCATACTTGCCAACTAGTAAGATTTTATCAGATTCAGTAAGATTCTTTACGTTAAAAATAGCAAAATCAGATTTTCTGTCAGAGAAATCAGATTTTAAAAAATATTTAGATATACCTTTCATGTGTATTTTCTGAAGATTTGACCGAAAGTTTTTAAGATTTTTAACTTCAGTTTGCATATAAAATAAGATTTTTGCAATCCACGAGTGAGATATTTCATCGTGAAATGTTGGCAGGTATGCAAAGTTATTACTCATCTAATTTTTGCAAATTTTCACAGTATGTTGCATTGAACTTTGAGTGTTCTCATGGACTAATTGTCTTGGTATATTCTTTTCTACTGTAAGTGGGTATTGAAACTTAGCAGCTTTCTATCTATATCTTGTGTTCACCATGTTTCTTTTATTCAACTTTCAGTAGTTAGTCTGCATATACCTCAAACTAACAATTCCTACAATAGCTGTCAAAACAAATTAGCTGTATTTTAAGTGCTGTTCTTTCAAAAGAGAGATTTTGGACAGAAAATATTAAGTAGATGGAAACAGAAAGAGAGAGAGGAAATATGAACATTGTGTAATGCAGACTGACCATTTGACATTTGTGAGGTACCTTTTAGATACACCTATAATCACTTCGAAGAGATCCTGGCAGTCTGCAGTCACGGTGATGTCACGATATAACTATTACAGCAAGTAAATCTGTATTGCTGATCACTGAACATGTTCAGGTATTGGTCAGTTTATTGCAGTTGATCCAGGGGTTTGTGTCTGCCATATCAACTCATTCCTATCCCCGGTGATGACATGATTCAGTCTGCGAGGAATATACGTGTGTAAGGGAATAGGATGTTAGTAGTGAGCTGGGATCTCGCGTATCACGCCTAGTCCAGGCAATTCAGACTTCACTTGGTCTTCCTTGAATTGTATTTGAAGGGTGTGCACTCTTGTGGTTGCTGAAGCAGAGCAGTGGACAATTTTAGCCCAGGGTACCTACTTTAGTCCCATTATGGAGAAAGTATTGCAAACATTGTTGAATTGATAGAGAATTCCAAATGTCACATGGTGATGTAGTCGCTTCAGCCAGTCATTCCAAACAGAGAAGCGAAAACAGAAGGACATACATAGAGTTTACAGTGTTGTGGGCCGTAGAGAGAAGGTGGATACTGTATATGCCATATATTTTATAAATTACGTCACTGTAGGGGGCAATTTGTCAATCAGTTGCAATAAAAACTACTCAATGCAAGAAATCTTTAATTTGAGTAAACACACAGTATCCGCTGTGAGGATAAGAATCAGCACTGGCTGTTGGGCAAAAGCTTGTTGGTCCAGTGCATAAGATATCTGTCATTTGTCCACATTCTTAGAGGAATAAAAAAAGGCATTGCCTAAATCTGAACATGAGAAGTGATTAATAATTTAGGTGGTTCTTATCAGTAGCCGTATGTTGTGCTGAAAACCATAAAGCTGCCAACTTAGTTTCGAGTGTGATGGACTATGGTATATCTTTGTATGTGGAGCCAGTAGCAGTGCAAGGAGCATGCATCAGCTTGTGTTAGAATTCAAACAATAGGGTCTGAAGTACAGACTAGTCACAGTCATAGGAAGAGGAAGAGAAGGAGGAGAGAAAAAAAAAATGATAGTGAAGATGCTCCTGATGCGATCACATACCAGGCATACCTGACATACCATGCATTCTTTCAGCCCTTCCATTCATCAGAAGGTCTTAGGACTGTATCCATGCCCCTTCTTAGATAGGGATTTCATGTTGGTAGGCCCTGTTCCTATTTCAGCCTATCTGATACTACATAACACTCTTATCTGTGACATTGAACTGTACTTCTACTTTACATGCTGGCACAGGAAAAACTTTTTTTTTTCTTTTCTTTTTTTTTAAATCTCTCTGTGTCTAAGGCCATTTGAATGTTTGTTTTACTGAAACTAAAATTTGGGGCGATTTGTGTAAAATTTTGTCCCAAGGGGTTAATTATAGAGAAGTGAAAGTAAATGCCCCTGCAGGTTTTTGTGTTTGTTATATTTTGTATTTTTGTAATTTTATTTTTTTTTCTTAATTCCAGATGGGATGAATAGCGTGATAGTGCATGAGAAATGACAAGGGCATATATACGTAACCTTGAGTGCACAAAGTTTTGGATGTTCACAAAGTTTTCATAGGGTCTGCTCACGGTGCTGCTACTTTTGATAGAAACAGTGTTTGGATAGGGAAAGAAACAAGCACATTTGAAATAAAACAAGTCAATCTTTATGTTGGAGGAAGAGGCACGACTCATTTGTGGATAGTGAATTGAATTGTATTGATTCAGTTGGCATGTAGGCCTATTAGTCTCTGTAAGGTTCTTTGACAGAGCTTGGTGATTCTTGCATTCATTGGTGCGTGGGCAGATCTCTTTCAATATTTAGCTGTGCTGATAATCTGCAGTAGTCAAAAGTGTCACTAGTGGTGCTTGCGGTCTTGCAGTGCAGCCGGCAATTAGAAAATATCAAACACAGTGTGTGTAGACACAGGCGATTTCTAGTGGGCAATTTTCATTAATTGAGAATGTACAGTCAGAAGGGCACTTTTGACATAGCTAGTTTGATGATGATATCTTAAAAACTCATTCCCTGTTTCTATTTGTATAACCAACTCATTTGTGTCATATTTGTACAAATTGTGAGAGTTGGGGAGGGTGCACAAACAAAACTTTTGGGATTGACAGTGTGAATGACAAATGTGAAATAAAAAGTTGCTCATGGAAAAGATATTTTGGTGATTTTAGTGGTAATGCACAAAGTATTTGGTTGATATTCAATATAACAAACCATTGCTAAGGCTCCTTATTTCTATAAGCTTTAGCCTGAATATCACGGTTTCAAGAAGAAAAGCATTTTGCATGTATTGATATAATAATTTATGTAAAACAAACTAGATTTAAAGATCAGATTATAGATTGAACTGTTTCTGCAGTTAACATTGAGTGAAACCCTCCATGAATCTGTTCACTTTCCTTAAATACCCATGGCCTCTTCCAGCATTTATTTAATTCCCTAAAATACATGAAAGTCAAAGTTTGAAGAGAGAAGAAATTTATGGTTATCAAAATTTGAGCAATTGAGATTTCTTGCCCATTTGCTCTGATGCAAGGAATTCTTGAAATGAATCTGTTCTTCATTATAAAGCATTTAAGATGAAAGAGAATTAGTTTTAGTCTACCACCACCACCACAAAAAAAAAAAAAAAAAAAAAAAAACCCAAGGGAATGTTCTGATGGAATTCAAAGTATTGTTCGGCTGCCTTATTTATCTCCATCGACTGATTTTCTGTGTTACAGACAGCTTAGTGCATTGAAAAGGATTATGATTCCACAAAGATGTTATAGCAGGTTTAGTTTTGATACATGAGGTTTCTACTATTCTTCCTTCTTCCTTTTTCTCTCCCACTAAAGGCCATGTTCTGTGTACATTTGAGAGGCCCATACAGTGTCTTTACGAATGAGGAGAATGGAAATGTTTAGCTAGGACTCAAGAGTCACAAGTAAAGTTTGTGTATGGGAGGCAATGCAGAGACTTTTGTAAGTCACCAATAGCATGGTGTGACTAGGAGGAGGAAAGGTTGGGAGGTTGTGGCTTAAAGTGAGAAATATTAGGACTAGCTGAGTGTAGAGTGAAACAAAAAAAGGTAAATCTCAAATTTGTGGTTTGTTGGGCAAAGATGACTTGAACGGGATTGATTGCACATCAGGCAAGAGGCATGCCTGCGTCAATTCTGGACTTTCAGATCAAAAAGCCTTGCTTGATTCCAAGTAGAAAAGAGTTGCAGGAGAAAACCCCATAGTGGAGACAGGATGTATAAAGGAATGTTTGTGGAACTGGCACGACCGCGGGCAGTCAGTCCCGTCGTGGCGCGACGGCCGCAGCCCATGCGTGAAAATGTTCTCGAGGAAATCGGCACGAAGCGAGACTGGTAATTCAATTTGTCTATTGTTGAGAGGGTCCATTCCGTGACATCGTAAGCCGCCACTGCTTTCAGATGGTCTTTTGTATGTGTTTTAGGAATTCCTATCCCTTTTAAAGCTTTGGTTTGGTTTTAGAGAAAGTCACAAGAAAGTGATATGAAAACTGTCTCCTTTTTTTTTTCATGATCACATTATCAAGAATTAAGTTAGGACTAAATTATCACAAGGAAAAGGAGAGGAAACTTTCATTCAATGGACCTTCATACCAGAATCTGCATTGCTGTCTTATATTGTATGCTATCCACAGCAAGGTATTGTGATTTCATTTTTATTTTTTATTTTGGCTATGCTGTTGGTCAAGAATGTAAGCAAACTTATGACATGTTTGCAAATATTGAATGCAAAATGCAGTCATTCCTCCCCCCTCCCCTCAATTAGGCTAGAAATAATTTGTTTGACCATCCGATGGTTGAAGTTTAAAATTTTAACACTTGGGGTTTGTCCTAATAAAGTAATATGCTGCGGATGCCAAAATGATCTTCATCCAATCTCGCTCAACGTATAGGACCTACCATGGAACACTACAAAAAGTGAAAGATTTGTTTGGGCCATAGGACAGGGGCTTTTTGAAGAAAATTAGCATGTCTCTTAACATAGATTTTATTTTGTTGTTGTTGCTGTAATAACTGGGTGCATACTAAACACACTGTGTTGCCACGACTTTGGAGTTACAACTTCTGCCATTATGTAGGGAGTCAACATGGTAAACATCCATAACCCCATTCTACTCTTGCACAAGACCCCTCCAACGCTTTTTAAAGTCGTATCAGGGCAATTATTCCCCCCCCCCCCCCTGCCGGGTTTAAGGTTTGGGGTTTGGGTTAGGGTTAGGATTAGGTTCAGGACTACGGTTGGGTCAGGGGGGAAGGGTCTAGACCGTTTTTTAAGTATGGACGTTTTGTGTTCTGAGTGTTCATATCTCTGTGAATCTGAGAACCATGCAGAATGTGTCTGAGATTATGATCTCAATGCTGTTTGAGCAGTAATATTTTCAAGCACGCAAAGAAACAGTGATAAGCATCACCTGCGGACCAAGTATGATATGAAACTCTGAGAGTTTGCCGTGGCTGCAATGTTCTTGGCGGTACTTTCCCTTAAAGTACAGGCCCTGCAATATTAGTAGATGCAATCTGATGTGAAATGCAAATGAAAGTCACCCACATCACACTGGCACTGCGGAAAAACGTATCGCTCACCACCAGTTACAGCGATACCTGATAAGCCATGTATCTATGGGGGCATTAATTGCAATCTATGATGGACGGCCCAGGGCTGAGCAGGTGACACATAGCCAGGTGCCACATCTCTGCTGCCCTCAGTGTTCATCCTCTGTCCAGTCTCACATATCCAGTGGAAACATGTTGGCATTGAACTGGCTATATCTAGGTTTTGCATCCAAAAGAAGTTTACTCATCCCATGCTTCTTGTTCTTACACAAAAGTATAAACACTTTATACGTTGATTTCAGTAGAGTTCACTAGTTTTCATTTGTAATGCTTGCCTGATGGCATTTTCCCTGGCCATCATGGAATTTTACCAAAATCAACCTCAAGAATTAGAATATGAATTGACGGTGTTATTTTATTTTTATTTTTTTTCTTAGTGATGCAGTACAATGATTGTGGAAAGCTCACAAGCAACTGGGTTGTTCCTCAGTCATTTAGACTGAACGTTTACATTCTATCATTTTTTGGTTCTTTTGAGCAACTCTGCTGCAATCTCTTCTATACACAGTTTAACACTTTTCTGCCTGGGCATTCACTGTGAAACACTTTGTTCTTTTGAGCAACGGAAATTTATCCCCAGGCCAAAGCACTTCAACAGAAAAGTAGCAAAGGAGTACTAAACATTGCTTCTGCCATCTACAAGTTGATTTGGGATGAGATGAATTTGTACCTCGAATGTCGTTTATAACAATCCACACAGGGCAGACTTGATTTATTTAAATGATTATAAATGTGCAGTAAAGTGTCAATGGTTTATTTTCAGGAAAACCAAATGGTATATACATACAGTCCTTCAATCCCAAGTTTGGGGCAGGGACTGTGCCCTAGTCCAATCTGACATGAGGTGCAGTGAAGCCCCCAGCACAATGTTGTTATCCTTTTGCCAGCTTATCATTCAGGCTTTGTTTGATGAATCAACATTTGATTTGGATTAGGGCCATTGGAAATGGATGTGTGTGGGCCTTATTCTCCGAGGGGTTTGGGAGGTGATGGGGGGGGGGGGCAGGATGGCAGAGGTAGACATCACTTCATCCAGACTATGCCTAATGTGGTCATGCATGGCTGCATGTGTTAGCTTTCTGACTGGGTCATTACTGTGGATCATACACCCAGGAAAAAAAATGCAATTTGTGCTTTGAATGGATTTCCACCATGTACCTGTAGAAAGTCTGGCAGACTTGATGGTTCTCCTATATTGCTTTTAGTTACATATATCGCATGGTATATCCAGAATTCATATTTCAGAGTTTATTTTCACTTCACATGACATTTCATATATGCAGAACAATCTGTATGACATGTATAATGTATACAAGGCAAGCTATATGAAGAACATTAAAGGTAGCATTCACCCTGAAATCAAATCTGAGACGGGGGAAAACAAAAGATATTCATTGAAGGACAAGTTCACCTTCATAGACATGTGGGTTGAGTGAATGCAGCAATATTAGTAGAACACATCAGTGAAAGTCTGAGGAAAATCCGACAATTTGACAGTTTGAGGAAAATCGGACAGTCCATTAAAAAATTATGAATTTTTGCTCAGTCACGGCTGTATGAGAAGACTACTATAGCTTGTGATGTTACACGTGTACAACGATATGAAGAAAGTATAAAGAAAATTCAACATGTTTTCACTTTTCTCGCATAACAAAAGAACACTCGACTTCTCTCTTTCAGAAGGCAAGGGGAATGATATTACCCGTAACATGCATCAGTAACAAGTCAAAGAAATGTGCGCTTTATTCAAAAAGTAAAGTTTTCTGAAATTCTCTTTTTATTTTCTTTATATCGTTGTATGCATGTGACATCATTCGCTGTAGTAGTCTACTCATCCAGCAGTGATTGCACAGATACTTTAAGAATTCATAACTTTTGAACAAATTTTCGGATTTTCCTCAGACTTTCACTGATCGTGTTCTACTAATATTGTTGCATTCACGTAATCCACATGTATATGAAAGTGGACTTGTCCTTTCAAAAAAGATGTTCCCAACCCTTCTGAAAAATTCTCATAGACCTTTCTCAATAAGCCTATATCATACCTTACAATATTTCTGTCTTGCATCCATTTCTAGCTCTGTGTACACTGCTCTTTTGCCCTGGGTGTCATTTTTGAACCATGGCGTTATCAAAGATCAATTATTTCTGCAGCGTTTGGTACACCGGAGATCACTGGCAACAAGCATGCAATGCATTCTACGCTAAGCATCATATCAGGTTATCTCTGTGTTGTGTAATGTCTCCTAACCCTTACTGTGCTTTCTTCACTGATTGGTGCTCCTGTTGCAGTGCTTTCTTTGCCTATTGACACAGATGTCAGTAAGCTAATTGTTAATGACCTAATCCCCATTGTACCACCATGGCCTTCCTTATGGTCCAAGCCACATTAAAGCGTATTGCTACGCCTGAGTGGGCTTGCATATACTCAATCAATCAATCCTAGTTTATTTCCAATCAACGAAAATCAAAAACATAGTACAATGTATACATGTCATTAAATGATAATGTTCAAACGCTTGCAAAAGATTCATGTAATATACGAGACAAATTATAGAACAAATGTGTACAATGATAAAGAGGAACACTGTACAAATACTACGTGGGCGAGCGGAAAATAAATTCGATTATGGAAAATAGTGATCCACTAAAAAGCAAAGCTTGTCGGATGTGGATCGCTAGATAAATAATGAGTAAATGATATACTATTCTATAACAATATACATGTAGTTATTTTGAGATACTACATGTAGGCCTAAATGTACAACTAGGTCAAGTTTTGATAGATTACTGAACTGAATGCTAATTAAAAAGCTTGGCAAGTTTAACCCATTGATGACTAGTCCTAAGTATCCTAGGGCAGGTATCTATGGGAAATGGGGGTGGTAGCAACATCAGTCCATCCTCAGCGGGTTAAAGTAAAGTGCTTGACACATGAAGTATATTTTTAATGACAGGGAAAGGACAGAATCTGTTGTGATTGCGTTTGGAAGTATTTTACTTTTTTATGGGGGGGGGGACTTTATTTGAGGTCTTATAGCTGTAGTATAGTACCACTGATCAAAGGTCTTTACTTCTAGGGTTAAAAAATGCAACATGGAATGTAATAGGTGTATCATAGCCCATTCTGACCTTATGGAACCTATGTTTTCATTAATCAAATCTATTCTGGAAAAAAAATTAATGTTTGTATGAAATATATAGAAAAAAGTGCAGTGGAACTATACAACTTTCTGCCTTGATGTGCATAATCACTCCAGATTTTTGCAATATTAAATTCAGTACCAATGTTTGCTTGAATCTTTAAACTTTCATTCAAACTCTTTAGGAGACATGAGAAGAGAAAATTATTGTGCCAGTGTCATTGTGTCATACATTGTTTATGACATTGACGAGAGTTTGATGCCAATGTATCAGGCACGACACATCTAAACGGGAATATTGCATCAGAGATTAGGGTGCACCGAGAAGCTGACCACTTCGCGTTGCAATTTTCAAAGTTATGTGAAAAAGCGCGAGTCATTCCCAGAGCGGCTTAGACAAGCAACCAAGAATTAAAAGCCAACAGTGTTGGCTGCACGGGGCTTCGCCTGGTGTGAAATCGCGGTGAAACTAGGGGCGTTTTTGCGCCGGCGAAGGCTAATCAAAAATTCATATCGCACTGGATGGATGGTTCTGTTTCCCTCCTCCGTCAGTCAGCTAGTCTCGATGTACACGAGTCATCCAAGCGGAACAGTCCCCATCAGTTTGCAGTGGCCATTTTTAGCTAGTCTACAGGGTGTGCTTTCAGACCCTGTACCTGCTGGGAACATCACACACTTCATAGTGAAGTGTCAAGAACTACATTAAACGCTACTTGAATTCAGTGCCTTTAAGGTGGTTACACTTCTGCTTCTCACCAGACAATCTGATTTTGCATTTTTGTTTGTTTATTTATTTATTTTTTTTTGGGGGGGGGGAGGGGATAGAGGTGGGGAAAGGAGGAGGCAGTATAGTTACACATATCTAAATAAATGTGCAGTGCATGATAAACTTGAAAGAAGGCATAGACAAGGTAACATTATGTAACTCTGTAGGCTGTATTAAGGCTGTATTTGTCTCTCTTAGCTGTGAATTTAATTTGCCAAGGTCAGCGTGAAATATTACGCAGGATCTAGATGTGAAAAAAATATACATATCACCGGCATCAAAGATGATGATTCATGTGGTGAAAGTGTCCCGAGATTCTCATCACTTTATGATTCAACACTGGTTATTATTGCATGATCCAGCACTGTGTGAAAAAGACTCAAACTGGCAAAATCGGTCAGCAATTTTAGATGGGGAACCCCCGAGGGCCAACCTCTGAATGACAAGACTAGCCCCGCTGACATCACAATGTGCCCAACCTCCCAACATTCATCAGCGTCAGTGTTGAAGTATGAAGAACCCTGGAGCAAAAGTAGACCAAAATGATTCAAGCGCTGACATTGAGATATTGGTTAGTGCAAACATAGAGCCTTGTTAGCTCTGCTCAACATTTTTTTTTTGTCTCTCTCTCTCCTTTTCTTTTTTTTTATGGCTGTGTCAACCTCGTTTCTAATCTCCAGAAGGGCAGCCCTAAACTAAGATGAAACTTTATATTCATTGTGACCTTTCTGCTGAACAGTTTTGGCTCATCACTGTTGGTTATTTTATGATGCAATTACGCGTTGCAGACTGAATTTTTAGCTTTTGAAATGTCGTATACGAGAAAAAAAAATTATCTCTTACAAAAGAGCTGCAAAGTGGAGTATATCCCTCACCCTCACCCCTATTTAACGACAGCTTTATATTACTCTTTAATTTCACCTTGCATATCTAGGAGATGACGCAGTGCATACACCAAAAGTGCATCAAAAGAGACTGCTTCGAAGCTTCCAGATCATCGTACAGAACATATTTTCCTAAGCACAGGGAGTTCTTTTATATTCAGTCTCTCTCTTAAAATGTAGGTATTTGATGAAGGGCTAGAACAGTATAGAAGTAATCCAGATTTTCCATGTCTGTAACTAAAGGTTGTAGAAAGGGTCGAACTTCCACAGACGAAAAAAAAAAATGGAAATGTTTGGCCGAATTCACTTTCTCGGCCGTCTGTGCAGCCCACTTAGTCTTATCAAAACGAAACATGCGTTGAGCGGACACAGAATATGAATGTCATAAACTGATCAGAGAGCCTGCATATATTTTTCCTTCCGGCAATAAACCTTGTGCAACCTGATCTCGTGACACACCATCAGAAAGTAAAAGCACAAGCTGCAAGAAAGCATTAAAAATCTAGTAGGCTTACCTGTTTCCTAATAGGAGAAGAGAGTGCTGCAGTAATGTTTGGGCCACCAGGCTAATAAAAGACTTGTGGTAGCTATCAAAACCACTTTTGATCTCTTCATCAGTGAACTGTGGACAAACTACCACGAGTATCTGTTTAACTCTTAATGTGCCATGGTGTAAACCCCGTGTGTGCCACATTATTCTGACACTGCTATGTAGTCATGCTTTGGGAAATCATTCTGTTTTTCAGATCTATGTAAGCTTTATAGATTTTTGTTAGCTGGACATGAAAGGAGAAAGTTGCAGAGAAAATGCCATGCTTTGTTTTTGCTGTAAATTATAAGACAAATTTTTTCTTTTCTTTCAAATGACGAGTTCCTACATTATTGTAGAGGCATGACGTTTGCGCACAAAACAGTGACAGAAAGTTAAAGTTTACTCGCAAATCCAGGAGGGGAACACCCCTTTATAGTCAATCACCACATTAAACACAAGCTACATGTGACAGGAATGGAATCGTGAGAAATGCTTTCACTGTACTGTGGCATTTGGCAATTTATTGATCGGTTTGGGCGGTTTTGTGCTGTTTTGTGCGTTTGAGCAAAATATGCGAAGTTGGCACGCCGTCCGACTGAGTCGGACTTACGAACGTGGCACATAGAGAGTTAAGGATCGTTCAAACTACCAGTAAAATATCGTGATGGCACTGTCCCAGTGCCACCTTTCACACTGCCAGAGGGGAAAAAATTGCAGTCTAGAGTGTAAGTTTTATCTAACTTCATGTAAAGTTTGCTGTGACACTTGCAATAACAATGTTAAATGCAGTGGTAAAGAGTGTGACATTCATCATGCAACTTCCATTCAATATTAGGATCCTCCCCCCCCCCCCCCATGGCCATATACTACATGCGCAACTTTCCAACCAGGCTAAAGATGTATATTGCAGCTGAAGTTGCATACAACATGGTTTTCCTAATCATGGCTCTTTTGCTGTTGTTGTTGGTATTGGTGAAGTCGAGCTTCACAGTTTTCCGTATTGTGATAAGTGCCAATTAGAACTGGCCTTCTTTCAAATTCAGGACTTGTGTTTACTCTACCAATGGTACCATGTTCTAGAATGCAGAGGATGTACAGGTAGTGTCATTAAAACATGTTAGACCTGGCGCTCTCAAATTTGAACATTTGCAGTTCTCTCCATCAGTACTGGAACCTTGCATGTTACCCCATGGTCAATTTCTAAAGTGTCGTTAACCTATCTCTCAATAATTATCCGTTCTCACTTTTCTTGCCACTCCCTCTGCTGTTATTAGAATGGTGAGCTCATCCAGAGCTTTCTTGGTCAATAGAAATATCTCATCCTTCATCGACACGTAAGGAGGGCTCACTCTACTTCCTCACTACCTAATCAATCATACTATAGCAATGTCAGGACTTCAGAAAGACAATCATTCAAATTAGTCATGCACTTGTCCAAAGGGGGAGAAAAAAACACCACATCACATTAAAACAAAAAGAAAAGCAAGTGTACAGAACAATGTTTGAGGAATATCGAAAGACGATTGTTGAGCACACACACACAGCGACAGTCTCTGTCAATGGGCAGACGCGAGACTAATATAATTGGACTGAAAAGACGAGGCAGATGAGGAGCTCGATGCAGCGGATTCAAAATATATGACTTGATCCCATCGACTCGCTGAGTTGGAGAGACTCTCTGATGGTGCTTGGATACGTTTGAATTTGACTGAAGATTGAGAATGGAGAGGGAGAGGAGAAGCGGGGGGGGGGGGGGGGGGGAGGGAGGGGGGGGGAGTCTGGAGGAAGGGAGAGATGAGGGTTGATCATATATGAGATATGAATTCTTGGAGGCCTTCTATGGAGGGTCCTATTCACCCTCAACCCCCCCCCCCACCACCCCCTACCCCTCTCCCATCCTATTTCTCAGTAGGAGATTGAAGGAGTGAGTAAGTGGAGTGTGGTGCGTGAGAGGCAGGATTTATTTGTTTGGACAAGGAGATGAATCATATCACACAAGCCATATGGTCTCCCTGATCTATCTATGGATCAGGCTGGGGTTGGGGAGGGGGGAGGGGGAATGCAGGTTTGTAATAGACCAGTTACACTATGGGATGAAATTTAACACAGCTATCAATACACCCAGCCACTACTCTCATGTGTTTCAGAATCCTATGGAGACTTCTAAATTTCAGAACTGAAATGCATAATATATCAGAGACACTTAATTGTCTAGACTTTAGGGACATTGACAACCCTGTATATGATACGCTAAAAATATGAGGTGACGTAAATAGCTGGAATTGTGATGATGTTCACACCCTATCACTTTCACACTTCTGGTAAAGTTAAACATAGAAGTTGCAACACTAGATGTACAAATTGCATGTTGCTAATGTGTTGCCAATGTGTTTCCATAATTGGCTGAACTACATCCTGTCGAGTTAAATCACCATGACCAGTATCTTTGCAGTGGACTCAGAAAATTTATTTCTAATCATTGCCATGAGTGTTGATAAGTTGAGCTGCAATTGCTTTTTAGCATGCTACATGTAATATCTCAATAGTTTTGCACTATACGCCCCTTCTTGTTTCTTCACATGTGGAAAGTTTTAGCTGCAGATTGCTTGCATGTGCTAAATGTTTTGAAATCTTATCTTGCGCTTTCATTTTCTAAATGTGTATCTAATTTGAACTGCCATACAATTACAATTTGAATTGTCACTTTTAATACGATGTTGCATGTTCAAACTGCAGCTTGCTTCGTAGTGTTCAACATATGGATAGTCAGAGTTGTCATGTAGCACATTGCTTTTGGATACCAATCTCCCCCCCATCCCTTCCCCAACAAAAAGAGATAGGAAATTTAATGTTTTCTCCAAGAATGTTGCTGCCTTTCAATGTGTTTTCATACTAATTTTATAAAGCAACAAGGTATCGTGATCTCAATTGTGTATTTTGAAGAAGAAAATATAATTGGGTCTGAATAGTGGGCTGCTGAAAACTTGTTTGAAGTTGTCCCTGCCCCCCCCCCCCCTTGCAGACTGATTGATTTACTATGTCATGTTCATCCAGGCCAGGGGAGGGGTCGGTATCCTAACATTGGTTGCTCCAAGTGATGAGCATCCATCTATGATGCTTCTCCATCAGCTTGGGATACCAAGATGATGAAGGGAGTGGGGGGAGGGAGGATTGGGATGCATAGTCTTGTGTACAGACTTCTTTTTAGACTTCAGATAAGATTTCAGATCAGCGGACATAAAATGTGACTCACTTTACAAATGAAGTTGTTTTTTTTTTCCTTTTAATCTATTGCTGTGATCCAAAGAAGAGAAGTCACTTGTTTACAGATATCTATTTCAATTGTGTGACATTGTAAACAAAATTGAACGTGGTATACAAAATAGTGCTTGTAAGAAAACATCAAACTATTTGGTAAACTGAGAAAGAGAGTCAGCAAAACATACACGTAGGTTGATTTATTATATTCTTCTATATGCATGTGAATATGAAACAGTTAAAAAAAAAAGATACAAATTTGCATTCATGATGAAGTATCTGAAATGTGTCCCAGTGGTATAAAGTCAGCATTAAAAAACAAAGTCATAATTTCTGTTAAACCTATTTTTGTATTGTTTCAAACTTGGAAAGATATGTTACATACTTGTCATGTGTAGGCCTTTACTCTTTTTTTTTTTTTAAATCAAATAAAACCTTTGACCACTGAGTATTGCACATTCAGGATGTATGAACATTTATGTGCATTAATGGCAGTACTGTCACACGATAGGAACAATATGAACACATGCACACGCACACATGCACAAACACATACAGATACACACATACTGACTCACAAACACACACAAACATGCTGGGAATGGCTGACTGACCCCGGCCCACTTCACCCTCAGCAGCAAAGAGACATAGATTACAAACAGTACTGTATCAGCCTAGGGGATAAAGTGTCACATCATGAAGAATTACATAGTGTACAGAGCCATTGGTATTACATGGCTAAATTATCATACTCTGACCTCTATTCCTGTAATGCTTGATATCTAGTTCTGAATTGAGCATATAATGACAATATCTTGAAGACATTTTCTCCATGATTTATGCTAAAGCGGTATTCAATACTCCATGAGTTATTACAATACATTGTACCACATTCCAAGTTTTCTAGCAAAACTTGTGTGAATGGTATTGTGCAAAGGGGAGAGTGTTTATAAACATACATGGGGCCAAGTAAGCTGAATAAATTTATCCTTGACATGTTCAGCAATTCAAAACAAATATACAAAATGTACATGCGTACAGTTATGTGACCATGTGACTTAGGTTCCAAAATGTCATAATTATTCATTTCTATATACATTTTGTAAGATACTTTATGATTCACCTTGTGCTAAACATATTTCTTGCAAATTGTTAAAACAGAAGGAGTTGGGAAATGAATGCTTTGTATTATTTTGTACCATTCTGTTGAATTAAAATAAACTTGAATTCAAGATCAAGGGGGGGGGGGTGTAGAAATGTTCTTTATACATGTAGCATGACTCTTGTAGAACCACTCTGACTTTAGATGTGTATGTTTCTTGTACATCAACCCAAACCTTCATGAGATATTTAATTTGGTACCATTTTGAATCTCTCTACCACCCCTCCCCCTTCACCCCTTCCACTATGCAGGCAAACCCCATGTGCAATACCAGCTAGACAGTGCCATGCAGGATGTCAATGACATGTTTGTACTGCTGGAAGAGGCAGAGCGCAATGCCTGCCGCACCGCCCTCATCGAGGAGAGGAGCAGATACTGCACCCTGGTGGGCTTCCTCAAACCCGTCGTCGTGAGTATCAGTAGCCATAGCAACGATGTGAGTTGAGAGTGTTGGGAAGTAACGATGATGATGATGATGACAATGGTGACAGTGATGATGATGGTGATGATGTTGATGTTGATGTTGATGTTGATGTTGAAGATGATGATGATGATAATAATGATAATAATTATGCTGATAATGATGATGGTTTAAATATGATGATGATTATGATAGTGGTTTCAGTTCTTACAAGGTTGATAATAACGATGATATAGGTTCATTTACCCAGAGCCAAGGTAACCAGAATCTCATTACTGCATGACTCTACTATGTAAACAATAATATGAAATAATATGAAATGATTTTATGAAACAAACGTTGAAAAGATTTTTTTCCCCAGAATACAACAAATAATGACCAGAACTTTGTACAAATATAAATCAAGTGATGCTGAGGACATATGTATAAACATGCATAGATAGGCCTACAAGTTGTACATGTGGTTGCTTTTGTCGCTTTCCAGTAAACAGTAAGCTCATTTGTGTAGAACAACCACAGGAATGCCGTCCTTGGACTGTTCTGCCTAATTTGTGGTGGAAATATTTTGAATAATTTTTCACATAGGGTCAAGTAAAACTGGGTTGGGGGTATTTGGAGTGGTCATTATGTCATTTCCGTTGGCATTGTTCTTACTGAGGTTAGACTGTAGAAAGCATAGGCCTAATGGTCTGTTTTTTTTGTGTGTGTTATTTGAAGGCTTGAAGGTCCATTTTCCCCCCAAATCTCTGCCAGTATTCAATAATTGAAACTCTCAGACTGCCAAATGATGTAGGAAGAATGTGGAATTGTAGGATGTTTCCTAGATATTCATTGAATTTGATATTTTTAGAACACTGAGCAGTAGGGCCTCTATTGTTATGTTTATAGGGATTATAGTCAGTTGCGCCCCTGGATGGGAATTAATGACATTCCAAATCACTAGCTTGATAAGTTTTTAATCCAGCTATACCTCTCACCTGGTAGAAACAGCTATGATTTGCTGCAGTTTAGTTGTGGTTCACTTGCCATTAAATAGGAATTTTCACAGAAAGTGAAGTTTTCAAACACTAGTGCGTTCCATAAAAAAAAAAAAAGAATTTAACTTTAATAAAGCCAACATTGTTTCTTTTTTTTTTTTGGTGTGGTTTACACACAATTTAGTGTCACTGTATCATGGACAGTACATGCTGTTGTTAGTTATTGACAAGGGATAGGCCCTAACTATAACAACTATTTCTGGCCTTACTATGAGTCCACTGCAAGAATGCTGAATTGCACTCAAACCTAGACAGAAAAATCTGTTTGTCCAGAGGAGTTTTATAACATTTTTTTACTTTTAGGACCCTCCTCCGGAGACAAAAGGAGGGGATTCCATGAAGCCAGACATAGTCTCTGCAGAACGTATCAACAAGATATAATACTGATCTATTTGTCAAACCCAAGCCAAGCTTTCTCTGCAATTTGGCATTTCTTAAAGTCTTCGTTTTTCATCACCTTAATTGTGTTGAATTGGTAAAGTGTTTTTATATTGTACAGATGTATTGATTTTACTAATTCTTTTTTTTTTAGCACTCCTTTACCAACTCATTGCAATACTTGGCAAGTAGTGTAATGTTCTTGGGATTACGAGCTTTTCATTTGATTCTGTTTGGTTAGTCTGTACAAGCTATAGGCCTTATGATATTTAGCTTATGCTACAGTACTGTGTGTTTACAAACAAAATTTAAAGGGGGGATTTTGGTATTACTGGAAGGTGGGATTTTGGTATTACTGGAAGGTGTGACAAGTGTCAAGGTCGGACTGTGAATCCTTTGGTTGTTATATCAACATTAGACTTTGATCTGAAAGCTTGAAAGCATGTAGAAGAACCTGATGGATGAGAGCTAAGTAGGCCAGGCACTGTGCCAGAGAGAGAGGGGGAGGGATTGTTGGGTTAGGTTAGAAATGGGTGGATGGGCTCCCCTTGGCATACTGGAGGCCAGTCCCTGAAAGTGGGGGTGGGGGGGGGGGGGGGGGGAGGGGGGAGCATCTGGGAGAGAAGGTGCATGAAATGGGCCATCAATTCAATTTAGTGGAAAGACGGTTGGCATGCTAAGAGGCTTACGATGAGACAGACAGTAAACAACCTGCCAAAGGAGCTGCGCGATGGTAGTGTGGGGATAGACAATCAGGAGTGTGCGGCATTTTAAAAGCCCCATTTTGATAAACAAGTTTGCTAAAAATGGAAATTAGGGCAATTGAATATGTAACCCAGATGATGTAATTTCTTGGCCTGTCCTACCTGCATAGCACCAGTTGTAACAAGGTGTCAAAGTTGAGGGGCCTTTCGTAAGGATTTCCAGTACAGATGTAAGCAGTGACAGTTCTATCATGCCAACTTTATGAAGAGAAAGTTACAGTGATGTATGGATATATGACAGACCAATGCTGCCTGTAAAGAATGGACAATGGTGTAACATAGCACATTTTTGATGACTCGTGACACAATAAAACCCTCCTGGCTTCTCTTGAAAAGTTATATCTTAGAAACAGCGTGCCTATGGCTCCTGCTTTTCAACAACGGACAATGGGGGAAAAAAAATCAGTAAAATGTACAATGCCATCACCCAAGACCTTGAAATCCTCACGTAACTCTTATTCTGTTGTAATGAGTGGTACACATGTTTGAAATTGTTGGCTAGATTATGCAGATGTTTCATTCACTGCATATCAGAAATGTCACAAGTTTGGCTGAGAAACCAAATCCGCTGCTCTTGGAAGAAAACTGTGTTTGTTTGTTTGTTTGTTTGTTTGTTTGTTTGTTTTTCCATTCAGATATCCTCATTTGTAAAGGAATAATCTTGGAATGATGACAGCATGTTATCATTGTCGTTTCCTAACTTGCTATTATCATTGGTTCTTTCTGCACCTGTCAATACAGGATGCTGGATATTTGGTTTAACCGAAGACTATCTGAGCTCAGTCAACCTTGCCTGAGTCAAATACAAAGGAACTTGAGAAAATCCTTTGCCTGCAGTGAAATTTGACTTCCACAATATGATTAATACATGTTTATAGCCATTCAGAAACCTTTTTCTTTTACTTCAAAGGCAATTCTTCGACTTGTGTTGGGTCAACTTGGGCGAGTTTTGACTGTATGTTAAGGCGGACTTGATAACATCAGTTGTACAGAGTGTTACAAAATGTTAGAATGCTCTTCTTAATCTCCATTGGCTGTTTGCTTTTATTATTAGCATGCTTTAATGTATTTGTCTGCTCATAAAGACAGTCAGTAGCCTCTGCTGAGTAGTCTTGGGAAGGGGTTTGAACTACAATGACTCTACTCAACCTCCAAGTGGTACATAAAACTTGCAGAAACATGTTTATGACGACTTTACCTTGCTCATGAAAGTGAGAGCACAGCATTTCCCATTTCAACACCAGCATCGAATACTTAATTCACATATAGGCACATATGCACTCACACTCCAGGCCTTGGGTGAGGTGTTGCATCATGGGGTAACAAAAATCCACTTTCTTGCATGTGTCAGCACACAAACATAGCAAAGGGCCAAGTATTGCAAGGGTTTAAAGAAAAACAACAACAAACGAATAAATCAAGCTGGCAGAGTGAATTGCCAGTGCGATTCTTGCATGGTGTTGCAAAATTAATTATTTACAAACTGTTACATGTGTGTGTGTGTGTGTGTGTGTATGTATGTGAGCATGCCTGTTTTTTATTTGTTTTTGTTTTTTTCAAATTCCTCTCCTTTCCATCCACCCTTACCCCCTCTATGTTCATTATGGCTTATGCCATTAATCTTGCCCCCATTTTATTATTATTATTATTATTTTATTTTATTTTTATTTTTTGCAGGAGGATGAGATCTCTATGTTGACCGAGGTGACCCACCTACAGACAGTGCTGGAGGACTTGAATGTCCAGAGCCAGGACCCCCACACCCTCCCTCCAGCCAGCGAGCAGGTCATTTCGAACATCAAGGGGCAGGACGTGCCGTGGTCATATGTAAGTTGGGCATGTGTTAGTCAGTCGTATGGACTTATGCCTGGCAATGTGATGTTGTTTGTAAATAGATGTATGTCAACTTGCTAGATGTGTGTTCATTGTGCTGCGCTAGTGTCTTTTGTTTGTGTGTATGTGTGTTATTAATTAAATGTGCATAGGAGCAGACACAACGGTATTTGCTCATGTATGTTGCAAGCATGGCAATTTAGGTACTAACAGGGAGGAGAGATGGAAAATATATTTTGAAAAAAAAAAAAAGAAAAATGTTGCTTCTTCACTATTCATGCTTTCTGTGACTTTTTCGTTTATATAAAAAGGAATCCTGTTCATAGTTGCTGTCATTATGACCATATCATTCATGAATTTGGTCACGATATTTGCCATATTTTAAATGAGAATGTGGAGATTGATTACCAAATTCGCCCAAATTGTATGTTATTATGTAATATGTAGTCTAGCAATTACTGACCTTGTCAAATGCTGCAATGGAAGAATGAAATAATTTTAAGCAAGTGCCTTTCTAATGAATTCATCTCTCATCTTTCCCTACTTGGTAGACACCCCCAAGTTCCCCGACACCCTCCAACGAGTCCCGCAAGTCCAGCATGTGCAGCTTGAGCAGCATCAACAGCTCCGACTCGCGCTCCAGCGGTTCCATGGCCTCCGCCCACTCCAACCACTCCCACCCCAGCGTGGGCGGGGCAGGCGGGTCGGCCCTCCACCACAACTACCACCGGCACCGCAGCCTGTCGCAGCCCGGCAACCCGGCCTGCCGCCTCTCCAGTGTCTCCTCCCAGGATTCTGGCTTCACCTCCCAGGACACCCTCTTCACCCGATCGGGCTCGCCGCCCACGGGCACAGCCACGTCGAGTTCGACGTCGACGTCGACCACAGCTGTCCCTCAGCAGCAGCAGCAGCAGCAGGGACAGGGTGATGATGAGGAAGACGGGGAGGAGGACGAGACGTTGGCCTACAGCCTCATGCTGCAGATGGCAAATGAGTATGCACATCAGGTAAATTTGGATTCACTTGACTGTTTATCATCAACATCACTATGTACAAACATTTGAAGCCAGCTTTTTTGGCACATTCTCAGGCAATACTGTAAAACGAGGAATGTTCGTGTGCATTTTAATTTCACGAATTTCGCTAGCGCCAAGATTCACGAAATTAAAATGCATGCAAAAGTTCTTGTCTACACCATATGCATTGAATGCCAGTGGCAATTTGCGAAAATTTCGTGCCGCAAAAAAGGCCGTCGGTTCCAATTTGCGAAAAATTCATGGCGCGAATATATCATGTTTTACAGTATATCAATAAGTCAACAAGTTTTTTAAATTCTTTTTTATAAATAGGAATTAGATGGTGATTACAAGTGATGATGAAGGATTATCCTTCTTTTTGAATAATCATTATAAATAATTGTGCAGTTTTCTTGTAAATGCCACATCTATCATGGGGAAAACTCCATATTGATATTCAGATATAATCACAGTCTTGAAAGAAAATTTACCAGAGAGAGAGAGAAATGTTGACAGACGCAACAGTAACTATGAAGCTGCAACTTGTGTTTACCAAAGGAGACTCTGTAGACAGGGGCTGAATGAAAGAGGAGATATACTCCAGTACTCTCTGCTGTAATGTTTGATGTGGAGCTCATTCATTTTTGACATACATGTAGGCTCTAGATCGGAAGTGCATGCATGTGATATTCAGCTTGATGAAAATGTCCCTTTGTCAATCTTCAGTGTGCTCTATTTGCCCACTGTCAATGGCCCTCTTTGTAGTATTGGGACTGTGTTACACTTGAGAGGATTGGCTGAGTTATTAGAGGGTCAAGTTTTAAAGAGGAAATTAACTGAGCGTATGTGAGCTTCAGTTACAAGTCACTGCACTGCGTGTAGGCACGTAAAGGGTTAACAAGCTATGACACTCCGCTTTTCCCTCCTGATCGTCATGCAGCATGGTAGGCGGTCTTCCAGCGATCAGTCATCCAGTGAGTGCAGCACCCCATCCTCTTCCCCCTCACCAGCCTACCCCGCCCCTCCATCAGCCCAGATGGCGCCCACTCCGCCCTGGTTGGATAACACCTCCACCACGCCCACTCCCAGCACCTTCGCCGCTCCCCGCAAGCCCAAGGCCGTGCCCACGCCCATGGTGTCCTTCAGCAAAGCCGGGGCAGGTGGGGAGGGACGGCCGCTGCCGGTCAAGACAGGAGGAAAGGGCAGGCAGGTCATGCCAGACTTCAACCAGCCCCAGCCAAACCAGAGTGAGTATCATCCACCAGGGCTCTGCCCACTTACATACAGCACAAAATCTCTCTAAAAGGAGCAGTGAGGAAATGACTTTAGAAAGTATGGTATTTCCCCACACTACTGAGTGCCGAAGTGACGATGTCACAGTCTTTTGTTCTAGTTTGTGTTGGAACCCGGTGTACGCATACTTATAGACATTCGGGCTAGGTAAAGTTATTTAGAACCTGTATCCATGGCGATAAATCGCTATGACATCACACTTTGATATTGTATTGCTAAATACGTGAAGGATATTTAGGCGTTAGTAATCACCCTGGCCCTCTTTTTATTCTGTACTTCACACTCTACCTAGGTCAAAGCCAGTGACCTTGATTATAACATGATTTAAACTTTGAGACAAAAATGTTTTATTGGCGCTTTGATGATAGAGATAATTTGATACTGTGGTCTTTCCTCTTTCTCAGTGTAAGCTTGCTGCAATACATCGTGATGAATACCAAGCACGAACTTTCCAGATTGTTGATAGGACCATCAACACAAAGTAGCAAACTCAAAGATTACTTGACTGGGGAAAAGTGTGATTACAGTATAGCAGCTCACATTTGACTGCTTATGCTGTGGTGGACAATATAGTAGTAGAAGATGACCAATAATAAGTTAGGTGGTTCAGGCATTGACCAGGCCAACTTCAGCATGCCTCCACGAGAATGATGTTTGGTTGTGGTCAGTAGAAGGGTACTGGAAATACCAGGAAGAAAACAAGAACATTTAGCCTGTCCTTTAGCCTTTCCTTTCTCCTTAGATAAGGGTGTCTCAAAATATTCTTATATTTTTTGTGTTCTTATGAGGCCCAATGATAATGATTGCATAAGATGGCAGTCATATGTAGGTATATGTTTACAGAAAGGCATTGTCACATGTTGACATTGCAAAATGTGCCCATCTTTTTTTTTTTTTTAACATCTAAAAGCTGTGAGAGGGCAAGCATAGGAGATGACAGAAGATAGGTATTATTGTGACTCTCTTGAGAAGGCAAAGCAATTACATGTTTGTTTGTTTTTTGGTCTTTGTCTTTGTCTTAAATTCCAATTCCAATTCTGTCACATGCTTTTCCTTCACCATTCAGTTGTGCCTCAGCCTGTGGTGTCCTCCAATGGCTCAGACCCTCAGTCCCTGAAGCAGCGGTGCGCTACGCTCCCTTCCAGGAGAGCCTCACAGGTGAGTCTTACCATTATTTCTTCCCCTCATACATGTACAGTCTGACATCTCCTATCCGGACATGTCATTACATGTACATCTGGATAAGGGATTTGGCTGGATATAGGAGACTTACTGTTTAATACACATAGCTGCCTACCCAATGGTAGCTACATGCACATGTATTAGTTTTGCGTGAGAATGTCACGTCCTTGTCAGGTGGTCTTCTTTCAGAATTTTCTGATAAATTGCTCAGTGAACGATCACCTGTACTGTGTTCCTATTTACTGAAAAATTTTCTGTCATTGATCTTGCTGTGATTTTGGGGTATTGAATGCATAAAAGCTTCCTGCTTTGATGATAATGGTGAATATTTGAATGAGGGGACAGAGATGATAAGGCCAAAAAAAAAAAATTGCTTGTTTGCCCTTAATTGCCAAAACCCAAGAGGGTCGGTAGGTCGGTTTTTTTTTGGTTTTTTTTGTTTTTTTTTTTTGTTTGTTTTTTTTTTAAATATCAGGGTACCCTTTTTTCCATGTCAATGCACTCAAAACTCCAAGAGATTCATTCAAATTTACGTCTTGCTATAGGGCCCGGTACGCGAGGCAGAAACACTCACTGACAAACACTTATAACGTTCATTTTTGTTAAATTTTGCAAACAGCTCCAAAAAAAGTACCTTCCAGTGAGATGCTGGCAACTGAACTCCAAACAGTTTTGGTGCCATGACAGCTGGTAACGGATGCTGCAAAAGTAGCCATCTTGTGAAGGGCTGCACACTAACCCATTTTTTCTGCCGGTCCGACCTGTCTCTGTCGGACCGGTAAATGCCCCGTTTTACCATTTTTTACAGGTCCGAACAGAAAATTTACCGGTCAACAACGACAACATTTTAAAAAAAACATTAAATGACTTGCAAACTTATTTTCTTGTTTTTTATGGATGTACCCCCCCCATGTACATTTTACAGATTAATATTTTTTTTAAACTTGCATTATTTATTGCACAAGAAATTTAAAAATAAAGACAGGAAAAAATTAGAATGTTTGTTTGTGAATTAGAGTAAAATGATAATGAACAAAATCAGATTGTATCAAATGCGTTTGCGACTTTTTCTAAACATCGGCGCACGAACTTGCTGCGTAACCTGCTCTTGGTGGTCAGTTGGATTGCGATGATTTAATGAATTATTTTAGTTGTGATATTTTCTGATGCACGCGATACAAGGGGTTCTTTATTTTTCTCCCGATAATCTCTTCGCATTTGTGCATGCGTTTTTGAAAGGTACACGACATGCAGGGCCGAATTCGCAATCCTTTTTGCGCCCATTTCCACCTCAAATATTAGCGGGATTGTCACGATTTCATAAATTACTTCGGTTGTAATATTTTACGAAGCACGCGCCAAAAGGGGTTGAAAATGCGTCCTTTATTTTTTCCCGATAAACTCTTCGAATTTCGTAAGTGCGTTCTTAAAAGATGTACCACACGGCCGAATTCATGATACTTTTTTGCGCCTATTTCTACCTCAGATGTCAGCGGGATTGTGACGATTTCATACTAGTAAATCACTTCGGATGTAATCTTTTGTGATGCACGCACCAGCTAGAATGGTTGAAAATGCGTTCTTTATTTTTCTCCCCATAATCTCTTCGCATTCCGTAAATGCGTTCTTAAAAGATATACGACACGGCCAAAAATCATGATTCTTTTTGCGCCTATTGTTTCCTCAAACTTCAACGGGATTGCGATGATTTTATGAATTATTATTCGGCTGTAATCTTTATGATGCACGGGCCAAAAGGGGTTGAAAATGTGTCCTGTATTTTTCTCCCTATAATCTCTTCGCATTTCGTACATGCGTATACGTCACGGCCGAATTTACGATCCTTTTAGCGCCTATTTCTACATCAAATATCAGCGGGATTGCGATATTTCGTTAATTATTTCGGCTGTAATCTTTTGTGATACATGCACCAGAAGGGTTGAAAATGCGTTCTTTATTTTTCTCCCGATAATCTCTTCGCATTTGTGCATGCGTTTTCAAAACTATACACTGCATGCTGGGCCGAATTCGAAATTCTTTTTGCGCCTATTATTGTTTACTCAAATTTCAACGAGATGGCGAAATTTTCATGAATTACTACTCGGCTGTAATCTATATGATGCAAGCGCCAAAAGGGGATGAAAATGTGTCCTTTATTTTTCTCCCGCTAATCTCTTCCCATTTCGTACATGCGTTCTTAAAAGGTATACGACACGGCCGAATTCACGTTCCTTTTTGCGCTTATTTCTACCTCAAATATCAGCGGGTTTGTGGCGATTTCATTGATTACTTCGGATGTAATCTTTTGTAATGCACGCACCAGAAGGGTGAAAATGTGTTTTTTATTTTTCTCCCGATAATCTCGCCGCATTTGTGCATGCGTTTTGATAACCAACACGGCATGCAGGACTGAATTCAAGATCCTTTTTGCGCCTATTGTTTCCTCAAATTTCAACGGGATTGCGTTGATTTCATGAATTTTTATTCGGCTGTAATCTTTTATGATGCACGTACCAAATGTGTCCTTTATTTATTTTTTTCTCCTCTATAATCTCTTCGCATTTCGTACATGAGCTTTTGAAAGGTGTACGACGCGGCCGGCCGAATTCATGATCCTTTTTGGGACGATTTCTACCTCAAATATGTAAGCGGGACTGCGATGATTTCATGATTTTTTTTTTTCTCCCTAGTATTATCTCTTCACATTTTGTGCATGCGTTCCTAAGAAGTACACGGAATGGCCGATTTCGTGATCCTTTTTGCGCCTATCTTCATTGTGAGATCATTCTGAACGAATGAAAATATTCATTTGTGAAATGACTGTGTAAAATGAAACTGAACGCAATCAGATCCATTTACTCTATCGCTGAATATCGAATATGTTTTTACTTTTCTAAAAATCGACACAAGTAAATTAATTCTAACATGTCAACTGCCACGCTGCTGCGAAGCCGGGATCGGATCGTGAGTAAAATGACCCAGAAATGTGTGCGCTTCTAATTCTATCAATGCTTCTTGTCTGGCATGACCGCCGATCGCAAGCAAACGAAAAGCAGTTACACTGTACATGCATGGCATGGCAGTGGAGCGTGAGCAGCGCCAATGCGTAAGCTAGCGCGACTACTGGTCGCCATTGTGCAGACCTGTACTAAGTGCATGATATACATGCATTGATTGGATTTCGTGCGCGTGCACGCATGTGAGCCAAAAAGGTTGCTACATTGTAGCATGCAATGCATGCTGTAAAACGTAACACAATTACGACGGGTCGATGAGATGGAAAAAAAAAAAAAACATTTTTAGACTTTTTTTTATTCTTTCTGTAGCTTAAAATGGATAATTTTGGGTTTAAAACCATTCACAAATTTGTAGAAGGTGAAATTTGTGGAAAAAAATAAACTTGAAAGAGCAAAAAAAAAAAAAAAAAAAAAAAAAAAACGCGACCCGAAATTTCCGTGATTTTCGGTCGGTCGCGAAGGGCAAACAAACCATTTTTTTTTTTTGGCCTAATGATACTACAGAGACGGAAGAGGCACCCCCAGTGAATACAGTGATTATACAAAGACAATTTCATAGACAAATAGGATAAAGGTTGCTTTGGCCGTGACAGTGAGACTCTGAGTTTTTGAAGAGCTTAATGAGGATGAAGGAGACACGTTTTCATCTCGTTTTCCTACGTTGTACTCTTACCAACATATTGTACATGTATGTTCTTTTTGTAGGGATCTGCCCCTCTGGCCCTGGAGGCAGCTCTCTCCCGGGGTGAGAAGCCAGACCAGGAACCAATCTACGCCACTCCAGGCCCGTCCCGAGCCAAGCCCTCGAAGCTGGAAGTAGCCCCCAACATGACCCCGATGAGCCAGCGGTCAGCAGGGTCAAGTGGGTATGGCACGCAGACCAGCTCGCCGAATACTTCAAGTGACACCGTAAATTCATCAGGTAGAAACTTGCTCTTCTATCTCCGTGTTGATGTAGGGTTGCTCTATTTCATGACTGCTGGATGAGAGAGAAAACCTCAAGTGTGCATGACTGATGTTTATCAGCAATTTTCATGCTGGCCATCAGTGAAATGGTTCTCATTTCTCAATAATTCTTGTACATGCTGATTATTTGATAAAGTTGAATGTTTCCCATCTCATTATATTTCCACAGAATATGACCCATACTCCATTTGTGACACAAACGTCAACTATCCCGACATCAACAAGTCTGCAACACTGCCCCGCCACTTCAACCCGGCATCCCTCTTCCAGGCTGTCTCTACGGCAACGTCATCAACCCCATCACCAACGCCTTCCTCCTCCTCCACATCCTCCTCGTCCTCCACCTCTCAGACCCAGATGCACCGTCGGCACTCCTCCATAGGTGCTGTCATAACGCCTTACAACGAGACATCCACCCAAGGCACCATGCGGCGCAAGAAACCACCACCCCCAATACGGAGGACGCCTTCTGGCAGCTCCCTAGCTTACAGCCTGACCGAGTCCGGTGGCACGCCAACCTACGATGCCTCTGGTAAATTCAAGCTGCCGCCAGCCATGCCTAAGGTACCAGTGTCTGCCGGCCAAGAGAACCCTCAGAAGGTGAGTCGGAGCCAGAGTCTGAGGATGTCCAGTGATGATGGCATGGTGCAGGCCATGAACAGGGTCGCCATCAGGGAGCTGGATGCCAAATTGGCCGAGCGCCGCAACTCTCCGCGAACACCACCAGCTGATGCCATGAGCAAACCGCCCAATTACACCAACGGTACTACAAATCCTGACATGGTTGATGGGCAACCCATGTACAACATGATGTCGCCAGGTTCCAGGCATAGCATAGCACATCCTCCAACATCATATCAGCAACAGATGTATCCACCACAGCTACCGCTTCAAAGTCAAGCAACTCCCCAGTATCATGGACAGCAGCAACAGCAACAACAGTATCAACAGCAACCTCCCCCAACACAGCCTAAGCCACAGCAAATGCAATACCCACAACAGTCACAATACTCACAGCAGCAGCAGCAGCAAGTACAACAAATGCAACAGGTGCCATCACAACATTATTTGCAGTACCAGCAACAGTACCAGCAATACCATCAACAGCAGCAGCACCAGCATCAGCCAGCCTCACAGCCTCAATACCAGCAGCAACAACAGAACCACTATCAGCAACTTCCACCACAAGTACCACAGCAGCAGCAACAGCATCAGCAAGCCAGCAACCAGATGGGATACATGTACCCGACACCAGATGGCATGGCATGTATACCACAACCCCCTGCACACAACCCTCCCACTCCCCCTACCCAGGGAAGCCCCCTGCCCCTACCCCCAGCCTCCTTGCTAAGCAGCCAGACTCCTCCTCCTGCTGCTGCTGCTGCTCCTGTGGCGGCCCAGCCCGCATCGGACAGCGAGTCCGAAGAAGAGGAGACAGGCATCGGAGTTATGGCGGAGATCCGTCGCGGAGTTAAACTCCGAAAAACTCTGCAGACCAGCGATCGGTCAGCACCGAGGCTCACCTCCCCTTGAGGACGGTGAGATGGAGAAGAACCTTATGACCGTAATCCAATTTTGGTGTCCAGGCTGATACCTTTTCTTTGTGCTGGACATTGCCCATGCCAGCACAGCAACCCGTGGCTTTTGCTAGTGCAAGTGCAACCATTTTTGTCGACAGAATGCATCACGAGTTACGATTTGTGACATTTGAAGAGCTCGTGGTAGTAATTCATGACTTTGTAAGCGGTTACAGCCCCATGACCAGACACTAGCAGAAAACATTTTGCATGTGTTTTGATCAATGCATTTGTCATTGACCAAGAATTCCCACATGAGATAATGTTTGCATTTGAATAGAGGCAAGGAATGAGAAATACCACATGATTGGAGCTCATGCGCAGAATCTGACTATAAAGCTATCTGTATGCGTTCACTACATCCAATTGTAGTTGGTCCTCATACTCTACAGGAGAAGTATATGTACTACTGCTACTACTGCACACATCTTAATCCACAGGAATTACTGTACATCTGTGTGTGAAATAACTGTCTATTTACCCTTTAATGTATGGTTGGAGGAATTGTAATGTAACGTTGTTCAAAGAAGTGAAATGTGCATATGACCTCCTCTGCCCTGTAATTGTCATATCCTTACACTACTCGTGCAAATTTAATGTTATTCCTGTAAACCAACAAACCTACCACCTGCTCTGCAGGGGTGTGTTGTAAGCTGCCAAAAGTACATTGGTATTTCAGCTCCTGCAAGTCTGAAAACTGCTCCATTTCTTCCTTCCTTATTTTTGTTGTTATATATCCTAGGTATCCAACTCGTTTCAAACCAGTAAATCAGGGAATTCGTATGGTGCATTACATCCTATATCAGTTTGCACAAGCATCTCCGCCTAAGCAGGTCTCTGTACAGTACAAAGTATCTCATTCAGTTGAACGAATTTGTTTGGTTCCCGGATTTGGTGCATCTCAGTTTGTTTGGTTCTTTGTTATTTTTTTGTGCTCCCCATCTGAAATACTTTTTGTATATTTTTTTTTTGCCATTCTGGCTCTTGACCAAGGTGGGTATATATATATATATATATATATATATATATATATATATATATATACTCCTTAAACAGCTGCATATCTCCCATAAACTGTGGTGCTGTAAGCTATCTCATTGACTTTTCAAAGAGTGGGAGAACTTCATTCAGAAGCTGCAGCAAGCAAGCCTTTCCCCATTAAGATTTTGATTTCTGTCGATAAGTCTTACCTCTTCTGGAGCGTATTGATGTTTGTACTCTTGGTGGTGCACCTTAATAAACTCTTCTTTCACAGGTTGATGCGATGACATCACAGGTGCCCTGCTGTGCAGCCAAGACAAAGGGGAGAAAAAAAAAAGGAAAGAAAAAAGACCCTTTCCCATTTTCAAAAATATGAGATTGCATCCTTGACCTGGAGTGCCGGTTGATGAAATTCTAGTTTGTGTTCATGCATTTTCGATATTCACGGCTGACTGTTAAATTAACTTGAATTATATTTCTGTAGTTAGGCTGCACACATACTATTCTCTCCATACCAATGTGACAACTTACAGTAACGTATAAGAAGGAACTTGACAATGTTGTATACGGATGTCAAGTCTTTGTGTTTCGAGTTTTTGCAAATATTGACATTGAAATAATAAACTTTGCAGCGAATTTGCTGAGTGTAGTAATGATCCTCAGAAGTATATCAAAGAATATGAAGTGTTTGCTCAACATGTATAGATGAATGGTGCTTTCCGTGGGGGGTTTACCTTTTTTTTTTTTGTATTTAGTCGTATAGAAATTGGTCAATCTGTGATAACTGTTGCCACATGTTTCTGAGCTCCGGGAATCAAATAGATTGAAAAAAAGGAAAAAAAAAAAAAAAGCTGTGAATACGCAACATCCTGGTATAGCATCTCATGCATTCGACAAGACAGTTTTAATATGAGTATGTGCCTCAACGCAGGAGCCTGTTGGTTGCCTGAGATATTAGTGTGAGTAGGCCACTTTGTTTCTGCAGATGATGACAGAAGAAAAAAAAAAACCCACACACACAGATACTTGTGTGGTCCTCTAGTGCAATTTCTTGAAAGGATTCTGAATGGTATGGACACAGTGATCTGTTCTAGGTTGGTGTTTAGTACAGTCTTTAGCACAAGTTCTGTTTTTATGGTGTTTAAAAAGTGACAGCATTGCACTGCTTTATATTGTTGATGATTTGAAATGTCAATTACAATTTAAGCTTCAGCAAGCCATCCAAGGGAAAAAAAACACCAAAGAGTTTTGAGTAGATGATAGATTTTCTACACAGGGAACTCTTTACAGTAGGGAAAAAAAATGACGCAAAGCAAAGTGATGTAATTAGTATTGCTTGCAAGATATGGATTTCCATACCACCATTTGCTATCACTAGTCATATTACAGTCATGTTACAACATTTATAAGGGAAGTTTGTGACGTAAGATTTTCAAGATACAAACAATGCAATATTCATTCATTCTTGTTTAGATTTTTAATATATGCTCTCATATCTCTCTTTCTCTCTCTGTGAAAAGAAGGCACAACCGTAGAAGAAACGATTTGTATTAGTCGAGGTTTAATCTGTAAGAGAATGCTATCACTTTCTAAAAGTTGGTTATATCGAGTGCAAGCTGGATCTGGCGAAGAAGGCATTAGAAAGGAATTTTTAATAATGCATTTGTGTATGTTTGTGTGTATGTGTGTGGGTGTGGAAATACAGTAATACAATGCTGTAGAGGAGAGACATGGATTTGTGGCTTTCAAACTGCACGGCTTATGACTTTCAGTGCAATCCAAGGCTGCATTATGGAGCAAATTGTTCAGATTTTGGAGGAAGTGTTTCACGAGAATGGTTATGACAGATGTAAATATCTCTTGAGGTGTGTTTTCTTTTGAAATGCAAAGGTCAATTGGATGAACATCATTTGTTTATTGGCAAAGGCCAATCATTGAAATTGTTGATAAGAAAGCAAGGACATGGGGACTGTTATTTATTATGATTTCATGTGTGGTGAACGAGAAGGGAGGTGAGAAGCACGATGACAGAGGGTGTGTAATATTGCCAAGAGTCTTGCAACAGGTGGCTTTGATGTAACTGGGACATACCACTTCAGCTCAAAGTGAGTGGCGGCACTACGTATTATCCTATGCAGCCGCATTGTGGAAGCCGGAAATTTGTGACCAACTTTCTAACTGTCAGTCGGTGAAGTTTCTCTTCGTCTTCATGATGTAGCTGCAAAGAGTTCTCTTGTTAAATATTTGGAAGGCAAGCCGCCAGTCCAAAGAAACAAAACCTGTAAAGATGCACGTTTTTGTCTTTTAGAAGTCATTGCTGAAGATACAAGTATTTGCAATATCAAAATGCATCTGACTGCAATGGTGATGTTACTATCATATATAATTTTAAAAGAATCTAATCTATTAGTTAAAATAGAGCTGTTTGAGCCATAATCCAATAATCAAGCTGTGACATCAGTGGTTTGTAACTGAAGAGTAATATTGTGCACCCGATGGGATATATGGCATATCCAATTTTTGCTTCCTGTATCTACAGTCTTACTGTTGTGTCACACATTTTTATTCAAATAGGCATTTGACAATACTATGTCCCTCTCTGTCAAGTTTGTATGGCAGGAAATAGATTCTGAGATCTCTCAATGTAGTAGAGATTATCCCCCCCCCCTCAAAACTTTGTAGTTTTCTATCTCTTTCCATTTTGTGGGTATTTATTAGTAACACAGCTTAATTGTAGTAATAGTTTTGGTGGGTAGGTATTTTGTAAGCCCAGTTCATATATCTCAGACAAGCCTTCTCTAGAGTTGGCATGATTCATTCATCTGCAAAATATTTAAAAACCCGATGATGGCCTCTGAAATCTAGCATATGAGATTGAAACCAAACCTGTATTATCACATAGGAATACTACCCCTCATTTGCCATAATTTTCTAATAGATGATTAACAAGGAAAAAACGTAACCCTTATTTACTCAACTCTAGTCTCTGTCCGTATGTTTCATGTCACTCAAGGCAATTATTTCTTACGCCGGCTTTCCTGTAAGCCAGCACCTATCAAACTTTGCCCACTCCGCATTGAGAATGGGAAATTTTGTGTTAAATGGAGGAACGAGGAATTACGAGGAGAGTGGTCTGCACATGTGGTTGCACAAAGTGGCACTCGTGGCCCCTCATATGTTTTGATCAAGAAAACAATACGAGGAACTCACTTCTCTCTATCTCGCTTTCTCTTTCTCTTGCTCTCTGCATTTGCTGTGTGGGGTTCTCTTCTTATTGTTGGATACTGTTTCGTTCTGTGAGGTATTTATCTTTGAAAACCGGTTGAGACTGATAAGGAGTCCGACAGATTTGGTAACCAAGCCTCATCGAAAGAGAGAGAGAGAGGAGATCAGTTTGTGTTTGTGTGTTTGTTTGTGTCTGTGTGTTTGTGTGCATGTGTGTGTGTATATGGTGTGTGCTTATGTTTGTGTGAAAGTTTGTGTTGTCACTTCACAGACCTAACAGGGCCTTTAGTTCATTTATGTAGCAACAGTGGGTACTGTGACAAAGTTATTCTTATGGACAAATTTATGGGACACTCTGTACCCTTGGTTTCAAACGAACACACAAAAAATGAGAAGAGCAAAGAAGTTCAGTATTTGTGTCAATGTCCATTTGTTTGAAATGGTTGCAAGGCCGTTCCTTAAATGCTTTTTATTTCTGCTGTAGATCAAACTGAGACTCCTTGGAGAGAAAGAGAAAAAAAAACACCCAAGTACAGCAGGTTTTGTTGTAGATACATGTAAGTATTGGGATGTATTATTTGAACGTTTCTTGTACATTGTGCTCTAATTTATATCAGTTGTAGTGTTACAGAAGATATTTCACTCTAGATATGTGAGAACATGAGAAGGAAAAGATTGCATGAGGTCAATATTTTTATGATATGTCATGTCTTAATTTAATGAGGAATTAAAGATGTACAGATGAAATTAAAATAAGTAAGAAAAAAATTCATGTAGAGTTCTTCCAAAACTGCTTTCTTTAAGATTGAGATATTGTGTATAGATAGTAATGAGAAAATAAATGACTAGCTATATACTGCTTTGTTTAAAGATATTAAAGACATTTTTTTTTCTTACTTTTAGAAATTAATATGTCTGTATTCATACAAAGTTCAGAAAGTCTGTAGTACCAGGAAGTATGTTTAATAGATAATGACACATTGTACATTGATTTTATTCATGATGTAATTGCATATGGTAACAAAAACTCGTTTTTCCTGCTTAACCTTTCATCCCACAAAACTTTTTTTTTTTCCACAAACCCCATAGCTTCTATGCGTCTAGCAGTCCATCACTGTGTGTTCTCATTGATTTACTATGCAAAGTTGCATTTCTTGATCGCATTTTGAGAAATTGTTACCAATGTGTTTTTATCTGTATGTGTACTTTGACTCTGTTACTGGGATTTTTTTTAGAAGAACAAGCAAGTAAAGAGGGGAAAAATGAATAAATGAAGATTTGTTTTGATCATCCAGTGCAAACTAAGATCCATTATGAGATGTCTCATTTGTGTCATGCATATTTGTCCTATTTGCTGTTGTCATTGTTTGTGCAAACATTAAGCTCAGACACAATCATATAAAATGTGTACACATTGATATGAATACCACATTGATATAGCATAACACAGTATCATAAAATAGTGTATATACAAATATCATGCAATTAATACATGTATCATGTTCTCATTACACAAGACCACAAAAGGAATTGAGAACGGAGGATTTTGTACAAGAAAATGTGAACAATTTTCTTTTATTTAGTACACCATAAGATATTCAATATCTTCATGTAATTCTTTTTTTGCAAACAACAAAATTACTTTGTTCTTAAAAATGAACAAGGCTGAAGGTCTGAAAAGATCAAATACCATAATACTTTTTTCTTATATTTTTCAAGGAAAAATGCGCTTACGGTATATATCATCAGATTCTGAAACAGTGAGTTCAAAGTGTGAATTATAACATTGAAGTTCACTCTGAAATACACTGTACAATTGTGTATACATACTTAACACGCGTGAGTGAATTAGCTAATTATTGATTACCGTAATGGTATATTCTACATGATTGTAAGTCATTGTAGGCCTACTAAAATATATTCCAAGCGCGGACAGAGCATAAACCATAGTTTTGAGCTACGACGCGACTTCATTAGGAAACGGAGAGCGGTTTAAACATGTAAACAAGATTTAAAGTTTGATCGATTCAATACAGTTCCCGCACTTATGCGAGATGAACTAGGTCAAACGTTTCAGTGATTATCCAACAATTTCAAAGAAAAAGAAAAAGAAAACAATATAGGCAGGACAGTGGTAAGTTTCAAACACGAAACAAAGAAATCAGATTTAACGGAATACACCGCTAATAAAAGCAATCTCTAAGCTTTAGTGTGTGTTTTTTTTTCCTACTTTGGTAGTATGGAACTGAGAGATAGCCAACACTTGCGTATCAACTAGGGACGTCGTGCCAGGTAAATTGATGAACAGTACGATGGCGATGTAACATTCACAGACATACACGCCGACACATTTTTGCATCCTCCTGGACACTTCACAAGACACCTAACGACTGGAGTGGAAAAGGTTTATTTTACACGAGAAGACACTACGGAGAAAAGACGTCACAAAGTCACAATAGACCAGTTTACTATTCATGAACTCGTATACGTGCCTTTAATTCACAGTCTTTTACCTGAAAACCAGAAAGCCTGCCTAAAGCTTGCTTGAGGATTGTCTGAGGCCTGTGTCATACCCGAAAGGTGCTAGGGAAAGAGAAGAAACAAGTATCTCTCCCAGAAGTTCTGTGCTCTATCGCAAGATGGTTCAATGCCAACTTTTCATGCGATGCTAATGTTCTTTTTTTTTTCAGTCCTGAAGAAGCTTTGAAGAAAAACTGGAAGGATGTGTTCCGTGAAATACAACCAAAAAGTTTCACTAAGGATTTCACCATTTCCTTTGAAATACAGCTTAAAATGGTTAAAATCAAGAACCTCATATTTGGTCTCCTAATCAAAACTCTATACGGGAGAGCGGCTTGGAGCATGGGACATCAAAGCCAGTGGAATGCTATAAGCATTCAATTGTCATGCTATAGAAACTACGCATAAATTTGCACAAATTAGGCAGAAATTCCGTTCCTCCTCTAACAAATCCCTGGTCAAACTTGGCAATCACTAATAGACCTACACGCAAACTGCATCCACTACGCATTGGTGGATGAGGTGGGTGGAATCGCTGGGAGGAAAAAATATCCAGGAATTGGCGTGCGCTCGTAAACTGGCCTATTGTAATGCAATTGTGACGCCGATTCTCCCGCTTTGAGGCTATGTTTTTCTCAAAATCTCCTGCTCTAGCTGTGTGTCTCTGTGCCAGATGCATTTTCCTCTCTCAAAATTAACTTTTCCTCATTTTAACTTGAGTTTTGACAATTATGTTTAAAAAAAGGGGAAAAAAAGCTATCAAGATTGCACCAGAGATCAGCATCACCTTCCGGGGCCTTACGCGGCGCTGGCCCGGACCCCGGAATGTCGCGCTTGGCGCTCGTGATGTGCATACTTATTGTGCGCATGTACAGCCTATGATAATATAATGTTTGCGCGAAATGTCTTTAAAATTGATTGCTTGGCGTTCCAGGCGGAAGAATCTCCCGTTTGAGAGATGTGTGGGATTGGGATCTCCAGTAATATGTATATCAACTTTCTCCACCGTTTGTTGTTCCATTTATCCCTTACCTATAAGGAGGACGCTCTCGGAAAAAAAAAATACCTCTGACAATTTTGTTACTTCAGCTGTAGGCCCTACTCATATACATAGAACATTGTTAGCATCAAGTAGTAGTGCACTCACAATGGCGTAACTAGGGAGTTACGTAACTATGCAGACTAAATTAACCCGTTGAGGACGAGTCCCGAGTATACTCGGGCAGCTGTCTATGGGAAATGCGTGTTGTAGCAAAATCAAACCGTCCTCAACGGGTTAACGACATAATTCCATCCATGTCTGAGTTACGACGGTCTCCACTTAAGTCGAGAGTTTCTTATCCATCAAGCACCAATTACACTGGCCTTGTTTAACTTCCAATAAGCTCTGCAACGAGGTCGTTTTTCCCCCTCTTTCTTTCCGAACAGTCGCTTAGGGCTAAAGAAATCATACAGGTTGTCATTGGATACAGACAACGTCCACTAAATCCTGCCTAAGTATAAACACATAGGGTACCTAATAAATGCACTAAAATATCGTGGCACGAGTTAATCCACTTAATTGTCGGAGATGGTAACAATTCTAATAGTAATATTTCATAATATATTACACACTGCATAATCAATCGTTGCGTATAACCATGCACATAAACTCAACTGCCATCTTCTGGTGTGTCAACTCGTGACACTCGCGCTTCACACGGACCATCACTCGCTTCCTAAATTCCCGCGCTCACGGCTCCGGAGCAGAGTTCGCTGCTGTATGAGGCCCTAAAATTGCGGCCGTGTTTAACCAACGTGCGAAACACTGCATTCAGTGCCATTGCATAAAAGTTTTACAGGATACATATGGTTGCAAACACGAGAAGAAAACACACACACACACTGGTGGAAAAAAAAAAAAAAAAATGGTGCGTGCCAGGGCAAACAAGTGGTGAATTTCACGGCAGAGCGTAGTACCTGCAGCTAAAGTGGCGGTGAAAGTAGTAGAGGTGATAGTTCATCATTTGCGTGTAACTTTTTGACCCCTCCTGGATTCTTATACCACTGTTAGCCCATTAGTAAACCTGAAGTAACACTGGACATGCCATCAAGCTGCTATAATGCAAAGAATGACAACAGCACACATAAATACAATCTTTAAAAAAAAGGAATATTGAGAAAAAACATAGCTATAGCATTAAGGCAAACAAAGATTTATTACCATAAATTATCATTTAAAACAGCACACTGTCGGCGCTAGAAAAAATATAAAACGTAGAAATGAATTTTAGAAGTGTCGCACAGATTCATAATGCCTATAAAAATTGTTTGACATGCACGATTGCTACAAGCGAACTATCCTCAGCAAAGAGACTTGAGTTGGTATTCATGTGATTATACAGTAGCAACTGGGCAAGATAACTAGCATAATGCGAAAAGAATAATACACATATATGTATAATAGACTAATTGAAGACAATGCCGAATAACAAAAACAGTAACTGATCAGCTATATTAATAATGCATACATAATGGTCCCGACACCCTCGCCACAGTTTGAATTATGTGATACCTGATCAAATATCAGGATTCCTAACTAGCCTGTTTGAGCAATATGCAACGTTCACTTCAGTATAGTAATCTGATATCATACCACGATTCGTACTCAGTCGGATCTCATATTCCTCTTAGCCTATTTGTGCAAAAGAACTAATTCGCTACACCTCAAACACTCATTCTAGAATTGTCTTAATCAAAAGGTGTGAAACTCAACCAGGGCATGCATTTATCACGATTTTGCAAGCAAATTATACAATCTAGTGGATTTCAATCGTCAAGATCATCCATTTCAGCATTCTCGTGTTCTGTTTTGTTATGTTTTGTTTTTCAGTTCAGATATATGGTGGAGAACTGCACAAATTGGCTTGTCCCCTACCATTAATATAATTCATTCATCAAAACATTTTTCCAATGATGTCATTAGTGAAAGGATATTCACATGACTTCAGGTGCCAAAAATACTGTGAAACAACAATAAAAAAAATAACACAAAAGTAGAACAAAACGAAACAAAAAGAAAACCCGAAAACACTTGGGTGTGGTGTGTGTGTGTTGCAAAACAGAATGGTGGTTTTTACTTGCGATGAGTTTGCCACTAAGACAAATAATATGACTCATCAAGTCTGTCTCCGCTATCATTTTCACCATTAGAGCCAACCCGACGTTTCCGTCGAAAGTCACCACTGTAATCATTCAAGTGCCCTCTTAAATCAATTTCCGATGCTAGTGTCATTGTGTGGCAATTTTCCAAAAAATCTGGAACAAGACATTCGTATTAAAAGAAGCCTGGATGATGCTGCCATGAAAAAAAAAAATCAAGTTCGTCGCGTATCCGATTAGTGACAAAGACGTCAGAAGAATTCTCCTAGCCAGTACGAAAATCTACATCATATTCCCAATGCCCTGGAAAACAATAAATAAGAAAAAAAAAAAAACTCTACCGCGTCTATCGTGTCGTTCGTGACAGAGAGAGGGCTTTTATCGAGTAAGGACCCTGTCTTGGAGAGACAACACATTTCATCTGATAGCAATACCGAGTTGCTCGTAATTGTGAGTAGACGATAACAGGTTGCAAGTCATTAGTGAAGAATAACGATGATGAATTTTGGTTATCGTTGCAGCTGTTGTCGTTGCTGTTTCTGTTTCGAGAGGAATTCTGAATCCAAACATTAGTCAGTTATGGGGTTTGCTTCTTTCCCACAATCTGATTGCCTGCGCAAACTAAACTTCCTTCTGACTGCAAAAACTGGAATGATTTCCACAAACATCTTATGCTGTAAAAAAAATGCAAGACAGAAGCCCTACGACAGAATAACGTATTACGCTTCTCGTTTGGCATAAGTAGTAGATATTAGGGTTATTTGGTTGATGCGATCACCAATTTCTATAAATTCCGATGTGAGGGCGTCCCAAAGGAAGATTCGAAGACATCGTAAAAAGTGAGATAGCCATTGTTAGGTGTGGCTTGTTCACGGCTCAATATTCCCTCCCTGCCTTCTCTCTATTCATACGCGAGCTCATTCGCGCCATCTGTAGGTGTACTAGGCAGACAAAATTCACTGAAATCAGCGGAGTCTTTGAAGCGGTATGGCCGTCACGAGGACTGCATTTCACTCCTCAGAGGGCAGTGTCTTCTTCCGTCTCGTTCCTGGACTCCGCCGGAAACTCGTCTGTTCTCACGTCACTGGCGGCATTTTCTTCCGCTGGAGGAGAAGCTGGATCCTCTTTCGCTGCTGAAGATTCAGGTGGTGGCGTCACTGGCGAGGCAGTATCGGGTTCGGGCTCGGCGATGTTGTCGTTCGTAGCGGCCGGCTCTTCCTGGAGGACCTTCAGCGATTCGCCAGAAACATGAGCCGCGGATTGAGCAGACGGTTCCTGATCGAAAGAGGTCTCGACCTGAGCGTCACCAGTCGCTGGTTGCTCCTCACTCGCAGTTTCCCCAGCCGTCGCGGTGACATCACCGAGTTGCTGTTCTTGAACAGCTTCTGGACTCTCCGCTCCTTCCACCATTTCACTTGAGGGAGGTGCTTTCTCCGCCTGCGATTGGTCGCCCGTGGTTGCAATTTCACTTTCACCTGGACTGTCATTGTGTTCAGCGGCTTCATTTTTTTCTGCCGAAATCGAATCCGCCTCTGGCGAAAGCTCTGTTTTGTCGTCGGACGTTACCCTATCTTGAGTGTCCCCATCATTATCTGGGCTAGCAGTTTTGGCTTCGGTGATGTCCGTTATTTCAATCCTATCGTTACTGCCGCTCTCCTCCTCACATTTACTTGCGTCGTTTTCAAGGTGTATCTCTGCCGCTTCTTGGGACACGTGCGGTGTGACATTACCAGCTGCCGCTTCCTCCTCCTCCTCGCGGTCAATAGCTCCAGTGGCTGCGTCATGTTTTTCGCACGAACCATTGGTCTCAGCCTCGTTGGCCACCTGTTCGGCAGTAGCACTTTGTTCATTGGCTTCCACTACTTCATGTTCATCGGCTTTTCCATTTGTCTCGGAATTATGCGGCTCAGCATCTGCTGGTGTTGAGCTCTGATCACTGTTATCTGTCTTTCCCCCTTCAGGACCCGCCGACTGCTCTTCCGCGTTTTTGGTCGGCGAGGGGTCTCCTCCGTTACTCAACGGTTCTTTCTTCTGCTCGCCTGCTTTCTCCACATTTGCTGTCACGTGATTTTCTTCCGCTGCAACATCCCCACTCGGTTTTATCTCTGCAGCGTCCCCATTCTCCCCGTTAGTCTTGTCTGGCGCTACTTCGCTTACATGGTTCTCTTTGGCAGTCTTGTCGTTGCTGGCATCGCCGTTGGACTTGACCTGAACGTTGTCCTCCTCCTCCTCGTGAAACACAGTATCCTCCATGCTCCCGTCGGATCCGACCATGACGAACCCTGGATCGCCGCCTTCCTGGATCGCCTTGGCGAGCTGCTCCAGTTCCTTGGGCGGGATCTCGAAGAGCATGGAGGAGGAACGGGATCGTCGCTCCTTCACCGTGATGGCCGCGCTTAGGCGCTCGTAGATGGTTTCCACGAAGGGCTTGGCACTTGGACTGTAGAAAAGGTACTCCCCTTCGCCCTGGGGACTTCGACTGTAATATATGAAAAATAAGATAGTAATGAACAATTAATGGGTAATTGTTGCACACGTTTCTGTATTGTCTTGGTCACATTAATAGTCAGAAAGTGTCCATTGATATGCCAGCAAACTCTTAGTCTAAAATAAGATGAATTAATTCTCTGTAGTCCTGCTCCACATAGTCCCTATATGCCTTTTCTCATTGCAACCTATTCAAGACAAAGAATCTCCGGAAATGGCGGAATCTGCATCGAACACATCGAGTACAGACATCGTACATCAGTAATCCTAATGCAGCTAATGCATCAGTTAACTTTCTTTGGACCACTTCTCTGAAACACCACTGATCGTGTTTTGGTGTGTAACTGGCAGCGGGTATGAGAAGGTTAACGCGCCAGAGGCGGCATTGATGCGAGGACCACTCACTTGCTGATCTGAAGGCACGCAATCTTCTCCAGGTCCTGCTGGGGGCCCTTGCTGGGTAGCATAAACCTCTTGAGGTGCCTCAAGTCCCACTCCAGGGCCTTCTCGCCGGTCAGCGGGTGGTGCAGGGCGACGGTGAGTCGAGATACGCCCGCTAGGTAGACTCCGGACAACTTCAGCCTCTCCGAGTCCTTGTTGGGGATCACGCTGACACGAAAGAATTCTGCGGTAGGTTGTGAAAGATGACACGAACATTACAGTCATTAGTATCATCATCATCTTCATCTTCATTCTTATCATTAACAGAATTTCTTTTATCATTTTTACAAATATCATAACTATCTTACTATCTCACCCGACAATGTCATTACTATCACAAAAATTTCCACTGGCAATGGTAAGGATACCAGTGTAAAAAAAATAATGAAGGTCAATCTTGGATGCGCCCGGCATGGCTGCCTCGGTCTGCATCATGCCTCGCCTGACCACAATAGCAAAACGGGACTTACAGAACCACACTGTAGTTTGTTAGTATAACAGACGCTGTCCTGTGGAAAATGTTCCACGACTGGGTTTATGACCCGGAATGGTGTGGACTTGTATTGTATGTAAACTGTCTTAATAGTGCGATCTGGTGCATCTGATTAATAAGGCAAGGTGCATCTCATTTCCAAGCCAAGGCCACTGTATATATGTATTTTATGCGAGTAAGCAGCATTAATGAGTGCGATTAAATACATCATGGTGAACTATTTCTTGCAAAACTTTTACGGATAGGCCAACATTGATTAGCTGCAGGTCTTTGAATAAGTGCATAAATTCTTTGTGTGCGTGAATTTATGTGATAATACAGCGTAAGTAGTGGAATACTAACTGCCATCTTTTTTTGTGTGTGTTTTGGTTGTGTGTGTGTGTGTGTGTGTGTGTGAATATGACTATTGAATCATAGAACGAAACTCGAACGGGCAATTAAAAATAAAACGTGTGTGTGTGTTGGGAGGGGGAGAGTAGCATTTCAACGTTGCAGATTTTCTGAAGAAAGACTAGTGACGTCATCAACATTCAATATAGGATCGCTGGGGAAATGAATGACATTCAATTCTTTTGTTCTACGGAACGTGCGCTCTTTCAGTCAAATTTCAAAATCCAGTTCATTACAGAGTTCTGTGCATACGGCCATGATTTTTTTTTTTTTTTTTTTTTTTTTTTTTTTTTTTTTTTTTTTTTTTTAATACAGAAATACCCGGGTTTTTCTACGGGGACTGTTGAACTTTACTATCATGGCTATTTGGTACCTAGGATACAGCTCACTTATTGCGAAGATGAAAGTCTCAGAGGCTCTCACAGTCACGGTAATCATCGATTGCAGAGCTTTAAAACGAAAGCTAAAAGAGACTTGTCATGCTGACTTTGCGGTATTTCAAAGCAGACGATCTTCCTTTGACAGTCAACATGCCCAGAAGTGACTTGGCGGGGGATTGTGGGACGGTAGTACATTATAGTTACATAAGGTGGATGAGATGACAAAAGCTTGCTGTATAGAGCACGTCATTAGGGAGCTTTAGATTTTAGACGCGCGGACGTTCAAAGAGAAAAAAACATGGTTTGAGCGTGCGCATTAACTTGACGTGCGCCACTGCGTACGCTCAGACCATGTTTTTTTCCCTTTGAACGTCCGCGCGTCTAAAATCTAAAGCTCCCTAATTTTGGATACCACGCAGACACCTCTGTTTTTCAACATAATGTGCTTCTTTTCTCCGACCCCCCTTCCCTTTCTTTCACTTTCTCTTTCTATCTTTCTGTCTTCTCAGTGTAGTTTACGAGCCAGCCCTTTCTCATCCCATCCGCCCACATTTTCCCCCTGTGTCATCTGATCTACATGTACATCAGACATTCGTTGCCGATCAGCCATCACTCAAGAACAATAGGGCGCAAGAGCTGCATACCTCAGACTTAACTTCCCATCCTAAGTTGTGTCTATAAAATAAATATAAATAAACGTGTATAATGTTACAACTTTCTCAAGATTTCTGACAAGGTAACATTCTCGCAAGGTGCGGTTCCATCATGTTATCTAACATGTGAAAGAGAAAGAAGAGAAAGCCCAAACAAATCGGGAATGAAAAACATACGTTAGTGGGTCATGGAGGGGTTTCGGATAACAAACAATACGCTTGGAAAGAATGGAATTCAAAAAGTCAGCAGTTCAACTCACTGGAGACCAAAAAGTAGGGAGGGAGAGCGAGCATACACTAAAACACGGATATTTATCTTTGGAGGCAGGACCAGAGATCGAACAGACTGGGAACCGGTAGGGAGGAGTGGTTCATAAAGAGTTAAAAACAACAACATCAGAGCGATAAACTGACGATAAAAACTCGTGTGCTTCAAAACAGGTACATCTTTGTCATGACATTTACTTGACGACGTTGAAGCTTTTCAAGCCGTGACGATTTTTGTCTCGTTTGCACAAAATAGCGCGAACGTGAACTTCACAAGCGTGCTATCACTTCCAATCGCTCTATCTCCGATCAATTAGTTCCAGCAAGATTTTGTTTATTTCAATATCGATCTAAATATTGAGAAAAAGTCTGGTGAAAATTTGAAGCACTGGTCAGTGGAAAAGGGGCTCTCCCACATCGACAATAAAACAGAGGAAAACGTATTAAATATGAACAATGACGAATTCAAAGCCTGATTTTTACACATGCAGAAAAAAAAAACCGACAGGAAAATCATTATCATCATTGAGTTGGAAGCTTAGGGCAACAGAACACAGATGGAACTAAAGGAGGAGGGGACACACAATTGAACGGAAGACTGACGCACCTGAGCCGAAGCCCAGCACCGATGTAACTTCCTTCTGCTCTGATGCGGGCAGGAGCAGCTTCCGGAACACATCCATCCACTCCTGGGTGTCGGTCTCGCTGTCTCCGGACAGGGTCAGCGCCACCGTGCCTCCGCCCTTGAGGAACTCGAAGGCCCTACTCTGGCTCTTGGAGATGACCCTCCGGATGTGGGTGATGCCCTCCAGCAGGAGACTGGTCACCTGCTTGTTGTAGGCCCCCTTCTCCATGTACAGCTCCAGGAGCACGGAGGACTGCGACGAGCCCTTGGTGGTGTTGGTGCGTATCACGACCCATTTCCGCTTCCACGCCTGCATGGACGAGGAGAAGATACAAGGAGACTTTATCAGAAATGCAGGAGGGATCATAGGCAGTGAGTATCATATAGAGGGTCACACGAAGTCGAGAGATCTGAGCAAGTTCATCGACTTCACTGTTATTATAACAGCGATGTGTTGTACAATTTTAGTCTATCAATCTGATCTCGGGAGACACCTTGAAAATAACTAACACAACCCTTCTCCACTGAAGTTGGACATCAAACGAAAAGAACTTCGTCAAAGTTGGCATGGATAAGACATGAAAAATAAGATGCGGATAAACTGAAAAAAAAAGTCATAAACATTGACATGATTCAACCACTAATAAAAATTAGATGCAGTAATGATCTTATCGCTTGATATCTGTCCCATCGATCTGCACACTACACACGTAATTCTTCACTAAATGTTCTCCTTTTTAAGCTGAAATAATCAGAAGAAATTATATTCATCCCAAGTAATGAAATGTGGATCAATCACAGGATGACTTTTGATTTAAAGGGAGTGGCTTAGAGAAATCTCTCTTGCTACATGGCTGAAAAGTGAAAGAAAATCCTAGCACCATCGTTAAAGGGACATTCCGGACGATTTTCATAATTTCACATCATGTAGTACATAAATCAACAACTCCATGTATAGATTCGTGGAATTTGTTGTGGTCCTTGAGCAGAGAAGCCAATAAATTGAAAATCTTAAACAAATTACACTGAACAGTGTTGATGACATCAGAGCCTCATATACTTCAGAAATGTAGCAGTGCAATTCCATTACAAGACCAATTTGCTCAAGAAGTTCACCTGTGAAGAATCTATGCATGCCTTCTTCTTTTGTTCTGCTTCCGTGAGCCCGACTCATGCATTCTTATGGTGAGACTACCATGTCATCATCCTTGTTCATTGCACTTTATCATAACTTTTGAAAACATTCTCATTCCTCATCCCAATCACTATAATTTCTGAAACTCTGTACTCAGTTTAGCTGATTTATAATTGTTCAAATGTAAAAGTCTGAAAATCACCCGGAGGTCTCCTTTAATGGTATCACACCAGATACATCGCACCAAAATGGATGGTTGTTGTTAATGTTGTTTTGAAGAGCGAGATTTTACCCACTCCATTAATTTATGTACATGCATGTTGAAAACGAACGATAACACTCGAGCAATGCCAAGGTCATACGTGGGAATTTCCGCAAAAGTTCTGTTATATGGTATTATCTCCTCGAATCATGATTATCTTTTTGGGGTGTACGTCTGTCACTTCATCTAACCGCATCGAAGTGGCGGAAGGTATAGGAACGCTCTACACCAACACTGATTTTTTCACACGCTATTATCATGATTATCACCCTGCCGGATGAATGAATGTCAGATATCATTAGTGGCGACCTTCATCCGCATTGCTTTCTCCCGAGTATGGAAAACAGATACAATACTAACACGGAACATCCAATTTAACATCCACTGACATTTTAGAAAATCTGAATATGACAGGAAGGAAAGGTATAGTCCTACGGCTTCCTCAGTACCGAGCTATAACCGTGCGGTTTATGAGCTTTTCAAAGGAAGCTCCCTCTATTACTCAAGTAGATTTGGGTGGGGAAAAATGGACACCATGCACTACGGAATTCAATATCACAGCCAACATGTATTTACCATTTGCAGATACACAGAACAGCTTTAGTCCTTCAAAATATTTTCAAAATGTGAGTTAGGGATAGAAACAACCAATGGAAAAATATTAATCAATGTATAATCAATTTTTAGTACTGTTAATATACAAAATGTGAACAATAATTTTGTTAGGAATCGCTAAAATAAACCGTCTATAAAAGTTACGGTTTACGGGGAAAAAAAAACAGTGATATCGCCTTTATTGTAAAGTTTAAAATGGAAGGTTGATTTGTGATACCAGTGAACTATAAATATGCATCAAATGTGATAACTCACATATTTTAATTTTTTCATATTTTTTTTTCACTACTGCTCCCAATGGTAAACAGTGGTTTTAAAATACTGACCATGTCCGGACGTGCGATAATAACCAGGAACAAAAATAGAGTTGACAATTGACTTGTCAACTATCAATGATTTCCTTGAAAGGTTGAAATAATACAGTGGTGCTACGTTGTCATCATATGACATTGATTACCTATCAATTTCAATGAGAAGCAATGTCGCGATTAAGTTCAAAGACATGAACACGACTTACAGTCTCTGTCAAGACGTTTTATTACCCCGTGGCATTATTGCGCGATAAATAAGAGTGCGAGAGAGACCCTACGACTGTTTATACGGTCATTTGGCTCTCAGTGATTCCAATACTATCTCAGAGATGGAGTATGTCAGCCAAGCGATTGGTTAAACAAAAGACTGCAGAAAGTGTTATCTGAAATAAAAAGAAAGGCCTTGAAGCCAGATTCATATGGAAAGACAAGCACAGGCTGCTTGCTGTTTATTAGAGAGCAGTTTCATCTCCAAGGTGCTGCGGAAGTCTAACCCGGAATGTTTGTACATTGTCATGGAGGAAGGGACTCATGTTACGTCCATCATGATATCCTTCTTATTACAATATTTAGTGATAACGAAAAACAAAGCACCACTCTGCCTTTATCTTTCAAATCTGTATCAATCTAATATACATATATATATATATATATATATATATATATATATATGTGTGTGTGTGTGTGTGTGTGTGTGTGTGTGTGTACATACTATGCGATATCTATTTATATCTATATTATATCTTATATCTATATCTATATTATGTTTTGTCCCCTAAACATATTGTCCATAGCGTCATATGTTTAGTATTTTGCATCTGCCCTTTGGCGTTCGCATCTGAGACGTTTTGAATGAAGAAATGATAATATTACACGCATAGTTTGTGATAATTAATTGGTATAATTCTATGCATTTTTTAATTCTTTCTAAGCATCGCAGGTCGAGGCATGAAGTATACTCCATGAGAACATCGCACTTGACACCAAGTCAAACAAATGAAATAATAAATATTCTCATGGATCATTTCTAGTTCCCTGTCATCCCAAGTCTACTACGTGACTCCCTTTTCAAGCAAGGGCTAATTCCATGAATCCGGAATGTCTACCTCGAACTCTATACGTGGAAGTCGCTCCAAAAACAGTTGCCATGGTCACCGAGATGTAAAGACGTACATCTCGAACACATGCTCGTTGTCAATGATGTTCAGACAGACGGGTGCAAAGTCCATAGTCCCAAGCAACATTGGCTGGGAACATGCCTGGATTCGTTAGCAGCCAGAGGCGTCTATCCTGGGGGGGGGGGGGGGGGATGTTGGGGAAACAAAGTTATCATTTCGCCTCCCCCCCCCCCCCCCCACCACCACCAAATAATTCCCGACATGTGGAAAACTTTGTGTTTTTGATAGAGATCACCCAAAGTGTGCACCAGATTGTTGAATTTCAATTCTGAATATGTTAATTCCCCCTCCCCCTTCCCCGCGTGGGAGGTAGATACCTACTCCCATCCACCCCCCCCCCCAAGTCGGTCCTTTTCAGTAAACTAAGTACACTTTTAAGACAGGCTTTGATATTCCATTATTGTCACGACAGGAAGAGATACGCCACTGCCAGGGGAACCTCCTGCAGAATCACGGAGCTCAGTTTCACCCATGCATGGTATACACGATAATCCTTTGTAGGGTGTAACGTGCACTCTTTCAGCGTTGAGACAATATTATAATGATTATTATACAAATATCGTCTTTGCTACTGTATCCCTCTGTCTGCATGCGTGCTTCTATAAACATCGAACTGCCTGATATAAAGTCATCATTCATTGCTATCAATCATGATATCGGTTCAACGACAATCGGGCCAACGATAATAAAGACTTACATGGAGGAAAACTCTACGTCATGTGACCTTGCTATGTGTAACGTTGGCTAAAGCAATGAGCAGCCATGGTTCAAGAGTTTCAGAGCGTTAACGAAAATTGAACACAAATTTCTGCCCAGTATCATCAAGTGCACAGAAATTGGAAACTTGCAAGGCGATGACATCATCAGGTCATCTCATTCGCAAGTGAGAAAAGAAATGAAGAATATTATTTTACATGCCGTTTTTCTGAAACTGCCCAAGTTGTGTTCGTTGTAGGTCCATGCTCAGACGAGGGGGCTAAAGGAAGGCTCTTTATACTCTTTTATTAATTTTACATGACGGGGAATTCCCCTTTAATTTGGTACGCTGGATCAGCCATCATTCACACAGCCCCTGGTAATCTCTTTGTGTACTTCGTTGGGTTCACGGCATACGGTAAATGAAATCGCTATCAATGCAGGCTCATGGCCAAACAGTTGTCTCCTATGTTTCAAGAATGCTCTTAAAAAACACGTCGGTTGCGAAGCTGGCTCGGGAGATAAAATCGACTGGAGGAAACCGCGAGGTGACACGCAGGGTCAACTTTGCCTATCCATTACTTTGTCGATCCAGCACACTTCAACTTTATTGGCAGCAAACTTTAAATCAACAAGCACGCACCCACCTCATGTGTATATTCAGGATTGGTAGGTATACCAATAGACACTCGACTCGATTCTTGTCCATAATACATTGGATACTCAGTGTTTGGCTATATACACGCGACGATCGCTTGTCGACGTATTTACATGTGTGATGAAAAGTGGAAAAAAAAAAGGTCAAGAAGATTTGAATGGGGACACTCAAGAGATTTCCGTGGGCCAACGACAAATACATGTAAAAAAAAAAAAAAAAAAAAAAAGGGGGGGGGGGGGGTAGTCACTAATTTACTTTACCGGCTACAAAGTTTGTTTGAACTGTGTCATACAGAAAGAATTCTGAAGGTTTAAAACGAAAAAGCATACGGCAGCAAAAGAAAAAAGTGGATTTCAGTGAACATTGCTATACAAGGCTGGTGATTAAAGAACTGCACTATAGTTTCCTCAAGGATTTCGCTTAGTTTTGTGTGTCTTTTCTATTTCTAATGTTCTCAGAACAAACAGAAAGGCAGGACTTCGTTGTCATCACCGACTTATCAACGCTTGGATTCCGAACAAAGAAACCACTCTGCGGGTTTCATACGATCAAGCAAAAGGTAAAAAGAAATAACAATCTTTCTGCGGGAACACAATCATTGTGTAGGAATGTCTGCAGACATAAAGTAGAATTTGCGAAATCTAAGGTACCATACTGGCACCCACGTCATCGCTTTGTTGCTGTATTACCATCAACATGTACGTATATAGCTACTGTTATTTCTGTTCGATCACGTGACGCCCTAGATGTTGGGCAATGTCAACACTGTCTGTGGGATGTGGGAAGAATATTATCATTGCAATCGCTGGAATAATGAAAAAAAAATGGAAGTGTCTAATAATAAAGTAAACAGGGGAAGTACAGAGTTGAAACCCTGCTTTGTGCTTGGCCAACGGAGGAGACTACTACCGGTGGAGCCCGCCAGCTGGCTCTATGATATATAGGTGCGTCCAACCAGGGAGGTGGGAAGAGACACATCACACGAATCCTGGAGGTGTGCATATTATTGTATACGCCGAAGTCACATGAACTTCCAAGTTCAAGGTCACACAGTGCAGCAGAACCTGACTGACCGCTCCCCACCCCTGCGCGCAAACACACAATACACACACACACACACACACACACACACACACACACACACACACGTACACATAAACTGCATCAAACCAAGTGTGAGTAAAAAATATAACGTTTCGCAGCCGTATCACTGCTTCCACACTATTTCAGTAACGTTCAGTAAAATCGTAATAATACGACTTCTATTCTTCGGCACAATAAGTTATCACAGTAATAACTCTTTGAAGATAAATTACCGGGTGTTTTTTTTCCATCTACACTAAATTTTAATAAAACTATGTTCACATCTTGCATACAACTGTATATCTAAACAGTACTTAACACTGATTAAACTAACTGGCATTTTTATGTTAGTTGTTTCTTCCCCTAACTCACATTTTAGAACTATTTTGAAGCACTTTCCACCTGCCAATGATAAATAGTGGCTTTAAATTAACATTGCTGAAGAGTAGGAGGCTAGCAGTGGTCACGATATCGGCGTGGGTGTGTGTGTGCGCGCGTGTGTGCGTTCTGGTGCATGTATAGTTGCTTAGTAAACGACCGCAGAGGATTAATAACTTGATCTAGAACATGGTATCGAAGATAAGTGCTACAAAGACAGGGGAGGGTGGAATAGAACACCTCCCCGGCCCTCACATCAGGATCATATATCATATGAGAATCTCGCAAGCTCTCACGCGGAAAGTTCAATTTTTTTTTTTCAATTCAAATTTATTTCACATGCTAAAAAGAAAACATCACGTTCACAGTAAAACAGAAGAGAAAAATGCATACAAACATAGCACGTGAGGGATCAGTAAAGGCCGTATAAAGCCTATCGTGGCCGATTCCCTTACAACAATAAATAGGACGCAATTTACATCAAAGGAACAAAAACAACAATGAAACATCACAACAATAAAAAAAGGGGAAAATGGCAAAATTATTACAATAATTACTCAATTGCACTTTGGATTAAAAACATTTTGTATTAACGTTTAAAAGATATCAGTGTTGGACTCTCTTTCTGAAATGTAAAAGACATGAACAATGCTACTGTATCAGTGAGGCTACGTTGATATTCGTTTCATTTCCATTTTCAACCTGATGTCGCAGATGTTTTATATCACAAATATCGCTATTTTACAAACATCTAAACGCGTTAATAACTTCCGCCCACTTTGTTCATCTTTCGTTCCTTCTTTTTCCGCTGACTAGGAAGGGGACTCCACCTCTGACTGATCCGCCAATCTGGGCGTTTATAGCGACGAATGAACATTCAATAGTCACAGACCAGGAAGAAATTGGTGGCACAGGCTTCTGTGATACCAACACCTCTCCTCAGTAATGCGATATCCAATCGGTTGTTGCTGGTACACGACGCAGTGTGCAAAAGATAACTGGATAACGATTAGATAACACGGAGCTTCTTTGAAAATGGGATTCGTTTGCTTTCTTTTGGCTTGCAACGCGTGGAGACCCATGACCTTCTCCAACTAAATTTATAATGTAGACTGGATTCTCATGGCTTGGTTATGTTAACCTTTGAACAGCCAAGATATCCTACGGATGCACATACCTCTGTAGATTCGTGTAGATACTCTAGCGGCTTTCCGACTGCTCCAGCGATAAAACCTTCAAAATCTCCAGTAATAAACATCATTTTTATCAGATTCTGTCGTGAATTTTATTAACCTCCTGAAATGCGACGTCTTCATTCTCATTCAACATAAAAAAAAAAACTTTTAAGAATAAATGCATTCAAGTAAGTGGAGGAAAATATGTCGAAAAAAGTGCAAAATGATCGCAATTTAAGCATTAAAACACACACACTTATACGCATTACTGTATTGGCATTGGGGTGCCATTCTTTTGTTAGCATGATTCGGGCAGGACTTTGCCCGAGTTTAACATTGATATAACACGTGGGTTTGTTTTCCTGGCATCCTGTTTTCGAAATACTCTACATAACCGCGGGTTTACATTCCAACTGCATCCTGGGCAATCCTGGGAAAAAAAATGTTCTCCCTACTCGCAGTTACCATGACAACTGTTCGTTCATATTTCGAGACTGTCAAGACTACCGTGTAGGCAATGCTAACTTCAGTTAGGGTGTCTTGTGCCAATTCGTCTTGAGGTCAAGAAGATCGGGTCACTGCTACCGCAACCACCCGCTGTAAACAATCCTATGGTGACCCTGTAATATGAACTCAACAAACCTTTGCTTTGTTGAGATTTTCTTGCGTTCGTTATCGCTGTCAAAAATCCTCGCAATCTGTGGCAGTACACCTCCGCACGCATAGTCGCACTCCAGACTGATAATAATAATAATAATAATAATAATAATAATAATAATAATAATAATAATAATAATAATAATAATAATAATAATAATAATAATAATAATGATAATAATAGGGTATACGAGATTGTGACACAAGATGGGTACTAGTATTATCATTGTTATAAATCATTAAAAAAAACTGTTTACCATTGGGAGCAGTGATTAAAAAAGGAATGTTATCACAAGTATCTTGATGCATAGGCCTATGCAAAGTTCAGTTGTATTACCAAACATCCTGTGCTATACCATATGAAAATTTTGCAAGAAAGCCTCAGGCTCAAAAAATAAGGAGTTATCACTAATTTTGTCAGTAAACAATCATACTGTTTCTTCTAGAAACGATTTCGATAAAACTATTGTTCACACTATGTAGGCCTATATTTAACAATGCGTAACACTGACTATACTGTACTGATTAACATTTCTACATTGGTTTTTTGTATCCCTAAACTCACATTTTAGAACTATTTTGAAACACTATATCTGTTGTGGGTTTGTTTTTTTCATCTGCAAATAGTTTTTGAGTATTATCATTTTCGTGCGTCCTCATGCGAGTCTCATGCACCAGACAACAACTGCTGTCATTATTGCTACAGCGGGTTTATTTGCTCTCGCTGTGTATCACTTTGCCTTGACCTAAATTCTTTCTTTTATTCCAATAGCAAAGCGACTGTCAAAAAAAAAATAATTTCAGACTGAAAGCTAGGCTGTACTCCCTGGGATACAAAGTTTGAGGTCAAGACCCGATTGACGGTGAGACGGATGAATGTGCTGCACGGAGCTGACATACTCCTTTCTTTCAGGTCTCTCACAATATTTCCTTATCATTCACTCGAAGGCGAAATGAAAACATTGTACAAAATGTAAGAATAAGCCAAACTGAAGTTCAAGAACAATCAGTCTGTCTGCCTGTCTCCTTTAAATCTTTCCTCTCTTATCAGTAAATCTCTGCGTTGACGACTTTCATAATGTATGAATACCTAGGTAATGCTGTGAAACACTCTACATACTCCAGTTAAAATGTGTATTTAGCTATCATTATGTGCCATACGTTTGTAACAGGGAATGGGATTCTTGGAAGCCAGTCAGAATGCCCGCGCTATACCATATGCCCCCCCCCCCCAAAAAAAAAAAAAAAAAAAAATAACAACGGTACCCTCCACATTCGATTTGCTTCAATGGTCAAAGAGAAATGAGGAATTTTGTAGAGGATGTCAGGAATCTCTTCCCTCCAAGTTCTGTCTATTGTATTCACACACGAGATTATCGAAGTGCTAAACTTGGAAGAATCAGACTCATGACATGCTTTACAACAATCCACATTTCTCTGTGACCGCTTAACCAAATCAGATGGGGCTTTCTGCAAAATAGAGCTAAGATGTTATATTTTAAGACCATGAAGTAGCATTTAGACAGTTTAATCATATTGGGTGTTATCAATGCGAAAATCTGATTGTAATTTTTTTGGGGGACATACTGTATAATACCGCAGGCTTGTCTTTTTATGTTTAACTCAACTTCCTGTAAAACATCCTATATACACTCACATTCACACACACGCTTACACACAAACACACATTGAGTAATTCTGTGCTGTATATTTTTTATGTCATACATAATGGGTGTATCTACCTGTCAAGCCTCATAGGCTTTTACTGATACATTCTATTTCATTTTCCTTTATTATAATGCACTCTATTTAGGTGATCCGAGTATCCTCTCGGATCACCTATTGTTTCTGTACGGAATCTTTCTTTATTTCTTTCTCCTCAAAAATTGTGCAGAGGTTAGCTCAGAAAGTGCGTTGCCTATGAATGTCAAACTTATACCATATATGTATCATGTCCCAAAGACGACAGATCAAGTAAAATCATAGTGATCAGTCGACCGTGACGTCACTATGACGTCATTATATGAAAACACATTTTCATGCATATCTCATTAATAGAATGGAATTCTTCAATTAAATTTACGTCATATATATTTTAAATCAAGCGGATTCTACTCATATTCTCAAACTTCATATTTATCTTAAAACGCGCGCGTACGCGCGCGTTGAAATATTTGTATGCTCAAATCGAGCTCAAAACTTTTTTCCACACGTTTCAGACCATTTCGAGCATTTTTTGAAAAATTGAAAAAAATGGACGGACGCGTACGCGCGCGCCCATATTCGCACACACAGCTCATATGCAATAGAAATTTTCAGTTTTTTCACACGGATCGGATGTCCAAAATGTCAAGGAATATTTCTACCAAGTTTCAAGTCGATCCGACTCAATATGACGTCATACAGGCCCCGTCAAATTCAAAATTCCGCGCGTGCGTCAATGGGGATACACAGTGCAACTATGCCAAAAAACCGCCAATCTTAAATCGGATTTTACTCGTCAGGATGGACGGTGACCCCCCATTTTCTTGACATATTCTGAAAGCTGATGAGTTGTACATATCATTTCATGGGTTGGATATGCTGACAAAATGATTAAAAGATATCAAATTTCTTAATAAAGTAAAAAAAGCACATTTTCAAAATGACGTCATCAAATTTCAAGTTTACTCGAGCGTATCTCACTTGTCCTTGGCCAATTTTCACCCAGATTTCAGTATGCTGTAGCTTATTTAATGCTCTATCAGATTTAATCAGTCAAATATTTCGCTGGATGAAGTCTTCACCTCGTAAAAATAGATTGAAGGTAACCTTGTCAAATTTGACCCATTTGCGAGTTTTCTCTATAGAAGTGCAGTTTTTCTTGAAATGAAAATTAACTTGACTGTCTTTATCGAGCACTATCTCACTTATCCTACGTTGAATTTCTCCCAGATTTTAATATGTTGTAGCTGAGACTTTGTGCTATCATATAAGTGCACTTTTTTTTCACACGATGTCGGTATCACGTCAAAATACTTGCTTGAAATTAAAGCTCATCAACGATGTATTGAAATATTTCTTTCTTTGCGCAACTTTCTTTGCAAAAACTCAAGAAAAACATGCTCTATCACCACCATATTTTGCACATGTTTAGTTCATGTCACCTACATTATTTCATAAAATAACGACTTCTTGATCAGACGCCATCTTGGGTATGTAAATAAGGGTCAAAGGTCATAACTGTTTCATCTTGTATCTTGGTGAATACCTGTCCTATGTTTCCCATATTTTGCACACTTATAGACGATGTCGCAAGAATCATTTCACAAATTAACCACTTTTTCCTCAGGTGCCATCTTGGGAGTGTAAAGGTGGGTCAAAGGTCATATGTATTTGTTGCTGTATCTTCGTTATCTAGTGTATACAGAATTTGGTACCAAGGATGGCAGATATGACTCCCTTTTCTAAATGAGAGTCCAAACATCACACGGCCAATGTCTCTAAACACAGATGAAACCTGTATGATCATGCATATTGCGATCAGGACTCGAATCATTGATTAAAAAAAAAATCGGATCACCTTAATTTGTCAGTAATGACAAATTACAATCTCTAGTTGTTCCATTGTATTTGTTCGCTGAAATACTTTTTAACATTTTATACCTGTACACATTGTGAATAGGCTTATATGAATGATTGTTATTTTCAAATTTTTATCTGAAGAATGAAATAAAACGAATGAATGAGTATAGCACCTACTCCTGATACAGCATGGAGTCCATGAAATGCGTACGAATGAAACAAGTCAAATTAACGGCTTAATACTATACGTCCTCTAGGAAATATGATTACATCCACAAATTCAAATATTATTCAAATTAGTGGAATTCTTCCGTCGAGATGTTTTCATTGCAACTGATTGACAAATCGCCCAACATCGACGTAAATAAGCACTGAATTGATCAGTGTTTTAGTAGTAGCCATGATTTAAAAAAAAAAAACACACAGATAGAAAAATAATAGGCCTATATACTATTGCGCTTGGAGGTGATCATTACTGTGACTGCACCGGATTTATACTAAAATAGTCACTTTTCCTTGTAGACAGCGTCATCAGTTTGAAAACGATTCTGGTTATAGCAATGTGGTTTTGTTCCTGCGTATCTATAAAAAAGTAGTTTTTACGGCAAAGCTCTCATAACCTTGGAGGGTATGGATGTCAAGTTCATCGACTATTTTCTTCTGATTAGCCGCACTGATAGACAGTGTCTTTGAACGAGGATTTTCACAAGCTGACATGGAACGTCCACTTAGGGGAAAAAATGATCTGCGCATATAACCACCGTGACTTTGGACGCAATGCGATATGGGCGTGGTTCAGCACGAATCCCGGATATACAGTATGCAACAGTGCATGAAGGTTAAGTCTAACCATGGCCCTAGCAGGTCCATGCTCTATAATACCTGCCAGCTTTATGTACGACAGAGCGCGGGCATCGAAGTTACCAGAGTGGATGTTGTTTCACAAAAGAATGAAGCTCCAACAAAAACCAAACCATGGACATGTCGCCACTTCGCAGTCTAGAGAATTAGGCCCTACATGACCATCCAAGCATCTGGTAGCCTATCTTTATATCAGGGATGTAGAATTTTCCCCCTTCTATGGATATAGGAAGCTGTCATGGAATAATGATTTAGGCCTGTACATGTCATAATGAGAAATAACCTATCAGACACGCCTATTGCAAAACGATATAGAACCTTGCCTCAAGTAGTTTCGGCTTTTGCACACGATTACTGATGTCAACGCGATCACCCCATGTCTAACAGTATGATTAGTCCAGTATGCGATCATTTCACTTTCGGTTTGATTCCCTATCTTTTCATACCCCACCCTGGGAAACACGTAAATAGAATCTCATTATAAGGGTATCTGTATGGCTGGATCGTCGTGGAATCCATGTACACGGACAAAATGATTTGATGAGGAACGGCGGAAAGTAGCGAATAATCCCAGTCCATTCAACACGTTCAGCGTCTATTATGGCATGATTGAGGGGAGATGTCGTTGGTAATTTATGCAACATACGTCGCCAAAATATTGAACGCCGCAAGGTATCATCTCCACGATATCAATTTTTAGTCAATGCTTCCGTGATGTATACAATAAACACATAGGTCCTACTTCTTTTATTCGGTTCTGTGATTGGTCTTAAGTGGAAATCCGGGACAAAATAATGCAAGTTAGTCTAAAAAGAATGAGGACAATTTTACATGCAAAAGTGTAATTTGAGTAAAATCGGAAGAAAATTTACCAAGTTATATGATATTGTGAAGTTTCGCAAAACTCTCATGAAAGTTTTTTTTTTTTTTTTTTTTTTTTGGGGGGGGGGGGGGGGGAGTCGCTATAGTGAATATGCAATAGTGAATTAGTTATGTCATCCCCTCATAATAACTTTGGCATTCGGTGTGTACATGAAATCGTTAAATTTCCATTTTTCTTTTCATCAAACACAATATGCTCCCACATCAAATCCAGACATAAAAAATCTGACTGTTCGTTATATTGAAACTGAAGTTTCGCCATTTATTATCTTTTTAACATTATCAATGTAAAATTGTGAGGTGATGAAATCTTCTGCTCATTCATTTGCATAATTATTCAATGAACATCAACTGTTCAAGAAGTGTTGTAAAAAAAATAGCGAATCTTTAAAGTTTTATCATTTATGCTTTTGATCCGATAGTTATCAAATTTTCACTGTTGTGCTTGTCGAATTGGCGTTTGAATACCCCTTTCGAGTTGAAGATATGGCCGAACCATAAGGGGCATGGGGGATTGTGCATGTGAGTGCTTTCTGATCATTCAGGGAAGCTGAATTTAAAGACAGCAGTTTCCAGGTCTAACCGTTAGTGATATCCTCAACATGCGGTATTCGTGTTCTATCTTCCTTGCATCTTTTCTGCGTTCCTCACAGTTCGGACGTCAAGGTTGCGGTCAGTTGGAGTTACAACTGGTCAGTCCGTGGTCAGCAGCGTAGTTACTGGTGAAGACGTGCACGCTCGTAAGTAGCGAACCCACAAGGATTGATATCAATACATAACCTTATTAGTCCCTTGATTTGTGTTACGTTCTAATTTGACACTGTCATCCTGGTACATTGTGATCAAAGTCAGACTTTACATATTTTTTCTTCTCAACCCTCCCCCTCCCTCTCCGCAAGAGATCGGTTTTCTATACAGTTTTTCATATTTTGCAGGTATGCCGAGGGTTTAGTCTGACTATTGTTCATATTTGATTGTGTTAATCATGTTTACTTTGCAAATCACTGTATATCTTGAGTTGTATCATGACAGTTGTTACTATTTTTTGTTCTCGCTTACAGATCCCAATGCAGATGTTTCGGGTTTTGTGTAGACAGAACATGCAGGTATGTTTAGGGGCCTGTTTCAATCGTTGTTGATCTGATTGCATGCTGGCGTATATACCCATTTTGAATGCGATGCTATTTCACATTATAGTTATGTACCAGACGCTCCTTGCAGGTCATTCATATCCATCTGCGTGACGCTATAGATGTAGGCCCCTACTGAATATCTATTTACAACATGCAGGTGATATTCACGTATGTCTATATTTCATAGTCTTTTTTTTTGTGTGTTCGATGTTATTCATGGATATGCTTAACACAAGTCCTCTCGTCGGAAAGAAAATATCAAAATGAAACGAGAATCACATGACTGACCACGTGACAGTCACAAAAATTCGATTGCTATAGCACATAATGGCCTTGTGTTTGGGGTTTGACCGGGTTAATAAAGAAGACAATATTGAGATGCAAAAGAGAGGAGAATCTCTTTCAAGACTTTATCCCTTTTGTTTTGGGACCACATTCTCAAAATATCATTCCTGTAAGTATAAAATGGTGTTGTGTTTGGGTTTGACCGGACTAATAAAGGGATATATCTGATGGGCGCAGAATCTCATTGTCCAGGAGTCAGTAAAAAAATCAAAAGCAATGCGCAAATATTGACCTTCTTGTGATTTTTTTTTTTTTTACCCTCTGTAAATAGGGCATGCTTGTTTCCTCTTAAAGGCATAATTTACCATTTGCAGATGAAACAAAAACCCAGCATTAGTGCTTTAAAATAGTTCTAAAATGTGAGTTTGGGATAGAAACAACCACTGTCAAAAATTGAATCCGTATAATCGATGTTAAGTGTTGTTAAATACACAAAATGTGAACAATAGTTATAATAAAAATGTTTCCAGACTAAACCGTATACAGTTACGGTTTATTGAGAAAAACCCTGATATCTCCTTTTAGTTATATTTTAGGGTTTATTGCAAATATTTCATATGGTAGGATGTTTTATGACACAACAGACCTACACATTATGCATCAAATGTGATATCTTGAACATTATCACTGCTCCCAAAGGTAAACTGGACCTTCAAGCCTCGCAGAACCCCCCAAACAACAACAAAAACAACAACAAGAAATTGCCATGGTAAGCCTTTGAGATGAACGATATCCCGAAACGTCATTGTTACATTGTACCAGGGAGGTCGTCTCACCTCCCTTCTTGTATACATGATACCATAATAGCCCTTGAGTGTATGATAATTTGAACGAGTGACGGTCACGTTCGTTTTACATACGAGATTGCCATTGCCTATATGATAACAATTACTCAATCATACAATATAACTGCCTTGAGAATTAACCATGCAGATTGATTCAATGGGTTCCAACCGTCGTCCGATCCGCTACACGCACGCCACGACTGGCCAGAGTAGTTGATGGTGGAATTTTTGTTTACTACACAATCTGGTCCAATTTTGGACCTCATGTAGAAGAGGAGATCTGATCTGAAATGGACTATCTACCGTTACTATCACAATCATTGTTGCATGTCAATTTGTTTTCACAGTGTCTTGATACTTCAAAACCTTGATTCATGTTTCAGCTATACGTCAAGTTTATAACACTGTTTGTTTTGAAGGTATATTATAATTCTACTGTTTCGGAGGCATTACTATGATTCTACTGTTTCGGAAATAAAAATATAAACAATCTGCGCCACTGTGAATCGTGATGATTGTATCAGCACGGCCGTGACATTCACAGTGTATGCTCGTATATTTAGGGCCTACTGCAACATGTCGTCCTGTGAAGTTGGGGAATCCCAGCTGCTGAGGACATTACGCTAAAACAGGACGGAAGTCTTAAACAAGGAAGAGTTTAGACAACAAATTATGACTTATCATTTTAGATTTACACAACATCCAGGCGCTGACAACATAATAGCCACGTGACGCGTGTGCATTATTACCCGGCCGCCGTGTTCACCGTTACTTTATTATAATTATTATGTACATAGGCCAATACTATTTAGGTCTACGAGTTGTAAACCTGCCTACTGCGTTCCTGCCCCTTTTTGCATATGACATTGTGCTCAATTTTCTCGAGATTTAAAAGGAGAAAGTGATGTCTCTTGAACCTCCTTGGCAAAAAGAGCAAACCCGGTGAGGTGATATTTCAATTCAGTAAGAAAGTTCGTAATTAGCTGGTATGGTATGGTATAGTATGGTATGGTATGGTATGGTATGGTATGGTATTTATTTCCGTATAAAAACAATAAAAAAAAAAAAAAAACAGGTGAAGTGCCCATATTCAGCGTTGCCAATATGGCAACGCTGTTCTTCCATGGGGTTCACATACAATGAATACAATATACAATTTGAAATGGACACGTACAAAATGAAACCAACGTTTATACAAACATGCAGGTGGAAACACATACAGTAAAATGAGAGAAAAAAAAAACGACGGATAATGGAAAAGTCTTAAAGGCAATTGACTAAAACAATGAACAAATCAAAATATGTTTAAGTATAAAAATTGAGTGTTTGGAAATAAGATCCTCAATCATATTTATGCAGTGAAAGGAAAAACAGATTGTTATAAAATAGTTACTTTGATCAATTTAGATAGAAATATCGTAGTAAACGAATGAAAAAGAAACGAATGAAAAAGAAATGTGCTAAAGTGCACATTGTTTGTACAAAAGACTTCTTTTTTCTTTTTCTTTTTTCTAAGCTGGTTAGGCACCTCACTCGTCGAAGCGACAATGCATAAGTTTGCTAGACGTAGTAATATTATGGAATTCATGTTAAAACAAAAAGTGAACCTGCGCAGACCAGCAGGTGACAGGAATCGCTCAGGAATTTACACTTGTATGGGGGAGGGATGCACTTCATTGTCTTGCATTGAGAGCATTGACAATTTTTTTTTCTGGTATTATTGCTAAATACCAGGATGTGCTGGCATGCACCGTTATTGTGATTGAATGAATAATGATCACATTGCAGATGCTTATCTCAGTGAAATTGAAATCCAACATGTTCATATCTCAAATTATCTTTTTCTGCTTTAATATGCGCAAGGTGGAACTATACGAACTGGCTTAGACGGGGTCATAAAACCCCGAAAAATAAAAACCCTATGGACAGATAACATTTCACATCAACAAATATAGGACTATAACCACTGGTCATTTTCTCCGAGATCACATGCGTCCTCCATGATTCGTGAGGGAACCCCGGGGAAGCACTTATAGAAGAGAGCACCCGCATTGGGGAACACTCATATCTAATTGCAGGTAAGGAGGCAAATCACGCTCAACTAAATTTTATCGACATGGATTTTGATTTCATGTCGCATTTCCCGGTGTCCACGCGGCAAGGTAAGGACTTCCTTTGGCATTATTCAATTCCCCGTACAATGGCGATCCTTACCCGTTAGCTATCTTAATGACATGGACATTATAATAGGTTTTCCCTTCGAACGCTTCCGCCTTATGAAATATGATGGCACGAAAGCAGGGTAAGCGGTGGAAGTTGAGTCTGCTCTGAGGCCACGTCATCATTATGTTCAATTTTTTATGTTTAAACTTTTGTCTTCGAACCCGGGCGTAGGCTGCCTTCGAGACATCCTTTTTAAAAAAAAAAAAAAAAATCTATATAGTTTTAGCCCGTCTCAGCAACACATTATAAATGTAGGCCTACCTTAAAAGCTGGTGCAAAGTTTGCATGACCTAGATCCCAAACAATCAGTAAAATGCTATGCAAATAAACAAACTTCAGACAAGCACTCTGTTTACTAAGCGTATCCATGACTGTAGACTATGAATTCACATGCAGCAAAACTTCAATAACTTCACATTTGGAAATGCTTCGTTTTTGACTACTCCAACAACAGTACGGTGAAAATTGCTATGAATGAAATAAATTGCGGCTAAACTGCTTTTATGTTAACATTTCACATTAATTATCGTCATAGTTAAATGTTACAAGATTCTCAACTTGTAGATTATCATGTGACTATCATTCCCGCTTGTTGGAAAAGTGGAAACACTTTTCCATCACGCGTTGTGAGAAAGGAAACCATGCTTTACCGCTAAAACATGGAATATTACTCCATAAAATGAGTACAACAAAGCAGAGTTATAAGGGTAAGGTTGAGAAGCACTTGTGTTTTGTTTTGTTTTGTTGTTTGTTTGTTTTTTCTCACCTCACTGATTCGAAAGACCCAATTTACACAGTGGGTATATAGGTACGGGTGTACCTACAATATCATTCGCATTCGACATTAGGCATTACTGGAATGTCGTTGTGAACACGTCATAAAACAAAACAGAGGAAAAAATTCAAACCAGTCTTTAATTGTTTACAAACAAAATTATCTAAATCCTATCCGTAATTTTGAAAAAAAAATACACACACACAAAGAGGAATCCCAAAGGTTGTCCCTGACAGCATGTAACCAGGAATACTGCTCGACACAACAAAATTAGTACTTGCAGTACAGTGACTGATGCACGCTATAGCTAGCTGAAAGCTTCTGAAATGTGATTCGATACAGGAAAAAGGGCGAATCAGAGAGGTCATCCCACTAGACCGACACCCACGAGTCATACAGCCCACGAGTTCGACACTACTTACTAGGCAAAATAAAGCCCATGAGTTCGACACTTACAGGTAAAAACAGCCCACGAGTTTGACAGATTAACACGGGACTTAATGTGTTGGTCACGAGGGCCTATAGTGTCGAGCTCATGGACTGTATGACTCGTGAGCTGTATAACTCATGGGCTGACTTGTCAGCTGTATGACTCGTGGGCTGCATGACTCGTGGGTGTCGGTCTCGTGACGTGCACCCGAATCAGACAGGTCGTTGAAGGGTCCTCCGGAAAGAAATCATACACTGTGTATATACTCATAAATTGGAGTATTAGAAACATGAAAACCAAGTACAGTCTTAGTGGATAACACCCTTACAGAAGTTTGATTCGCTGGAATGATGATGATGATGGATGTGCAGCTATTTGGCGGTACTTCTCTGGCCATCTCCGGTTGATTTCCTCAAAGGCTGACAGACAGTGTGACTGTTTGACAAATGGATGTCGGTACTTGGGGAACGGAACATGCAACTCTCTCACATTTACAGAAGGTTTGCATTCATCATTCAACTTTATCTCTATACGTCAATCAAATTAGACTTGTGTACTTGCTATGACAATATACGTGATGACAGTGTAGAAGGAATCTCAACCTGGATTCGGTGGGGGGATCTAGGTCCCACATTGTATTTTTGATTACATTTTCCAGCTCAGTCTCGGTCTCTAGTTTGTGTGACGTTCATGAAACATAAAATACAAACTTTTGAAGGCAATGATCTTGTTGGTAACCTTGACGGCATCTGTTGCAAGGTTGTCAATAAGATCCCCCAGAAGACTCGTGATTTGTCTATAGATTTGCGCTGTGCTGATTTTGATAACGCAGCTTATTATACTGTAAATTATACATATAAATGCACCCGTACTGCAAAGGCAAGGTCACGTCTAGCGGCCAAAAGCAGACAGTAGGCGGTACTGTAAAGAATCGAAGAAGACTAGACGCATATTCAATTGTCTGTAGCTCTAGCAACGAATCACAAACATGAAACATTATTCTTAAGGTATTAATTCATTTCAGATATCTAGTCATGATGATTTTGGTACTCAGTAACGTCTATATAATAACAATCTTGTATTTTCTCGCCACACGAGAAATTGATAGTGTCTGCTTGAAGACTACCACGAACGGAAAGTATGCTGTTTCTATGACGCGGTTCCCATACAGATTATGCTATTATTGGGCTTTAATTGGTTTTAAACAGTATGGATATTCACTATATGGTATGCTGAAAAGTCTCACGAGTTTAAGCCACACCAAAGAAAACAACGGAACGCGTTGACCACTAGGTATTGCCAAATTAGCATAGTTGAAGCATCAGTTCAGTGCGTGTTTTAATTATTGCCACTCACAAATGGAAATTAGCATAAATCAGTACGCCTCAAGGGAGAGAGTGAACTTTCTGCACAGCAACGAATTACTTTTGTTGGCTAAATCGGTGAAACAGTCTGTTGCCTGAGACTACACAAACAGCAGGTGTTACGCTCAGCTGCTTTTGAATAGCGAGCTGGAATGTCGATTCTCTGGAGCCAACGCACCAGAATAATAATTTAACGATCAAAAATAATGACAACCATGACCCACACAAGCAAGCAAACAAGAGTTCTTCACTCACATCGATGTTGCAGGACTGCTGTTATTTTTTTTTTTTTTTGGCCATTTTTCGTCTTCACGCGCGTAACCAAGTGACTGTACTGCACTGCATGTTGAGAACACAACGGCGCAAGACGATCAAAATGAACACCCTTCGCAGAATCATGATGAGCTTCAAACCGAAGCTCCTTGACAGAACTTGAGCCATGATATTCAGGGTTATCACAGGTGCATATCTCATCGGTTTATTCAAAGATAGGGCTCTTGAAAATGTGTGAGCATGCCTGTAACAGCACGAAGCATGGTAGCTCAGTAACTCTATATCCAAGCGCATGCATAAACGAGGGTGGACAACGAAAAGACAAAAAAAAAAAACAACAACAACAAAACAGACAAAACAAACAAGCAAAGATAAAAAACCGAACATATTCTACAGTTTTACGAGTCATTTTTACGAGTTCAGTCAACAATGAATGCATGCTACACACCGTGTTGTATTGTGCCTGTGTATTTTACGTGACACTAATACAAATCTAAAACGTGATCCATGAAAAGTTTATTAATGATCATCTTCAAGTAGACCGCGTTACTCAGTTGCCTGCAAGGCATTCGTATTCACCCTGGAACTCTATTGACATCATTATTTATTATTTATGGGACGTCACTCATGAATCCAAGCAAGAGACAACTACAGCTCATCAGCTGTCTTTCAAAATGGAGCCCGACATGATTATCGTTATAATTCCATGAAGCAAGCTGTCTGCCAAGGGCGTGATAAACCAACTCATTTCAGGCAGCAGTAATCATCGTGGGATGTAAAACCAGGGAAGTGGGAAATTTTCCACCTCCCTGGTAGACTGCTCGGTCTCTGAGCTCGTACATAGTACTGCCCGAAACGAACAGTTGTGACTATTAGGCCTACTACCATCAAAGATTGCTACATAAAATGTGATATGTGCAACAATTTTGCTTTGTTTCATCTTATATATAAAAGTACAGATACAAAGGCATGAGTATCCTACCAGATCCAGATCAAGAAGGGAGAGGGGGAGAGAGAAAGAGAGAGAGAGAGAGGCGGGGGGGGGGGGGGGGGGAGGGGACGTATCAGTCCCACGTATTCATATCCGTGGTGGAACTCTCTACCGTTTACTTTGGAATTCCGCTGACAAGTTTGCAAAATTTAAGTCAGTTTTGCTTGGTATCGACTTTTGTCTCTAAAGCGTGCAAAACTTGCTACCATGCGATTAGAAACCAAAGAACGAAACGAAACAGTAAATACATCAACTGTACGATATAAGCTAGTCCTATCATATGCGTGATCGGTTGATGCATGGAGTTAGCTCCATGCATGGTTTGTAGCTCCATGGTTGATGATACCAAATGCTATTGGACTTTGGTGGGCATTCAGCGGTATCAAAACTTTTACGGCCACATTCATTAATTATCATGTCGACGAATAGAGAAAAATTTGGTCATTGCGAAGTACGATTCAAAATTGTTGAAGCACAGAGATGACTCTTTACTGTTTTCTTTACTCCTCTTTCATATGAGCATAAAAGTATATATACATATTTGAAGCACTGCACAGAATAAGCAAAACGAAAAGACAATATTCATGTATTTTATATAAAATATTATATATATATATATATATATATATATAATATTATGTATAATATATATATATATAATTATATATATATATATATTCATACATTTATTGTGTATTACAAAATATTAATGATTATTCCTATCTTGATAGGATTAAATATTGGCTTTTTCGCTCCATGACAGGAAGGAAATGCGCTAAATTGGGTCACAACCCGTCGGACCGGAAGACTTTGCGAGATCAGTGTCTATATGAAGGGGTGAGGCAATGTTGTTCGTAATGGTATGCAAGGTAAACAGGGGGATCACTCACGCATCACATCCTCTTTCACCGTGGCGATATAACTTGCATAGTAATCTCTGTTCCTAGCAGTAGCACGCAGGATTGGGAGCTAGCCTGAAAATATAGCTTGTCGATGAGTTTGCACAAGTTGCATTCCAAACCTTCTACAAGGGACATTCTGAAATCGGTTTATACAAATTCCTCTTCTTCTTCCAGTTCTATGTCTTCATCATTACCTCTTTCTTCTCATTCTTCTTTTTCTTCTTCCCCTGCTTCTTCTTTTTCTTTTTCTTCTTCATCTTTTTTTTTTTTTTTTTTGCAGTGGGGGGGGGGGGGGAGGGGGGGAGAGAACGGGATTCTTTTTGTTGTTCACTTTTGTTGTTCAGTCATTTCTTCTTACGTTGCCTACCTCTTTTTTCAAAGGTCGTGTCGATTAGTGTATAGTGAACGACCAAAAATATATGTTATGCATTCTTTATTACGTTTAAGGTTTTCCACATACAGTGTAGTATGGGCTACGAAAATAAAAATACAAAAAATATAACAGCAGCTCTACTGCTGTAATCGCATTGACTATAGACCGATAAAATGTAATCGACTCACTCCTTGTGGAATCTCGTCAGTAATATCCGTCAATCACGGTCTCGGTGTTAAATGTCATCAAAATAATAAATGATGATGGTGGTTTGAGAAAAAGTGGAATATACAATTTCTTACCCAACACACATTGTATTAGTAAAATTATGGTCTTGATTAATATCAATAATGATGATAACAATGATCAGAGCATACCGGGTCATATCTTAAGTTAACCAAGGAAGTCTCATAGTGTAACTTCTATACATTCCAAGGGTTTGGCCATTCTATTATGTAATTGCCTAATTGCTATAGGTAGGCCCTACTCATTTTGACACCTATGCATGGGTCATGAGGGTCTGTTATGGTGGGTTCACACCTAGGTCCAATATGCGAGGAGAACTTTCTCATTAACTTTGAAGCCATCAACTTAGGCCTATATAACCATTCATACGATTTAAATTTGTGAAGCTGCAAAATACGGTAAAAAGAGCTTAACATCATGATATTGCCAGACTAACAGCCTTAAGTTCTGCTTAGCATAAAAGGTGCAACCTTCTGCATATGGCATGTGGCAAGTTGATGGCGATATGGAATATGAAGTAAAGTAGACTTGAAAGGAGACTAAAGCGTGTCCAAGGACTCTTCATATCGTCAATGTCGGCTCATATAAATTCGTAGATATTTGATTACTCCAGATAATGCAGAAGGTTCATTAATAATGCACATTCGCTCGCTGAAGCATTGCCGTGCTTGCTGTAATAATAATAGTAAATTTCATTATGCCGCGGCAATTACAGAGAGTTGGGGGAGATGAGATGGGACCAATGAGAGTGCTTGGTGAAATTGCGTACACGGTCACAAACAAAGCGGACACGATCGTCTGTTAACTCCTTGAAAGACGAAAGGTTAACTTGTGCACTTTTCCCCGAAAGGCTACATGCTGACACGATCCACGAGAATTCATCATTACACTAAAAAACAGGGAGATCTATGCGAGAGACACGCCCCAGCTCCATGTTAGTGCTTAGTACACAGGCAGGACCGACTTCATTCTCGTGTCCAACTGGCGTATAATACCAGGGAGTTCTCTTTCCACCTCCCTGATAATACCATGAAGCTACAACGCATTGAATGTGCTGTAGCTCCCTGATAATACCAAAGAGGTGCCTGGGATACATCCTTGATAATACCAGGCAGGTGAGTCACCTATCTGATAATACCATATTCATAGACTTACATTTATAATAACACTATATACACCATTACACGTCTACGGTTTGCACACTCTAGTATAGGCCTACAAGGCGTAGCCCGAGAACACAACCATGCGAAACCTCCTCAAAACAAAAGAAAAACATGCACGAGAAAGTTGAACTTGCGATTGCTCTATACAATTACAATGCTCCACACAATGCATGATGGTACATCCGGTCTTCGTAAAGCATAGGTTTTAGTCCCAGGTTACTGAAAAGTGACTAAACTCTGCCATACATATAGCCATGAATGACCAGTGGACCAACAGGGATATTCAATTTCAATGGAACTCCTGATAAATGATGTCGACATCTCAAAACAGCCGCTGACAAAATAGACCGTTCCTGTAACTAATTACAATTAACCGTTTCTGTAATTTATGACAAGATGTTTCTTTTCCAACAACCTACAGTAGCGAAGCGTTTCATTCACCTGCTACCTCCGTATGTTCCATGGGCATGGAATTCGCCTATTATAGTTGTTGCTAAGTCGGGCAAACTTTGTGGTTAATTTTTGAACAAACTCCTGTTTACCTTTGGGAGAAGTGATTTAAAAAATGTTCAAGATATCATTTTTGATGCATGTGTGTAGGTCAGTTGTATCATAAAAAATCTTACCATATAAATTTTTTGCAATAAAGCCTAAAATATAAGGAGCTACACTGTACCGTGACTGCATCACCATTTTTCTCATTAATCACTGTAGACGGTTTAGTCTGGAAACATTTTCATTATAACTATTGTTCACATTTTGTATATTTAACAATACACAAACACACACGAAATGATTTCTGGAACTTGATGGGTCAAAAACACACGTAACTGCTATTCCACCAGATAGCTGGCTGAAAGGTCTGAATAATTATCAAAATATAGAAACCTGTTCGGAATGCTCTCGGTCGGGGGATTACCGAAAGCAGAGCATCTTAATCCATGCCTTACATGATTAATCCATGTCAAACGCAACTCTCATCAGCGAACTATACCTTTCGCGATTAGCAGCGTGGGCTAGCTAACGGATGTTCAATTATTCCCGTTTCCGCATCGTATAAAACAACGTCACACTGTAATTTCACGCGTGGCAAGGCAACACATTATTACTTCATGCCCCTCGCGCAGCAAAAGATGACACCTAAGCAAAACGTGACATGACACCTTTAGACTTGACTGGACAGATACAAGTGACGTGTTCATTTCAAAGCGCTGCACAATTTTCAAAAAGTGGTAATACCTGTGTATAGCAGTCACTCTATTACACAGAAATTCGACATTCAAAATATGACCTTTGCAGACAGGTGACCACTACAGTATATTATAATCGAACGGTCGACGGCATTATCATAATGATAACACGTATTATTATATGTGACAAAAATGACTGTTCAAGACACGTCACATGTGTGTCTCCTGTTTACAAATACCAGGAGCTCTCGTCATGTCACTAATCGTCACTGATAGTATAATGCGAGTGCAAATACGGTAGTTGCTATCTCTCATCAGCAATTACATGTAGGTGATGGCCCCGAAGCGAATTGCTTATCGATAATGGTCCCCTCCGACTGTATAGGCCTACATTAAAATACCATTATATATCTGTACGTCTAATATAGGCCTACACGTCGGTATTTATCTATTTCTTGAGTACTCTTTTTTATAATTTCATGTCAAAATAACTGTTGATTTTGTCATAATGATTTCATTTGATGTAAAAGTGGAGAAAAAACAACAACAATCTGAAACTGAAAAAACTGTAATCTGAGACACAAAATTACGCCGGGTATAGCAAAAACGATACAGTTCTAATACGTCAACAAACGAAGCTTGTACATAGACATAGTGGTCGCTTTGAGTAAGGTCAACAACATGGAGCTACGGTATCTCCAGGGTATCTCCATGGCAACACCATAATCATCATCGGGACAGTTTGTAGTGGCCGCATATGTGGCCGCTAGACCAAGATTAATGTTCGGCCATTTGCCCTCTGTAGAATAGTTATATCTTTAATGAATTTATCTCAATCTCTTGGTCTGAACCTGTTGGAACTATAAATGTGATAAATCGCCCGCATATTATATTAATGGAGGATTTTAATGAGACATATAGGCTACGTCTTCACTCCAAAATTCACAGCGTTTGTACAAATTGCCCGACTTTCCTCGAACTTTCAATGAATGCCTCACTTATGTATCTGTATTAGATTCACTTATATGTTTTGGGAGCTTTTCCCTTTAACATTCAAGAAATACTCTGACCCAGTTCTAGTACACAATAAGAGAGTAACAGATGCCGACTTGCCTTATCAAGAAAAACAACCTTTCCGCAAGTAATGAAGACGACGGTGAGCGCATTCAAAACAAAATGCGAACCAGAGCTCTTGATATCACTTTCGACATTCAAGTGCATCAGAAATAAAATGTCAAGGGAAAACAACAACTATAACAGACCGAAGTATATGAGGATGTATCATGTGGTAGAAAGTTATCTGGACTTCAGGAAATGTCATGCTATACACACTTATACCCGAGCGTTTGAACACTGCTGGTAGAACAACCCTATAAGATTCACGGAAAGTGATAGTGGACAAATTTCCCTCCCTAATCAATGAGTTACACATCTGTGGGTCAAATAAAAGGACATTTCCACATTATCGCGTTTGATGGGAAACTCTATGCATAGACTCAAATGAACGGAGCAAAGTCATGCGTGTATGTGACTCAAATGTGCGAACAGAAAACGTTTCATTAAAGTTTGCTGAAAGAAAGTTAACATGGACTTACGGACTTGTTTTCATGTGTTCGTGAAACTGGTCAGTTTTATCTCTTACAAACTGGCGATCAGATTGTGTAAATTAAATCTAATCACAGGCCTATAAAATACGCGGGGGGGGGGGGTAGGGGAGAGATAACAAAGAATATAACGATAATAGTTTAAGCGTTTTACAGCAAACTGATCATAGCACTGTTAAACAAAAACAAAATAAATATAGGCCAACATTTTAATTATGATGGAAACATTTTGGCTTTGAGTTTCTTTTTGAAAGTTTCTTCCTGCATCCCATACTGTGATTTTGTGCGAATACATCACCTGAGCTGAAAAAAAAAGAGTGATTCTAGGACATTTCTGTATTACACTGTTTAATCCATTAATCATTGGGGGCGGGAGTTTGAGCGATTGTATACTATGTTACCTTATTCTGCCCGGAACATAGCGGTTTTATATATATATATACAAATGCACTCGTCTCGGATGAGTCCCAATATTAGGCCAGTGACGTGGTTGGGCATTTGGCTTATAAAAAGTACAGTGCCTTTGCGCGAATGCAGGATTATGAATAAAAACTTGTTTCACGGAATTATTGATATAGTATGCAGAAACATGCTAGTCAATGTGGGATTTTAAATATCCTTTTCCCAGTATGTCGCAAAGTACTTACATCTTATGTGTTTTCTCTGTTTTGTTTTGTTTTTGTTTGTTTTTTGCTTCTTTTTTTTTGGGGGGGGGTTGAAAAAATTAAAACAGAAATGAAATGAATGAGATCAAATCAAATCAAATCCCGATTCAGAGAGGAATGTTCCTATATCAGTTTCGTAACATAACGGTTAGGCCGACGTTCGATAGACTTGGGAAAAGAACGCCTTATCCTGATTCTCGGCTTATATTCACTGCCTCATAAGGTGCACAATGAGTTGATCCTTTCTCGAGATGCCTGTCATACTATGACAATTACGTCATGAAGAACATTGTTAAGTGAGTAACGGTGAGCTAATACCTTCTAATCCCCTATATGACCTTACACTGTTCTTTTGAGGAAACCGCTACAAACTGTTCATTGACGGTGAAAGGAGTATAGTGTTCTGATAGGAGTTGCCCCGCAATTTATCGTAGAAGGGCATATTGGTATTATGTTATTTCTGATTATAATGTTTCTTATTACATACACACTGACAGTAGGCCTATACAGAGTACAGTTCGCCCAATTTCACATGTTACACGACAGGGTGCTTGTTATCTGCCACAATTGCAATGTATCCTCTAAGTTTCGGGGCTTCCCCTCTTTTCACAGGCCTTTAAGACGAGATGGCATGTATCATAATGAAGCAAATGTTATAGTTGTCATGATTATTAAACAATAAATCTGTAAAGACCCCAGAGACGTGATTAAATTTGTCTAGATATTGTGATAACATTGTTGACAAAAGAAAAAATCTCAAAACGAGAGACAAAGTCCAAAGTCACGTCAAATTTGTCATTACAGGCCCAACAATTTTGAAGTTGATATTGTGTTTCACAAAGACACAATAATTTCACGTATGGGGACACCCTTCTATGCACACCGTCACATCCCTGCCCTTAGTTTAAGTACATGTATCTTAAAATAATAAAAGAATACAAGAGGGTAGGGAATATGACAATAAAATAAAATAATATTATATGAAAAGAAGTCCCAACCGTTTATGTATTGACCGGAAAAAAATCAAGAAAAAAAGAGAGGCAAAGAGACCGACAGAAAGATATTATCGCAAAACTAACTTTATTCTTCCAGAAATCATCACATCATCATATCCCACAGAAACAAAATGGACTCGAGTGTTTGCGCTGTGATCAAAGCGATTCTCAATCGAACAGTGCGTTCGGAGTCTTCTGTTTACTCTGGACTTTGATGTACGCATGCTTCGAAACTCCACCAGATGTCAAGGGGGATTCCCAGACAGAGTGTATTATCATTACGTCATTTTCCCCATACAACAACTTCGATATTATAGGCCTAAGTTTTAGAGTGTATCATGTATCAACGTAATAACGGTATTCACTTAATAATAGGGCACATTTGCCTTTCTTTCTTTTTTGTCTTTTTTATGCTTAGCACTTCAAGAAAATATTTTGGATGGTTAACTTAAAGCTTTCTCAGTAAAAAGGTTCTCTTGTGTGTTTGCTTGTGGGTCTTTTTAATTAATAAAAGTGAATTTTTTTTCTGACCCCCGAATCCAAAGGGCTTTGTTCTGGGAATAATTGGAATGCATGAATATGCTAATAGCTTTCAAAAAAGAGGGTTTGGCAGCATATATAGGCCCTATACCAATACACGTATAAAGGCTAAGGGTTCTTCCTGTAAGTTCATCATCCTTACGGTAAGACGATGACAATAAAATAGTACTAGATATGGTAGATCTTGTAGTCTGTCAAAAATGACGATAACCTATTTGAAGTATCTTCGCTCGTTTTTGTATAAACAAGTGTTCGTGAAAACGTAGGCCTCCTCTAGCTATACACAGACAGAAAAATTCGTCTCCCCCCCCCCCTTTTTTTTTTTTTTTTTTTTTTTTACTTTTACGGCTCTCCAGCGAAGGAGGGGATTCCGTGAAGCCAGACGCAGTATCCGCGAACATAATTATGCCCGGCAATATACAGACCGATCTTTCAGTCAAATATATACTATAGCTATGTAGTCAAGCTGATGTATTGCAAATTCTCAACCTAATATGAAAGCATGTCTTCTTCCAGTAATGTCGATTGAATGCTTAAAGCAACGACTCAGTCCAGTTGCAAAAATAACCTTCCCGGATTTGCCTCACGACTGCAACTTCGTTCTTGTTTCCAGCTGACATTAAAAGGACTGTACAGTACTGGTTGAGGTGAAGATTCAGGTTCATAACATTCCTATTACAAAGTGAGATAATGAGAAACCTCTTATGAAATATGAAAAAGCACGTAACTTTAAAAAGGATTCAGTTTATTTGATGAAAATCGGTTTTCAAATGGCTGAGATATCCAAAAAGAAAAAGTGATGATAATAATAACAGGCGACAGGCCACGCCTTTTATTAGGATCTCTTTGTTTCACCTTGTTTTTGGATATCTCAGCCATTTCAAAACCGATTTTCATCAAATAATGTTGATACCCCTTAGAATTGCATGCTCTTTGACATCTCAGAGTGGTTTCTGAATATCTCGCAAAACGTTAAAAGCTAAATCGTCACCTCAACCAGAACTGTATTCCTGACAGCCCCTTTAAAGGAATATACCACGTGTTTAATATAGGCAAAGCGTCCAGCACCTACCCGCCAATATCACGAAATGACATTAAAAATACGCAAGAGTGGCTGCGAACCCCGTCAATAAAGAGAAAAATACTCCATTTAACAGAATCCCTAAAAAACGTTTCCGTTCCTATTTTCTAATACTAGATATAATCTATAAATTAATTTACATGCAATGCTGACATTAAACATATAGAACTACCGTACGAAAGGTGAAGGCTGTATAGGCTACATAACACTGGAACTTTTGTCACATCTGTCTTGAGGTGTTGAAATGTAGGCCTATAGATCTACATAAATAGACTTAGTTCTTACCAACATGATCATTGCTTGAAAACAAATAAACAAAAGAAGAAAGTGACTCAGATTGTTTTATCAATATAATGTACAAATCGACACAACTAAGTTTATCCTTCTTTGAACCAGGAGGGAGGTACGAGGTGCGTTTTCCACCTCCCATGGTCAAAATGTATACAGTAAACTCCAGCCATGGCATGAACGGAATTCACTGTCTTTTCCACATTATCGGACTCTGACAGTGTTAAAAACAAAGCAACTACAAGGGCAAACTTGCCTCCACCTCCTCGAGAAATAAATCGAAAAAAAAAACTCAGTTAGCAGCACTCAAATGTTTAGATACAAATTTACAATACACTGTAATCCACGTCGCAGATATGCGAGGAATGTTATGCCCACTTCAGTATATACTACTACTAGTATACTCCTCCTCATCCACTCGCAGACAAGAAGTCGCCACTCACGCGGGACCACGCGATGGTTTTTTGTCTACAGGTCGCCAGCGAACCACGTCCACCTACAGTTTTCCCACCCACCAGGGCGTGGAAGAACTCTGCGGCACACGCCCATGCCAAACCAAGCAACGAATTCGGCAGTACACTCCACAAAATGGTATACACCTTCCGACACCAGCCATACTATTCTCTCCCGGCAACTGTGTACTGTCTGACAGCTCGCAAAACTTACCTTCCCAAAACGTGACGGCTGCTTAACATGCAAAAATCCTTCTTTCGTCTTCCCTCTCCGATTCATGTCGTAACGAATAGCTCCTTTCCAAACTTTGCCAACAGTGGTGTTCGTTGTCAAAAAACACGTTTCCTTCCCGCTTCCCCACGCGCCCCTCCAGCTGACGGAACCAGCGCAGTAAATAACAAGTCCGAAGAACAGCCGAACAATCTTCGACGCGTGAAGTATGTAGCCTTTTCAGCGACAACACATGCCTTCTTGGCAACGCATAAATTCAACAGTTCATCGAAGGAAACCCAATCATTAATCCACTAGTAATTATCCTACTGATTTTTTTTTTTTTTTGAGTGAGAAAGTGTGTCGTGACGAGATGGACCTTTGAATACACAGACAACACGCGGAGAGGAGTAGCGCCAATCACACAGACGTGACAGTAGTATTCATTGTGGTGTTGAGCGAGTCCCCGGTCGCGGCTAACCCTGCCCATTGACTACCAGGGAGTATCAAGTGAAGAGTGACGTATGTGTCTGCTCAATGGAAGGGGCTTCCCTCATGAATATTGCGATCCAAACACACACCCGCACTTTGTCCCGCAAACACGTCTGTCAGAGCGCATCGGACATTGTCCTTTTGCTAAATTCTGAATCAATATTTCTGAGAAGGTAAAAGGAGTTTACACAGAGAGGGCAGTTCTTCAAAAGGATTCTTTGTGGAAGTCTAGATTCCTGAAGGCGTAATCAGCCCTTGTTTGGAGAGGTGGGGGAAACCAACCCCCCGGATGTCAAGTTTTGAGAGACTTGTGGCTACGCTGTAAATTTTTGTCTTCCAACACAATAGGTGACTACTATATTCAGCGATCTCGATTAAACAGTTTAGTTTGGAGTTTGGCTTGTGCCCTTTATTCCGACAGAACATAACAAAGCAATCACGCAAGTACTGCCCGACAAGCATCAAATAAACGCATTAGGCTGCGTTCACATAGAAGTATACTATTCGGGTATTCGGGCTCGTTTTTCGAGGGCACGCGAATAGCTTGAATCGAACGATAGGATTTCCTCACACCGGTTCACATAGGAGGGCACTATTCGAAAGTACCGAATAGCTGCGAAAAGTATAGCAAAGTGGGAATCGAACTTGTTCGATTTTCTTGCAGCGTATACCGTCTCTCGTTTATGAAATAATGACAATTTTGGTCTGGATTTGCCCTTTAGCAAAAATAAGCATGTAGACTGACATTCTGATGCAGTTTAGAAATTGTTAATAAGATTTGCTAGGATGTAGGAGGAAGAAATCCTCACTGCATGGGATGGTGAGTTGACGGTGCGGGTGATGGTGTATTCGGGGCCCGAATAGCGAATAGCGAATAGCGAATAGCGAATAGCGAATAGCGAATAGCGAATACCGAATACTTCTATGTGAACGCAGCCTTACGCACAGGCACACTTTAGTCATGTCCACACCCGCACACAGCTGAGTCGGTCATCAATCTAAGTGTCGATCAGGTAATTATCATTTTGATACAAGTGTCTTGTCCTCCATTGAATGGGTTCAGATCTCTACAGATACAAAGAAAACATCATGACTATTGCACCGTGAAACAAGGGCTCCCAAAAATATAGGATCATGACTGTGGGGGAACAATGTGCTAATAATCATACAACAGGCATAAGGTATCATTTCGCTGAAGAAGAAGAAGAAAAAAAAAACCTTTTGGTCTGAATTAAAACAGGCTTTTTTCTTAATTAAGAACTGTGTCACATGAATCATCACGATATTTTAGCATTTATTAAAGTGTGTTGTAAGTAAGTTTGGTTCATCAATACTAACAAACACGTGCTGGGATATAGCGACTGTTTTGGAAAACAATCTTGATTCACATGACGTTCAATAAGTGAATAGCTGTGCAAACTGATTAGTGGCTCTAATGGCTTGGTTGTAAAATCAATCTAGCATGGCAAGTTCCTGACCTCGGATGAAGTAGCATTTTTTTTTTAATACTCAACTCTACATTCATAAAATACAGATTTTGAAGAAGGGACATCGAGCGTATCTATAATACCACTGGTGTAAATGGGTGTCTTGTCTTGAATGGCTTGGCTTGTTTTATTATTGATATTTTCAAGACATAGGATCACATAGAGCCTACTTATCAGTGAGGGATGGCGGGGGAGGGGTGGCACGGTTAGGGGCCTAATTGGTGGTTCGATGTTCAGAATGTCCTGACGTATACAGTGATCATTACAGTTCAACCTCGATTATCCGGCTATGTCGGGACCGGCGCTCATCCGGATACGCGAATTGGCCGGATATGGCAGACACAACTGTTAATGTATTTTGCTGCCGTCCAAGCTGCCGTCCCAGTGCACTGGCAGCTAGGCAGGTAGCGTACCCCGCAACGGTGGTGTAATCTATGCTGGCCTGCGCAAAATTGTAGTCCCTTCTTCACAAAAATAAAATATATCTTTATGTGAAAATCATACATGTTTTACCTCATTAGATACTGAGAAACATATCATGCACATCTTATGAAATTAGTGAAATAGATCCATGAAAGTCACTGTTTTTTCTCAATTTTTGGATGAAAAAAAAAGAAGGTGAAGTTCACTGCGTGAACGCGTCCGGAAAATAGAGATTTCAGGATAAAAGGAGGCCGGATAATCGAGGTCGAACTGTAGGAGATTATCAACGTCATAATCATAATAGTCATCATCGTGTATTGTTATTGTTAAAATTTTTGTTATCAAAATAGCAGTATTTCGATCATTATCATTAGTAGTGGTATTATTATTATTGCTAGTATCATTATCATTATCAGACGGTGAAACATAGCTGCGTATGGCATTGTATTGTTTTACTTCCTGATGGCTGCATGTTTACTGTTCTCTGTCCCCGTCCCCTGTTCTGCACGTTTGCTATGCCCCATGTCTGACTTGTTATTGATATAAATTATGCGAGTCCTTGTTCACGTCCCCGTCAATGCCAACGTTCATTATCATGTACGTCTCTGTTTTCGTCTCTGCCCTTGTCTCCGTCCTTGTCCTTGTCCCTATCTCTGCTGTGTATCTTCACCTATCTTTATTTCCTATATAACTGCATATCACATGAATGTTCATTTACGTCGAGGGCAGCGCTAGAGAAAAGCATGAATTAATGAGGATTAGGATGCTTGTTATCATTATCAATCATAATACCATTTGTTGCATTGTTTCCTGATATATTCAAAATCTGTTGATACCTGCAGCAGAAATATTGTAGTAACAGAACGGGATTGGATTTTAGAGGAAGTATAGAAACGATATCATTGTAGCGTTGGCGAGTATCATTCACTCCATTTTCATGATAATCATTTTCATTGAAGTAATTCTATCAGAATTTTCATTATCATTACTATCTTATAAACAGTATTATCATCATCATGATCATCGTCATCATCATCGCATTATTTATTATTCAATTAATTAATTAATTAATTAATTAATTAATTAATTTATTTATTTATCTATTTACTTACTTACTTACTTATTTATTCATTCATTCATGTATCTATTAATTATCTTATTCTTATCGCTGCCCTTCTGGCTTTCAACCATCCACCAATCGTGACCCCCACAGACAACACTGCCTCTTTCACATGCAGCTACACGCCAACGCGAGATGGCGCACAGTCTATTGCTTTGTATCGGACACAATCTGATCATAATGGGCATCGGACCGTAGACGTGATGTATTATACTTCATGTATCGGATTTTTGTCTCATACTACAGTACTGAAATCATACAAAATGTCGTGTAAAACGATAAGATGTGAGAATGGAGGGGGGGGGGGGGGTCAGAAATAAATAACAATTATTACAAAATATTATAATTATTATTTTTCTCTCCTTCTCTTTCCCTTTCTCTGCCGGCTGTTGGAGATAGTCGAGCATTAATCATGCGTGAAAATACCAAAAGCTTCATAGAAAACAAAAAAAATGATGACACACATTGTACTAAATCAATGTCAGCTCTGTAGATTGCATGTACAGTATTGGTGGGGATGACAATTTGGCTTTTAACTTTTTGCGAGATACCAAGAAAACACTTATGATATAGTACAGAGCATACCATTTCAATCGGGTTTGGAATGACTGAAACATCCAAAAACAAAGTAAAACAACGCGATCGTAATAACATGGGTCCCACACTTTATTAGAATCACTCTTTTTTGATATCTCAGCCATTTCAAAACCAATTTTCATCAAATAAACGTTTAATTCCTCATAGAATTACATGCTCTTTCGTATTTCATAAGAGGTTTCTCATTATCTCACCAAAAAATGTTAGAAACCTGAAATTAGGTCTCAACCAAAACTGTACGATCCCTTCAACATCTCATAATGGTTTCTGAATATCTCGCAAAACGTTAAAAGCTAAATCTTCGCCTCGACCAGAACTGTACACACCCTTTAAGCCGGCCCCTCACCTCCATGATCATTAATATTTTTCTCTTGTATTGTTGTGCTCTGAATGGCCATGGCATGAGGGACTAAACATCATCAGAACCTAATTGCATAAAACACAGTACAGAACAATGCAAGCAAACAATTATCACCATTACAAAATAAACAGTCAGGCGCGTAATGGGGGAAGGGGGGAGGGGGAGGAGGGAGGGTCCTCTTCTCCCGCTGCTGCCCAGCAGCATTCGCTTGTTTGTTTTTTTTTTTTTTGTTTTTTTATTACGCAATAATGACCCATTCCCCCCAACCCCCCCCCCAAAAAAAAAAAATAAAATAATAATAATAATGTCTGCTTTGGTGTTTTCTTTTTGCGCCTCATTAATAGGTAGCGAAAATGTGCACCAGACTGTAACATTTCTAAAGTAAAATTGTCACACCCTTTCCTGCTCGGTCGCTGCGCTTAGATAATTAATACAGCTTTTCAATTGAGTTGTGAGGAAGTCGCACAGTTTCTTTATTCCTACTAATCGTCTTACCTTTTTGTATTAAACATTTTCCAAAATAACATTTCGCCCAAAATGTGCACCTAATCGTTGAATTTCAATTCTGAAAATGCAAAAGCTCTCTATTGTGGGAAAGGGGCTAGTAATACATCAAACACTCTCCCCTGCTTAGTCGCTGCGCTTAGATGTTGGATTTTCAAATAATTTGATCAGTAAGTGAGAAAGTCACACAAAATTAAAAAATTTAGTTGGGGTCTAGGCCATGTTTTTTTCTCTTTTTTTGTGTGTAAAATTTGACAAATAACCAAGGTCTCAATTAGCTTCTTCTTTTTTTTTTTTTTTTTTATAGATTGAACGTTTTCCAATATTCCATCTACAGTGCACACCAGATGGTTGAATTTCAATAAAAAAATAAAATAAAAAAAAAGCTCGGTGAATTGCTGCGCTTATGAGTATAAATGACAAAATCATGCATCAATTTAAGAATTTTGTCAAGTTGGCCCGAATTCACGAAGGTGATACAACCATGGACAATTTGTATGGAGCGCCAAGTGTTGCATGGCCTATTTCGTTACGAAATGACGATGAAAAATTGTCCATGGTTTAAATCATGGTTTCAATATTGTATTCAATACATTAGCTCCCTCACTTGCGCGTCACCCCTCCTACCTCCCCCACCGCCCCGAAAAATGCCACTCCAAGACCCTATCCCACTCGCTCGTTTCATCCCGCCAAGCAAATTTTTAATCCCGCCCCAATAAAATTCTCCATGCGGGCCTACACAGACAAGGGTACGAAAAATGTGTAACAAAATTATGATCGTTGAAATCAAAGAAAATAGTAGGGCACCCTATATAAATAGGCCCTACCGCCGCATCGCATTTTAGCCGTTGCCACTTTTGCCAGCCCGCAGTGGTGTTGATTAAGGAGCTGGAAGTGAAGGCCGTGTCACACCTTTCCGGGCAAGCCTTGCGTGCGACTTGCAAAGAACAATTTTTACTACCCGGAGGTCCCCATAGATGAGCCGCACATGACGGTACCTAGCACGTATCTCACCCGTAGTCGCCCTGAAGTGCGCACGCAAATCTTTTTACCCGCAACTATGTTTAAGCCCTGTCACGCCTTACCGGGCAAGCTACGCGGGCTTGTTGCGTGTTGCGATTTTCCTGCATACCGGACAATTTCTGAGGGCGGACAAGGATTTGTGCGAGTCAGTGCATGCGTCTTACTTGCTGGACGCGTTCTACTTAAATTCTACTTGCGGGTATACTGTGTGACCTGTGTACCAGTCGCGTGGGGGCTGACAACTCAGTGAAGGAATTCCTCTGAAGGAATGACAAAAGTCCCACGGAATGTCATTATCTTGGCTGCATACGGGGACTGCGAAGTACCTGCGTGGGAGTTGCCTGCGAAGTGCTGCCGCTAAGGGTCTCCTACTGGCGTTCTGCGTGGACCTCTCCGGGCATCCCCGACTCACCCGGAAAAAGTTTTGGTCATGCTCAAAACTTGGCTGCGGTTAAATCGGACTTGCGTGCGCACCTCCGGGCAACTATACAGGCGATATACGCGCTTATAGGTACTGTCAGGTGCTCCGGGTAGCAAATTTGTTTCCCCGCAAGTCAGAGGTACACGCAGAACACCAGTAGGAAACCCTTAGCTGGCAGCACCTCCAGGCAACTCCAACGCAGGTACTTCTCAGAACCATGAAGTCGCTCGTAACAGAAAACTGATCGGTTTCAAAGCTCTCACGTAGGTCACTTGGAATGCACGCAAGTAGAAGCTAAGTAGCACGCGTCTAGTGCCGTGGTAAGAAACAGCAGTGCGAAACTTGCAAACGTTCTTGTTCGCCCGTGGAAAATCTCCTGCGTGCTGGAAAATACCTCCTCGCCACAAGCCCGCGTAGCTTGCCCGGAAAGGTGTGACACGGCCTTGAGAGTGAGCTGAATGAAGACTTGGTGACGAAAGATCGAGGGACAATGGGATGAACAGCCGCTGCGTGTCTTTTCTCCAGTCTGCGTGTTATAGGGCCTATGTCTGAGAAAAGTACAGAAACGCCTTGCAGAACACTAGCTGGAACCTTAATGACGTCACGCTCGCGTCGCCATTTTATCGCAAACTGCGTTGTTCTCGCCACTTCACCAGCCAGAGATTCTCGTGGAATATCTCGTCTTCTCCGCGAAATTGGTAAGTTTGGCAAGAGGCGTGAAAACGTAAGCCTAAAGATTTCTGTTTTAATGTGGTGAATGAATTGAAAATCTTTAAGAAAATGTCGTAATTGGACAATCTGTCGAGTAAGTGGATGTATGGGTTCAATGCATGCATGTTTGACACGTAAAGAAGCTTTGGAGCTCGTTTGTTGTATTTCCGTGGCGGCTGCTACGCGCTAGCGTATGCATGCCTGTGTGAGCGAGGGAAGAGTATGCCTAACGTTGTTAGTAGTAGGCCTATAGTAGTAGTAGAGGCCCTATACCATTGTTAATGTTAGTTAAACTGATGATGGTCGTATCGTATCGAGTAGGTGGTCTAACGTAGGCCTACAAGTGTTGTACACACCTCAGCAGAGACTCCAACCCCAAGCACCTTCTGATCTGGAGATTCTCCAGCCCGAAACCCCTAACAAACGGGAGACTCTAAGTTGATGCGTGCGAAGCGCGAAGTTCCTAAAGTTCTAGATGCTCTCTGGTGCTATCTAAGGCTTATTTTTTCAACATACGATAGCAATAAGTAAGAAATCCTTTCCAACGGGAGACACAGAGCCAGGGCGGGAGAAATTAAATCTCAAGCGGGAGAACGGGAGATTTTGCAAAAATGGGTTTTCGGCGGGAGATCTCCCGTCGAAAACGGGAGAGTTGGAGTCTCTGCCTCAGCCCAGTCGCCGTAAAAACGCGAATACTGGCTTGATTGATTTGCTTAATTGAATGATCTCAGTATCAATGCATTTTTATGGTCTCTCCCTGTAATTGGAAATCTGCCTTATACAAAATTTGTAAATACAATGCAAGTACAACTAACTTCACAAAGGCATAATTTACCATTTGCGGATGAAACAAAAACCCAGCATTAGTGCTTTAGAATAGTTCTAAAATGTGAGTTAGGGATAGAAACAACCACTGTCAAAATTTGAATCCGTATAATCGATGTTAAGTGTTGTTAAATACACAAAATGTGAACAATAGTTATAATAAAAATGTTTCCAGACTAAACCGTATACAGTACGTTACCTTACGCTTTATTGAGAAAACCCCTGATATCTCCTTATATTTTAGGTTTTATTGCAAATGTTTCATATATTGTAGAATGTTTTATGATACAACAGACCTATTGTACACATATGCATCAAATGTGATATCTTGAACATTTTTTAAATCACTGCTCCCAAAGGTAAACTGAACCTTCAACTTTGCTTCATAATTATGAAAGGTAGAAATAGATCTAACGTTGGATCTAGACCTAACTAACAGTTAGATCTAGTACATTGTGTTATACCTCTTTTAACTATCAAAAAAGAAAAAAGATGTTTGGGCAATGTACAGTAACAAATACAATGTAGTATTTAAGATACCTGAATTAAGTCGTATACTGGCATTGCAGAATTCAGTTTGAGTGAACACCTGTGCTACCAAATCCCATCAAAAACCATTCATAATTTTCTTCACATTCCCCTCAGCTCAGCTCACTCAGTCACTGGATTAAGGACACTTATAACTGAAAGATGTCATAAAAAGGATAACACATTCATCTCTCTTGGCTCCTTTTATGCTAGAGTCTCTCAAGATGTCGAGACGGAGCACAAGATCAAACAGCTCGGGTGTGAAGCGAAAGATTTCGCTGGAGGAGGACTCCAAATCCGTGCCAGAGGAACAACAACCAAGCAAGAAATCTCCGAAAGTGGATGGAGAGGTATACATGCTCCTGAAAAAGGAGGAAAAATGTGATGCAGCTGAAGGAACAGTACCTGCTCCTGGGATATCTGAGCACAATAATGAGGTAATGGTTTTAATGTGCATGTGGTGCTGTTTTACTCTGGCTTCTTGTTTGCATGGTTTTGTTTGTTTGTTAGTTTGTTTTGTTACTAATGGGGTGGGACAGTGTTTTCATTCATTATTTTATTCTTCATAAAAACAGTGCAATAAATGCAATTTGTTTGATTTTTCCATTTTCTTTGCCGTAAGATGGCAATGTAGTTGTACCACGTGATGTCCTTTAAAATTCACAAACAGCTTTTTAATTCTGTTTTGACTGATATTTTATCCAGAAATTGTGTTCAAAATGTGATACATTTTGATTTCCTTTAATAGATTTAATTAGGATTGTATCTTCCATAGTGTTGGACAGAAAAGTAGTTATCGGTTTGCCACAACTTGAGATGATAACCTTATATTCCTGAGAAGTTATGTTATGCTTTATTTTGTTTTGTTTTGTTTTGTTTTGTCTTTTGTTCTTTTTATCTCTGTTTTCTTCATTGCTTCTGGCAGAACCAAAGCCAAGAACTTGCTGAAGACAAAGGTCAACCTTGGGAAACAGAAAAGGTCTCAGGTATATATTGCCAGATAGAGACACATAAAAAGAGTTTTGATTGTGTTTGTGTTTGTTGGTGGATGATCTGATTTGATATTTCAAGGCTACAGGTTGTAAATGTCAGTGAGTGCCTGAGTGAATGCTAGTGTGTCTGATGATTTAAAAAAAAAGGAGAAAAAAAAAGAGATATTTATTGTGCTCAGTATGTTATCATTTTTCAAATGGAGGATGTTTGTCACTTCATGATGTTTTAACTATTTTCTGCAGTCTTAATCTTAAGCTTTGCAAAATTGTGTTTGTTTTATCAGGTTGAGAACCTCCACTATGCCACTTAAATCTGAGAACACATTGTGTCTACTGACAGAAAAAGTATATGAATGGACCCAAAATTTGCTAACTAGTGGAACTCTTCAAGCAAATTTTGTTCTCACTGATGGTATTGAGTGCTGTTAAACAAGACGAGCTTTTTGTTTTTGCAAGTCAGTGCTGGCTGCTACACATGATTTATAGGTGGATATACAGTTGAACCTCTCTTATCCGGCCTCCCTTTATCCGGATCTCTCTATTATACGGATGCAATCTCGCCGTGATCTTTTTTTTTTTTTTTTTTATAATTACGGGAGGAAAGGGGGATTCCCAACTCCTTGAGAACTCCTACACAAACACACATGAATTACATATTACTTCCAACATGATTAACATACATTACATCAAATTTCTTTCCAAATTGCTTACCTTCAAACATTTTAACATCCCCAAACATCCCCAAATCATCGCAAGAACATGGACAGTTTATGCGCTCGAGTCCTCTCATATCGCATTGCCACATATAGGTCCATACACAGCCGTCGATTTGACTAGATAGACATGCATTGTTTCGAGTCATTGGCTGAGCAACGAATGATATTGAACACTCAAAATTTTGAAGCGTAGTTTCGTCGACTCGTACTGTTTATTTTCAAGATCTACTTGATACATTTCTTAATAATTATTTAGGTAAATCATCCCAAGAATTTATAAAAGAAAATGATTTCATTCTTGCAAACACGAACCTCTATTTTGGGGTCTGTTACTGAGTGTAACAATGAAAAGGTTGCAGTATACACATTACTACATGTGGTACTACAATGGGCTATATCAGTACATGTGTATGTACATGTATAAAGCATTGAGTCTCCCGTATCCGGCCAAATCCCTTATCCGGATGAGCCCCGGTCCCGACTTGTCCGGATACCACTGTATTATCAATGGCACATATACCTTGTAGGTAAACTATCATAATTGGTACATTATTGAATGCGTGGAGCGTTCCTGTGCATGCAAAGCAGGTTAATTAGCGGCTGGAAAGATGTTCAGGTGTCAGATTTATTTTTCTTCTTGGTTTTGTTTTTATCATAATATTGTATCGCATGACTACATACCCCAAGGGTATGGTGATTTTGCTATGACACGCATTTCCCATAGACTCCTGCATGAATACACTTGGGATTCATCTTCAATGGGTTAAGCCAATGAGAAATGGAGTATGGATTACACCTGTACAACAGAACAAGACAGGAATGTGTAAAATTTCAGCTGATCCAGTAAAAGCACTACCGCTTCTTGATTCTTTGTCCTTTGCACTGTACAGCCAGATCATAGCTAATTTTGAGCCTGTGTGTGTGTGGAGAATTTCATTTTGTGTGTTTTTGTCTGCACAGTCTAGGTTACTGTTACCGTGTGGCTGCTTTACTTGCATGCCCTTAACCTGTTGAGGACGAGTCCTGAGTATACTCGGGCAGGTCCACTGTCTATGGGAAATGAGTGTTGTAACAAAATCAATCTGTCCTCAACAGGTTAAGATGTGCCAGGGCTGTAGTATGGACATTAATTCCATACAATTATGCCTGTGTATACTGACATTTTTTTTTTTTCAGTTACTTAGTATTCCTTTTCAACACTATCATAAAGACTACCTGCAAAGAGCATGGTCACATAAAACATGTGTCAGATCCCATTGGGGGGCGGGGGGCAATATGATTTTGATATATATTGAATTTAGATAAAATATGTGTAAGGAGAAATATATGAGATTTTGATAACATAAGCATCAGGTTACAATGTGCTTCACAGGCTAGTAGTATTGATATCATTCCAATTTGTTATTGTGTTGTTTTTGGATTGTCCTATCCTGAGAGTAGATGAAATGATAACTTTTGTTCCTCATTCATCAAACATTTTTCTCTCAACGAATAGCTGGTCCACGTGTTGGATACATCGATGCTGTGAGGAAAGCTGTAGCTGCCAAGCGAAAACTGGATCAGGCAGTTAGAAGTCAACGAAGTGCAATCAACTTCAAAGTAAGTGTTATAATTAGGAAAAAAAGTGAAGAAAGAACAATAATGAAATCAAGAGGTGTTAATACTGTTTCATTTCCAGGCAAATATCTCACATTTCTCAGGACCAAACTGCATGAAAATTGTACAGAATGTTTTCCAAGATGTAGAATATCATTCATATGTGAAGTTGAATTATGCCTGGTCATTGTGGGTGTCAATTTTGGGATCTATATTTGACCCTTTTTCTTGTAGAAAGGGTTAGTGTTAGGATAAATTGTACTCTCATTTGGATTCAAAATATCTTTCAAAATTGATAATGTCTTTAACCTCACCATGCAATGCAGGTAGAAGAAAATTGAAAACAAAATGAACAAGTAAAATGAATGAATTCAATCATGGCACAGTATGCTTTTTATGAGAGAGTTGTGACTATTCCACATCATTCTCACATTCAAGTTTCATATTCTCACCCCTCTGCTTTGTTTTATTTCCATTTCTTTTCCATGTTGCTGGTCTTTTTTGTTTCACAGAAGATGGTAAGGTTGGTGAGAAAGGACCTGACGTCTCACATGAAGCTTCTTGAGCGTAAGCTTAAAGTGTGCCAAAAGTACAACAAACAGCTTGAAACTTTGGTTCAGGAGGTCTTCACAACACTGTACCAGCAAGTCAAGGGACCGTACGTAATAATCCAAAATGATGTAATGTTTGATATGCCCTGAAAAGCTTTTGTATATGTCCACTTGGTGGTGGTTCTGGAGGCCACTGGCTTTTGAATTGTCCTTGCATTTAGATTGTCCGATAATCTTGTTTCATTGATTCCAACATCATTTCAGACCAGAGAGGTGAATTATCCATTGTTTTTTGTTTGTTTGTCTGTTTTATCCAAAGACAACAGTAATGTGTAATGGTTAAAGTTTCAAAATATGTATTCACATAATAGTTACAGAATGACTTACAGAAGTATTTGTTGATGGCTAGGACGTGTACAGCAAGGAGTACAGTGAGTGGACCATTTTTCATTGAAACATTGGCAAACAAAAAAGTCCTCAGTCAGCTTGATGGGTGGTAATCAAACTATTCAATCTGACCAAAGCAACAAACAAATAAACAAATAAACCCATCAACCAAATTCAACAGACCCTATGAGCTGTAATATCTCAATGCTGAGTGTAATTATTGATGAAATATAAAAAAAAAAACCAAAACAGCCTCCAAATAAATCGGTAAACATTAACGTTAGGTGACCATAATGTTCAAAGACTGTTGGCCAGGTCAAGCGATGTGCTTGTTGATAATGGTCTCCCCCACTTGTATACTTAAAGATCTGTAATAAAATTCATGTATTGTTGTATCTGTGTAATGTGAAATCTTGTTTGTATTTCCATGACTTGTGAATAATATATTTGACATTGTCATGTTTATTTTCTGTTATGTACAAGTGGAGAAATAAACTTACTGAAACTGAAACTGAAACAGTACGACTTTCGGTCGCACCTCCCCGGATCACACTTCCTTTTGTGCCTTTGAACAGTCCCCAGAGATGACTGAGCAATGATAACAAAGGCAGGAGCTCTCAGCAGTCAGCTTCAGAGCTGCAAGCATCAATCCCTATTGTACCCATGACATTGAAAAATGTGGTACTGAGATATTTATTATCATTATTATTATTATCATTATTATTATTATTATTATTATTATTATTATCATTATTATTATTATTATTATTATTATTATTATTATTATTATTATTATTATTATTATTATTATTATTATTATTATTGTTGTTGCTATTATTATTATTATTATTATTGTTGTTGCTATTATTATTATTATCATTATCATTATTATTCATTTATTTATTTTATTTTTATTTTTTTTTTTACTGTTGTGTCCTTTTCTAATTCTCACATAGATTGAAAAAAAAAGAAGAGATAATTTGCTGCATGTGCCAGGAGGAGGAGGAAATGTGACATTTGGTTATCACATGATTGTATAACTTTATTCCACCTCCAGTACAGTGTGTCCGTGCGCAACGAGAAAGAAGTCCCGCCCAAAGACAACGGTGATCTCCGTTCCTGAGCAGGGGGAAGAAGGCCATCACATTATTACTGCCAAGAAAGAGGAAAGAACTGACAGTGTGGAAGAACTGTCCAATAAGCAGTCAACAAATGGTAACTATGGCAACATTTTTTTATATTTATTTTTTTTCTTAAAGCTACACAAAGGCAGGTCGTACAGTGAGGTCATCTATGCAGGAATGAGACGTAGGGTCCATTTCATGAAAGTCTTATGAGAGACTTTTCACTCATAAGACACACTTACGAGAAACTTAATGAATTCTACATCGCTTCTTATGAGCAATTTTGGCCAGTCTGAGATTTACGTAAAGACTTTTATGTGATGACTTCATGAAACAGACCCCTACTCTATGTGTAGATGGGCGGTTTGTCATATTTGATCTCTTTTGTTTCTTGTTCCTTTGGAAGATATTGTGCACATTGAGCTTGTTGTAATTATCAGCACAAGCTTTGTATGATATCTTGGATGAACACTTTATGAAAATTATATAAGAAACTGAAATGCCGAATAAAGTAATTATAATGAACTGTCCAGGATGAAAGTCTGAACAGTGGTCCTTTGGAAACATCTCACTCTCAAGAGTCTGGTGTCTTTGAAGGTTGGTATCGAAACAAGTCAGTACCTGGTATTAAATATCATATACATTGTATTTGCTTTAACACAATTATGCTTTAGTGCGAGCATTACCTTATTATTTTCATGTGTAGCTCAGTTATGGTGTGAATTGAAATCTTGTATAGATTTTATAGGACTGTGGGCAAAGCATTTATAAAATGCACTCTCTGCATTGACTCTGATATGAAGTTTAATATATACATATGTCAAGTAAGAAAGATACTTGGACAGTAATGCAACCGTAAGACAAATAGTACATCAACATCATACATGTGTGTGATGCAGAGTGTCCATAACTGATGTATTGTTGTTTGCTTCTATCCATTTCAAAGACCTTGAGCAAACTCTCGTAGTGGACCAAAAGGAAGACTCTGACTCTTCCAAGCCACCTCACAACTTGGCTGGAGATTTCACCTTTATCACTCTCAACACAGAAGGTCAGTTGGTCTCCTCTCATTTACTTTCCCGCATTGAAAGAAATCAGAGTTATAAGATAAAATCCACAAATATCAAGTACTTGAAAGAGTATTTTCAGTTCTATGTTGTTAAGCAGCAGTCAGTGTTCAACTTGTGTCACAGGTGGGTTAGACATGCTTATCATATACGTATTCAAACAGCTTCTGAAAGAGGTGAGAGTGCAATCAAATGCAAATCTTCCCTGATCTGATTCTTTTGTTTCTCTGGGTTTATGGCATTTAGTATCCCCTCAGAATTTATTTCTTATTTCTTAGATATCATGTACTATTGAAAGAAAGCAATACAATATGTTTTGAACACTTCGATGTCTCATTACTTCATTAGAACCATTGGTTACGTGCCCACTTTCATTTTGTTCGATCTTGATTTAGCCCCTCTTATTTTTTTTCCCTCATGCATTTTCTTCATTGTTTCATCCATGGTACCAGAGGATTACCCTGGGGGCTCCTGGCTCGGTGATGAAAGTAACCCCCAGATGCGAGTACGATGTCACATACCACCGAGGTAAGGACCACCGCCGGCGCCATGGCTTCAAAAGTGGGGGGGGGGGGTGGGGGCTACTTCCGGGTTTGATCAGCTAACAAGCAAAAAAAAAAAGAAGACCTTCAGCGCAACCAAAAAAAAAAGTCTTTTATTGAACCATTTTATAGCAGTCACCATAACACACACACAAATCAAGTAATTTGTGTGCTTTCTTGTGGCTTGATCAAATGCATGTTTGTGGAAAATACACTGGTAATATAACGATGTGTGAAACATGTCCCAGCGTCAGTTAAATTGATCAAAGATTTGTGGCAAATACAGTGCACTCCCATTATAACAAACATGGTAATAACGAAATTCCGGTTACAACGAAATAAAATGTCAGGACACAACATTATCCTCTCTATGTTTTGTATTGTTTATTTGTTCGGTTATAGCAAAATTTCGATATAACGAAAGAAAACTGCTGGTCCCGAGGACTTTATTATAATGGGAGTCCACTGTACTACTCTCTTGATAAGAAAAAAAAAAGATATTCTTACAACTCTTGCAATAAGTCTCATATTGTGTCTTAATGAAATTAAATTGAATTGAATTAAGAGCAAGTGGTTGTTGTTGAAACTGCAGCCTATCCTCTCATGGTTCTTTTTTTTTTTTCTTTTTTGATCAGACACACAGACAAATGACATACAACTGGACAGACAGACAGACAGACACACTTACACAGACACAGACACTGAGACAGATACAAACCTTCACACACAAGTGATGTGATAGCAACAGGAACAAAAACCTCCAGTATAATGCCAATTGCTCTAATACCAATTGCCCTATCTCATTGTTCCATTCAACTCAAAGCGACATGCTGCACATCATGAACATGTACAAGTCGGCGGACAAGCTGGCCCTTAAACTCCTGGACCTTCTGTTCGACAAGGAGACGCAGGCCACCTCCAACCTCTCGGGCACGGGCAAGCACAAGAAGAAGAAGCTTGACCCTCTCTTCGTCTTCGGCATTCACTGTAGGTACCAACGCTGTCGTCCACACGGCCACCTTTGCACGCTATAAACAGAGTGGACTTTATCTTGCTTCATAGTGTCATCTCCCCCCCCCCTTTACCTTATCCCCTTTGCCAATGTGCTCTGTTGAATGGCTGATCAGCACATCTGCTAGCACACTTATCAGCCTGAAATTGGCTGTCTGTGAATAGGAATTCCACTCACAAGTTCAAATAGATTGCAATGAGTGGACTAGATTAAAAAAAAAATAGCAGGTGTATCTGAGAACAAAATCTAAAGTGACACATGTTTTTACTTGAATAGTGACCTTTGTCACAACCACATAATATGTTAATTAGATAATGAAATGAGGTCATCACTCACAGGTTGCTTTTGACCTGCATCTCATTTCTCTTTACTGAAATAAATTGAATCCTATCCCTTGTCTCAAATTATTCAAGAATTGAGATGACTATGCTATGATGACCTTGAAAAAAAAAGGGGGGGGGGGAGGTTGTAACTACTAACTGATTGACCCAAAACTTGAGTTTTAAAATGTTTTTATTAACAACCATTAGAGATTTGTGATACGATGTCTGAATTAGGCTTCATCCGATTTGCACGTGAACTCTGACAATGTTTCAGGAAAACATGTAACCTTGGAACTCCCCAACTTTCCTCTTTTCTGTTTGATTTTGTTTTTGAACTTCTACTGTTCTGCTTGTTTATATTACAGTGGCTTTTGCAGTAAAATATTTCTCTATTGGCTTTTTATGTCTGCCACGAAGTGGTGCCGGAGGCATTATGTTTTCAGGTTGTCTGTTCGTCCGTCCTTCCGTCCGTCCGTAATGAATTTTGTGGACAGCTTAACTAAAAACCTTTTGAGGTATCCTCATGAAACTTGGCATGTATGTGTATTAGGGGGTGAAGTTGTGCCTATCAACTTTTGGGTGCACATGCTCAAGGTCAAAGGTGAAAAGGTCAAGGTCAAATGCTCAAAATTTCCCTATTTCCCCCATATCTATGCAATGCTTGAAGATATTTACTTGAAACTTAGTGTATACATATTACCCAAGTAAGATTCTCTGGTGAAAGTTTAGGGTCATGAGGTCACAGGTCAAAGGTCAAAAGGTCAAGTAAACGTAAAAATTTCACTTTTATCTCCATATCTTGGAAATGGTTCAAGGTATCTTCATGGAACATAGTATATATGCATGTACTGACTAGCAGTAATTATCTAGGACATTTGGGGTTCATGAGGTCAAAGGTCAGGGTTAAAGGTCAAGGGTAACACTTCAAAATTTTACTATATCTCTCATATTTATGCAGTGCCTGCAAGTTATTTTCTATTTAAACTTGGTGTATACATGTTTAACCCAATAGAGATTCTCCGGGAAAGTTTTTTTTTTTTTTTTCCAAAAAATGTCAAAGGTAAAAAGGTCAAAGATCAAGTGAAAGTGCTGAACTTTACTTCTTCCTCCATATTTCGGAAGTGGCTCAAGTTATCTTGAAACTTAGTACATATTTATGCATGTTCTGCCTGACAATGATTCTCTTATGAATTTTAGGGTCAAAGGTTAAGGGTCAAAGGCCAGATGAAAATGGTAACAATCTACTATTCAATACAGAAATTGCACTTTTTCTCCGTACCTTGAAAATTACTCAATGCATAAACTTATGAAGGGGTCAAAGTCAAGTAAAAGTCCTAAAATCCCCAAGTACATGCTCTCTCATTCATCCAATTAAACCTAGGTAAAGGAAGGTGAACATTTAACACATTTGTGTGAAATGTGTCATTTTAATATTTTGCCAATTTTGTGAAAATGTAATCACACATTGTCCACATGTACTATAGACCTATTAGGAGAATCATGCATTATGGTGGAGGCATACCAGTCGCCATAGCAACATTTCTAGTTATTTCTAGTATCTACTGTAATACTGAGGACATACGTACCAGCCAAATGTGTTCTGTGTTGTACTGACAAGCTAGATGGAATTCATACAACGTATTTTGACAAAGCTTGCACTTTCCTCTTTTTTTTTCTTTTTTTTTTTTGAAGCTCGGTATAATATTTTTGTAGAGTGTAGGAATTATTTCATATGAAAACTTCATATGAGTTAACACTTATACAAAGAAACATATTGTGAACTATCATAAGCGGTACATACATTTGTCATTTGTACTAGTACTTGTGGACAATTTGTCTAGTACAGATCTTATCTATATGTCAATCTTGTCTTTGTGTATTCATTTGCTCATAATGTTTTCATGTCTAGTTCATTCTGTGGTTTCTTTTGTTTATGGTATTTGGTATTAATGCATTCAGCTAGTTATTATTCATTTACCCATCTAATCCTCAATTTATCTATCTCCCTATCATTACCCACCCATATCTCTTATTTGTGCTTATATTAATCTATTTATTGGTGTGTGTTCTTTTCATCAGGTCACCTTGTGAAACACTTTGGTATCACTGGAGAGGACTGGTACCGCATTCGCCTGAACATTGACTCCAAGTGTCGCACTGCCTTCAGGAGGAAGCAGAAAGGGTTGGCGCTGTATCCCAAGCACACTGTGAAAAACAAGCGGGTGCCAGTCAGCATCGCTGGAACTACTTACAAAACGCAGGTACAGGTACATTGTACAGACCTCCCAACCATACTGAATTTGGAGGAAAGAATCTGAATTTTGACCATTCCCAGCTCTTGTTTCAACAGGAGTTTCCTATTTTTCTGGATAATTTTACTACACACTCCTATGGGAACTTCTCTTTCTTTCCCACTTTTGAGCCAAATCATCCCTATTTTTCAGTCAAAGGTTGGGAGGTCTGATTGTAGGTGCTAGTGGTATCAGCTGCATGTTTTGTTTTGATTTCCAACAAAGACTTCAGCTGGAAGTCTTGATCTGTGCCACTCTGGCTGATGCAGTTCATTGCTACTCTGCTGCTATTACTCTGTTTAATACTAAAGTGTTACTTTAATTACTACTTCTGCTGCTACTAAACTTCCAATCATAGGCCAATTTGTTACTGGTAGTGGTTTCTCCTGCAACTACTGCTGCTACCACTCTGCTACAAACAACCACTACCCATCTGTTGCTGCTGCTGCTGCTGCTGCTGCTACTACTACTACTACTGCTACTACTACTACTACTACTACTACTACTACTACTACTACTACTACTACTACTACTACTACTACTACTACTACTACTACTACTACTACGTCTACAATTGTACTTCTGCTGCTGCTGCTGCTATTATTTCTATGTCTTCTACTGCTGCAATATTACTGCTGCTAATAATGTTGCTTCTATCGTTTCTGCTATTAGTCCAACTTAAACTATTACTCTGCTCATACTTACACTACTATTACAAACATCATCATTGCTTTCCTCCTCCACCTCATGATCGTCATCATCCTCGTTATCATCCACATCATCATCATAGCCAGTAACTATTAACCATTTTAATCATCATTCTGGGTTTGAAGCAGGACTTTCCGCACTCCAGCACAGTGCAGCACCTGCAGCAGGTCGTGAGTCAGCTGCAATCCATCCCGGCCGAGGGCCTCTCCGGGATCGCCATCATCCGCGAGCAGCCCGACGGCACCAGCACCGTGGAGACCGCCTCCGGCAGCATCGTTGGGCACACCATCCTGCAGGAGGGTGGAGAGCTGCAGGCAGACCAATTGAAAGAGGTTGGTGTCATTCCAGCATCAACCACAAATGCCCCGCCCCTCCCCCTTTTTGTTTCTCCCGTTCTTCCTAGTCTTCATCTCAGACCATCTTCCCATTCTTTTTAGTCTTGCTCCCAGGCCATTAGATGGCACTCTCTCTTGCTGTTGTACATATAGATGCTCAACCACTGTAAAACCAGAAATTTTGGTATGCATGGAACTTTCGCGAATTTCGCGAGGAGCCAAGATTTGCAAAAGTAAAATGCTCATGAAAGATTTCGTCCACATTATGCAGTGAATGCCTCTACAATGCAGAACACCATAATGGTAGGCAAGTCGCAAAGGTTTCATGCCGCGAAAAAGCCGCTGGCTCCAAATCACAAAGCTTCATGTTTTTGGCTTTAAAGTACCTTTCAGAAACAAAGTATTACACAGGTCTTAGTACAAACAGCCATTATGGTACAACAATTAATTGATGAGATTTTGGATAGTTCTTCTGAAGATTTCAGGATTAAGATCACTTCATTCACTTTCATACTTTTCAATATATGTACATGAAATAATACCATATAAAACATAATTTCATGAAATTTCTTCAAAGAGAACTTAATAGAAGATGAACTATGATGATACAAATGCCCAGACATACTTGTACTTGTACCTTATCACCAATACATATGAAAATGCTCCATCAGTCTTTACTTTTTACCATAAAATTCTCATCAGCCATTCCTTAATGGGTACGAGTAAATAGTGCAGGAGACGACAGACTTAGATCTCAGTGACTCTGTTCTGCTCTCTGATGCACCTGAGGGACCTTCCTAACTCTCAGTGATGGGAGCTTTGCAAATGTGCAAGTGTCTGGGCACTTTAAAAGCTGGTAGACATATTGCCTACAGGAACTGGGTGGGTCTTTTGAAAAGTCTACAAACATTTTTTGTAATCTAGTTGGGAAGAGGTTAAAGGTAGGGAATCCCATTTGCATGCCTTAAATGAAGAGTTGTATAAATACAAAGGTATGTTGAAGAGAGTATCATTTTAGAATCTCCCATAAAGTATTGAAAGTGGAAGGTAACATTTAGTACATTTTTATTGACCGTTTGATTTTGAATTGAATTTTTTTCGGGGCTCACCATAAATTCCAGTACATTACTAGGCTACCTTTGCAGAACCATGCACTGCATGTGTGTCCATCATGTATATTTTTTGAAGAAGTTCATCAAAACTTACAAACATTTCTATATACATTCTTGCCACACACTCTATATGTTATTACATCAGCTCTTATACTTATAGATTTGTGTTTATAGATAAAAAATACAGAAGACTGCAACAAAAAGGCTCAAGTGTGGCTGACACACAGAACTACTGAGTAGTTGAGTTTTGTGCATTATTCAAATTGTAGATAACTGTTGACTTCCAAATTTCTCAGCAGTGGACTAAACAAGTTCCCTGAGGTTCATATTTAATGTTTTGCTGCATTTTGGGAGGTCTGTAAAAGGTATCCCCTACCTTTAAAGGGGAAATCCAGTAAGTTTCTGCTTTGATTAACACAAATTAATTTTCAGAGTGGATTTCCCCTTTAATGAGTTGTTTGCTTTTATCTTGTTTCATTCATCATTTAGGTGATCAACCAAGCTGGCAGTACAAGTGAAATCCACCTGGCGGCAGGCCAAACTATCGGCTTTTCTCAGTCAGGCGAGCTAGAAATACGGGAGATTCATGTCGAGGAAGCGAAAGAAGAACAATAAAATTCATGTACCGAGTTGATCGTTGCACACGAGATACACGTAATGTAATCTGGGCACTCTAATCCTGACTTGCCTTTTCTCTGGAATAGCGGATGCTGGAAATGTAAAGAGATATTGATGTGGATGGAGTGAACGTAGAATCCATGAGAGCAGGATGTTATTGAGCTGAGGACTCACCGCCTTTGTCATTGAGGACCACTGGAAGTGGAGGCAGCTCACATGGAAATAGGTAGCTTCTTGGATAACAGTTCAACACTGACAAGGCTAGGTAGTTGGTATATGACTAGAACATAGTGTCGATTAATTGAGCTCCACACTAGAAATTCAGAGACAATCTGTTCATAATTTCTGGTCAATTGATGCACAGCTAGTACACTGTAGATTATCACATCAAATATGAATGGTATAGCAAGATGATGTGGATTCAAGTCTGTAACAACCAAGTGGCTGTCTCCATCGAGTTTACGTGCTCATCCCTTGCCTCCCTAGCTATTCTCCACCATATTGAGCTGTCGTGAGTAAGTAGCATGGTGTGGAATATAAAACTACTGTTATGCCCAGAGGCTTGACAAAAGTGCAGTGAATACTGGAGTTATCATTTGGCATACATGTAATTGGTCAGTGCATTAATTGATACAATGCATAATTTCTTGCTACTGCAATATCTCGAAAATCATGCTTAATTTCCTCCTGAATATTGCTGTATTATGACTATGCAATGTTGAACTATTAAACTTGGGGTCTTGTAGTTGCAGGTCAAAGACCATTGACCAAATTTTCATGTTACATGCAGTAATTATAAAGGGAAACAGTGATGAAATCCAACAACTCTTTTTTTTTTTTTCCTCAAGATGACAAGGCTAGGGCAATTTTTTTGTGTTGGTTTGAGGCTTTTAATATATTATCTAGCATTCAAATTTTTTACTTTTTACATTAACTGAAATATATGACAGAATTCATTGAAACTCGATGTAGATGTTTGGTATTGTGCACTTCCATTATAATGAACACGGTTATAGTGAAACTCTTATTACAGCAAAGTAAAAATTTAGGGCCCAAAATTATCATCTATATATTTTTTATGTACTTTACTCTTCGGCTATAACAAAATTTCAATATGACAAAAGAAAACCGCCATTCTCGTGGACTTTGTCATACCTGGAGTGCACTTATTGTATTGTATCCAGTCATGAGTACATGTACATTGTGTTTAGATCAATGTGTCTTGAGGTCAGGGGTCAAATTCAAGATGATGATGATGATGATGATGATGATGATGATGATGATGATGATGATGATGATACAGCATTTATATAGCGCCATTTAGCTGCAGAACCATTCAAAGGTGCCTGGCTCCAGCAGTGTGTCACACATCATTCACAAAGTTTGTCTTCAGTTCAGATTGGAAGGTGTTTCAGATTACAATGTGAATAACATTACAATCATTTGTAAAGCCAAGATAAGTAGAAATCAAGGGAAGCAGTGACCATTCATTTCATTATGTGGTGTTTGTGCAGAGGTAAATGCACAGTGTGCGTGGGTACAGAGTGCAACTCAATAGCACACAGTGTAAATCTATTAAATGCACAGAGTGTATCTCTGCATACTTAGTGTAACTTTGAAATACATATTGTAGCTCATAAGCACACAGTGTAACTCTGAAGTGCACATGTAAACTGTGAAGCAGATCACAGCAATTTTTGTCAAAAATTGGTCTCCTACTACCAGTCATCTAAGGCACAGGAACATCTGCACTACGTACTTTAACCCGTGGAGGGCGAGTCCCGAGTACACTTGGGCAAGCGTTGAGATGAGAAATGCATGTCGAAGCAATATCAAACCATCCTCAACAGGTTTATGCAGGCAATACAATATGAAATGCAGCATGTCAATGATATGTGAACAGACAAGAACTTTCGGAGCGACAGAAACAAGATTAAGTTTGTCCAGGAATTGCCAGCAATGATACGAACAATATTAGCCTTAACCCTAATCAGGCTGGGCTTTTTTGGCTATGCTTCAGCTATGCTTCAGCTCTCGCCTATGGAACGCGTGATCGCGCCGAAAATCGGCACACGCAACGCCCGGGGTGTATACTATCAAAATGTATGGTTGCTTTCTCCGAAAAATTGTTCTTATATTTTATATCAATTAATTACATTGTACAGTATTCATCGCATAATCGGGCATCTGATAATCGGGAACCTCGCTTAAATGACATACGCTTCCCAGAAACATTTCCAATGCATGTTATTTTCACTGGATAATCGGGCGGTGACCTCTGATAAACGGGACAATTTTTCTTCAAGCGATCTTTGATTTCGTTGATATTCTACACAAAAAATCTACCAAAATACCGCAACAATATTTCAAAGATTCCCTATCAGTTGTCGTTTACATCGAACTTACAAAGCAAGCTTCGGACTGGTGTGTTTTGACCTCCGTCCATCCAGTACACGTACATGCATAGCCACGAAAGCACCGTGTATAAGTATTCATGCCATTGCGAAACACATGCTTTTGCGAACATTCTTCTCCCCTACATAAGCAAAGCCATGTGCAGGGAGAGCTAGAGGGTCGCGCCGAGGGGTAGCGTGGTTGTGTATTCACATGTACAGTACGTCAGTATGTGTGTGTGTGTGTGTGTGTGTGTGTGTGTGTGTGTGTACACTACATGTACATGTCGTATGCCGTATCAGTCAGACCGTGTATGGCGAGTGCTCATCGCGAAATCGGGCACCTCGCTTAAAGGGGCCGTGTTTGCTACTCCTAACCTGTCCCGATTATGCGATGAATACTGTATTGTAATTTATGCATAAAATCAGTTTGGGGCTCTAAATCACTTATTAATGTTCTAATTCAGCTAATTTCTTTTTAAAAATGTTTCTTGTATCATTCTCCTGAGACATAGGATAAAAAAAATCTGTATCGAAATTAATTTCTTATGTATTTGATTGTTTTTTGAATTTCTTATGTATTTCTTTGTTTTTCGACCTTTTGTTTTTGTTTGTTTTTTGGCCAAAATTTGTCACAGACATTTTTCGAAGCTTTATTATGCTAAAGTAAATTAATTTCGTCCATTCTGAGTCAAGATATGAATTTTTATGTGAATTAATTGAAAAAACACAATTTGCATTGGATTTGTACACAAAATCAAGTTTTGGAGCAATTTTGGGGTTGACAAATTTTTTTCGAACGGGCGTCGCGTTTAAACGGTAAGTGCGGGCGCAACAATTTTGGTCTCAAAAGTTGCGCGATACTTGAAAGAAAAAAGTCATGAAACATCGCGGCGGGAGCTTATCGCGCTGCGAAGATATTGCGCGAAACGTCGAGGGGGGGCAGATTCCGCCCCCCCCCCGCCTGATTAGGGTTAACAGAAAGCGGAATGCTCAAGTGCACATTACTGTAAAAGTGGTTATTTTCGCCTAATTTTTCACACTCATCTGGCTGAGATGAATTTCACGTTTTTAATTACACAGAATCTGAGATATTCATTAGTGGAACATATGACACGCAAAAAATATGTATGTGTTTTTACTTTCGAGCTGGTTTCTGGTCGTGTGAAATGAGCAAAAATTTCCACACCAAGAAAACTCCCACGTTTACAGTACCGGTACATGTTATATAGTTGGAAATTCTCTTTTAATTTTGTACTTGCAGAGACTCCAACCCCATGCACCTTCTGATCTGGAGATTCTCCCGCCTGAAACCGCTAGCAAACGGAAGACTCCAACTTAATGTGCGCAAAGCACATATCACGGGCGCGAAGTCCCTTGCGGTCTAAGGTTCTAGATGCTCCCTTGTGCTATCTAAGGCTTATTTTTCAAGATACAATGAAATTAAGTAAGAAATAATTTCAAGCGGGAGAAATTAAATCTCAAGCGGGAGAACGGGAGAGTCTGCAAAAATGGGCTTTCGGCGGGAGATCTCCCGTCGAAAGCGGGAGAGTTGGAATCTCTGTACATGTGATACTGTGATCAACGTTTTTTTTTGTCTGCACTAATTTAAGACAGGACAGCAATGTAAGACAAGATGACTGCATCTTATGAACAAAAACAGTGTGTGATGGTAAAATTCTTGAATGCTGTGACTAATTATCTATCAATAAACATTGGATCTTGTGTATTTTCTGTACCTAGCTCAAATATCAAAATCATTGCCATCTGAATGTAAGACAAAACATGGAGGTATACTTGTTTGTACCTCCATGGACAAACAGTGAGTGGTGAGCGTTGGATTGTTTTAGTCTTGGCCTTAACCCGTTGAGGACGAGTCCCCGAGTATACTCGGGCAGGTGTCTATGGGAAATGCGTGTTGTAGCAAAATCAAACCATCCTCAACGGGTGAATGAGGAAGGGCCAAGAGGAGTGACAGAGAGAACGAGCAGAAGATGGAGGGGAAGAGAGAGAAAACAATCGACAGAATTCTCGGTATTGCCAAAACACAAAAAACTTCTGCGCACGCTGCAGAGCCCCCGTCACAGATGCACTGTGGGATTCCTCAGTCACTAAAGTCATTGTTCGCTAGTGGAAGGCTTCAATGTGCTGGTGACATGATGAAAAGCGAAGAAATCTTCAGCAAAAAATACCCCTGGATAAAGACGGAACGTGACCAAGTGCATATGCAGCCAAACAGGGTGAAATTTGTCTCTTAAGCTATCCCATGATACATCTAAAGCAATGCTTGCTGCAAGGCACCCAGGTATTGGCGATACCAAGAATTGATATAACGGAGCAAGATGTCTGCCTGCCGGGGAAAACAGAACACAGCTTGCAAAAGGGTTTGGAAAGACACACACTCCTAACAATTATACCGACATGCACACTTCTTCATTCTTTTACAGTCTGAAAATTTATCTGATGTGAAATGGCATGTACATGCACATGCACACGCACACACATACACAGGCACACACACTGTAGCCTACTATGAATGGTTTCAAATGTTTCCTAGCATAAAATCTCCTACATCTTGACAGTGCACCCACAGGTCATAACTAGAAAAGCACTCGCGAGAGCACAGACCTCCGCCAAGCACCTCATTTCCACCCAGTACAATGTACCCATATACACACAAGCTGAAAATGGCCCATTTTCCCAATACATGTATAGAAGCCTTTTGTTTAAATGTCATCAGCTTCCAGCTACGTGGCACCTCACCTGAGTAGAGCACGCATAATAATAATTCTGGTGTGAAAGTTCACAAATTACAAAGGAGAAATATGTTACCATCTGATTTCTTTTTTTATTTCTTCGTTCCATTAATGAAAATGGATTTCATCTTCACGTTTCCTCTAAATCAATCTTTTCACAATAATGTCCATGTAACTCATACAATCACAGGATTTTCACACATATATTATTTGAAAACAAAAATCTTTCTACACCTTATGAGCTGAAATCAGATTTCATGTGGCATTTTTCTCAGCTTTAAGTTTTCCACTTTTATCCGAGTACATTGTAATGTGATGATGGCTCGCAAATGCATCGAGGCCTGCAGTGCCTTTGCAATACTGCTGTTGCTGGTAGGGTTTGAAATTTGAAGTAGGGGTTAAGTGCATTTGAGAAGTGGGGGTGAAGGTGGGGGTTGAAGAAGGGGTTTGGCTTTGGCTGGAGGAGTTGGAAAGTGGCTGAATTATCTCCTCCAAGCAGACCTGAGAAAGTGAAAGTGAATTTTTGGTACAGAATTTAATTCTCTTGTACAAAGTCAGCAGGCAGGCTTTATGAGAAATTTGGCATTTGCTGTTCTAATGTTATCGGAGGGGAACAGCAAACAAGCAACAACAACAACAACAACAAAAGGCAACTGATGACCTCACAATGGAAATCAAATGCACTCTCCAGAAAGCACTTCTACCATAGCATGACACAAATGCTCCTGGTGAGCTGAAATTAATTGCAAAGGGCAGCACACTGCATCTGAAAGTTAGATTTAACATCACAAAAGTAAAGGTGATGCTACCCAAGAAATTGTGCTGTATGTGCACACTATTCAGAAGAGAAGAAGATGAAGAAGAAGAAGAAAAAAAAAGAAAGAAAGAAGAAATATCAGGTCATGCATGTTGGATTGTTAGAAGGATCATAAATTCATCAGCTTGTGCCAATATGCATACTATTCCTGTATGGGAGACACAACATTGTACTGCTACACGTACAATCTTGCCATCACAGATGGTGTCCAGGCTACACTGTATGAGTTGTAGGTTTTGAATGCTATTCCAAAACAAGTTCAAGGGATTTTGATATGTAGGAACTCATTCCAGAGTCTGTATTCTTATCAACTGTCAAGGAAGAAGAGGTAACAGCTGCACAACAGCTAACAACATATGTGCACTTTCAAGATTTTTATTTCTGAAGATACTCTCGGCCCAGATACAAGGCAGGAAAGCCACATAGCTTGTACAAATATAACATTACTCTCAAGGCATCTTTAATACATGAAAATATTGTAAAGAGCTATTGCACACAAAACACAATTAATTGTCTTACATTCCTATCCAACGGTTAGGAACTTTTTATCTTTGTTACACACTAAGTCACTTCTTCAAGCACTGCACTTCCTCCAGAGAGAGGTGGATCTCCCCTTCCCATAAACAATTCCATTTAACCTGCTCACAATGATTTTTAAAAGCCCATAGGCTTAATTATAGTACCCACAAAGTTCCTGCAAGCAAAGGGGAAAAGATGTACTTCACAGCTAGTGGTTTGCCTATCCCAATACACCAACCAGGGAAACCTTGTGATACCAAGGACCTAAAAACCGAGACAATTACCTGTTATATGAGGTTTCTCACTATATCAGCATTAAAAAAAAACAAAAACAACAACAAACAAATGAACATAAGGAGTTGAGGACTGCAAATCACCTTGGTATGAGAGGATTTTGATATATCTGACCAACTTATGAGATTCATGCTACTCTGCATTTGTCAGAGATGAATGAACATATGCATTTTTCTTGCAGCTTACTGCCATGGGTTCCCCCCCCCCCCCAAAAAAAAAAAAAAAAAAAAAAAACATATGCATTTTTCTTGCAGCTTACTGCCATGGGTTCCCCCCCCAAAAAAAAAAAACAAAAAACAAAAACAAAAAAACAAACAAAAACAAAACAAAAACAAAACAAAAAACAAAACAAACAAACAAACAAAAACACCCTTGTCTTTAACATACAAGTCTGTTATTACTGTATTCGGCAAAACACAGTTAACCTCACAAAGTCCCCACTGCAATGTGCATCAAAAATCACACTTTAATCAGACAACTCATGAAATGGGTTGGCCAAATACAGCATGTAAAATGAACATCTATCCTCCAGTCCCACAATAGTTGATCTACATGGTAATACTGTATTTTGGGTAACTACACCCAGCTTACTATAACTGAATCTTTCAAAGTAGTACTAGTAGATAAGATAGTCCTCCACCAAAAAAAAAAAAGAAAAGAAAAATGCAAATACAAATACAAATATAAATCAAATCTATGATGACTCTCAATCAAAATGTAAAAAAGGCGAAAGTTGTGTTTTGATTCTGATTTTGACAGATTTAACATACAAGGCTTATGTACCCAAAATTATGTGAAAGATCGGAATAAATTCTACAGTGTAGCATTTTTAATGCTACACAAGAGACTACAACATGTTAGTTCAGAAAGTCTATACACCCATCAAATACACAATGGAGTCAGAAAAAAGAAAAGAAAATCACTCTCATTTGTGTCATATGCTCCCTTTTTGTGCTTATTGCCAGTCGACAGGGTGTGAACTGAATAGAGAACAGGGGAAAAAAAAAATCATTGACATCTCGCAGGGGTGGAGGAAAGTACCCACTGCATCTGGTCTGGCAGCTGGTGCAGCAATGCAATTACTACCTCTGGGACTAAACCAATGCACACAATGGATCATTTGCACAGGACTTTATGACAGAATGTGCTGGATTCACAAGATACAGTCTTACGTTTGTGTGTTTTGATGTTTGTGACTTTGTATCGCACCATTCATGCGGCTGGCATCCACATCATTACACACTTTTTATGGTAGATCACCTAGTCTTTACATAGACTGTACACGTACATTACAAAAACATAATTGCATGGTCATGCATTACAACAGCCACAAAAATTTGGAAGGGCTCATTTTCCAGGAGGGCAGAAACATGCTTTATTTAAATAATAGTAATGGTTATAGTACTAATAATTATCATTATATGGAAAGTTTGTCTAGCGTCTATAATATTACAAAAGCCTTTCAAAGCACTTGGCAATTACAGATACATGTATATTATGAAATTCACACCAAATTTGAAAATCTACAGTGAAAAAAAAAAGAGAAACAAAATTTTAGACTGACTCAGCTGATTTTGGTGCAATTTGGAAATTCTACTCTGCATCTATGCTTAATGAGCTTCACATTCACTAGAACAATGCTCTTCCATGTTACAAAGTTAATTTGCAGGGTATTGATACACTCTACATCACGTTTTTGCCCCACACAAAATGAAGGGTGACTCAATGCATTGGAAATAGAAATACAATTGTACATGTAACTTTAAAGCACTTACCCCTTACTCTAAAGTGGCAATCCTACATGCCAGTGGGTTAGAAGTAAGCAATTTCAATGACTTATAAACTATTTTTAAGTTGACAATCTCTTCTTTTAGAGTGTAATCTAGGTATGATATCTTATCTGGTAAATTTTAGTTGCTTTTGCCATGTATGGTCACATATGGGCATCACGGCGATTGGCCATCAGGCAGTACCTGAGCGATGACCTGAATGTTTGATGCGTCAGGGAGAGTAATGCCTGGCATTTGGTACGTTAGGGCTGACACTCCATTTCCAGAAATGTCGCTCATGGTGTATGTAAGGTCACTGGAGGGCACATCTGATGTTGAAGACTGTGAAAAATCAATTGACTGCAATGTCAAGGACTGAGAATCATTCAGAAGGACATAACTGACAGCAGAAGGTTTGGAAGTGATGCTCTTGACGGTTTGTGCCACTGACGAGGTTTGTGGGTTTAAGAGACTGTCGGCGATCAAGAGCACATCCTTGGTGTGCTCTTGGGTCTGGTGATTCTCAAGCGCCTTTGGACGAAGGAAACCTTTGTCACACAGCTTGCACGAGTATGGGTAATCTTTGGTGTGGTACAAGATCTCGTGATCTCTTGCACTGTCTTTGCGGTAGAAGCTCTTCTGGCAGAACTTACAAGCAAAGGGTCGAACAGCCATGTGGGAATTTTGATGATCACTCAGTTTGTCCTTCCTCGCAAAGGTCTTCCCGCACCCCGGGTGATCACAGGAAAATGGCTTCTGTTTGGAGTGCACAGTGTTGAAGTGTCGAGTTAGCTTGTTCTTGAATAGAAAGCCCTTGCCACATTCGTCGCAGGTGAAAGGCCTCTTGGTGGAGTGTGATGCCATGTGCTTCTTAAGGTCTCGATCTGTCTTGAAGCCACCACCGCATATGTCACAGAGATATCCTCGGGCATCTTGATGGCTCTCCATGTGCAGTCTCAGCTGGCGCTTGCTGACTGTCAATTTTCCGCATTCCTCGCAAGTATGCTTGTGGGGATTTGAGTCCAGGTGCTTTTGCAGTCGGTCCTGTGATGGGAACTTCATCCAGCAAACACTGCATTTGAATGAGAGCTGGGCATAGTACTGCCTCATCCGCCACTTCCTGATTCCTTCCTTGTACTCTACCTCCACATCCCTTGTGTGTCGCATGCAATGGCGGCAGCAACACTGGAACATGAGCTTGTCAGAGTGCGATGTAATGTGCGCACTGAAAGTATCTATATCAACAAAAGTTTCAAGGCACTTGAGGTCACGGCACTGAAATTGTTTCACCATGTTGTGCTGCTCATACATGTGTTTTGAGAGGCTCTTACGGAGGAACCACTTCACGCACACTTTGCACTTGAGCTGTCTTGAGTTGACTTTAACTGAGCTTGAGTGTTCCTCCTCCTCCTCATCACTGTCAGCAGTCTGTACATCCTCACTGTCATTCTGCTGTTCAGTCCCACCTTCACGATCTCCCCTGTGGGCAGCCTCACTCACACTGGAAGTAAAGGCATCTAGACATTCGTCACCTGCTGTGCTGTTGAGCTGCCGTTTTGGCATCAAACCTAGAGCAGCAAGATCAACAGGGGAGAGTGTCATCTTGTTTTCCCTGTCTAGATTCTGATTTGATGAACCAAGGATTGCACCCTCATCATTTCGCCTGCTTGGATGACTGTTACTCTGTCTTTTACTTCTCCTGGGTTTTTTAAAGTCCTTGTTGCTACTAGGATTCTGAAAATGTGTTCTGTCAATCTCAATCCAAACTTTGTGGCTCTCGATATGGGACTTGTACTCTGTCCTTTCACGGGATTGATGCCTACACAGCGGACATTCATAACGTTTCCTGTTTGCACACCTCCTTTCATGGCGAAGGAGGGATCTTGTGGCAACCATTATCCCACACTCGCGACAAAGATTTGTGCTGTCATCTGTGTCCCCTCCCTGCCTCTCAGCCCCTGCATTGTTTTGCTGACTCCTGTAATAATCTTGCCTGTGTTCATCTCTCATGTGCTGCTGTAATTCTTTTGCTGAACTGACCTCTGTCCCGCACAATTTGCACAGTCCCCTCTTGGCAGGCCTCCCCTTTCGCTTTCTGGTGACTGGCGTGTCTTTGTCACCCTTCTGATTCTTCAGGGCATTCCGATGCTTCCTGGTGCTCAGGTGCTGCTCCAGTTTGAAGCGACTCAAGAAGTTCAGGTTACATGGCTTGCAAGAATGGTCTGGACGTTTTCTCCTCGAGGACACCCTGACAGACGTGTCTGCTTTGGAATCATGGCTTGTGTCGGCATTCAGCTCCTCATGCTCGTGTGCGGTGTGATGCCGCTTTTGGGAGTGTGTATCTGGAGGTGTAATTTGGGTGAATGAAGTGAGGTCTGCCTGAGAGGCAGAATTGTTCTTCTCCTCTGGGTGAGACTCGTAGCCCTCCTGATTCGACATCCACTCCTGGCTGAGATCGCACTGCCCTGTAGCCGGGTCCAAGACTTGCTTGTTGGTGGCAGTGAGGGCATTGAGGATGTCTAGTGTCAACTGCGAAGACACCCCCTCCTTGTCACTGGCCTTTGTGGTGAACAGTTCACTAATGGACGGAGACACACTGGAGATGTTCCCATTTCCCTCCTCTACATCTTGCATTTGAGAGATTGCCTGAGAATCTGCATCGCTCATCAAGATTCCATCCAGAACATCTGAAAACAAACATATGGTGCACAAATCAGAGTGCTGCTGAGTTTTGAAAAAGAATGTTGCTGTACTGTGTGAGACCTTGACAGGTCAAAGCAAATAAAAGCATTTCATGGCTCATTATTGACATAGGGTGGGAATGGTATCACTTCGTCTGGCATATATACTAGAGTGAGATGATTAAAGTTATGATATTGTAGAAAACAAACTGCCAGTACTGAGAGATTTTTTTTTTCAGAGAGAGATTAAAAGTGTTATCAACATTTTGTATTCAGAGAGCAAAAAAAAAAAAAAAAAAAAAAAAAAATTACTAGAAAATTTCTGTCATTAATTTTTGAAAGCAGATGTTGATTTTTCTGGCTTGAAACAAGAATTTGTACCATTGTTATTACAATGTTGCAAAAAGATTAAGAATCTTGTATGAGTGAGACTACAAGGCTTTACATGATAGATGTGATAGCATCTTGCAATGTCAACCACTACCATAGCAACAAGTAGAATTCTGCATGCCCATTGACTGCTGTCATGATATTTGGAATTTTAGGCATATTACTAAATGGGATGTGTTTGCAGCTAGGCCTTGCTCAACATCTACAGACACCAACACAAATTGTATGCCTTGAATGTTGCGGGAGTATGATAGTTGTTCAACGATGTTACATTCTGCATTTTTTTTTTTTTTTTGGGGGGGGGGGTGAAGGGGTTTGCAGTAGAGCCAATTCGATAGTTTGTGCAATTCACAATTAACTTATCAATTTCTGGGGTAATTTTGTCACAGAAATTATCACCTTGTGCCCAGCAACTTGGCAAAACTCTGAATTACATTGCATACCCTATATTGGAGAAAGATGAAATGGAACTGCCAGTAATCAAATTCATTACACGCAAATTGTATGCACCAAATCTGGGAAACAAACAAACAAGAAAGACTTATGACCAAATTAAGACTCAAGTGCAAGAAAAATGTTATTCCATCAAATGAAATACTAAAGTGAAAAGAAATCTTAAAAAAAGAAAGAAAACACAGTCTCACACCACAGAAATATGGCTTCTGGTACTTGACAGGAACAGAAAAGTTTATTTTCTTGTCATTTATGAACATACCAAAGGCATGAATGCTGAACAACATGTGAGTTCAATTGGGAGAGAGGGTCCCCACCTGAAGCTACTACGTGGTCTCCAACAGCTTGCGATGACTGGTGGTCGCTGTCGCCCGCCTTTGGTTTCCTCAGCTTCTGGCAGCTCTTGTCTTTCTTGTGCTGCATAAAGACAGTCATGTCTGTGAACTTCTGCTTGCACCGACCACATTCAAACACGTCCTCCTCATCTGTGTAGTGATTTAAGCAGAGGCAATCGGAACTATCAAACTGTGATCTTCTACAGCAAGAACTCCCTTATTTACCTACAAAGGTTTACCCCAAATTGGATTGGCTAACAACCGTAGTGAAATATCCAGGAGAGTAAATGCCTCCTGTTTTGTGCCGGGTTGGTGGTGGTGGTATTACAATGTAGATGTGAGTGTTTGTGTGTGTGTGTGTGCGTAGGGGGGGGGGGGGGGGAGGGAGGGGTAGTTAGTGAAGATGCCAAGGGAATGGCTAGCCTTGAATCAAGTTGATTGCAAAGAATGAAGTAGAGGAGCTTTGTACCTGTACTCTGGCATTCACATCCATTATCTACATTCTGAGAGCTACTGTTTCTGTAGATGGTCAAAATTTCAAAAAGAGATGGAACAAGGATTCAACCATTTCTTTTTTCCCACGGAAATTTGTAACAGGTGCCCATGAAATGAGAATTTATTACTCTTAGCTGGTGGGTATCATCAGCATTGCTCATCACTTATGCTACTGACATGCCTGAAATCAAGGAACTGGTACACTCGAATTATACGATACTTTAGAATAAGACATGAAATAATGAGGTTATAGAAGTCTAACCACAAATTTCTGATATATAATTTAGCAACAGCAACAATTTTTCAAACCCAATGAGGATGAGCCGATTTTGTTATTTTACATATTTCCTATAGACACCTGCCCAATTGTGGTTGGGATTAGTCTTCAATGGGTAAAGAATAGTAATACTTGAACTTTACCAGAAATTTTACTTTGTTACTCAAGGCAACAAATGAAAGTTAGCTACAGTTACACTCACCTGAGCTCATTGTAGACCCTGTATCACTCATTCTTGTCTTCTTGCTGATGTTTCTATATGAGGAACACATGAAGGAAAAAGGTATGAATTGGCAAAATAAAGTTAAACCTGTCTAAGCTACCATCTGTCTCTGCATTCTCCAAAAAAGAGAAACAATTGCTTCACTACCCTGTGTTTAGCATTCCATATCATATGTAATACAGGTAGTGGTACATTTAAGGTCCCTTCGTGGTCAATATTTCAATGTTTATGTGCCCATAGCCTTCCAATATACTATTTCGTGTGTTCCTGTGTCACCTCTCTTTTCTGCCAGTGTTTCAGTGAATACCATTTCACAGCCTTTATTTGATTTTTTCCTTGTGCAGAAACCCAGATCTACACAATATCAAAACAATAACTTTTTCTGCACTTGTTTAAGTCCAAGATATGTTGAAATGCAATGCCACACATCTTTTTAAAGTTGTTTTAAATGGAGTAAAAACAGGCAGAGAGTAATATTACTTCTGTGCTGGACATACATCATTTGTACTGCAAGATGTTATGGTTTCACTTTTTTTTTTCTTGAAACAGTGAGCTTCTGTGAAACACCCCATTCAAAATGTGTGAGTGAACACACAGCTGGTCAGGCTCAGATTACACTGTTATTTAATACAATGTAGGTAGAAGTGTTGAAATCATATCACTGAGTTTTTCTTCAACTCTCAGAAGTTTAGATTTTTTTTTCTTCTTCTGAGACTACATATTAGGCAGCCCTTCAATGTCCAACCCAACATTGCCCACTGGAGAAGAGAACAAATGAGTAGGCATGGAGGCCTATGGCTATGTGCATCACATGACTCTTTTCATCTCAATAACCCTGCAGCTGTTGATGTGTTCAAGAAATACCAACATATATACTGTATATACCATGCATTTTATACCCAGTCATTGGGTGTCCGGACAGGTTGTGGGATCGGACGCGTACTGTAAAGTGCGTCTGGTTTGACAATGACGCGCCTACGTAAACAGTTGTTTGTCAGTGAGGAGCTGTGTGTAAATGCGTATTCAAAGTAAAATATTTGAAGTCAGTATGCGCGTCTTACGTGTCCGGACACCCAACCCACTATCCTACTTTTGTCTTCAGAATCCAGAAGGAAATACAGTTGAACCTCTATTATCCGGCCTCCCTTTATCCGGATCTCTCTATTATACGGACGCAACCTCGCCGTGATTTTTTTTTTTTTTTTTTTTATAACTACGGGAGGAAAGGGGGATCCCCAACTCCTTGAGAACTCCTACTCAAACACACATGAATTACATATTACTTCCAACATGATTAACATACATTACATCAAATTTCCTTCCATATTGCTTTCCCTCAGACATTTTAACATCCCCAAACATCCCCAAATGTAACAATGAAAAGGTTGCAGTATACACATTACTACATGTGGTACTACAATGGGCTCCATCAGTACATGTGTATGTATATGTACATGTGTAAAGCATTGAGTCTCCCGTATCCGGCCAAATCCCTTATCCGGATGAGCCCCGGTCCCGACTTGTCCGGATACAAGAGGTTCAACTGTAGTACTGTAAAAGTGGATATTTTCGCGCCACTAATTTTTTGCGCTTAGCCGGGTAAGAAGAGTTTCGCGTGTTTTTAATTCTGCGGAATCAAGACATCACGCACAGGAACAAATATGGTAAGTAAAAATATTTGCGTGCTTTTATTTTTCGCACTAGTGTCTGGTTGTGCAAAATGCGCGAACATTTCCACATTTACAGTATGATACAACAGCCAGAGCAAGACATGCAAGTTTCTAGTCTCTTGTATTCATACTGTAAAAATGGAAATTTATGTGTAAAAGTTTTCATGCTCAGTCAGGTAAATATGAATTTCACATTAATTCTGTTGAACCACAGAGATAAAAATATAATAGGCGCATACTACAAGCAAAAAAATTAATTTGTGAACTTTCATTTTTGTGCTAGTTTCTTGTCACGCAAATAAACTGCACTTTTTTTTCTGTCATTTGACTTGATCAAACTTAAAGTTTAGTACTTGTTGTTTCATTTGAGCTTTGCAAGGTACATGTATGTACACTCAGCAAAAAAAGAAAGTAAACGCTTTTTCAAGTTTAGATTTCTCATAGAATATTTGGCTGAAAGCTGTGTATTATATACCATATTGAAGGTAATTGAATTGGCTATCAACCTGGTAGGTCAACAAAAAGGGAAACTTAAAACATGAGTGAACACTATTGTTTTTCTCTTCCAGGGCACAAAAGCAAAAATTGCAAAACTGAACAAGTTGTCATTCATGCCTACGTGCTCTTCCATAGAACAATGAGAACAAAAACAAATTTCACACAAAAAGAAACATGAATCAAGTTGCAAAAACAAACCGTTGATCTCTATGATATCTTTATTTACCTAAAAGACCAATGAAGGCTAAAAATAATGGAGGAAAATAAAGCATCTTATGTCAAATCTAAATTAAAATGAAATAAGAGAAGTAATAATAAAAAAAAAATGGTACAAATTTGAGATTTTTTTTTTTTCAAATTAGGAAATTGTTAATAATGTTTGGTTCTTGAAATTGTCACATGGATTGTAAATCACTAGTTTAAATGAAATAAATAAAGAAATTCTGCTCATTTAACCATCTTTATGCTTTTTATTCCCTATGTCATTTGAAGTTTGACTTGACAGAAAATTCTTACTTTTCCCCTTTAGTTTCCCACTTTGTTTTTCTTTTAGGTAATAACGAGATAAAGAGAACAAAAACTTGTTTTTATATTTCATTCATGCCTCTCAATGTTTTAAACTGGACTTTTGTTATCAATGTTATCGTGAAGGGCATTTGCAAATGAAAGAGAACATGTCAATTTTTGCAATTTCTAATTTTGTGCCTTGGAGGACAAAAACGAATGTGCTCACTCAATCATAAAATTTTCTTTTTAATTAACCTATGAGCTTAACAGCCAATTAAATTACCTTTATTACGGTATATAATACATTGATTTTCATAAAAATCTTCTATGAAAAATATGACCTCGAAAAAGTGTTTACTTTCTTTTTTTGCCGAGTGTACATATAAACTCCCCTGTCCTACAAAGTGCAAACAAGCATCGCATGAACAGCACAGGTATATACATCTATGACTGATCGTTTATTTTTCGGTAGACTCCTAACTAGACTAAGTAACCAGATATAGAAATTTAGAATCACTGTAGTTGTTGCTCTATTAAACAATACAATAATTGTCTCTTCTAATCTGTTTGAGTCCAAAATATATTAATAAAAATTACAAAAATTACGATAGATCTAAGTACTAGAAAACTGACATTCCATTGCACTAGTGCTGAAAATGAATTCAGTTGACTGTAACTGACAAGACCTGATCTAAATTTACAATGTGTAAATGTGTCGAAGTACAGTCGGTAGGCCCACTGATGCACGTGTAACTGCGACCAGCCCGAGAATGCTTCCCATTTTGGCTCCCACATCCACAGAGTGCCAGTGGTTCAACTTTTACAATGCAGCACCCACCCATGCCCCGGGCCGGGCTGGGGTTTTACTGATGTGACGTAGCACTGAAAAGTTTAACATACATGTAGAGTTAGACAATGATATTTTCTGTGCTGTAATTTTACCTGATAACTCTCACAAACACTCATAGTTGACCGAAGCTTGAAATGATTAAGAGAAGATATGCCTTCTTCAATACTAACCGCTAACGTTACGTCGTTAGCCTTCATCTGCAATGACCATCATAACACAGAACAAGCACTGTACCGAGTCTAATGATTACAGACACAGTGTCACAGCTAGCCATGTTTCAAAAACTAATACTATAAATAGACCTTGTAGTACTAATGTTAGTAGTAACATGTAAGATTCTAAATTGTTATCCATCCCTACAAGCGCAAGAAAGAAGAGTGAAGGCACAGCTCATCGCTCAGGTAGCAATGACGTTCAGCATTTGAATAAGAACTCCATGATCACTGGCACTGCTACACTGGCATTGCCATTATTGGCATTACCATGATTATTCGTAGTTAGGCTTGTTATATCGACATGCAGACGCAAACGCATTGCATGAGATATTGTCTACTTACTAGAATGTTCTAGGTCTTGACTTAAACAGTTAAAGCCCTTTACTGTAGTATATGCGTCATGGATATACATGTCCTTTGGGCTATCCTGGGTTGGAAATTTAGGGTACTTTGTACCAGAAGAATCACATATACTGGACCCATATACTCTAGTAGATTAAATACTCCCAGCTGAAATGGTGGTTGTGCGGTGCTTCTGAATGAAGGTACCGCGTATACGATATACGCGTACCGTATATCATACCATGAAGCTTGCTTGATTGGTTGTCGTTGTATTCCAGCAAGCGCAGTCCATACACTGAAATCATTGACAATACAGTACTGCATGCATATGCCGTCAGAGCTGCAGCAGAGAGGTAGAGTACACGTATGGAACGCTATCTCGACTCAAATTATTTTATGCAATACTCTGTTGATGATTATCGTTTGTTGGTGCCGGTTTGTTTGTTTCTTATACTCAAAGCCCCCAATTCCTTCTCGTGCTAGCTTCACTTGCCGTTCGGGTCCCGTACTCGTTTTTCCTCAGCTGGCATCCTACACCCGTATAAATGTAACACTAACTATACACAGCCCAGTCGCTGTACATGGTACGTCGCGACAGGGCTGTACGCGCGCGACCACCAACCACTAGGAGAGCGACGTAATCGTATTACGATAGCTTTGAATTTTGATACTTAACATCATTTTCGTCACCTCAAACTCAACGAGTATACTTTTCAATATTTACTCTACATCTGATGCTATCAGTATTCAAATGTACGCAATGAAACTTACCGAAATTGATCATCATATCCAGCATGTCCACACGGTACACAATCTTTCACGCCAGGCCTAACTATACACAGCCCAGTCGCTGTACATGGTACGTCGCGACGTACCGACGGTCAGGAATTGCGCCAGAAAGTGTCATTTATTTGTTCCACGGACTTATCGCAAGTGGTCTCCATGGACCCAGTGTGGCGAACTATTCTTCTGTAATAGAAACATGCATTTAACGTGAGTAAAGTATTCTGTTTAAAGGAGAAAAGTATACATTTTCCTAAGTTTTGTAGTGCTAGTTGTGTTGAGGTTCCTCACTTTGAGGCTGCATGCCGCGCTCGTCAGACGCTGTTTTCGCATAGCGTAACAGCGTCTGGTCGGGCTAATGTAACACCAGCTCAGTGAAGGAGGTGAAGGAGCAGGGACGTGGGAACAGACATCCTTCCTCCTTTCATAATGTGTTCTTCTCAGGGCCAGCGCTGCGTTTATAAAAGTATGGAGGGGAGGGGGCACTTCAAATTTCTGGTCCCACTTCCTTTATCACATGATGAGCAAACATGGCTGAAGAGCAATTTTCTTTACCATTTACAGGGTAAAAAAAAGAAAAGAAGAAACAAAAAAGTGTGTGTGTAGTATGTGTTGGGGGGGGGGGGGGGGCATGCAATCAGTACAAGCTCCACGAAGAAATGCAAACTGCTCTGTGCCCATCCACTATCAATTGAAGCAGTCAATCAAAGAGCAATAAAGACTTCACTGGTCTCCCTTTTGCTCGACTTTGTAATCCACGCATTCCAGACAGACACTACCATTACATGTTTTTTGTATTAGTACATTAGAGACTATTCATACAACAAATCATACAGGATTATAGCTGAACTTGATATTCATAGTACAGGGTAACATGGAACTGAGTAAGTAGATAATAGATGAAACACATGAAAATTGTTCAAGTGGAATTCCACAGCATGTTTAAACTAAATAAACTAGAGAATAATCGAACGAAGAGACTGGGAAAAATTTCATCGAAATTAGACTTTAAAAAAAATATGTTTGGCATCTTAGAATTTGAAATTTGTCATTGAATACCGACGTTGGTTGCAACCAATCATATAAAGCTACGTATAATAGAAGCCTGAAGGCGATGTTGCCATCACCGCTCAGTTTTTCTCCCAATGGTTTGTACCACAAAAAAAAAAAAAAAATGTATTTGAAATCACTTGTTTAATACGATAGAAAACTTAGCAACTTTATACGACGCCACTTATCTACTGCTTTGTTGCTTTGGGATATAACGACATATAATGCCAGAAAAATATATCATGACTTATTCAGTTTGAGGTTAAAGCAAGACATTTTGAAGGAGATTAATGTGCAGATCAATGGGAGACTTGTAAGGGTTACTGTTCGTTATTCCGAAGACCTTCGTTATTCCGAAGGCTCTTTAGTCCGAAAGTTCGTTATTCCGAATTTCATTTCCGGATCAACGAATCTTCGGAATAACGAACCTCCGGAATAACGCCACAAATGTTCGGATTAACGAACCCTTTTTCATTTTCGGATTAACGAACCTCTAAGTATAGGGAATTTGCTTGTTTCAGGTTTACGAACCTTCGGAAAAACGAACAGCAGATGACATCACCTGGTTCCTCAATATATACGCATAGACCTAGTGGTTGCGACTACAGTAATTGATATAACGTACTGAAGTATATCAAATACAACTTTTTAACAAGGCTTCAATTTTGATGAAATCATAAAGGCATTATCTAACATTATTTTGCAGATGAAAAAAAAAAAATCAGCATAAGTGCTTCAAAATAGTTCAAAAAATGTGAGTTAGGGATATAAAGAATAAATATGTTAATTAGTATGAACAACCTTTGTTGAATATACAAAATGTTAAAAAATCTTCGTTATAACAAAATTGTTTCTAAAATAATTTTTTTCTGAGAAAAGTAATGATATCTCCGCATATTTTAGGCTTAATTAAGAAATTTTCATATGGTACAATCAACAGTAGGATCTTTTATCAACAAATCGAACACCGATTCTAGAATCAATTCTTCCAGTGGTATATCTATCTGTGGATATCTACTCTGCTCTGTTTTCGACAGCCATTTTGAACATCGTGTTGAATTCTAACTTGGATATAGAGGGGATGGCGAGGGATGTTGGGGACAAACCCTATTACAAGAAATGTCCATAGCTTCGCGCATGCATTACAATACTGAGTAAAATACTCAGTGAAATAATACTAAATAAAACAAAATGATTCATTTTGTGTGTATTTCGGTGTGTGTGTGTGTGTGTGTGTGTGTGTATGTGCACGTGCCCTCGTGCATACATACACTCGTACATAATCCTGGCAACATTGAGTTTTAACATTTTCATTTTTGATTGCCACCATGGTTAATCTCCACAAGAAAAGATATCAAAAGGGAATTTACCCCAAACAAAACACAAAAAAAAAAAACAAAAGAAGAGTTTGTTCGCAAAAACCGATAAGTACATTTTTGAAGTTTTTGAAGTACAGTCTCCGTCAAAAAGTACAAGATAATACATTTTGAATGATATATTGGTCACTACTATTATAAAGGTACATTTTTGTAAAAGAAGCAAAAAATTTCTTATTGTTCTCTTTATTTCTCTTGACCTTTAATATCTCCATTTGGCAAATATGGACTTATCGAGTTTTGCGAACAAACTCTTCAAAATAAAGCAAAAAATATAATGTAGATTTAACGAATGCAGAAATATCAATTGTACACATTTGCATTGTTTAAGGAAAATCAAATCATTCGTTTAAAAGTTATGATTTTTTTTTCTGGCTTATAAGTTTTGGTTTATAGTATATTATTACGTCACTGCTGGAAACCTACTATAAAACAGTGATGTCGTGTCATGCGAACATTGGGAAAGAGCAATACAAACAAAGTAGTGTATAAAGAGAATTCCACACATTTTCAAATCTGGCTTTATAATTATAAATATTTGGACTTACGCACCAGAAGGCAGTGATGAGAGCATAAAGTAGACCCAATGTCGAAACACGTCTTGGAAAACATTTCAAAACAAGCACAAACTGAATCTTTGATAAATATTTGAGAACAGATTACACAGAATGTGAAAAGGAAAAAGAGGCAGAAAAAATAAAAACCCTGACAGATACTCATATAACTCAGGAGCGATAGTCACACAGTAGGCCTACTAAGATGGACACAAAATTATTACTTTGAATTCGTAAAATTGACAGCCCATTACCAATGTAAGCTTGTGTGAATTTCTGATATAGCGCCCTCATACTTCGACGGTGTGAATCCAAAATCCCCTCGGTCGGATTGTCGTAGGGTGCCGCCATTCGTGGTCATCATTGATACGCCGAGGGGTGTGGGACCCGTTTTGCTGGCGTAGAGAGACTTTTACGGCTCCTGTGATGGAGTCTTTTGAAGATATTGTACTTGTAGCTGGTTGTTACATTATTCAAGTTTTAGACCCTCGTGCCAATGTTTTCTCCCAAGGTGAAACTATATAGCATTTTGTCGAAGAAGGCCCATATTGCGTGTATCATCGATTCCAAATAAGGCCTAATTATGACATTGAGACTGTCATGACTTCTCTCACCCCACACGTACATTATTTCCTGTGATAAAATGCCAGCTTTGTAATAAAAGCATATGAACAAACACTTGCTTTGCTGTATCTTTTATTTTAATCAACACATATCCTAAATCACATTGACGGGTCAAAGTCACGAGTGTTGTGACTGCACTAACTTTGCAGATTGCGACACGTCGGGCTATTTATATCGTGTGGGAAAACCCACTATGCAATCAACGCGGCGTAGTATACATGTACCGATCTCCCTTCCATTGTAATGTCAGTGCTCAGCGTCAAATTCACTCGGCAACGTTTTGGCTCTATGATCTAGTTGTTCAGAAATCTCTTGCTATCCACAGCGAGAATTCTCTCGTAAATTGTGCAATTTCGGAAATTGTGACTGATCTTTTGACAAGCAGGTGACTTCATGTTGAGCGTTTGATACTCGATGAAAAGGGCACACGTTTACCTGTGGAGATGGGATTGATATAACCACAATAGCATTGCTTTCTGTGATACGACGGCGCGCCCTTCCATCCCAGCCATGAAGAGCACACAGGCCTATATTCTGATGTAGGCTTTGTCAAATCCTGTAGAGAAATTGTATGCAACCAATACGACGGCAGGTAAGTCAACATATTTTAGGCCTAAGTGAAACAAAAAACAAAGTCCAAATCAAAAAGGTTATCATATTCAGGCCCGAGCATCCCTGCAAGCATATAGTATGATGACACGTCAGAATGATGTCAATATTTTACGTCATCGCTTTCGTCAGAAAGACGTCGTAAACGGTCGACAATAAGACGTACTTTTGCTCAAATGGAAGACGTAAAAAAGACGTCATATTTAGACGTCAGAAAAGCGTCATGTATGTCGTCTTTTTTGACGTAAATAGACAAAGAAAATGGACGTCATTTAGACGTCTTATAAACTAAGGTATTTTTGCTCGAAGAATGGAAGAAGTAAAAAAGACGTCATACTTGTGACGTCTGTCATCTAGGTGATCATACAAAGAAGTTTTAATGACATTTAAATTACTACTTTAAAGACATAATGTCATATCAGAATAAAATCATAAACATGTCGTTTACACGACTCCAAAATCTTCGAGTGATCCCTGAGGTCACTCCAAAATGAGTGAAAATGAACATTTTCACTCAAAATTCACGTCAATTTCACTTTAAATTCACTCTTTTTTTTAATTCATTCTTTCAAGAGTAAATATTGTCTCTCGATTCTTTTTAGAGAGTAAGAAAAAAAAACTTTACATGAAGTAAAGAATTGCTTGGTCTGAACAAAGAACTTCCAATTGTACGATTTACGGTGAACTTGGGAGATATACACAAAAAATAAAACTGTCGCTAACTAAATTGTCGAATGCTGATGTTCTGTCTCGTATCAAACAAACTGGGAAATCAGCTAAAGCATTATATTTATATAGCTTTGAATATTTCTCCTTTACGAAAGGGAAAAATCAGATGGGTTGGATTCTCAAAGTGAAGAATGTTATTGATAGCTTTTATAGGCCTTTCTGACATGTGGAGAGTCAACCCAGTATCCTGTCTTTATCTACATTAAAAAGGAAAAAAATAAAGATATGAGTCAAAAAGCTGGAGTTGGACAGTGATATTGAGTTAAACAATCAATGCGCTGTTTATCGAATTTTTAAGCAGAAATCATGCTTTGAAATAAACCTGATTCGTCTTAATGAAAGTAATAGGAAATCTCTAACACATTTTCTTTGCCTCAATCATAGGCTTCCAATAGGGTTTGGGCGTTACAAAGACATTCCAAGAACTGAGCGTACGTGTACTCATTGTTCGAAAAAGGATATTGGTGTTGAATTCCATTATTTTGTTTGTATGTCCCTCCTTTAAGATGGAACGTAAAACATTTCTCAAGAAATATCATTATGAAATATCCGAACATATTTTAATACAAGCGATTGTTTTATTCCACTAAGAAAAAGACTTTGTCGAACACAGCGAGGTTTTGTAAAGTAATAATGTCCTTTTTATCATAACACTGTATAGTTACTGTACAGTTCATTGTTTCGTTTGTTTTAGTATAGGCCCTATTCTTTGTAGCCTTTCTATGATTATTTGCATCTGGCAATGCCTGCACTGTTCATAAAATTTAATTTGAAATTATTCTGTTTTGTACATAATAGGCCCTAATTTGCAATTGGTATTGTACTCACATACCACACGAGGGTCGTTGAGTCAATAAACTTCAACTTTAATTTCAACTTCAGCTGTGTGCATCTTTTATACAACTCCTTTTGAATCTAACCTAACCAAATCCTAAAGTCCTAAAACCAGTACCTGTACCTATGCCTACCACCTATCCCAATACCGGACTGTTAAATTACGTTTTATACTGGCAAAAATCTGTCATGCTCCATGACATGGTTACTAAACTAGGTCACAATTTTGCAATCAGCCCAATTAGAATATGAAAATAATATGTCTTCATAGCACAAGTTGGAATAGTTTGAATAAAATAACAATAAAGTGTACTATTTTTGACACAATTTAAATTTGGGGTCATCCCACTAGACCGACACCCACGAGTCATACAGCCCACGAGTTCGACATTGAAAACAGGCCGTCCATGAGCCATACAGCTCACTAGTCATACAGCCCATGAGTTCGACACTAGGCAAAGAAAGCCCATGAGTTCGACACTAGGTAAAAACAGCCCACGAGTTCGACAGATACAACACGGCGGGTAATATGTCGGTCTCGTGGGCCTTGTTGGCTTAGTGTCGAACTCATGGGCTGTATGACTTGTGAGCTGTATGACTCGTGGGCTGTATGTATGACTTGTGAGCTGTATGACTTGTGGGCTGTATGACTCGTTGGTGTCGGTCTCGTGACGTGCACCCTTAAGTTTAACCCCAGCATTTAAATATTGTAATTATTGATGTTTTCCTTATTTCCACAAGTTTTTGCATATTAGATTCAATCTTAGGAAGTTTCATGATCGATGAAGAAACCAAACGTTTGACGTCGTTATTACGTCTTTACGACCAGTCACTAGCATTAAGACTGGTAAAAATCATATCATGTTAAAATATGAAAACTGAACCAACAACTTCAACATGTTTAACTTTAACTTTATAAGTATTTCATTGTATTCTATCTATTTCTACTGGTTTCCAAATCATAGACTCTTTCTTATGTTGTTTAAAAAATACTTTATATATATTCCTTCATTCAAACTTGAGTACAATTTGAACATGTCGTTATTGTTTGCTAGCTGCGTGACATTTCAAACATCTAACAAAATAGTATCCGGTACAAAATAAATATTGGGACTCTGGCAACATAACTTAGCACTACATTCTGCCGCCTTTGTGGTTTCCATGTTTATCAGGCGTTGATCAAAACTGACTCCCAATGGAAGTACCTAGGGTTGTCTTCCGCACGTAGGCCTAGTTGTTGTCCATATAGTTGTCCATATGTAATCATTACAATCAAACAGACCCAACATTAATTAGGGGATACAAAGAGTTGCGAAAAGAATTTCTTCTCGGGATCACGGGAAAGTGATCTTTCTAGGCGTTTTCACATCAGCACGATGTTTCGAAATAGCGCGCTATTTTCTGACTTGGGACATTAACCCGATCACGAAATAGCGCGCTATTTGATAATATGAATGCAAATTAGCGCGCTAATTGATCGAGAAAATTTCTCGAGTCCAACTCGGGAAATTTTCGAAATAGCAGGATAATTAATGCGAACTAGCGCGCTATTTGATAATGTTCGGGCCGATGTGGATAGGAAATGAAATAGCGCGCTAATGTGCGATCGCGAAAAATATCTCGAGCTTGGATTTTTGTCGGGCTGATGTGAAAATGCCTTCTGACCCCAGGCGACTATACAGAAAATGTGGTATACTAGTAGGACATTATGCACCATAAGGTTTTGGTACCTCAAAAGTTTCCTTGAGTTTCCTTGTCTTAGTTTGTGTTTCAGGTTAAAGTACCTTTCATAATAACTAACACTGTGAGACTTACTTGCCCCAAAGTGCTCTCATGTCGTAGGAATCATGCAATAATGGTTTCGTACCAGAGCAGAGCGAGCACTGAAAAATTCGAACGAACCGTTAGTTTGACTCGACGCGGTACCGCGACAATCAATATACACGTATTGTACGAAACCATTATTGCATGATTAGTGAGACATGAGAGCACTTTGGGGCGAGTAAGTCTCACAGTGTTAGTTATATGAAAGGTATTTAACCTGAAACACAAACTAAGACAAGGAAACTCAGGGAAACTTTTGAGGTAACAAAACTTTATATTATCTTTAATGGTTGATTTTACAAGTTGAAGGAGTTGTTTTCGAGTAATGGCTCCGAGATCTGAACATGGGGAGAAATCAAATCATACGACCGATTATTTAGAAATAGATATGAATGTAGATTATTTTCTGTGACAATGTTTGAAAGTATTTTCATGCAACTTAGTTTATACATGAGTCAACGGACAGAGAGGAAAGCTGATAGGTCATTGCTAACTGGAAAATGCTTAAATTTTACTTTTTTTCTATATTTTTAAAATGACTCGACTTATCGTCATTCAACTTAGCAACGAATCTCGTAAGAAGTTTTCGTCATGGCGTCAAGTCATTTTTAAGTGCTAGAGATACATTTTATGCTTAGATTAAAACTATTTTCTCCATACACTGAAAATGATTCAAAGCATACATGTAATAAACCTCAATTCATGCACCTGCACTACCCGACTATCATTCTGTTGGTAAAATGTTGTGGCCATGCGTCCAAATTCTACAGGGAAATTGTTAAAAATGTTACTGTTTTTTAATATTTTGAAAATGGCCCATACACTGTTATGAAATTGATGTACATAATTACCAGATAATGATCATTATGAAAACGTTGTGGGCCGTGTTGTCAGAGGCCAAGAGTCAACGGTCAAATGAAACTTGGTTCGAGGAATGTATAATTTTATTATGTGCCATCATACTTTCAAACATGTAATTTCACCATTCCACTTTCTTGCCAATCATGGGAAACCGTCGTCTCATTTTGTGTAGATGTACTGTGGACCTAAAGGGAGCACATTTTGAAGCCGATTTTTAATAGTATTTGAAGAAAATATAAGTATATGTTTTGAAGTATATAAACATTCCTCAGTAAGGGGGAGGATAATCCAATTAAGCCAGACAGACTGGTATCATTAATTCCCTTCAGAACGCAGACAAAATATTGTGAAATACGTGACGGAAAGACTCTGATGCAATACATCTTAAGTTATGGGTATAAGCCAAAAATGAACTACTAAAATCTCTTTACATGTATAAATGTTTGTTCAGTTGTATGAGGATAGAGAATCAATCTCATACAAACCCTGGAACACGCATCCTTGAAGATAAGCATATTTACGTCGGGTTCTGTGTATAGGGGTTAGATATCACAAATAATGATATGCTTTATGCCAACCTGTCTATGCAAACTCCAAGGTTGATAAAATGGACCACGCCAGAGATCGCCACAGAGCTGGCAGAGGTGGCAGAGGAAGAGGTGGACGTGGGACGTACCGAGGCGGAAGGGAGAGGAGACGTGAAGATAGGGGTGAAGGAATGGGGCGTGGCTTCGAACGTGGTGACGCTCGAGGAGCTGACCAAGCCCAAGGAGACAGGTGGGCTCTATTAATGGTGTTTGAGTTAACGTCGCAGGAATCGTATACTAACGATGAAATAATACTAAAGAAATGATGAGGACACAAGCAATCTTAATGCAAAATAACTGAAACAAGTATTATATTAATGGACATGAAGATACTGATTAGGCTTAGATAAGTCGTACAGGCATGTATTATCGCCGATACCATCAACCCATGGTGGTGCAAGTATCCCGCTTTCGTGATAGCAATGATGGTATACTTCATGATGACAGTCTGATATTGGTGATAGTAGATGTTAATGACATTACTGGTGTTGAGATGGCGGGGTTGTATAGCATTCACGCAGCACCCAATTTGCTTAAGCAATATTGATGTTGAATCATTGCCAGTGAATGGGAAATATTATCGTTATCAATATATAGAGAATTTGTTATCAGTACAAGCAATTCCAGTAGGAGTGCTACCAAAATATCAAATTGCGATCATTACTAGAAGCAAGGATGAAAGTAGTTATGATACTGACGTTATGTAAATTGCCTCAACTGCATTTTAAGAGACATTGCTTTGGAGAATTCGTCTCTTAACGATGATTACGTTAATTCACCTCTACTTACAACATGATTTTCCCTCTGTCAAAAAGTAAAGAGTTACGATATCGCATTGGCTTCTTGTTTCTGCTCCATTCAGCAGTTCAGAGCCTCAGCTGACCCGTCCCTCATGCCAATGACATGAAACCTTTTGCCATAGCTTTGCCTTATGATCTAAGCTCATGTCAAATATGTCTATCGGTTCGTAATAATGTGGTTACATTGTACTTTCATAAGCTGTCAGACATTTTATATTCTTTAAAGGACAAGTTCAACTTCATAGACACGTGAGTTGAGTGAATGCAGTAATATTAATAGAACACATCAATGAGAGTTTGAGGAAAATCGGACAATCCGTTCAAAAGTTATGAATTTTTGAAGTTTCTGCTCAGTCACGGCTGGATGAGAAGACTACTATAGCTTGTGATGTCACATGAGTACAACTATATAAAGAAAATATAAAGAAAATTCAAGATATTCTCACTTTTCTCACATTATAAAAGAACACTCGACTTCTCTCTTTCGGAAGTCAGGGGAAATAATATTACCCCTAACATAAGTCAGTAACATGTCAAAGAAATGTGCACTTTATTCAAAAAATCTAATTTTGTGAAATTCTCTTTTTATTTTCCTTATATTGTTGTACGTATGTGACATCATACATTGTAGTACTCTTTTCCTCCAGCAGTGATTGCACAGATACTTTAAAAATTCATAACTTTTGAACGGATTGTCGAATTTCCCCCAAACTTTCACTGATGTGTTCTACTAATATTGTTGCCTTCACTCAGTCCACATGTATATGAAGGCGAACTTGTCCTTTAAATGCCGACAGATTCCTAGATCATTTTCCCGTGATAAACATAATACTTCACCTATAAGGAATGATTCACGCATGGGTATACTTGTCATTATTATTTCATTTCTATTTCATTTTATTTCATTCATTTCATTCCATTTCATTCTCTTCATTTCATTTTATCGTTTTATTTTATTGCTTCTCTCTAGACTGTCGTGTCCGCAGTCGATGTTTAAAACTATATGATTTTTACAACGGACGCGAAATTGGGAAGCAATTATACAAATAAAACGGGCTTTATCTGCTGCTGTGTAATATGAGCTGTATGTGCTTTCCTTTATTTATTTGTATTAGTGCCAACTGGACAAGAACGGTGAAACCATTGGGTTACAAGACAATAGAGTCACTGTTGGAAAAGGACCCTGATGAAGCAGCCGTTCAGCTTAGTTCTCTAAAGAAAGGACTTGAGAAACTGCTGCACATGGACGAAATACGATACGACGTTGTGGCGCTGCTGTTCCAAGTGTTGAATCACGTCTTACAGGCACACGGCGCAGCACAAACAATCAATATGCTTATTGACATGTTGGGAAGGTCCCCGTTTCTGACAAAGCACCTACCGCGACATCTCATCGCGATGAGAACAGAGCGAGATAAGAGTAGAATAAGGAAGATACCGAGATGTATACAAGACATCGCCAAAGTGCTTTGTGAGATTCATCAACGCCGCCCAACTTACCGGAGCGACTTATGTGTATCATCAACGCTCCTTGAAGATGTCATAGGATACACTGAGCAGAAAGGCATCATAGTAGATGACGAGATTCAAAGGGATGTGAACGTCCTGAAAGAATTCCAAGCCACAATTGATAAGGAGAGGGAAGATAGAGCCAGAGGTCCCGTCGAGCCTTCTGAACCGCCGCCGGATGATTTTCGCGATATCAGCGTACTTCCCAAGTCAGAAGAACTTACAGATTTATCTGTCCGGCCGTACTTGCGAGCAAACATTGAAAAGGGTGAATACAAGGATGCGGATCATTATCTGGACGTGCAGTTTCGACTTCTTCGTGAAGATTTCATATATCCCCTCAGGGAAGGAATCAAGGAATACAAAAAGGAGACATCACGACCTGGAAAGCGCAGCAAACGACTTCAGGACATTCGCATATACCATGATGTTACACTAGAGGAGCCTTTGTACACTCAAACTGGGGTCACGTTTCGAATGCACTTTGATGAGTCAAGACTAAAAGGCATTCGTTGGCAGGCTTCGAAGCGACTGATCTTCGGTTCACTTGTAATTCTGACACCAGATGATTTCAAGACTCTGATCTTTGGGACAATTGCCAACAGATCACCTCAGGATCTTGAAAAGGGATTCGTAGATATAAAGCTTGAGCGTGACGAGGAAATCGTGGAAATTTTCTCCGATAAAACTTTCGTGATGGCTGAGTCTTCCGCTTACTTTGAGGCATACAGACACGTCCTCAAAGGACTTCAAAGTGTCACGGAAGAGACCCTCCCGCTCCCTGACTATATACTTTCCGTCTCAAGCACAGTTGGTCCTCCAGCCTACATTGGCCAAGACAGAACAACTGAATATGACCTATCGCCACTTGTGTCTGATTCAATCCCGAACGCTAATGCAATCAAGAGAAGACTGAAAGCATCAAAAATCCTGGATAATCGTGACTGGCAGAGAGCGGTAGACACAGGCTTGGATGAATCACAACTTCAGGCAGTGAAAGCGGCTCTCACTCAAGAAATGGCTGTAATACAAGGACCCCCGGGGACAGGTAAGACGTACATAGGACTTAAAATTGTCCACACGTTACTTGAAAACAAGAACATTTGGATTGAACACCAACTGCTTGATGGCCAAAGGAGTCGTTCAAACCGACCGATTCTTCTGGTATGCTACACAAACCATGCCCTGGATCAATTTTTGGAAGGAGTTGCAGAATACAACTGCGAGGGAATTGTACGCGTGGGCGGTAGAAGTTCAAGTGAAGCTTTGAAACGATTCAATTTGAATTCTTTGAGAAGCTCCAAACTGCGGGAAGAAATGCCTCGTCACGTTCGACGACGAATTGGAGAAGTGCGAGGGGAGATCGAATGTCTTAGTAGGGAAATCAAAAGTTCACAAGACAAAATGAATGCAGCCAAAAAGGGGCTTCTTCACGAGAGAGTTCTGTCACCATACATGGATGAACGTCACTACAGAAGCCTCACGTTCGGAAATTTCTCACAAGGGTATGGTGCATCTCGGCTTGTCGACTGGCTTTTGTTCGATATGAATCTTAATTTTGGCAATGAACAACTTCCAGGTGGAGGAGGCGAACCTCTAGGAGACGAAGCCGAGCCCATCGATGCAGAAATGGCAGATGAGGATGATGAGGGTGAATTCAACATTCTTGAAGAAGCTGACATCCTCGAAGAAATGAGGATCCTGGACATAGACGATCCCCAACCGAACGTGACGTTAAGCGATACTGACAATGAGGACGATTCACTGGCTTTCCACTTGAACGATCTCGATAACATTCATCAAGCAGACGGATGGCAATTTGACCGCCGTACTCAACGACAGAGAAAGCAAGAGCTACACAGAAATCTCCGGGGTACTGAAAAAATGACTGACGATGAGGCGAGGAGGATTACCAATGTGTGGAACATCCGCGAGAGTAGAAATCGTTGGCGGCTTTATCGCTACTGGATCCATAGGTATCGACGAGAATCGCAAAGGATGTTGATTCACAGGCAGCGAGAGTTCTCCGACCTTTGTCAAGAGCTAAGAGAAGCTCGCAGCCAAGAGGACTTTGAAATCCTTCGTCATGCTACTGTGATAGGCATGACAACGACGGGAGCAGCCAGGTGTCATACTCTCCTCCAGCGCATTAAGCCACGCATCGTTATTGTGGAAGAAGCAGCAGAAGTCCTAGAGGCCCATATCATAACAGCCCTGACGGTATCTTGCCAGCATCTTGTCTTGATTGGAGATCACCAACAGCTGCGGCCCAATCCAACTGTGTACAAACTAGCCAGAGAGTATCATCTTGACATTTCTCTCTTTGAGCGAATGATTAAGAATGAGTTTCCATGTCAACGACTAAACTTACAGCATAGAATGAGGCCGGAAATTTCTCGGCTAATGAAGCTGCACAAATTGTATCCAAACCTAGAAGATCATGAATCCGTTATGCACCTGGAGGATATCGAAGGGGTGACCAAGAACATATTCTTCATTCAGCATGAGGAAGCTGAAGACTCAAACGATGAAACGAGGAGCCACGCAAACATTCACGAGGCAAAGTTCATAATGGCACTCTGTCGATATCTCCTTCAACAAGGATATCTACCAGAACAAATCACCATTCTGACAACGTACACAGGCCAACTGTTTAATTTCAAACGGCAGACTTCGCGTAATGATTTCAAAGGTGTAAGGGTAGCTACCGTTGACAACTATCAAGGTGAAGAAAATGACATTATCCTCTTGTCCCTTGTTCGAAGCAACAAAGAGGGTAGTGTTGGTTTCCTTACAACCGAGAACCGAATCTGTGTAGCACTATCCAGAGCGAGGAAAGGTCTGTATTGTATCGGAAATCTCAAGCTTCTTGCAGAGCAATGCAAACAAGGGAGGGGTCTGTGGACAGACATCGTCAAGTGTCTCCAAATGACAGGCAGCATTGGTAAGGCTTTGCAATTGCAATGCAAAAACCACCCTCTAACCAGAACAAAGGTGGCATCCTCAAAGGACTTTGAAAATGTACCTGAAGGTGGTTGTACTCTGGCCTGTGAAGCTCGTCTTAAATGTGGTCATATGTGTAGAATGCCATGTCATCCGACAGATAGGAAGCATGAGAACTACAAATGCATGCAACCATGTACAAAGATCATTTGTAGGGCTGGTCATCGATGTTCTCAACGCTGCTTCAACAAGTGTGACAAGATGTGCACCCAAAAAGACCTGAGAAAACTTCCCTGTGGCCATATGCAACTCGTAATGTGCTATCAACACTCAGCAGATGTCACATGTGAACACCCATGTCCTCTAAAGCTACCATGTGGCCATTCATGCAAGTCTTCCTGTGGAAAAACGTGTACTGTGGCATGTGAAGAGCTTGTTATCAGGTCTTCATGGCCTTGCAAACATAGAGTTCGCGCCAAATGCTCTGCTGGTCCCGAATCATGCCCGGAAAGATGCAATGCCCTTCTAAGCTGTGACCACAGATGTAGTGGGACCTGCGGCTCCTGTTACCGTGGTCGACTGCACGTAATGTGTCGCCAGAAGTGTGATCGTACACTTGTATGTGGTCACCCATGCAAAGAGACATGCGCGACCAACTGCCCTCCATGCGGTCGCATATGTCAGAATCGATGCATACACAGCCGCTGCAGGAAGAAGTGTGGCGAACCATGTGTTCCATGTGCAGAGATATGCCCATGGAGGTGTAAGCATTTCCAATGCCGGAAGAAATGCGGAGAGCCCTGTGACAGACGTCCTTGTATGTACCCTTGTGACAAAATGCTGAAGTGCAATCATCCTTGTATCGGCGTATGCGGAGAGCCCTGCCCTAAACTGTGCCGAATCTGTAACAAAGATGAAGTTACGGAGATCTTCTTCGGAGATGAGGATGAGCCACATGCTCGGTGAGTTAATTAATCGACTGCTTTGATTTTCTTTTTACCCTTCAACGTGATGATACTTTGAAAGATAAATCCTACACACAGTCGTTGGTTTATATTCACATAAAGTACAAGACACAATATTTAACCAAAAACATCTTGTTTCAAAATGACACTAATTCTATACTTTTCAAACCTGTGACACGGTGAAATGGTTTATATGTATTTTGTTTCGTTTTCTTGAGTAGATGTTCTAATACAGTGACTGCTTGATAAATGGCAAATGTAATGAAATGAAATACACAAAACTGTCATCGAAGCAGAATTTGATATTTACTCGGTGTTATCCTTGTCAGAGGATACGCATGGACAACCTTTCAGGCAGAAGATTGATAAAGGAGGGAAGTAGAGAAAACTGAGGGAAATCTACTTTGTGCAGATATCAGTAGCAGTGCAATGAAGAGAAAGGGGAAAGAGTATCAACTGTGAGCTTCAATATCAAGCGAGGTTTTAAGGAGGGGATCCCTATTTGCTCTGTGCTCTTGTAAGAAACATTGAGACAACTAATAAAAAAAAAACCCGCAAAAGTATTGCATTGTGGTCTCTCACACTTTCAAGAACGCAGATTCTGTGAATTGTGTGCGTTAAGAAAAAAGGCCCTGGGAAGTGTCTTAAGTGAGAGCCATAGACTGGTCCAGCACGAGATTACGCTTCAGTTTACCCCTATAGTGACTTGTAAGAGAAAAATATATTCTCCGGATGATGATAATTTGCTTGCGCATGATAAAGAAAAATTCGATTACACATTTTGTGCATTCAACTTAATTTTTCATTTCTTCACTTTTTGATAGTTTGATTATATCATGTGTTATAATTGATTTAATTGGTGGTTTGTTTTTCACATTTTGTGCACACTCTCGCATTTTTTTTATCCGTATCTTCGTAGCAGCAGTAAAATGTTGACTTTTTCGTTATTTGTTTTACTTTAAAGATTTTCATTAGTCTGAAAAGGAAAGTCGGGTGCAACTAGGAATCTGTTTAAACTGTGGTTTCCAGTCTTCAGATATTGCCATTGAAATCAGCCCTGCTTAAGTTCTTAGACATTACGGCATACTGTATATATCTGTTCATGTGAAATGAACGTAATTCTACAATTACGATAAGTTATGACATTCGCTGAGTATTTGTTGAATGTCATAGATAATCGAAGACATATTATATTCGACCTGTAATCCATCAGGATCGTGTCTTTTCAATGATAGCTGTCAATTGTGAGAATCACCCTCAAAAGCATTTGCGCCCAGCCCATACTCGTAGGTCTTGAAGTAACAGGAAGGAAATGTGCTTACGCGTTGTCTAGGTTCGTTGAATTGGAAGACTGTGGTCACGTGATCGAAGTTAAAGGACTTGACCGCTGGATGACGCAGGACAGTGATACCGCCGGAGATGCTGTTAGTATTCAGGTAAATTGGAGATTGCACATAACGGAAATTGGATGAATAACAATGTATTATTATAAACCATTAACATACTTGTTCCATGCAGTCCCATGAATATCGTTATTGTTGATTGAAATATTACCTCACACGGTCAGGTATACAGACAGATACTCTTTCACAAGAAAGGGAAAATTGAGGATGAAACAGAGATTGTCAGTATGGCAGAAATTCACGAAAGTTAGGTGATGCACCATGATATCTAAATGGTACTTGATCATTCAAGGTAAGAATTAATAGGAGAGCATAATACTCCTTTCCACAAAAGAGGAGTTTTGGACTTGCTGATGGTTATCAATGTATGTACTAAGATGTGCTTGCATTCGCATAGAACATCTGGTTCGAAAATAGTTCTGGCTGTGTACCACTTCCATACCAAATATAAATGTTAGTCGCTTTCATCTTAATGGTTCGGCAAACCATTAAGATAAAAGCGACTAACATTATATTTTCTTACATATTCATGCAGATGAATATATTATGTATGAGATTTAATATAAAAAGAATCAGGAGATATTGAGATTGCATATTCCAACACAATGAAATCAGGCACTTATTAACAGGCCAGTCAGTTGTAGTGATTGAAATTTACATTACTTCGAGGACAGAATTTTCGTACATCCTATCAGGAACTCTTTTGGTCTGTTTCCTTGTTTCTTTGGCAGATATGAGTACAACGAATGATGTCCTCTAAATTTCTGTTAGTACTTGTGTTTTTACATTGCAATGTGTAAAATGAATCACACACGTTTGAAGAAAATGTTCTAAAAGTATTCTTCACTAAATGTTAACATATACTGAGTCTTTCAAGTGAATTCATTGTACATGATGATATGTTTATTTCCTATATTTCTTTCCTATTATAGCATTCATGAAGTAACTTAAACAGAAATTTTAATAACAGCATCAACGATTGAAATTAGCAAATTTCATCTGGGACAGCAATGCTATTCGTCAAATCTGATAGTGAAAACAATTCCAACCTACATCATTGTAAGTGTTCCTATTCTTTGTTTTGGTTCTAACAGCTGAAGGGTTGTCCACGATGCAAGACACCAGTCAGGCGCAATTTGCGTTATGGTAATGCAATTAAACAAGCTCTGAACGACGTCGAAGCTGTGAAACGGAAGACTTTCGGTGACAAACAAAACATCGAGTTCACTCGTGAACAACTCGAGCGCGATCTTACATTAGAGACTGAGGTGATGAGCATGTTGGCCATTGCAAAAGAAGAGAGACTCTTCCCCCGGAAAGAGGACGCTCGGCATTTCCTCAAATCCGTGGATGAGACCTCCAGTCTGAGCTGGGATCAAGTCAATTCCGTGAAGAACAGAGTTGTCGTTTTGAAGGAGCTGAGAGAGATTGAGAAGAAACTTAACTTGCTTCATTTGCCAGCCGACGAAAAGGAACTGGCTGCATCACTGAGAGCAGATCTGGCTGCAATGAAGGTTTGGCTCTGCCGAGGGGATATCACGAGAATGTCGCCACAACAAGTAACAGACGCAAACAGCGAAGCCACGAGGGGCCACTTAGGTCTACAATTGCTCACTTTAGTGACGACCAAACCTACGGCACGTACGAAGGCTGCGGAGGAGGTGAAAGAAGTGAAACACGTGTTGCTTGCCGACACATATCTGACTAAGGAGGCACTAGATGACACAAAGAAGCTCCTGAAAGTCATTGCCACCAAATCTGATGGACTTGGCATCACTGAAGCTGAACGGAGAGAAATCGTCTCTGCCTTAGCGTTGCAAAAGGGGCACTGGTTCAAGTGTCCACAGGGCCATATTTACGCCATTGGGGATTGCGGTGGGGCGACGGTTGAAAGCACTTGTCCAGAATGTGGAAGCAAAATCGGAGGGGCGAATCACAGACTGAGAGATGACAACAGGCTTGCATCAGAAATGGACGGGGCTCGCCATGCAGCATGGTCCGAGCAGGCAAACATGGCAAATTTTGACCTGCGCGACCTCATGTTATAGCTGTGATAACGATTCTTGAAGAAGAGACATATAAATGACTCGATGTCAATATAGGACGGGACCCAAAAGGCAAAGCATGGACTTGTGATGCATCTGCAAATCTTTAAATCAAATGGAATATTTGATATGATAACAAAAAGAAATTAAATGAAATATAATTGTGTTTTTTGTTGATGTCCTTAATGCAGAAGTCATTTTGATGGGCTTGCTGAAGATGGAATCTGTCGAGACAACTGTGTTTTTTGTTGTTGTTCCTGAATAGCATAATATGTTCGTATATAATATATTTATTATGATAAAATTGTTACTACATTCCCTTTGTCAAGAGCATTCTGCTGCCTTTTAAGACCTAAAGGGGACCGTGAGATGTTGAATACGATTATTGCCTTCAGTTATCACATCATGAAAATGTTACAAGAAACTGTGTGTGTTTACTAATTCTTCTAACCTCATGATTATGTATTGTATAATGAGTGTAGAGGAAAGATTGGCTTATCTGTATGTTATATCAGATTTACACTGTCTTTACTGACAGTTTATTCCTTCTTACAGTGTCAAAGCAGGAAATCATATGGCTGTGCTGATATCATTCGTATAGCGCATCTATAAGTCTAACATAGGCAAATGAGCGTAATGCTAACGAAAGCTCAATAGAAGAGTCTATAAGTGAAACTTCATGCGTGTACAGTGAGTCGCGTCTCGTTAGGAACGATCTGTGCTATGCTAAGGAACGAGGAGTGCATTTTATACAAGGTCTTTCTGTACGTGTGCTTGTGCGTGTGCGTGTGCGTGTTGCCAGTTACGAACAATGTGCAAGACCTTTATGGAGGATATACCTGTCAATACAGGGTTTAATCTTAACTATATTCAATTGTACTCTCTGTGCCTTGCAATTTATCCTAGACAGCCATGCCTGGTCTGTCTTGTTGTTGTAGCGTTGTTATATATGGTACTATTAAAATACCAGTGATTTTTCATAGCTCCTTTCAAGTATATACCGAGAACCTTTGCAATTCGTGTACTTCTTCAATCCCTACAATAAAGAACAGAATGCTGTTACCTGTACGGTTTCATCAGCTGTCTCATGATGATTGGAAGTTTGTAAAGATGATCTGTCCCTTGTACCTAGCCAAACTTCCATGTTGTATACTTGCTTGCTTTACAATTGATACTCTTTCATGACGAAGCTGTCTCTCTTTACAACTGCATATTCAACACCAATTTGTTTCAGTTCTCTCATATTGCATAATACGTGGCATACAGACCAGAAATCTGTTAAGTTAAAAAGAGTTCCGAAATGTAGGAAAATACTTACGCAAATAGCCTAAAAACTGAACTGACAGTAGGGAATTGACGTGTATGCTTAAATTGGTTGAAGCTACTCTACATTTAAAAGTGAAATGAACTATTGAGCTATTCGTCGGTTATTAAGTTGTCTTATTTGACTTTGCGTCATGCAAATAGCATACTTATGATTTTATGCCCCATACTTCAAGGGCTCCCTGACAGTATTTTGTGCTATAATCTCACAAAATGTAACTTTATCTGACACCTTTTCTGTAATGCGTATTATGTATTTTTCGTTGCGATGCACAGGTAGCCTAGTGTTTCTTGTATAATATCCTGTGCATAAATTATGCTAACAGTAAGTGAGCATTTATCACAGGACTCCAGTGAAAAGAATGTGAAAATTGTATGTACAAGTATTGATCATAGGTATACAAAAGACGCAAACATAGATAATGTTTTGGTATTGCGTTGTACATGTTACTTGCTGACAATCCATAGAATCTGATGTATTATGTCATACTCATAGACGCAAATGGTAATAGTACTTCAGATTTTCCTAGAACGTACAACAGTGAACAGATTATTAGTGCTTTTTATTTCTTCATTGATTCACTTGTGATATAACCTTCCTGAAGCAGCATCGTCAAAGTGAGAGATGTGTTTCAACCGTGGAAATATTTACAGATCTGTTGGATCTGGTCACCATGACAAAATCGCTAAGTGAACTTACACATCCCTTACCTTGTTTGCACACCACATATGCCTTGCTATCGTTTATTGTACGTATCACAGTATGATTGTCATTGAGGTGAAACAACCACTATATACCCTGGCTAAATGAAGGAAATGAGTGGCTGGAAATAGATTTAGTCCTTCGTAACGATGAAAGAAAGGTGTGTGCCAAATATTTTACATTGTATATATCAATAATGCGTCGTTGTGCAATTCATGGAACCCAATTATACCAGAGCATGTTCATTATAGTGTACATTTTTATGGGTTTATTCCATCTGTTCGGATACAACGAAAGTCCAGATATAAAGAGATAAATAATGTAGCCGGCACCGACAGTCTCGTTATAATGGGATTACACTGTATTATGACATACATTACAACATGATGTAAATTGAAATGGTCTAACTGTGCCTGGGATGAATGATGACTTGATTTTTACACGTTTGTTATGAAATTTAGCTTAGTTCGTGGCTATAAAAATGTCTATATACGTTGCATAAACTCATTCTTAATGTTAGAGTGTACTTAAGAAGTAAGACCAACACATTAGTTGTGATAGGGATTTTACACTGATGATTCAACGAATTAATAGTACAAGAGCAATGATGAGCGCCAAATGTGACTATCTTTATGAAGCATATGCTATACATGTATAGGAGAAGAGATAAGCATGTTAACACTTCATGCGCCACCTCCTATCTTTCGCATTTGCCGTTCTAAAAAAGTTGAAACCCCTTTGCTCGCCTGCGCTCCATGTTATGATTTATTTTTCTTGAAAGTTTGGTGTTTTCTACTGTTCAAACTTATCTCAATGCCTTCTGATTTCAGGGCACTTATGATAGAGACTATACTTTGTTTTTAATTTGCAGTTTTAGCCAAAAAAAAAAAAAGATACTGCAAGAAATTGATATCGTCAGATATGAAAAATATGGAGATGTGAGTTGCGGCGTGCAGCGTTTTTAAACACATCGAATACTGTCAATGGAAAGAAACTTAGAATGAATGTAGGTACAGTGTATATTTGTTTAGAAAGTCATGTTAGTTTCGTCGTTATTCTGATGTACGTTTCTATTATTTTGAATTTTGTAATTTTAGCCTCGCACGGTGAAGCAGTTGACGGTATAAAGGCATGATTAAATTAGTAATCATGCCCAGAGCAAGAGAAAGGAAAAATGTCACCTATTATGGTAGGGTCATTCGCTCTGTGGTAGATAGCGTTATACCCAAAGAATCAGAGAAAAACGTATAATATACATTATATTTGAAAAGTGAAATTTTTTTCTGAACTTTCACTTTGCAGTGTTTTCTAGTTCCTTTCCTGTTTGTGCAGTTTGCTTCTTTTTCATTTTACATGAATATCGAAACTATTATTTACAGCTCTGACAAGGCTTTAAAATTCATTGCACTTTTAATCCGCGAACAGAGCTCGCTATCGTTGAGCATGTATTTTAGCACTCCGCGAGGAAGATTTTTTTTTTCTCAAATCAGGCTTCTCCTTTGATATTGTGGTACAGTACTTATTTCAAATTCCTACTGAACCAAGCCAGAGTACGGTTTTTTTTTTAATGTTTATCAATTGTTTATTGTAAGTTTGAAATTAGAGTAATATTGCAATGACTGCTTATGATTTTTATGTTCGTTTAGTTCGATTAAATTTGAATGATTTGGAAAGCAGTTTTCCTGAATTATCATTCTAACTTATTTCACCAATAATCATCCCCCCCCCAAAAAAAAATGCAAGTTATGTGGTTGAAACGGTCAAACCAATAGGTAATAGATACAACATGATTGATGTGAATATAAAAGAATGAAAAAGAATGAATTTAAATGATAAGTGATAGAATTGAAGGTTTTGAAAAGCTTTTAATTCCTTTCCATGATTATGGTATGAGTGAAGAAACAAATGGGGGTTGTATATATACACACGAATAGAATTATATACAATGTATATACATAATTATAATCATAATATGTATATATATATATATATATATATATATATATATATATATATATATATATTTGATGTTCCAACACCAATTTCTAGTTGTAACGGGTAACTATGCCACCGCTAATGTCGAGCCTGTGAATATATATATAAATATATATATATAGATATATATATATATATATATATATATATATATATACATATATTGGTGTTGGAAGATCAAATTTATCTTTCGGTGGCCCGATCGGGAAACAAACATTCAAAATAGATTGTTACTTTTCCTTATATGTCGGGCCATTACATATCTTTTTTTTTTTTCGGGCCACCAAAACTTCAGAACTGGCCTCCAGATCAAGAAGTATGTGTCGAGACCTGTATTATATTTATGTACATGTAAAATGTGTGGAACATATAATGCGCGCGCATGTGTGTCTATGTGTGTGCGTGTGTGTGTGTGCGTGTGTGTGTGTGTGTGTGTGTGTGTGTTTGGGTGGATGGGAATACGTTTTAGATACATGTTGGTCCATTTGCAGTCGGAAAAGTAAGAAATCCGATCGGTCATTTTTATGTAATACACGGGTACATATCTTCTTTCTATATATCACTTTCTCTTTTTCTTCTTCTCACGGGTTGGCAAAGTAGTTTCCTGTGCCAAAGGTCGCTGGAAGGAGCGTTCATTTCTTGTTTAAAGAGAATTTTACACCTTGGGTTGCTTAGTAAGATGAAGATAAAATAGTTTTGTTTCGCAATGTGATTACTGCTTGGTACTTTGCTCTTTTTGACAGGCACCGCGTGCATGATACTCAAGGTAACTTCTAAAGGAGATGGAGTTTGGTGCGTCTGTATGGATATGTGTCTAACCTAGTATGAGTTGATTTTCACACAATTTGAAATTGTTTGCAATACCAGCTCAGTAACCATGTTGCATCATTGAAAGACACATAATGAATATGTATCCCTGCTAACGTATACAAAGTGATATCATAGGCAGCGCCTGATTGACAACCTGTCACTACCATGGCTACTGAATGTCACAAGCATTCCAGTTCAATTCTTTTGACATGATGAATATTCATTGTCTAATCCTAGTAATTTTCACTTTTTACAGGTATTTGTATAATGCAAAATTATGTTGAGTACGTCTTGGTTCAAGGAAAAATTAATCGCGTGGACGACCGATATGAATAGGCGGGGTCATGCGTAGCCTCAGATAAGTTTCAATTATGGATGAGATTGGAGTATCATGACCTTCTGAATCATGTAAACTCGATTAGAATCCACTTGCTTCTATCTCCTTCATTATCTGGGATTGGATAGAAATGATTTAACATAGCGCCAATGATAGAAGCTTATTCATTTTAAAGAGTTACACGTTCATGCAAATGCATGTATTTGGGCAGGTTGTACTTTTTATGTTGTTTCAAGTCTCTGTATGAATCAAAGTTCGTTTGAATTGTTACGTACCTATATTGTGCTGTCTCATGAGAACATCTTATTATTCATGCATGTACTCTTAAGCATGCACTTGCGTGTCGTTCTGTTTGTCAGTCTATCTCTATTGCTCTGTCCAGAAGGACCTATATTTCATACAAGCTTCTTAACTTTCCAGCAGGCACGATAGGTTTTCCCCACTATAAGGTTCGTTACATAAAGCCAGTTGCATTCAATTCAATTTCAACTCATTTCATTTCAATTTTATTCAGCCATTCAGTAAAAAACATTCGTTTATACATATAAACAAAAATATGCATGTAATTATATCGGAAAGTCAATGTGCATTGACACATTATATATTATGCTACTGTCCCCGCATTTTGATATCATATTGAACATTATGCAGAACTACAATTACAATGTATTAATCAGGTTGTGTATTTGCTCTTAATATCTGGTAATAATTATCTATACTTCTCATTTGTTGTTAAAATTGTATTAATGTGCATTACTCATAACCAGTTATGTCTGACAATTTGTGAGTTCAGTCTGTGTCATGCTTATATATGTTCGTGGAAAGAAAAATGGGAATAGGACTGATATGAATGATGAAATTAGGAGAATCCACTAACTAAGAGTTACAACAGATGCGTAAATGCTTAAAGACTGAAGGAATCTGGATGTGTTTTATTGATAATAGACAGCAGTCAGATTTACCAAGATCACAGACGAAAATGGATATAATGAGAAGGATCTGGGAAAAAGTATATATCACTGTAAAATCTTGTAAATCTTACTCAAATGTGTCTCAATAGTAATAACGATAATAACTTTATATGACAAACTATTATAATCTCGGCATTCACGAGCAAGCAAGCCACATTTCGAGTGTGTGCGTGATTTGTTTTTGTGTTGTTGTTGGGTTTTTTTTTAATGTGTGTGGGTGTATGGGTTATTGCCTCTTGTGCGTCACACTGTGACAACGAACACCACCGATTGCTTCACTCATGGCTTTTGGCAGTGTTTGAGAAAAACAAATTGCGCAATTTGCCCTTCGCAGTTACAGATCGTAGTACATGTATTCAACCCTCACCCATTAGATCTATCTGTACCGACACGTACACCTACCGTCAGTGATGACAAAGCTCCTAGCCATTGCTGATTGCAGCTCTAAAGCAATAATACATTTTGTATAGTGTTCAAGACATGCCGGAACTGAGGACATCCAGTCTATACAGAGGTAAGTCTAAATCTTAGTATTTTCTTGTCAGAAGGGCTGAGATTATTTTGTATGGAAACATAAATCTACTATCTTCCCATTTGATTTAATTGATGAACTTTGAATAATGTTAATTAATGTTTAAATTAATGTTAATCTTTTTGAGGTACTAATACCGGATCAACCAGATTTATTTACCAATGATATTATATGCGAATTAGACTAAGAACGATTCTCCATCTCCCGTTTGGTTTCTTTTGTATGAATGTAAGAATATTTTGATTTGATTTGATTTGATTTATTCATTCCTGTATTATCATTGAACATTTTAGCTTCTTGACAATCTGAAACATTCATTCTAATGAATAATGATAATCATATTCTCGTTCTGTGTATAATTTTAGATAGACGTGTGTGTTTGAATCCAACTTGTTTCCACAATTTCCAAGGTTGATATAATGGACCACACCAGAGGTCGCCACAGAGGTGGCAGAGGAAGAGGTGGACGTGGGGCGTACCGAGGCGAAAGGGAGTGGAGACGTGAAGACAGGGGTGAAGGAATGGGGCGTGGCTTCGAACGTGGTGACGCTCGAGGAGCTGACCAAGCCCAAGGAGACAGGTGAGCTCTATTAATGGTGTTTGAGTTATTGTCGCATGAATTGTACTAACGATGAAATAATACTATAGAAATGATGAGGACACCAGCAATCTTAATGCAAAATAACTGAAAAAAAAGTATTACATTAATGGACATAAAGATAATGATTAGGCTTGGATAAGTCATACATGCACGTATTATCGCCGATACCATATCAACCCATGCTGGTGCAAGTATCCCGCTTTCGTGGTAGCAAGATGACAGTCGTGATAATAGTGATGATAGTATAGATGATAATGACATTACTGGTGATAGGATGGCGGGGTTGTATAGCATTTACGGTACCCAATTCGCGTAAGCAATATTGATGTTGATATGTTGATAGAGAATCTGTCATCACTATAAGTAATCCGAACAGAAATTGTGCCAAAAGATCAAATTGCAATCAATACTAGAAGTAAAGATGATAGTAGTTATGATACTGGCGTTATGTAAATTGCCTCAAATACATTTTAAGAGACATTGCTTTTGAGAATTCGTCTCGTAACGATGATAACGTTAATTCACCTCTACTTACAACATGATTTTCCCTCTGTCAAAAAGTAAAGAGTTACGATATCGCATTGGCTTCTTGTTTCAGCTCCATTCAGCAGTTCAGAGCCTCAGCTGACCTGTCCTTCATGCCCATGACATGAAACCTTTTGCCGTAGTTTTGCCTTATGATCTAAGCTCATGTCAAATATGTCTATCGGTTCGTAATAATGTGGTTACATTGTACTTTCATAAGCTGTCAGACATTTTATATTCTTTAAATGCCGACAGATTCCTAGATCATTTTCCCGTGATAAACATAATACCTCACCTATAAGGAATGATTCACGCATGGGTATAGTTTTCATTATTATTTCATTTCTATTTCATTTCATTTCATTCATTTCATTCATTTCATTCCATTTCATTCATTTCATTTCATTTTATCGTTTAATTTTATTGCTTCTCTCTAGACTGTCGTGTCCGCAGTCGATGTTTAAAACTATGATAATATGATTTTTAAAACGGACGCGAAATTGGGAGGCAATTATACAAATAAAACGGGCTTTATCTGCTGCTGTGTAATATGAGTTGTATATGCTTTTCTTTATTTATTTGTATTAGTGCCAACTGGACAAGAACGGTGAAACCACTGGGTTACAAGACAATAGAGTCACTGTTGGAAAAGGACCCTGATGAAGCAGCCGTTCAGCTTAGTTCTCTAAAGAAAGGACTTGAGAAACTGCTGCACATGGACGACATAAGATACGACGTTGTGGCGCTCCTGTTCCAAGTGTTGAATCACGTTTTACAGGCACATCGAGCGACACAAACAATCAATATGCTTATTGACATGTTGGGAAGGTCCCCGTTTCTGACCAAGCACCTACCGCTACATCTCATCGCGATGAGAAGAGAGCGAGACAAGAATAAACTAAGGAAGATACCGAGATGTATACAAGACATCGCCAAAGTGCTTTGTGAGATTCATCAACGCCGCCCAACTTACCGGAGCAACTTAAGTGTATCATCAACTCTCCTTGAAGATGTCATAGGATACACTGAGCAGAAAGGCATCATAGTAGATGACGATATTCGAAGGGATGTGAACGTCCTGAAAGAATTCCAAGCCACAATTGATAAGGAGAGGGAAGATAGAGCCAGAGGTCCCGTCGAGCCTTCTGAACCACCGCCGGATGATTTTCGCGATATCAGCGTACTTCCTAAGTCAGAAGAACTTACAGATATATCTGTCCGTCCGTACTTGCGAGCAAACATTCAAAAGGGTAAATACGACGACGCGGATCATTATCTGGATGTGCAGTTTCGGCTCCTTCGTGAAGACTTCATATATCCCCTCAGGGAAGGGATCATTGAATACAAAAAGGAGACATCACGACCTGGAAAGCGCAGCAAACGACTTCAGGACATTCGCATATACCATGATGTTACACTAGAGGAGCCTGTGTACACGCAAACTGGGGTCATGTTTCGAATGCACTTTGATGAGTCAAGACTAAAAGGCATTCGTTGGCAGGCCTCGAAGCGACTGATCTTCGGATCACTTGTAATTCTGACACCAGATGATTTCAAGACTCTCATCTTTGGGACAATTGCCAACAGATCACCTCAGGATCTGGAAAATGGTTTGGTAGATATAAAGCTTGAGCGTGACGAGGAAATCGTGGAGATTTTCTCCGATAAAACTTTCGTGATGGCTGAGTCTTCCGCTTACTTTGAGGCATACAGACACGTCCTCAAAGGACTTCAAAATGTCTCGGAAGAGACCCTCCCGCTCCCTGACTATATCCTTTCCGTCTCAAGCACAGTTCGTCCTCCAGCCTACATTGGCCAAGACAGAACAACTGAATATGACCTATCGCCACTTGTGTCTGATTCAATCCCAAACGCTAATGCAATCAAGAGAAGACTGAAAGCATCAAAGATCCTGGATAATCGTGACTGGCAGAGAGTTGTAAACACAGGCTTGGATGAATCACAACTTCAGGCAGTGAAAGCGGCTCTCACTCAAGAAATGGCTGTAATACAAGGACCCCCGGGAACAGGAAAGACGTACATAGGACTTAAAATTGTCCACACGTTACTTGAAAACAAGAGCATTTGGATTGAACACCAACTGCTTGATGGCCAAAGGAGTCGTTCAAACCGACCGATTCTTCTGGTATGTTACACAAACCATGCCCTGGATCAATTTTTGGAAGGAGTTGTAGAATACAACTGCGAGGGAATTGTACGCGTGGGCGGTAGAAGTTCAAGTGAAGCTTTGAAACGATTCAATTTGAATTCTTTGAGAAGCTCCAAACTGCGGGAAGAAATGCCACGTCACGTTCGACGGCGAATTGGCGAAGTGCGAGGGGAGATCGAATGCCTTGGTAGGGAAATCAAAAGTTCACAAGACAAAATGAATGCAGCCAAAAAGGGGCTTCTTCACGAGAGAGTTCTGTTGCCCTACATGGATGAAAGTCACTACAGAAGCCTCACGTTCGGAAATTTCTCACAAGGGTATGGTGCATCTCGGCTTGTCGATTGGCTTTTGTTCGATATGAATCTTAATTTTGGCAATGAACAACTTCCAGGTGGAGGAGGCGAACCTCTAGGAGACGAAGCCGAGCCCATCGATGCAGAAATGGCAGATGAGGATGATGAGGGTGAATTCAACATTCTTGAAGAAGCTGACATCCTCGAAGAAATGAGGATCCTGGACATAGACGATCCCCAACCGAACGTGACGTTGAGCGATACTGACAATGAGGACGATTCACTGGCTTTCCACTTGAACGATCTCGATAACATTCATCAAGCAGACGGATGGCAATTTGACCGCCGTACTCAACGACAGAGAAAGCAAGAGCTACAAAAAAATCTCCGGGGTACTGAAAAAATGACTGACGATGAGGCGAGGAGGATTACCAATGTGTGGAACATCCGCGAGAGTAGAAATCGTTGGCGGCTTTATCGCTACTGGATCCATAGGTATCGACAAGAATCGCAAAGGATGTTGATTCACAGGCAGCGAGAGTTCTCCGACCTTTGTCAAGAGCTAAGAGAAGCTCGCAGCCAAGAGGACTTTGAAATCCTTCGTCATGCTGCTGTGATAGGCATGACAACGACGGGAGCAGCCAGGTGTCATACTCTCCTCCAGCGCATTAAGCCACGCATCGTTATTGTGGAAGAAGCAGCAGAAGTCCTAGAGGCCCATATCATAACAGCCCTGACGGAATCTTGCCAGCATCTTGTCTTGATTGGAGATCACCAACAGCTGCGGCCCAATCCAACTGTGTACAAACTAGCCAGAGAGTATCATCTTGACATTTCTCTCTTTGAGCGGATGATTAAGAATGAGTTTCCATGTCAACGACTAAACTTACAGCATAGAATGAGGCCGGAAATTTCTCGGCTAATGAAGCTGCATAAATTGTATCCAAACCTAGAAGATCATGAATCCGTTATGCACCTGGAGGATATCGAAGGGGCGACCAAGAACATATTCTTCATTCAGCATGAGGAAGCTGAAGACTCAAACGATGAAACGAGGAGCCACGCAAACATTCACGAGGCAAAGTTCATGATGGCACTCTGTCGATATCTCCTTCAACAAGGATATCTACCAGAACAAATCACCATTCTGACAACGTACACAGGCCAACTGTTTAATTTCAAACGGCAGACTTCGCGTAATGATTTCAAAGGTGTAAGGGTAGCTACCGTTGACAACTATCAAGGTGAAGAAAATGACATTATCCTCTTGTCCCTTGTTCGAAGCAACAAAGAGGGTAGTGCTGGTTTCCTTACAACCGAGAACCGAATCTGTGTAGCACTATCCAGAGCGAGGAAAGGTCTGTATTGTATCGGAAATTTCAAGCTTCTTGCAGAGCAATGCAAACAAGGGAGGGGTCTGTGGACAGACATCGTCAAGTGTCTCCAAATGACAGGCAGCATTGGAAAGGCTTTGCAGTTGCAATGCAAAAACCATCCTCAAACCAGAACGCAGGTGGCATCCTCAAAGGATTTTGAAAATGTACCTGAAGGTGGTTGTACTCTGCCCTGTGAAGCACGTCTTAAATGTGGTCACATGTGTAGAATGCCATGTCATCCGACAGATAGGAAGCATGAGAACTACAAATGCATGCAACCATGCACAAAGATCATTTGTAGGGCTGGTCATCGATGTTCTCAACGCTGCTTCAACAAGTGTGACAAGATGTGCACCCAAAAAGACCTCAGAAAACTTTCCTGTGGCCATATGCAACTCGTAATGTATCGGCGTATGCGGAGAGCCTTGCCCTAAACTGTGCCGAATCTGTAACAGAGATGAAGTTACGGAGATCTTCTTCGGAGATGAGGATGAGCCAGATGCTCGGTGAGTTGATTAATCGACTGCTTTGATGTTCTTTTTACCCTTCAACGTGATGATACTTTGAAAGATAAATCCTACAAACAGTCGTTGGTTAAAATTCACAGTAAAGTACAAGACACAATATTTAACCAAAAACAAGTTGTTTCAAACGGACACAACTTTTATACTTTTCAAACCTGAGACACGGTTAAATTTTTTATATTTTTTTTTGTTTCGTTTTCTTGAGTAGATGGTCTAACACAGTGACTGCTTGATAAACTCGGTGTTGTCCTTGTCAGAGGATACGCGGGGACAACTTTTCGGGTAGAAAACGTTTAAGACTGATAAAGGAGGGAAGTAGAGAAAACTGAGGGAAATCTACTTTGTGCAGATATCAGCAGCAGTGCAATGAAGAGAAAGGGGAAAGAGTATCAACTGTGAGCTTCAATATCAAGCGAGGTTTTAAGGAGGGGATCCTTATTTGCTCAGAGAACAAATATATCTTACGAATGATAACAATCTGCTTGTGCATGATAAAGAAAAATTCGAATACAGATTTTGTGCTTTCGATTTAATTTTTCATTTCTTCACTTTGTGACAGTTTGATTATATCATGTGTTATATTTGATATAATTGGTGTTTTCTGTTACATTTCGTGCTCGCTCTAGTAAACTTTTTTTTTCTTTTTATGTATATCTTCGTATTTAATCCAGCAGCAGTAAAATGTTAATTTTTTCGTTATTATTATACTTTAAGGATATTCATTGGTCTGAAAAGGAAAGTCGGGTGCAACTAGGAATCTGTTCAAACTATGGTTTTCAGTCTTCAGATTTTGCCAGTTGATGTGGAAGCGGCTCTGCTTAGGTTATTCGACATTACGACGTACTGTAACATATCTGTTCATGTAAAATGAACATAACTCTACAATTGCGATAAATTATGACATTCGCTGAGTATTTGTTAAGTTTCATAAATAATCGAAGACATAATTATATTATTCCTGTAATCCATCAGGATTGTGTAATTTCAATGATAGCTGTCAATTGTGAGAATCACCCTCAAAGGTATTTGCGCCCAGTCCATACTCGTAAGTCTTGAAGTAACAGGAAGGAAATGTGCTTACGCATTGCATAGGTTCATTGAATTGGAGGACTGTGGTCACGTGATCGAAGTTGAAGGACTTGACCATTGGATGACGCAGGCCAGTGACACCGACGGTGATGCTGTTAGTATTCAGGTAAACTGGAGATTGCACATAACGAGAATTGGATGAATAGCAATATATTACAAGCCATTAACATATACTTGTTTCGTGCAATCCCATGAATATCCGTATTGCTTATTGAAATATTGCCTTATACGGTCAGGCAAACGGACGGATACCCTATCACAAGAAAAGGAAAATAGAAGATGAGATGGAGTTTTTAGTATGACAGAAATTCACGAAAGTTAGGTAATGCACCATGATATCTAAAATGGTACTCGATCATTCTAGATAAGAATAAATAGGAGAGCATAATACTCCTTTCCATACAAAAAAAAAAAAAAGGATTTTTGGACTTGCTGATGGTTATCAATGGATGTACTAAGATGTGTTTGCATTCGCATAGAACATTAATATACGGTTCAAAAATAGTTTTAGCCGTATACCACTTCCATACCAAAGCATTAAGATGAAAGCGATTAACATTATATTTTTCATTTATTTACGTAAATGAATACATTTTCGAGATTTACACATAAAAAGAATCGGGAGATATTCAGATTTCATATTCCAACACAATGAAATAGGGCACTTATTAACTGACACTTCAGTCAGTTAAAGTGACAGAATCTTTGTACTCCCAATCAGGAACCCTTTTGGCATGTTTCCTTGTTTCCTGGGCAGACATGATTACGACGTACAATATCCTCTAAATTTCTGTTAGTACATGTGTGTTTACATTGAAATGCGTAAAATGAATCATACACGTCTTAAGAAAATGTTCTAAAAATATTCTTCACTAAATGTTAACTTATACTGAGTCTTTCCAGTGAATTCATTGTACATCATGATATGTTTATTTCCTGTATTTCTTTCCTATTATAGCATTCATGAAGTAACTTAATCAGAAATTGTAACAGCATCAATGACTGAAATTAGCAAAGTTCATCTGGGACAGCAATGCTGTTCGTCAAATCTGAGAGTAAAAACATTTCCAACCTACATCATTGTGCGTGTTCCTATTCTTTGTTTGATTCTGACAGCTGAAGGGTTGTCCACGATGCAAGACACCAGTCAGGCGCAATTTACGTTATGGTAATGCAATCAAACAAGCTCTGAAAGACGTCGAAGCTGTGAAACGGAAGACTTTCGGTGACAAACAAGACATCGAGTTCACTCGCGATCAACTCGAGCGCGATCTTACATCAGAGACTGAGGTGATGAGCATGTTGGCCATTGCAAAAGAAGAGAGACTCTTCCCCCGGAAAGAGGATGCTCGGCACTTCCTCAAATGCGTGGATGAGACCTCCAGTCTGAGGTGGGATCAAGTCAATTCTGTGAAGAACAGAGTTGCTTTTTTGAAGGAGCTGAGGGATATTGAGCAGAAACTTCGTTTGCTTCATTTGCCAGAGGAAGAAAAGGAACTTGCTGCATCACTGAGAGCAGATCTGGCTGTAATCAGGGTTTGGCTCTGCCGAGGGGATATCACGAGAATGTCGCCACAACAAGTAACAGACGCAAACAGCGAAGCCACAAGGGGCCACTTAGCTCTGCAATTGCTCACTTTAGTGACGACCAAACCTACGGCACGTACGAAGGCTGCGGAAGAGGTGAAGGAAGTGAAACACGTGTTGCTTGTCGGGACAAATCTGACTAAGGAGGCACTGGATGACACAAAGAAGCTCTTGAAAATCATTGCCACTAAATCTGATGGACTTGGCATCACTGAAGATGAACGGAGAGAAATCGTCTCCGCCATAGGGTTGCCAAAGGGGCACTGGTTCAAGTGTCCACAGGGCCATGTTTACGCCATTGCGGAATGCGGTGGCGCGATGGTTGAAAGCACCTGCCCGGAATGTGGCTGCACAATTGGAGGTGAGCGTCACAGGCTGAGAGAGGACAACAACCTGGCATCAGAAATGGATGGTGCTCGCTACGCAGCATGGTCCGAGCAGGCAAACATGGAAAATTTTGACCTGCGCGACCTCATGTGAATACTGTGATAACGATTCTTAAAGAAGAGACACATAAATCCAAGACTCGATGCCAAGATAGGACGGAACCCAAAAATCAAAGCATGGACTTGTGACGCACCTGGAAATCTTTAAATCAAATGAAGTATTTGATTTGATAACAAACAGATGTTAAATGAAATATGTGTGTTTTTTGTTGATGTCCTTGATGCAGAAGTCATTTTGATGGGCTTGCTGAAGATGGAATCTGTCGAGACAACTGTGTTTTTTGTTTGTTCCTGAATCGCTTATGTTCGTATATAATATATATAATATAGCTATGTATAATATATGATAAAATTGTTACTACATTCCCTTTGTCAAGAGCATTCTGCTGCCTTTTAAGACCTAAAGGGGACCGTGAGATGTTGAATACAGTTGTTGCCTTCAGTAATCACATCATGAAACTGTTACAAGAAACTGTGTGTGTTTACTAATTCTTTTAACCTCATGATTATGCATTGTATAATGAGTGTAGAGGAAAGATTGGCTTATCTGTATGTTATTACAGATTTACACTGTCTTTACTGACAGTTTATTCCTTCTTACAGTGTCAAAGCAGGAAATCATATGGCTGTGCTGATATCATTCGTATAGCGCATCTATAAGTCTAACATAGGCAAATGAGCGTAATGCCAACGAAAGTTCAATAGAAGAGTCTATAAGTGAAACTTCATGCGTGTACAGTGAGTCGCGTCTCGTTAGGAACTCTTGCTTTTCGGTCTGTGCTATGCTATAAGGAACGAGGAGTGCATTTTATACAAGGTCTTTCTGTACGTGTGCTTGTGCTTGTGCGTGTGCGTGTGCGTGTGCGTGTTGACAGTTATGGATAATGTGCAAGACGTTCATGGAGGATATACCTGTCAATACAGGGTTTAATCTTAACTATATTCAATTGTACACTATGTGCCTTGCAATTTGTCGTAGACAGCCATGCCTGGTCTGTCTTGTTGTTATAACGTTGTTATATATGGTAGTATTAAAATACCAGTGATTTTTCACAACTCCTTTCAAGTATATACCGAGAACCTTTGCGATTCGTGTACTTCTTCAATCCCTAAATAAAGAACAGAATGCTTTTACCTGTACGGTTTCATCAGCTGTCTCATGATGATCGGAAGTTTGTAAAGATGATCTGTCCCTTGTACCTAACCAAACCTCCATGTTGTATATTTGCTTGCTTTACGATTGATACTCTTTCATGACGAAACTGTCTCTCTTTACAACTGCATGTTCAACACCAATTTGTTTCAGTTCTCTCATATTATATAATACGTGGCATACAGACCAGAAATCTGTAAAGTTAAAAAGAGTTCCGAAATGTAGGAAAATGCTTGCGCAAATAGCCTAAAAACTGAACTGACAGTATAGGGAATTGACGTGTATGCCTAAATTGGTAGAAGCCACTATACATTTAAAAGTGAAATGAACTATTGAGCTATTCGTCAGTTATTAAGTTGTCTTATTTGAGTTTGCGTCATGCAAATAGCATACTTATGATTTTATGCTCCATTCTTCAAGGGTCTTGATGGTGTTTTGTGCTATAATCTCACAAAATGTAACTTTATCTGACACCTTTTCTGTAATGCGTATTATGTATTTTTCGTTGCGATGCACAGGTAGCCTAGTGTTTCTTGTATAATATCCTGTGCATAAATCATGCTAACAGTAAGTGAGCATTTATCACAGGACTCCAGTGAAAAGAATGTGAAAATTGTATGTATTAGTATTGATCATAGGTATAACAAAAGACGCAAAAAATAGATGTTTTTGTATTGTGTTGTACATGTTACTTGCTGACAATCCATAGATGCATTATTTCATACTCATAGACGCATATGGTAATAACTAATAGTACTTCAGATTTCCCTAGAACGTACAACTGTGAAAAGATTATCAGTGCTTTTTTATCTCTTCATTGATTTACATGTGATATAGCCTTCATGAAGTAGCATCGTCAAAGTGAGAGATCGTGTTACTACCGTGAAAATAGTCATATATTTCTTGGATCTGGTCACCATGACAAAAGCGTTGTATGAACTTACACATCCCTTACCTTGTTTGCACACCACATATGCCTTGATAATTGTACGTTTCGCAGTTATGATTGTCATTGAGGTGAAACAAGCACTATATACCCTGGCTGAATGAAGGAAATGAGTGGCTGGAAATAGATTTAGTCCATCGTAACGGTGAAGGAAAGGTGTGTGCAAAATATTCTACACTGTATATATCAATACTTTACGTAATTCATGGAACCCAATTATACCAGTGCATAATATTAATTATAGTATACATTTTATAGGTTTATTCCATCTGTTTGTATACAACGAAAGTCCAGATATAAAGAGATATAATGTAGCCGGCACCGACGGTCTCGTTATAATGTGATTACACTGTATTATGACATACATTACCACATGATGTGAAATGAAATGGTGTAACTGTGCCCGGCGTAAATGATTAATAGATTTTTACTCGTTTGTTTGAAATCCAGCCTAGTGCGGGGTTATATACTTATGTCTACGTTGTATAAACTCGTTCTAAATGTTAGAGTGTACTTAAGAAGTACAACCAACCGTACAAATTGGTTGTGATAGGGATTTTACACTGATAATTCAACGAATTAGTAGTACAAGAGCAATGATGAATGCCAAATGTGACTATCTTTAATGAAGCATATACGCTATAGGAGAAGAGATAAGCATGGTAATACTTCATACGCCTCTCCCTCTCTTTCGTATTTGCCGTTCTAAAGAAATTGAAACCACTTTGCTCGCCTGCGCTCCATGTTATGATTTATTTTTCTTGAAGTTTTAGTGTTTTCTACTGGTCAAACTTATATCAATGCCTTCTGTTTTCAGGGCACTTATGATAGAGACTACTTTGTTTTTAATTTGCAGTTTTAGCCACAAAAAAAAAAATGCTGCAAGAAATTGATATCGTAAGATATGAAAAATATGGAGATGTGAGTTTCGGCGTTCACTGTTTTTTTTTCTTTTAACACAAACATAAACAACAAACTTAGAATGAATGTAGGTACAGTGTATATTTGTTTAGAAAGTCATGTTAGTTTCGTCGTTATTCTGATGTACGTTTCTATTATTTTGAATTTTGTAATTTTGGCCTCGCACGGTGAAGCATTTGACGGCATAAAGGTATAATATACATTGGAAATCATGCCCAGAGCAAGAGAAAGGAAAAATGTCACCTATTATGGTAGGGTCTTTCGCTCTCTTTGTGCAGTTTGCTTCTTTTTCATTTTACATGAATATCGAAACTATTATTTACAGCTCTGACAAGGCTTTAAAATTCATTACACTTTTAATCCGAGGACAGAGTTCGTTATCGTTGAGCATGTATTTTAGCACTCCGCGAGTAAGATTTTTTTTTTCTCAAATCAGGCTTCTCCTCTGATATTGTGGTACAGTACTTATTTCAAATTCCGACTGAACCCAGCCAGAGTACGTTTTTTTTTTATGTTTATCAATTGTTTATTGTAAGTTTGAAATTACAGTAATATTGCAATGACTGCTTGTGATTATTATGTTCGTTTAGTTCGATTAAATTTGAATGATTTGGAAAACTGTGTTCCTGTATTATCATTCTAACTTATTTCACCAATAATCATTCCCCCCAAATGCAAGTCATGTGGTTGAAACGGTCAAACCAATATAGGTGATAGATACAACATGATTGATGTGAATATGAAAGAATAAAAAAAATTTAAATGATAAGTGATAGAATTGAAGGTTTTCAAAAGCTTTTAATTCCTTTTTCATAATTATGGTGTGAGTGAAGAAACAAATGGGGGTTGTATATATACACACGAATAGAATTATATACAATGTATATACATAATTATAATCATAATATATTGGTGTTGGAACATCAAATATATATGTATTTATATATATATATATATATATATATATATATATATATATATATATAATATATTTGATGTTCCAACACCAATTTCTAGTTGCAACGGGTAACTATGCCACCGCTAATGTCGAGCCTGTGAATATGTATATATATATATATATATATATATATATATACTCCTAGATGGGTCATTTGGAAGACATTTCCATTTGTTTTATATGCAAATTTGTTATATACATGTTCAATGGCAGTTTACGCAATGGAGACACGAAAATTGTCTCCTTAATGACCAGTTGTCTCCCTAATGAAGACACTTCCCCCCAATGTGTCTCCCTAAGGTGCCATCTAGATATATATATATATATATATATAAAGATATATATATATATATATGTATATATATATATAATTATATATATATATATATATATATATAATATATATACATATATATATATATATATATATATATATATATATATATATATATATATATTGGTGTTGGAACATCAAATTTGTCTTTCGGGAAACTGACATTCAAAATAGATTGTTAATTTTCCTTTTATGTCGGGCCATTACATATCTTTTTTTTTTTCGGGCCACCAAAACTTCAGAACTGGCCTCCAGACCAAGAAGTATGTGTCGAGACCTGCATTATATTTATGTACATGTAAAATGTATGGAACATATAATGCGCGCGCATGTGTGTCTATGTGTGTGCGTGTGTGTGTGTGTGTGTGTACGTGTGTGTGTGTGTGTGTGTGTGTGTGTGTGTGTGTGGGTGGGTGGGTGGGAATACGTTTTAAATACATTTTGGTCCATTTGCAGTCGGAAAAGTAAGAAATCCGATCGGTCATTTTTGTGTAATACACGGGTACATATCTTCTTTCTATATATCACTTTCTCTTTTTCTTCTTCTCACGGGTTGGTAAAGTAGTTTCCTGTGCCAAAGGTCGCTGGAAGGAGCGTTCATTTCTTGTTTGAAGAGAATTTTACACCTTGGGTTGCTTAGTAAGATGAAGATTTTTTTTTTTCAATTGCGTACACTCTCCATTTATGACATTCATTACCTCCAAAGTGCTGTCTTTATGTATAAATTCCATTCCCAAGAACTCCCCACCAACCTGTTAAACATGTTTCGTTTTAATTCGGCTATTCATAGTTATTCAACCAGAACCTCGACAAACGTGCACCCAGAAAATCCAAAAACTGCCCTTGCCCATCGATCCATATACGACATGCCGGTCCTGACATCTGGAATTCTCTTTCTCATGACGTGCGACGGTGCCAATCAAAACATACTTTTAGAAGACTAGTAAAGAATACCCTTCTTTGCAAATATGTTTAAACAATACCATTTGCATGGTTCTTGCCTGCTGTCTTACCCCAGGTTCACAGGTTTATTTTGTCATACGTACACTACGTACATAATAGCAGCGAGTCTTTCTATGTTAGTTGTTACCAGAATTGTCAATCTTGTATACCTTTAACTACCATGATGTAGAGTATCCCTCTCCTTATCTCTTCCTCTCACTTTTCCTTCTTTTTCTCTCCTTCTCTCATCTTCCTATCTATGAACGAATTGAACGCGCATAATACATTTTTTTTTTTGAATGATGTTTATGTACATAATATGTGTACGTTATCCATACTGGACGTCCCAGTCAAGCTTTTCATAACTTATGACGATCCAGACAAAGTGTGTATTATGTTTCATGTACAAACTTTGTGCATATTTGTGAATAATGTATGTATATGCATTTTGTGAATAAATCAAATCAAATCAAATCAAATCAAATCAAATCAAGATAAAATAGTTTTGTTTCGCAATGTGATTACTGCTTAGTACTTTGCTCTTTTTGACAGGCACCGCGTGCATGATACTCAAGGCTACTTCTAAAGAAATGGAGTTTGGTACGTCTGTCTGGATATGTGTCTAACCTAGTATGAGTTGCTTTTTACACAATTTGAAATTGTTTGCAATACCAGCTCAGTAACCATGTTACATCATTGAAAGACACATAATGAATACGTATCCATGCTAACGTATACAAAGTGATATCATAAGCAGCGCTTGATTGACAACCTGTCACTACCATGGCTACTGAATGTCACAAGCATTCCAGTTCAATTCTTTTGACATGACGGATATTCATTGTCCAATGCTAGTAATTTTCACTTTTCACAGGCATTTGTATAATGCAAAATTATGTTGAGTACGTCTTGGTTCAAGGAAAAATTAATCGCGTGGACGACCGATATGAATAGGCGGGGCCATGCGTAACCTCAGATAAGCTTCAATTATGGATGAGATTGGAGCATCATGACCTTCTGAATCATGTATAACTCGATTAAAATCCACTTGCTTCTATCTCTTTCATTATCTGGTATTGGATAGAAATGATTTAACATAGCACCAATGATAGAAGCTTATTGGATAGAAATGATTTAACATATGTAGCGCCAATGATAGAAGCTTATTCATTTTGAAGAGTTATACGTGCATGCAAGTGTATATTAGGAAGGTTGTAATTTTTATGTTGTTTCAAGTGTCTGCATGAATCAAAGTTCGTTTGAATTGTTACGTATACCTCTATTGTGCTGTCTTATGAGTACATCTTATTATTCATGCATGTACTCTTAAAGGGGATGGTTTGAGTAACTGATCAGTGGGAATCAGTGAGAAATCAGTGAGTACATTATATATCTCTTGTTGTGTGAAAATTATTTGTTCAAGAATGGTCTCATATTCAAGTAATGTGCACTTCAGTGTTTCCAGGTTAGCATGCCTGTACAGTGTCGGGGCGATCGTTAACGACCCGTTAACGATCGCCCCGGCACTGTACATAGGCATGCTAACCTGCACATTACTTGAATATGAGACCATTCTGAAGTAAATAATTTTCACACAACAAGAGATATATAATGTACTCTTAAATGAATCCCACAAGGATTGGAACAATCATCCCCCAGCATTCCCACTGATTCCCACTGATCAGTTACTAGCAATCATTCGTGTCGTTCTGTTTGTCAGTCTATCTCTATTTCTCTGTCCCGAGGGACCTATATTTCACACAAGCTTCTTAACTTTCCAGCAGGCACGATAGTTTTTCCCCACTATAAAGCCCCCGTTCCACTTTTACGATCTGGACCCCGATCTGTCCCGATCTAGAAGATCGGGAGAGAGCGGCAAAAGCGTACGGGGATCGGAAGCATCGTAGCAGCAGCGTGTGGAGGTCGGGGTTAGAGTGGGCATTTTTTCAGATCGGGAAGAAATTTTGAACCTGTTCAAAATTTCTTCCCGATCTCCCCGATCAAAATTGACCTATTTTTAATCGTACGGCAAGCGGGGAGAGCGTAGTGACAGCGTAAACGCAGCGGGAAGAGCGTAGTGACATCGTAAACGCAGCGGGATGAGCGTAACAAGGTCTTTCTGAGCATAGTAACATCGGCACAAGAACGGGAAGCAAACTTGCACAAAAATGTCTGCCAGAAGAAGATCAAAGAGATCGAGAGGCAGAACTGTTGAGGAGGAGGTTGGCATTGTCGCTGCACCTGTCAGGGCAGAACATGAAGAAGAGGGAGCTCAAATTTTCGAAGAAGGAGAAGAGATGAAAAAAGAAAAGAAAAGAAGAAAGCAGCAAAGCAGCTACCCAAAAGCGAAGGAAGAGAGACTGCACGTGATGCTTAAAGAGGAGGAAGAGGACATAGCAGAATTTTGAAGAATATGAAATCATCTACAACTGGAGGAAAACGGACTATAAAAGCAAGGACATCAAGAGAAAGCCTTGGAAAAATCAGCACGTCTTTGTTTATAACAATGCATTGCCGCAAAAGAACCGTGAGTTCAGGAGCCTCTTCGAGGTACACAATATATTTCTTCGTCGGTTCTGCATGCTAATAAGTTGACTGACTGCAGATCGACAGTCGAATCGGGGTACATCGGGGCACATCGGGCACTTTTCAGCTCTCTGAACGGGGTGACAGCGTGATAAGATCGTATAGATCGCTCAGAGCGTAGATACAGCGTGCATCGATCGGATAACATCGGCAACATCGCACTGACAGCGTAGCTACATCGTTCTAAAGGGTAGCTGCATCGGCAGAAATCGTAATGCCTCATTCCCGATCATCGTACAGAGCGTAGCAAGAACGTGGTAGTCGTAACTGCAGCGTACTTAGAGCGTTCTAACATCGTACTGTGTCCAGATCGGCTCAGGTTTTACCCGATCCTTCCCGATCTGAGAAAATTGTCAAATCGTAGCGAGAACGGCATAGTGGAACAGGGGCTCTAGGTTCGTTTTATAAAGCCAGCTGCATTCAATTAAAGTTCAACTCATTTCAATTCAATTTTATTCAGCCATTCAGTAAAAACATTCGTTTGTACATACAAACAAAAATATGCATGCAATTATATCGGAAAGTCAATGTGCATTGACACATAATAAATTCTGCTACTGTCCCCGCATTTTGATACCATATTGAACGTTATGCAGACCTGCAATTATAATGTATTAATCAGGTTGTGTATTTGCTTTATAGCTAATATCTGGTATGAGGGGGTTGGTGCAGTATAGTGCTAACCCACACTTTTGTCAAAATTGAGCTCGATGCATTTTCATAATCCTTATCCTTCACTCTAACCTCCGTGAAAATATCATATTTGAATTCAACCAATAAAATGGTAAAAATGCATGCATTCATCTTTTATTAATGTACAATGTATGGACTTTCCAAACATTCAACAGCGATTATCTCAAAATGACTATACTAATTGTGTGGATTAGCACTATATTGCACCGACCCCTCAATTATCTACTTCTCATAGCTTGTTAAAATTGTATCATTGTGTATTATTCATGACCAGTTGTATCTGAAAATTCTGTTAGTTCAGTCTGTGTCATGTTTATACATGTTCGTTGAAAGAAACAGGGAATCGGAGTGATATGATTTGTGTGTGTGTGTGTGTGTGGGGGGGGGGGTGTATGGGTTATTGCCTCTCGTGCGTCACACTGTGACAACGAACACCACCGATTGCTTCACTCATGGCTTTTGGCAGTGTTTGAGAAAAACAAATTGCGCAATTTGCCCTTCGCAGTTGCAGATAGTAATACATGTATTCAACCCTCACCCATTAGACCTAGCTGCACCGACACGTATACCTACTGTCAGTGATGACAAAGCTCCTAGCTATTGCAGCTCTGAAGCAATAATGCATTTTGTATAGTGTTCAAGACATGTGGGAACTGACAACATCCAGTCTATACAGAGGTAAGTCGAAATCTTAGTAATTTTATGTCAGAAGGGCTGAGATTATTTTGTATGGAAACATAAATCTAACATCTTCCCATCTGATTTAATTAATAAACTTTAAATAACGATAATTAATATTTAAATTAATGTCAATCTGTTTGAGGTACTAATATCGGATCAACCAGATTCATTTACCGATATACGCGAACAGTGGCGTACCGTGGATCAAGACATTGGGGGGGGGGGCACCTCGTAAAAAAATAATTTTGAGGGTGTGAATGCTTGTGCGTGCGTGCGTGCGTGCGTATGTGTGTGTGCGCGTGTTTGCGCGTGTTCACTACATATTATGTCATAATTTTTACCCAATAAATATCTTCCCGAAAAATATAAGTTCCAGTTGCAAAAAAAAAAAAAAAAAAAACTCCTATCTTTCTTGTCGACGCAATGTTTGTTACAGTTTTCCTTATATGGATTATGGAATGACGGTGTGAAACGACAAATTACTGGCAGCAACATCAGAGAATTGCATAACAATCAATGCGAGCGAGCGGAGCGAACGAGTTTGTACATTTTGACATTTTACAGTCCAAAAGCTGCCGTTTGTAGCTATTTTTTTTCGCTTAGGAACTTAAGGGGGTGGGGGTGCATCGGGCGCAACTGCTGGCAATTACTGGCAGCAACATCAGGAGAATGGCATGACGATTAAATGCGAGCGAGCTTGACATTTTTTAATTTTACAGTCCCAAAACTCCCGTTTGTAGCTATATTTTTTCACTTTGGAAATTAAGGGGGGGGGGGGGCGCATCGGGTGCAACTGCTGGCAATTACAGGCAGTAACATCAGGAGAATGGCATAACGATTAAATGTGAGCGAGCGAAGCGAGCAAGTTTGAAATTTTTGACATTTTACAGTCCAAAAACTCCCGTTTATAGCTACATGTATATTTTTTCGCTTTGGAAATTAAGGGGGCGGGGCACCGGGCGCAACTGCTGGCAATTACTGGCAGTAACATCAGGAGAGTGGCATAACGATTAAATACGAGCGAGCGAAGCGAGCGAGATTTAAATTTTTGACATTTTACAGTCCAAAAACTCCCGTTTGTACCTACATGTATATTTTTTCGCTTTAGAAATTAAGGGGGGGGGGGGGTGCACCGGGCGCAATTGCTGGCAATCACTGGCAGTAACATCAGGAGAGTGGCATAACGATTAATGCGATCGAGCGGAGCGAGCGAGCTTGAAAATTTTGACATTTTATAGTCCCAAAACTGCCGTTTGTAGCTACATTTTTTCGCATTGGAAATTAAGGGGGGGGGGCGCATCGGGCGCAACTGCTGGCAATTACTGGCAGCAACATCAGGAGAATGACATAACGATTAAATGGGAGCGCGCGGAGCGAGCGAGTTTGAAAATTTTGACATTTTACAGTCCAAAAACTGCCGTTTGTAGCTATATTTTTTCGCTTTGGAAATTAAGGGGCGCGCAACTGCTGGCAATTACTGGCAGCAACATCAGGAGAATGGCATAACGATTAAATGCGAGCGAGCGGAGCGAGCGAGCTTGAAAATTTTGACATTCTACAGTCCAAAAACTGCCGTTTGTAGAGAGATTTTTTTCGCTTTGGAAATTAAGGGGGGGGGGGCGCCCGGTGCGCACTCCCCCCTCTATCCGCCACTGGTAGTCAAAGATGTCGGTTCATGTTCATGATTTGGGGAGGTATGACCAGCGAGGGGGACCGGTGTCGAAGTGACCAAGCGGGGGAAGGATGTCCAAAATCTACACCTTAGAGCATCCCCTAATTGTGTGTGTGTGTGTGTGTGTGTGTGTGTGTGTGTGTGTGTGTGTGTTTGATATAGATGGAAATGTTAGGAAATAGCCCAGGTCAAGTCTTATTATTGGCAATGCAAGGCATTTTAATATAGACTAGTATATAATAATAATGTAAAATCAATGATCTAGCTTTGATATAACGAAGCGCAAGGTACAATGGTGTACATTCTACATCACATTGCGCAACATTGCAGCGACTCTCTCTGCCGTTCGGATGTTCTAAGTGCACTGCGCACATCCTGCTTATATTCAAAATACCACCCAGGAATCACGCTGAATCACAATCTTTTGTCGGCTCCGGGCTTTTTGAACAATGTTTCACACTATATACCTCTTTAATTATGGTTCAAAAAATGTTCGAAAAATATCATTTTCATGATCATCCTTTCATGTCGATTTCAAAAGCAACCATTACCATTTTCGTATTTCTTTTTTACCAGCGGATTGAGGGGGGGGGGGGGGCACGTGCCCCCCCCCCCCGTATTAGAACGATCACGTTTCTCCATCTCCAGTTTGATTTCTTTTGTATGAATTTAAGAATATTTTTTTAATGTTTGATTTGATTTATTGGTTCCTGTATATTATCATTGTATATTTTTGCTTCCCGACAATCTGAAACATTCATTCTAATGAATATAGAGAATTATATTCTCGTTCTGTGTATAATCTTGGCTAGACGTGTGTGTTTCAATCCAACTTGTTTCCATAATCTCCAAGGTTGATATAATGGACCACATCAGAGGTCGCCACAGAGGTGGCAGAGGAAGAGGTGGACGTGGTGCGTACCGAGGCGGAAGGGAGTGGAGACGTGAAGACAGGGGTGAAGGAATGGGGCGTGGCTTCGAAAGTGGCGACGCTCGAGGAGCTTACCATGCCCAAGGAGGCAGGTGAGCTCTATTAATGGTGTTTGAGTTATTGTCGCAGGAATCGTACTAACGATGAAATAATAAATCTGAATGCAAAATAACTGAAACAAGTATTATATCAATGGACACAAAGCCAATGATTAGGCATATATCAGTCATACATCAGGCCTTCGACACCATCAATCATGATATTTTACTTAACAAATTACATTATTATGGAGTGCGTGGGAAGGCCTTGGAGTGGTTCAGGAGCTACCTCATGAACAGGAAACAATATGTTTCTTTAAATGGTTGTAATTCACAAATATTAAATATCAAATGTGGGGTGCCACAGGGAAGTTTATTAGGTCCACTGTTGTTTACTGTTTACATAAATGATTTTTGTAGATCATCAGATGTTCTTTCTTTTATTCTTTTTGCAGACGACTCAAATCTATTTTTTTCACACAATAATCTTTTTACCCTTGTTAATACAATAAATTTAGAATTAGAAAATGTTGCCCAGTGGATAAAAGCAAATAAGCTATCTCTTAATCTTCAAAAAACAAAATATATGCTCTTTAGTAATTCTACTGAGGCATTACCTGTTGATATTGTTTTAGATGGTACTCCACTCGAAAATGTTTCCCATATAAAATTTCTTGGAGTAACAGTTGACAATAAGCTGTCCTGGAAATTTCATATTGACAGTATATGTAAAATTATTTAACGTAATATTGGTATAATTAATAAGCTTAAGTTTTGTTTTCCTTTGTCGTCCCTGCTCGTATTATATTCATCCTTAATATTGCCATATTTAAGTTACGGTATTCTCGCGTGGGGAAATACATATAAAACATTCTTAGATAAATTACTTTTATTGCAAAAGAAATCACTCCGTGTTATATGTCATACTGCATTTTTGTCCCATACTGACCCACTATTTTATGAGCATAAAATATTGAAAATTAATGATTTGTATTTGTTTAATCTAGGACAATTTATGTATAATTATAATAAAAATATTCTCCCAAATATATTTGAAACAATGTTTCAAAGAAATCAATCCGTTCATAATTATCCAACACGGCGATCAAATGATTTCCATTTGCCATTTCTGAGAACTTTGTTGGCTCAAAACACATTTATTTACGACGGGCCAAAGTACTGGAATTCACTTCCCAGTAAAATTACAACAGCTCAATCTCTGAATTCCTTCAAGAATAAATTAAAATCATTTTTATTAAAATTTTACAACATCCAACAGAGTTAGTTTCCCTTTATCATCTCAGTCAAGTCATCATTCTTCTTTACATAAGTCCTCCTAAGTATGTCCCTGTCTGTGTTCTAAATATAACGATGTGGTTTTTTTTCTCCTGCATTCTTACCAACATAACTACGTATAAAAAATGTTTTGCATTACATTCAATCCAGCTTGTATTTCATCACTTATTTTACATTATGAAATCCAGATTGCTTGCGTCCACGATGGCACATGCTGTAGTCCCCTCTTTTTTCTCCCTTTTTTCCTCTCTTTTTTTTCCTCTTTTTTTTTCCTTTCCTTTTCTCTCTTTTTCCTCTTCCCAATCATTTTGATGTCAGTTGACATCGGTTCGTTTATTGTGTTTTATATTGATGTTTTGTGTATTTTCTGAGGGTCCCATATCGTACAAGCTTTGCTTCTTAGTGGGACCCTCCACTTCCATCCTCATCCTTAGTTGACTTGTATTATACGCTTTATGTATTTAACAAAGATGTAATCGCATCTACTTTTCATTTTCATAATTATCTTATGTACCTTTTCGAATTTTGTTCTGTATCACAAATATCCCGTGTATATGCAATGTACATAATTTCTTTGTTCGTTTTGATGGAGGTGAAAATAAAGTTGAAAGTTGAAAGTTGAAAGTTACATGCATGTATTTCGTCGATTACATCAACCCGTGCTGGTGCAAGTATGCCGCTTTCGTGGTAGCAATGATGGTAGTCTTAATGATGACAGTCGTGATAGTAGTGGCGATGCTGATAATGGCGCTACTGGTAGTAGGATAATTCTTATAGCATTCACGGCACCCAATGCGCGCGAGCAATATGGATGTTGATTTATTGCCAGTGAATAGGTTTATCATGGACCTATGGACTATGAACGGAGATCTTTCTTTGATCAAATGTTCACCACCGCCACCTGATTATGTGCATCTTAATGAGTACATTCAGATGTTTGGACAATGACAATGTGTAATCCTGCATCATCATTGACAAAAGAATCGTTTCTCTCATTTCGGTCATATTTGGCTGAAGTGCCTTTTCAGACTCAACTGCCTTTGAATAAACACCAATGATAGCGAGTAGCAAACCTCAAGCAAAGACGAGAACACTTGCGGCCGCGCATGTAACGTCCGTGAATGGCGAGACAAGCATTTCGTCTACTGTAATTGTCCATGTTTACTTAAAGCAATGTCTTGTTTTCATCCAGGCTGGCTGTCGGTGGACAACACCGGATCAAAGCAGAAAAGCATGTTCAAAATGTTTTCTGACGCTTTTGACAGAAACAGGTGCACGAATTAACTAACGAGCGATGAGGGTCCATGTGTAGTAGTTCCATGGGTATGTTAACGTTGGAAGCTACCTCAAAAGATGGAGAAAACAAAAACATTATCAGTATAAATAGAAGTTGTCTTGGGTATTAACAACCAGAGTGATAGAAGTGCTACCAAAAGATTGTTATCTAGAAGTAAGGATGATAGTAGTTATGACACTGACGTTAGGGAAGTTGCCTCAAACGCATTTGAAGAGATATCGCTTTGGACAATTTGGAGAAATTTTTTCTAGGTAATATGCCTCTTCTGACAACATGATTTTCCCTCTATCATCAAGCAAAGAGTTACGATATAGCATGGGCTTCAGGTTGGTGTTTCATTTAGAGCCTTACTTGGCCTATGTCTAATGCCCATGACATGAAACCTTTGCTATAGCTTTATCAATGTAATATAAGCTCATGTTAAATGTGTCTACCAGTTTGTAATATTTTGATTGTTTTCTACTTTCATAGGCCAGAAGACATATTATATTCTTTACTATAGTTGCGGATATATTCCTAGATACTTTTATATTCATAGACATAATGCCCCACCATCAAAGAATGATTGCTTTCAATATTATTTTACTCTAGACCGTAATGTTTACAATCGATATTTAAACTGATCTAAAAAACAACAACAAAAACAAACGGACGCGAAAGTGGGAAGCGAACCATACAAGTCAAACGGGCTAAATCTGCTGCTGTGTAATATGAGCTTTATGTGTTGTTGTTTATCTATTCGAATTAGTGCCAACTGGACAAGAACAGTGAAACCACTGGGTTACAAGACCATAGAGTCACTGTTGGACAAGGACCCTGATGAAGCCGCCGTTCAGTTGAGTTCTCTGAAGAAAGGACTTGAGAAACTGCTGCACGTGGACGACATACGATACGACGTTGTGGCGCTGCTGTTCCAAGTGTTGAATCACGTCTTACAGGCACACGGAGCAGCACAAACAATCAATATGCTTATTGACATGTTGGGAAGGTCCCCGTTTCTGACAAAGCACCTACCGCGACATCTCATCGCGATGAGAACAGAGCGAGATAAGAGTAGAATAAGGAAGATACCGAGATGTATACAAGACATCGCCAAAGTGCTTTGTGAGATTCATCAACGCCGCCCAACTTACCGGAGCGACTTAAGTGTATCATCAACGCTCCTTGAAGATGTCATAGGATACACTGAGCAGAAAGGCATCATAGTAGATGACGAGATTCGAAGGGATGTGAACATCCTGAAAGAATTCCATGCCACAATTGATAAGGAGAGGGAAGATAGAGCCAGAGGTCCCGTCGAACCTTCTGAACCTCCGCCGGATGATTTTCGCGATATCAGCGTACTTCCGAAGTCAGAAGAACTTACAGATTTATCTGTCCGTACGTACTTGCGAGCAAACATTCAAAAGGGTAAATACGACGACGCGGATCATTATCTGGATGTGCAATTTCGACTTCTTCGTGAAGACTTCATATATCCACTCAAGGAAGGAATCAGCGAATACAAAAAAGAGACATCACGACCCGGAAAGCGCAGCAAACGATTTCAGGACATTCGCCTCTATCATGATGTAACATTACAGGAGCCTGTTTACACGCAAACTGGGGTCATGTTTCGAATGCACTTTGATGAGTCAAGACTGAAAGGCATTCGTTGGCAGGCTTCGAAGCGACTGATCTTTGGATCACTTGTAATTTTGACACCAGATGATTTCAAGACTCTCATCTTTGGGACAATTGCCAACAGATCACCTCAGGATCTTGAAAAGGGATTCGTAGATATAAAGCTTGAGCGTGATGAGGAAATCGTGGAGATTTTCTCCGATAAAACCTTTGTGATGGCTGAGTCGTCCGCTTACTTTGAGGCATACAGACACGTCCTCAAGGGACTTCAAAGTGTCACGGAAGAGACCCTGCCGCTCCCTGACTATATCCTTTTCGTGTCAAGCAAAGTTCGTCCCCCAGCCTACATTGGCCAAGACAGAACGACTGAGTATGACCTATCGCCACTTGTGTCTGATTCAATCCCAAACGCTGATGCGATCAAGAGAAGACTGAAAGCATCAAAGATCCTGGATAATCGTGACTGGCAGAGAGTTGTAAACACAGGCTTGGATGAATCACAACTTCAGGCAGTGAAAGCGGCTCTCACTCAAGAGATGGCTGTAATACAAGGACCCCCGGGAACAGGAAAGACGTACATAGGACTTAAGATTGTCCACACGTTACTTGAAAACAAGAGCATTTGGATTGAACACCAGCTACGCGATGATGGCCAAAGGAGTCGTTCAAACCGACCGATTCTTCTGGTATGTTACACAAACCATGCTTTGGATCAATTTTTGGAAGGAGTTGCAGAATACAACTGCGAGGGCATTGTACGTGTGGGCGGTAGAAGTTCAAGTGAAGCTTTGAAACGATTCAATTTGAACTCTTTGAGAAGCTCGAAACTGCGGGAAGAAATGCCACGTCACGTTCGGCGAAGAATTGGCGAAGTGCGAGGGGAGATCGAATGCCTTGGTAGGGAAATCAAAAGTTCACAAGACAAAATGAATGCAGCCAAAAAGGGGCTTCTCCATGAAAGGATTCTTTCACCATTCATGCATGACAGTCACTACGAAAGCCTTACTCGTGGAAAGTTCTTACAAGGGTATAGTGCGTCTCGGCTTGTCGACTGGCTGCTGTTCGATATGAATCTTAACTTTAGTAATGACCAACTCCCAGCTGGAGGAGACGATCATCTAAGAGGCGAAGCCGAGCCGATTGATGCAGAAATGGCAGATGAGGATGATGAAGGTCAATTCAACATTCTTGAAGAAGCTGACATCCTCGAAGAAAGGAGGATACTGGACATAGATGATCCCCAAGCGAATGTGACTTTGAGGAGCGATATCGACAGCGAGGACGATTCACTGGCTTTCCACTTAGACGATCTTGATAACACTTATCAAGCAGACGAATGGCAATTTGACCGTCGTACGCAACGACAGAAAAAGCAAGAGCTACAAAGAAATCTCCGGGGTACTGAAAAAATGACTGACGATGAGGCGAGGAGGATTAGCAATGTTTGGAACATCCGGGAGAGTAGAAATCGTTGGCGACTATATCGCTACTGGATCCACAGGTATCGACGTGAATCGCAAAGGATCTTGATTCACAGGCAGCGAGAGTTTTCCGACCTTTGTCAAGAGTTAAGGGAAGCGCGAAACCAGGAGGACTTTGAAATCCTTCGTCATGCCACTGTGATAGGGATGACAACCACCGGAGCAGCCAAATGTCATGCCCTACTGCAGCGCATTAAGCCACGCATTGTAATTGTTGAAGAAGCAGCAGAAGTCCTAGAGGCCCATATCATTACTGCACTGACGGAGTCTTGCCAGCATCTTGTCTTAATTGGGGATCACCAACAGCTGCGGCCCAATCCAACTGTGTACAAACTAGCGAGACAGTATCATCTCGACGTTTCTCTCTTTGAACGAATGATGAAGAACGAATTTCCGTGCCAAAGACTAAACTTGCAGCATAGAATGCGTCCTGAAATTTCTCGTCTAATGAAGCTGAACAGATTGTATCCAAACCTAAAGGATCATGACTCCGTCAAGCACCTGGAGGATATCAGAGGGGTGACCAAGAATATATTTTTCATTCATCATGAGGAAGCCGAAGACTCAAACGATGAAACAAAGAGCCACGCAAACATTCACGAGGCAAAGTTCATGATGACACTCTGTCGATATCTCCTTCAACAAGGATATCTACCAGAACAAATCACCATTCTGACAACGTACACAGGCCAACTGTTTAATTTCAAACGGCAGACTTCACGTAGTGACTTCAAAGGTGTGAGGGTAGCTACCGTTGACAACTTTCAAGGAGAAGAAAATGATATTATCCTCTTGTCCCTTGTTCGAAGCAACACAGAGGGCAGTGCTGGCTTCCTTACAACCGAAAACAGAATATGTGTAGCACTATCCAGAGCGAAGAAAGGTCTGTACTGTATCGGAAATTTCAAGCTTCTTGCAGAGCAATGCAAACAAGGGAGGGGTCTGTGGACAGACATCGTCAAATGTCTCCAAATGACAGGCAGCATTGGAAAGACTTTGCAGTTGCAATGCAAAAACCATCCTGTAACCAGAACCCAAGTGGCATCCTCAAAAGACTTTGAAAATGTGCCTGAAGGTGGTTGTACTCTGCCCTGTGAAGCACGTCTTAAATGTGGTCACATGTGTAGAATGCCATGTCATCCGACAGATAGGAAGCATGAGAACTACAAATGCATGCAACCATGCACAAAGATCATTTGTAGGGCTGGTCACCGATGTTCTCAACGCTGCTTCAACAAGTGTGACAAGATGTGCACCCAAAAAGACCTCAGAAAACTTCCCTGTGGCCATATGCAACTCGTAATGTGCTATCAACACTCAGCAGACGTCACATGCGAACACCCATGTTCTCGAAAGCTACCATGTGGCCATTCGTTCAAGTCATCCTGTGGAAAAGCATGTACTGTGGCATGTGAAGAGCTTGTTATCAGATCTTCATGGCCTTGCAAACACAGAGTTCGCGTCAAATGCTCGGCTGGTCCCGAGTCCTGCCCGGAAAGATGCAATGCCCTTCTAAGCTGCGGCCACAGATGTAGTGGGACCTGCGGCTCCTGTTACCGTGGTCGAATGCACGTAATATGTCGTCAGAAGTGTGATCGGACACTTGTCTGTGGTCACCCATGCAGAGAAACATGCGCGACCAACTGCCCTCCATGTGGTCGCACATGCCAGAATCGATGCATACACAGCCGCTGCTGGAAGAAGTGTGGCGTACCATGTGTTCCATGTGCAGAGATATGCCCATGGAGGTGCAAGCATTTCCAATGCCGGAAGAAATGCGGAGAGCCCTGTGACAGACGTCCGTGTACGTACCCTTGTGACAAAATGCTGAAGTGCAATCATCCTTGTATCGGCGTATGCGGAGAGCCCTGTCCTAAACTGTGCCGAATCTGTAACAGAGATGAAGTTACGGAGATCTTCTTCGGAGATGAGGATGAGCCACATGCTCGGTGAGTTAATCAATCAAGTGCTTTGATGTTCTTTTTACCCTTCAATGTGATGATACTTAAAAAATAAAACCTACAAACAATCGTTAGTTTACATTCAAGTAAGGTATAAGACACAATAGATAACCAAAAACAAGTTGTTTCATAATGACACTACTTTTGTACTTTTCAAACCTGTGACACGGTTAAATGGTTTATATGCATTTCGTTTCGTTTTGTTGAGTAGATGGTCTAACACAGTGGCTGCTTGATAAACGGCAAATGTAATCAAATGAAATGCACAAAACCGTCATCGAAGCAAAATTTGATATTTACTCGGGTTGTCCTTGTCAGAGGATACGCGTGGACAACTTTTCTGGCAGAAAACGTTGAAGACTGATAAATGACGGAAGTAGAGAAAACTAGGGGAAATCTACTTTGTGCAGATATCAGCAGCAGAGAACAAATATAATATTCTACGGATGATAATAATCTGCTTGTGCATGATAAAGAAAAATTCGAATACACATTTTGTGCATTCAACTTAATTTTTCATTTCTTCACTTTGTGACAATCATGTGTTATAATTGACTTAATTGGTGATTTGTTTGTTTGGTACATTTTGTTCACACTCTTGTATTTTTCTTTTTATCTATATCTTCGTATTTAGTCAAGCAGCAGTAAAATGTTGACTTTTTCGTTATTTTTTTTTACTGAAAAGATTTTCATTAGTCTGAAAAGGAAAGTCGGGTGCGACTAGGAATCTGTTTAAACTGTGGTTTTCAGTCTTCAGATATTGAAATTTGTTATGAAAGCAGCCCTGCTTATAAGATTATGAAGTACATCTGTTCATGTAAAATGAACATAATTTTTCAGTTGCGATAAATTATGACATTCGCTGAGTATATGTTAGATTTCATAAATAATCGAATTGACATAATTATATTTGCCCTGTAACTCATCAGGATTGTGTCATTTCAATGTGGCTGCAAATTGTGAGAATCACCCTCAAAGGTATTTGCGCCCAGTCCATACTCGTAGGTCTTGAAGTAACAGGAAGGAAATGTGCTTACGCGTTGTATAGGTTCGTTGAATTGGAGGACTGTGGTCACGTGATCGAAGTTAAAGGACTTGACCGCTGGATGACGCAGGCCAGTGACACCGCCGGTGATGCCGTTAGTATTCAGGTAAATTGGAGATTGCACATAACGGAAATTGGATGAATAACAAGGTATTATTATAAACCATTAACATACTTGTTCTATGCAGTCCCATGAATATCGTTATTGTTGATTGAAATATTACCTCACACGGTCAGGTATACAAACATATACTCTTTCACAAGAAAAGGAAAGTCGGGGACGAAATAGAGATTTAAATGGTTAAATTTAAATAGATATCTAAATGGTACTCGATCATTCAAGGTTAAAATAAATAGGAGAGCATAATACTCCTTTCCATAAAAGAAGAGTTTTGGACTTGCTGATGGTTATCAATGGATGTACTAGGATGTGCTTGCATTCGCATAAAACATCTGGTTCGAAAATAATTCTGACCGTGTACCACTTCCATACCAAATATATAATGTTAGTCGCTTTCATCTAAATGAATTGGCAAACCATTAAGATAAAAGCGACGAACATTTTCTTACTTATTTACGTAGATAGATATATCATGTCTGAGATTTACTTGGAAAAAGAATCAGGAGATATTGAGATTTCATATTCCAACACAATGAAATCAGGCACTTATTAATAGACCAGTCAGTAGTAGTGATTAAAATTTACATTGTTCCGAGGACAGAATTTTCGTACACCCTATCAGGAACTCTTTTGGTCTGTTTCCTTGTTTCTTCGGCAGATATGATTACAACGAACAATATCCTCTAAATTTCTGTTAGTACATGTGTTTTTACATTACAATGTCTAAAATGAATCATACACGTTTGAAGAAAATGTTCTAAAAGTATTCTTCACTAAATGTTAACATATACTAAGTATCTCAAGCAAATTTATAGTACATCATGATATGTTTATTTCCTATATTTCTTTCCTGTTATTGCATTCATGAAGTAACTTAAATATTGTAATAACAGCATTCAATTCAATTCAATTCATTTATTTCATTCTAAGTTTTTCTAACAAAACATAACACAAAGTAAATCAGAAAATCCATCATAAGCATATATACAGTACAGAGTGCGAAGGATAAACGATATGCAACCAACTAATAGAGATGAATTATGTATGCATACGGGAAAATACAAAGTTTTTCACTGCGTAATGATGAATTCAATAACCGATGATGACCCTCATGTTTTCTGCTATTTGTATGGGTAATGAAAATAAATATCTCAGCTAGAATTTTACAAAAAAGATTTCAAATTACGCTTAAAAATGTAAAACGATGGAAATTTTTTCATTTCAGGACTTAATGAATTCCAAAATTTAGGGCCGATGTACATAATATAAATGTGTTCTGAGCTAATAAGGTTCTCAAAGGGGGTAAGTGAAACTCATTAGACGTCCTAGTAGGATAATCATGAAAAAATTGATTTCGTGAAAAAAATTGAATTAAAAATATTGGGAAGAACATTTGTGTTATAATTCAACATGAACTGACCCAGTTGAAAAAGAAACAAAATCTTTAATTGTTAAAATCTTATATTTAATGAACAGTGAATCTGAATGAAGACGTGGCGAAGCCCCACAAATAATACGAAGTACTTTCATTGTAATAATAATAATATTTTATCTAATAATGTTTGATGGCCGCTACCCCATGCTAAAATTCAGTAATTAAGATAAGGTTTTATGTATTAAATAAAAATACAACGTTAACAAAGACGACGATAGAATGTGAAACTTAAATCTGTTGATAATACCAATATTTCGTGAAATTATTTTACTTATGTTGATAATTCAATTCAATTCAATTCAATTTATTTTCATATTATTCAATGAAGGAATGTACATCAAATATAACAAAAACATAGTGAATCATAATATCCGGCTTGGATGCACAGTAAATTAATGTAAGCATATAAAACATAGCGGTCAATCATCGTACGTTTGGTTCTATATGTATAACGCTAAAGAAATATGATGGAAGCTTAATAATAATGAGGCCTTGATAATAAGGCCTCCACGAAAATTTATCATCCACTGTAAAACAAAGGAATTTTATGTGGGATACACGTTCTAATTGAGTACCATCAAAAATAAGATCTGAACTTAATGTTTCTATGGATTAACTAAAAAGCATATACTTAGATTTCTGAAGATCAAGAGATGATTTATTAGCTCTTATCCACTGAGGCACTTTTTTTTCATTTCAGAGTTGACGATGTCAATTAAAGTAACTGGGTCTTGATGGGAAAAGAAAACATTTGAGTCATCAGCAAAAAGTATTATCAATAAACTTCAGTAGAGGTGAATAGTGCTGTGTTTCCGACGAAACCCAAACTGAGAGTTTGGAAAAACATGATGAATGTTAAGAAAATCAATTGTTCTTGTGAATATTAATTTTTCTAAAATTTTAGATAAGGATAAAAGTAAAGAAATGGTTTATAACTGCTTATATCAAGATCATCTCCCTTTTTCTAATAAAGGGACAATCTTAGCAATTTTCATTTGATCAGGAAAAACACCATATAACATAGACTTATTGAAAATAAATACAAGTGGGTCCACAATTTAAAATATAATACCATTTAAAATGACATTACTTATGTCATCATAACCCGCACTGCGTTTGTTATTCATTCCAGTCACAATATTCATTATTTCATGTTTCATAGTTGGAACGAAAAGAATAGAACTAGAATTATATTGACCTAAAAAATGTGAAAAATGTGTATTAGACGATGGTACTTCTTTCGCCAAATTCTCTCCAATCATTGAAAAATAAGAATTAAAAAGATTGGCCATATCACTAGAATCTTCAAAACTTTTATCATCAAATCGAATTTTTGTAATACTTGATTTCTTTTTTTATACATTCATGGCCTGCTTCAATACCTTCCATGTATTCTTCATATCATGTTTGTATTTTTCTAACTGAATCGCATAATGTTTCCTCTTTTCAAATCGTGTAACTTTAGTTAAAACATTTTTATACGATGTATATTTCCTTTTTGACTCTTCAGTTTTTTTCGTTTTTTAAATCTATAATATAACCTGTTTTTCCTATTCACGGAACGCAAAAGGGATTTAGAAATCCATGGAAGCTTAGGGGTTGTTTTATGATAAACTAACTTATCTTTTAATTTTGGAATATTTTCATCTAAATTTCTATCAATTATCTCTAAAAAATTATCAAATGATACATTAACATCATCATTGTCACAAACACCAGACCAATGAGCTCTTTCTAAGCTGGCACCAAGGCTAGCTAAATTTTCTGGTGTGGCTCTTCGTCTGGTTAATGGAACATGAAACTTATTAACCGTATGCTTAAGATTAACCCAAACCATAACTGGGAAATGATCAGTCATAGCGGATAAAATTATAGAAGAATCTAAAAATTGTAATGAATTACCAAAAATGTTATCAAGGAGGGTGGCAGAATGATTTGTAACACGTGTGGGTTTCGAGATTAATGGCAAAAAAGAGGCTGATAAAAGTATTTCAAGAAACTCTTGTGACATATGTGACCGTGCATCACAAAACGAACAAAAAGTCGCACCCCTTGATTTTATGTGAGAACTCAAAAAAGGTGAAACGGGTCAACCAAGTCAATCTTGAGTTTTTCATATTTTCTGAAAGAGCTATCCTTCTTCATTACTCTTAAGTTTGGGATCATAACATGAATGGCAAAGTGTGTTTTCAGCAGTTTTTCTGCAACCCATTTTAGAGGGAGAATAGAATGATCAGGTATGTCTTAGAGTCACCTTTTCACTTCTTGAAATCGTATACACACTCTTCACTTTCAAGTCTAATAACTTTTGAAAGATTAACTCTGCTGCTTTGGAAGTTAGCATTAATCATGGACAGAATGTGTTAATAGAACATGCTCAATTTCAGTTTAATCTGGTAATCCCTTCATTGTTGTTGCTCCAGTGGTTTACTTCCTGTTTTTTGTCCCTTTCATTGCACAGCTCGCGCGGATTGGTGAAGATTAAGCGCTTGAATAGACCCTGCACTTCAGAGCCTCTTTTCTCAGTTCACCCTTTTCCAGAGTGTGTGCTTTCTTTCCAGTATTTAGATTTAGTATTTAGGTTAGGGGAGTCCATTTGAATTAAGTTATACATCGTTTTAAAGCTTAGAGTCTGCTCTTTAAGAATCTACCCTCAACTAAAAATCCATATCTGGCGACTTTTTGTTCGTTTTGTGGTGCAGGGTCACATATCATTTTTTATCAAATCAATATTAAAATCACCCATTATAAAAATATTTGTATTGACAAAAAGGGGACTCTTTAACACATTTGTAATGCAATTCAAAAAATCATTAGGATTAGAACTAGGGGTCTGTAAACAATACCAATTATGATATTCTTACTTTGTTGAACAGATATTTCCACAAATAGAGATTCTATAATATCATTCATTGAATTTAACTCATCGCAATCTTTGTAATCAAATTCATGAGACAAATAAAACGCTACCCCACCACCCGTCCTATTCAATCTATTATTAACAATTAAATTATAACCATTTATTGCATACGGCAAATTAATATCAGATGATAACCATGTCTCAGTTAAACCTATAACTGAAATGTTTTGTTTACTTTGATTATCTGATAATATCTGTAGTTCATCTTATGCTTGTTGATACTCCTGATGTTTAAATGTAACATAGAAAAAAATACTTCCAGAAATTTTTTTCACGATACCTTTAAACTGATCAACTGTAACATACTTAGAAGAAATTTGGGCCGGATCATATTCAAAATCAAAATCATTATATAAATTTTTGAAGACGAGTTAACGTTGTTGGCAAAACAATTATCAATAAAAGCAGATGAATGTGAAATATTCCGACTGAAATGAATGACCATCAATGATTGAAATTAGCAAATATCATCTGGGACAGCAATGCTGTTCGTCAAATCTGAAAGCGAAAACGATTCCAACTTCCATCATTGTACATGTTCACATTCTTTGTTTGGTCATGTTGGTTCTAACAGCTGAAGGGTTGTCCACGATGCAAGACACCAGTCAGGCGCAATTTGCGTTATGGTAATGCAATCAAACAAGCTCTGAACGACGTCGAAGCTGTGAAACGGAAGACTTTCGGTGACAAACAAAACATCGAGTTTACTCGTGAACAACTCGCACGCGATCTTACATCAGAGACTGAGGTGATGAGCATGTTAGCCATTGCAAAAGAAGAGAGACTCTTCCCCCGGAAAGAGGACGCTCGGCACTTCCTCAAATCCGTGGATGAGACCTCCAGTCTGAGCTGGGACCAAGTCAATTCCGTGAAGAACAGAGTTGTCGTTTTGAAGGAGCTGAGGGAGATTGGGCAGAAACTTCATTTGCTTCATTTGCAAGCGGAAGAAAAGAAGCTTGCCGCAGCGCTAAGAGCTGATCTGGCTGCAATGAAGGTTTGGCTCTGCCAGGGAGAAATCACAAGAATGTCGGCACAACAAGTATCAGACGCAAACAGCGAAGCCACGAGGAACCGTTTTGCTCTGCACCTACTCACTTTAACGACGACCAAACCGACGGCACGTACAAAAGCTGCGGAAGAGGTGAAAAAAGTGAAGTACGTGTTGCTTGCCGGGACGAATCTGACAGAGGAGGAACTGGAAGAAATAAAGAAGCTCTTGAAAATCATTGCCACCAAATCCGACGCACTTGGCATCACTGAAGCTGAGCGGAAAGAAATCGTCTCCGCCTTCAAGTGGACAAAGGGGCACTGGTTCAAGTGCCCCCAAGGCCATGTGTACGCCATTGGGGATTGCGGTGGCGCGACGGTTGAAAGCACCTGCTGGGAATGTGGAAGAAAAATTGGAGGTGCGCATCATAGAGTGAGACAGGACAACAGTCTGGCACCAGAAATGGATGGTGCTCGCCACGCAGCATGGTCGGAGCAGGCAAACTTGGAAAATTTTGACCTGCGCGACCTCATGTGAATGCTGTGATAACGATTCTTAAAGAAGAGACACATAAATCCAAGACTCGATGCCAAGATAGGATGGAACCCAAAAATCAAAGCATGGACTTGTGACGCATCTGGAAATCTTTAAATCAAATGAAATATTTGATTTGATAACAAACAGAAATTAAATGAAATATTTGTGATTTTTGTTGATGACCTTAATGCACAATTCATTTTGATGGGCTTGCTGCAGATGGAATCTGTCGAGACAACTGTATTTTTGTTCTAGAATAGTACGTATATATATATATATATATATATATATATACATATAAATATACAAATAATGATAAATTGTTACTACATTCCCTTTGTCAAGAGCATTCTGCTGCCTTTTAAGACCTAAAGGGGACCCTGCGATGTTGAATACGATTATTGCCTTCAGTTATCACATCATGAAAATGTTACAAGAATCTGTGTGTATTTACTAATCCTTCTAAACCTCATATGTATTGTATAGAGTGTAAAGGAAAGATTGGCTTATCTGTATGTTATCATTACAGATTTACACTGTCTTTACTGACAGTATATTCCTTCTTACAGTGTCAAAGCAGGAAATCATGTGGCTGTGCTGAGATATCATTCGTATTGCGCATCTAAGTCTAACATAGGCAAATGAGCGTAATGCCAACGAAAGCTCAATACAAGAGTCTATAAGTGGAAGTTCATGCGTGTGAGTCGCGTCTCGTTAGGAACTCTGTTTTTCGATCTGTGCTACACGCTAAGGAACGAGGAATGCATTTTATACAAGGTCTTTCTGTACGTGCGCTTGTGCGTGTGCGTGTTGCCAGTTACGGACAATATCATTCCCACAGTGGTACGATTCAATTAATCCATTGTATTTGGTTCTGTAAATTTATGTTAGTGTTTACATCGGTCGACAATCTCACCATCGTGATGTTGTTTCCAATGCGTATGACGTTTATGGAGGATATGCTGTACCTGTCAATACAGGGTTTAATCTGAGCTATATTCAGTTGTAATCTGTGTGCCTTGCAATTCAGTCTGGACAGCCATGCCTAGTCTGTCACTGTTATGGTACTATTAGAATACCAGTGATTTTTCGTAATTCCATTCCAGTATATACCGAAAACCTTTGCAATTCGTGTACTTCTTCAATCCCCAAAATAAAGAGCAGAATGCTTATACCTGTACGGTTTCATCAGCTGTTTTATGATGATGGAAAGTTTGTAAAAATGATCTGTCCGTTGTACCGAACTAAACTTCCATGTTGTATATTTGCTTGCTTTACGATTGATACTCTTTCATGACGAAACTGTTTCTCTTCAAACTGCATGTTCAACATCAATTCGTACAAGTTCTCTAATGCTATATAATACGTGACATACAGAACAGAAATTTGTGACGTTAAAAAGAGTCCCTAAATGTAGCAAAATACTTGCGTAAATAGCCCAACGAGTGAATGCGACAACAGGGAAATTGACGTGTATGCTTAAAATTGGTAGACGTCACTCTACATTTAAAAGTGAAATGAACCATTCAGCTATTCGTCGGTTATTAAGTTGCCTTATTTGATCTTGCTTCATGCAAATTCCATACTTAGTGATTTTATGCCCCATACCTCAATGGATCTCTGATAGCGTTTTGTACCATAATCTCTCAAAGTGCAACTATATGTGGTGGCGCCTTTACTCTCATGCGTATATTATGCTGTTGTAGTTGGGTTTTTTTCGTCGCGATGCACAGGTGGCTTAATATGTGAAAGTTTCTTGTGTAGTATCCTCTGCATAAATCATCTAACAGTTTGACGTACATAAGTGGGCAATTGTCACAGGACTGCAGTGAAAAGAATGTGAAAATCGTAATAATTATAAGGATAACAAAAGACGCAAAAATAGGTAACGTTTTGGTATTATGTTGTACATGTTACTTGCTGGTGGTTGTAATAATCCACAGATGCCTTATGTCATGCTCATAGACACAAATGGTAAGAATTTCCTAGAACCTACAACAGTGCAAAGATTGTCACTGCTTTATTTTTTGTTTCATGATTCAAGTGTGATATAGCCTTCATGAAGCAGCATCGATCGTCAAAGTGAGAGATGTGTTTCAGCCGTGGAAATATTTACGTATTTGTTGGATCTGGTCACCATGACAAAATCGCCAAATGAGCTTACACAACGCTTACCTTGTTTGCACACCAATATACCTTGCTATCATTTATTATTGTACATATCGCAGTTATGATTATTATTGAGGTGAAACAAATAACTGCGCTGCCTAAATGAAGGAAATGAGCGGCTGGAAATTAGATTTAGTCCCTCGTAACGGTGAAAGAAAGGTGTTTTATGTGCAAAATATTTTACACTGTATATATCAATACTGCGTCGTTGTACAATTCATGGAACCCAATCATACCAGAACATGTTTATGCAGTGTACATTTATAGGTTTATTCCATGTATTCGGATACAACAAAAGTCCAGATTTTATGAGATAAATATTGTAGCCGGAACCGACGGTCTCGTTACAATGGGATTATGACATACATTACAACATGTTGTAAATTGAAATGGTCTGTGTCCGGGGTGAATGATCAACAGATTTTTACACGTTTGTTGTTATGATATCCAGCTTAGTGCGTGGTTATTAGTTATGTCTGCATTGTATAAACTCATTCTTAATGTTGGAGTGTACTTAAGAAATAAGACTAACCGTACACATTGATTGTAATAGTGATTTTGCACTGATTATTCAACGAAATTTAATAGTGAAAGTGCAATGATGTGGTGAGCGCCAAATGTGACTATCGTTATGGAGGATATGCTATATGAGAAGAGATAAGCATGGAGACACATTTCATGCAACACTCCCTATCTTTCGCATTTGCCGTTCGAAAAGCTTGAAACCCCTTGCTCGCCTGCGCTCTATGTGATATGATTTACTTTTCTTGAAGTTTTGGTATTTTCTACTATTCAAACTTATCTCATTGCGTTCTGTTTTCGGGGCAATTATGATAGAGACGACTTCATTTTTAATTTATAGTTGTAGAAAAAAGTTTACTGCCAGAAATTAATATGGTAAGATATGAAAAAATATGGAAATGTGAGTTTCGGCGTTCAGCGATTTTAAAAACATTGAATGCTGTCAATGGAAAGAAACTTAGAATGAATGTAGGTACAGTGTATCATGTTTTGTTTAGAAACTCATGTTAGTTTCGTCGTTATTCTGACGTACGTTTCTATTATTTTGAATTGTGTAATTTTGGCCTCGCACGGTGAAGCAGTTGAAGGTATGATTTAAAGCGGAAATCATGCCCAGAGCAAGAGAAAGGAAAAATGTCACGTATCATATAGTATAGTCATTCGCTCTGTGGTAGATAGCGGTATACCCAAAAAATCAGAGAAAAACGTATAATATATATTTGAAAAGTGAAAATATCTCCTAACCTTCATTTGGCAGTGATTTCTAGTTCCTCTCCTGTTTGTATTTGCGTCTTTTTCTTCTTTTTCTCTTTATAGATATCAAAATTGTTACAGTTTTGACAAGGCTTTAAAGAATTCAAGACACTTTTAATCCGCGGACAGAGTTCGCTATCGTGGAGCATGTTTAGCACTCTGCGAGGAAGATTTTTCCCCGTCAAATCAGGCTTCTCCTCTGATATTGTCGTACTTTTTTCAAGTTTACTGAACCAAGCCAGAGTACGTTTTTTATGCTTATCAACTGTTTATTGTAAGTTTGAAAGTACAGTGATATTGCAATGACTGCATGTGACTGTTATGTCCGTTAAGGTCGATTAAATTGACTGATTTGGAAAACTGTGTTCCTGTATTATCATTCTAACTTATTTTACCAATAATCATCCACCCCCGAAAAAATGCGCGTCATGTAATTGCAACGGTCAAACCAATAGATGATACATACAATATGATTGATGTGAATAGAAAAGTATGAATTCCAGCATGATGTGCTTTTGAATGATACGTGATAGAATTACAGACTTTCAAAAGCTTTCAATTCCTGTTCATAATCATGGTAAGAGTGAAGAAACAAATGAGGGTTGTATAAATACACACGAATAGAATCATTATATATATATATATATATATATATATATATATATATATATATATATATATATATATAGGGCTCGACACTAACGGTGGCCCGGGGCCACCAAAATTGAAAGTCGGGCCACCAAATTTCAAAAAAGGGCAAATTTGGTGAAAATTTTTTGAAAAGTACGTCAGTTAATTCGAACTTTTTGCTCCGGAAATTAGCATTTATATTTGTTTAAAGGATGGATGAAAAGGACTGAATGAGTGCCTGAGAGTGAGTGTTGCGAGTTTGTTGAGGCTTATTTATGAGTAGATGTATGTCCAACTTCCAATTCTTACTATGACTGGATAAAACTTAGATATTTGACTCATTAAAAAAAAAACAGGACTTTTAATGTTTTTTATTGTTTTTTTTTCGGGGCCACCAAACTTTTCTCTCGGGCCACCAAAAATTTGAAATTGAGGATTTTGGTGGTCCCATCGGGCCACCAAACAAAAAAGTTACTGTCGAGCCCTGATATATATATATATATATATATATATATATATTGTACTTGCTCCGCGTATTGGCAGTACTAGAAATAGCAATAATAATGTCACAACAGAGGAATGCATCAGGGATGACAGTGCGATTCGCACTGTCATCCCTGATGAAGAGGGAGGATCCTGGAAAATTCGGATTATTCATTAAAATCAAGCATGGCATTCAATGAATTCCTCTGTTGTGACATTATTATTGCTATATATAGGGCTCGATATTAGCGGTGGCATGGTTACCCGTTGCCACTAAAAATTGGTGTTGGAACATCAAATTTATCTTTCGGTGGCTCGATCGGGAAACTTACATTCAAAATGGATTGTTACTTTTCCTTTTATGTCGGGCCACTACATATCTTTTTCGGGCCACCAAAACTTCAAAACTGGCCTCCAGACCAAGAGGTAAGTGCCGAGACATAAATCATATTCATGTACATGTAAAATGCATGGAATATATAATGCGCGCGCGTGTGTATATGTGTGTGTGTGTGTGTGTGTGTGTGTGTGTGTTTGGGTGGGTGGGAATACGTTTTAAGTACATGTAGGTCCATTTGCAGCCGGAAAAGCAGGAAATCCGATCAAATGTCATTTTTATGTTATATACGGGTACATTAATTTTTTTTTCTTATATCTTTACATGCATATCACTTTCTCTTTTCCTTCTTCTCACGGGTTGGCAAAGTAGTTTCCTGTGCCAAAGGTCGCTGGAAGGAGCGTTTATTTCTTGTTTGAAGAGAATTTTACACCTTGGGTTGCTTAGGTATTAAAGATGAAGATACAAGTTTTGTTTCGCAATGTGATTACTGCTTAGCACCGCGTGCATGATACTCAAGGCAACTTCTAAAGGACATGAAGTTTGGTGCGTCTGTATGGACATGTGTCTAACCTAGTATGAGTTGATTTTCACACAATTTGAAATTGTTTGCAATACCAGCTCAGTAACCATGTTGCATCATTGAAAGACACATAATGAATACGTATCCCTGCTAACGTATACAAAGTGGTATCATAAGCAGCGCTTGATTGACAACCTGTCACTACCATGGCTACTGAATGTCACAAGCATTCCAATTCAATTCTTTTGACATAATGGATATTCATTATCCAATGCTAGTAATGTTCACTTTTTAGAGGCATTACTTTGCAAAATTGTGTCGAGTACGTCTTAGTTCAAGGAAAAATTAATCGCGTGGACGACCGATACGAATAGGCGGGGCCATGCGTAGCCTCAGATGAACTTCAATTATCGTTGAGATTGGAGTATCATGACCTTCTGAATCATGTAAGCTCGATTAAAATCCACTTGCCTCTATCTCTTTCATTATCTGGTATTGGATAGAAATGATTTAACATAGTATCAATGATAGAAGCTTATACATTTTAAAGATTTACACACACATGCAAATGCATATATTGGGGCAGGTTGTACTTTTTATGTTGTTTCAAGTCTCTGTATGAATCAAAGTTCGTTTGAATTGTTACGTACCTCTATTGTGATGTCTGATGAGTACATCTTATATTTAATGCACGTGCTTGCGTGTCGTTCTGTTTGTCAGTCTATCTCTATTTCTCTGTCCCGAGGGACCTGTATTTCATACAAGCTTCTTAACTTTCCAGCAGGCACGATAGGTTGACACCACTTAGGTTCGTTATATAAAGCCAATTGCATTTAATTCAATTTCAACTCATTTCAATTCAATTTTATTCAGCCATTCAGTAAAAAAACATTCGTTTATACATACAAACAAAAATATGCATGTAATTATATCGGAAAGTCAAGATGCATTGACACATTATAAATTCTGCTACTGTCCCCGCACAATGATACCATATTGAACGTTATGCAGACCTGCAATTAGAATGTATTAATCAGGTTGTGTATTTGCTTTATATCTTATATCTGGTAATAGTTATCTACTTCTCATAGCTTGTTAAAATTGTATTATTGTGTATTATTCATGACCAGTTATATCTGAAAATTCTGTTAGTTCAGTCTGTGTCATGTTTATATATTATGTTCGTGGAAAGAAAAATGGAAATAGGAGTGATATGAATGATAAAATCAGGAGAATCTTTAACTAAGAGTTACAACAGATGCGTAAATTATTAAAGACTGAAGGTATCTGGATCTGTTTTATTGATAATAGACAGCAGTCAGATTTACCAAGATCGCAGACGAAAAATTATACTATATATGGAGATAATGAGAAGGAGCTGGGAAAAAGTATATACAGCATTAGGGTAAAATCTTGTAAATCTTATACTAACGTGTCTCAATAGTAATATCGATAATAACTTTAAATGACAAACTGTTATAATCTCGGCATTCATGAGCAAGCAAGCCACATTTCGAGTGTGTGTGTGGTTTTTTTGTTTTGTTGTTGTTTTTTGTGTGGGTGTATGGGTTATTGCCTCTTGTGCGTCACACTGTGACAACGAACACCACCGATTGCTTCACTCATGGCTTTTGGCAGTGTTTGAGAAAAACAAATTGCGCAATTTGCCCTTCGCAGTTGCAGATAGTAATACATGTATTCAACCCTCACCCATTAGACCTAGCTGCACCGACACGTATACCTACTGTCAGTGATGATAAAGCTCCTAGCTATTGCAGCTCTGAAGCAATAATGCATGCAGTTTGTATAGTGTTCAAGACATGCGGGAACTGACGACATCCAGTCTATACAGAGGTAAGTCGAAATCTTAGTAATTTCATGTCAGAAGGGCTGAGATTATTTTTGAATGGAAACATAAATCTAACATCTTCCCATCTGATTTGATTAACAAACTTTAAATAATGATAATTGATGTTTAAATTAATGTTAATCTGTTTGGGTTACTAATATCGGATCAAACATATTTCAGTTACCAATATAATAATATGCGGATTATAGTTAGAATGATCACGTTTCTCCATCTCCCGTTTGATTGTGTTTTTTTGAATTTCTTTTGTATGAATGTAAGAAATGTTTGATTTGATTTGATTCATTGGTTCCTGTATTATCATTGCACATTTTAGCTTCCCGACAATCTGAATCATTCATTGTAATGAATAATGAGAATTATATTCTCGTTCTGTGTATAATTTTAGATAGATGTGTGTGTTTCAATCCAGCTTGTTTCCATAATCTCCAAGGTTGATATAATGGACCACACCAGAGGTCGCCACAGAGGTGGCAGAGGAAGAGGTGGACGTGGGACGTACCGAGGCGGAAGGGAGAGGAAACGTGTAGACAGGTGTGAAGGAATGGGGCGTGGCGAAACTCGAGGAGCTTACCAAACCCAAGGAAACAGGTGAGCGCTATACGCAGTGCTTAAGGCATTGCCGGAGCAAAGTCAATGATAATAGTACCATCACAAGTACCGTATGCCCGCCCCCCCCCCCCAAAAAAAAAAAATCAACAACGGTACCCTCCACAATGATAGCTTTAAGAATAGTGAATCAATCCAAATACAATATCAGGGTATGAAAGTATAACAGGGTATAAACATATTGCCAACATCTTACAGAAAACCCCATTCGATTTGCTTCAATGGTCAAAGAGAAATTGGGAATTTTGTAGAGGATGTCAGGAATCTCTTCCCTCCAAGTTCTGTCTATTGTATTCACACACAAGTATCGAAGTGTTAAACGTGGAAGAATCAGGCTCATGACATGCTTTACAACAATCCACATTTCTCTGTGACCGCTTCACCAAAACGGATGGTTTTTTTTTGTTGGCAAAATTAAGCTAAAATGTTATTTTTTAAGACCCTGAAGTAGCATTTAGACAGTTTAATCATATTGGGTGTTATCAATGCGAAAATTTTATTGTATTTTTTTTTTTTGGGGGGGGGGACATACTACCTCAACCACCTAGTCCATGTTCCAGGCCAGATATTGGTACCACTTTTTTCGTGTCATTTTGTTTGTCGGGCACAGATATGCTTATCAAGCTATGATAGCATTTCCAAATGAGTAGCTTAGTCATAATAAATGAATTTTTTAACCAATTTGGTCTCGTTGTTATATCCCTATACTTCTGAATCGATACTAACAGCTATACAAAGAAGAGCACTGTCTTCTGTATGTTCACAGATGTTCTGTTGTAAACGCGGTGCGCTTAGTCTTTATTCAAGGCAGCGAAGGGAATATCCCAAGGTTATGACGTCCACAGCGCTTAGTCTTTATTCAAGACGGCGAAGGGTATATCCAAAGCTTATGATACAGTGTATATCCCTTTATCTAAAAACAACAACAAAAAAGAAGCAATTCCTTGTGTGAATTTTACAATTATTTATAATTTTCCGGTGACAACGCTACGGTGAAAACGCTAATACCACGCCAATGTCGCTTTATTTCCATCCAACAATGAAAGATAATGCAAAAACAATGTACCGGTACACTACAATACATTATGATAAATAATATTGTAAATGAACAGAGTAATTTTTGTTTGAAACTGATGTATTTGTTGAGAGGGTAGTATAAAAATAGTATAGATATTCCCTTTTATTAGGAACTTCAGATATGATAACGGTACATTGTTCTAGATAAAGACTAAGCGCACCGCGTGACAGCTGTGGACATCATAACCCTTTGGATATTCCCTTCGCTACCTTGAATAAAGACTAAGCGCACCGCGTTTACAACAGAACACCTGTGGACATACAGAAGACAGTGCTCTTCTTTGTATAGCGGTTAGTTTCGATTCAGAAGTATATGGATATAAAAACGAGACCAAAATCCAATTAATTGGTTAAAAATTCATTTATTATGACTAAGCTACTCATATGGAAATGCTATCACAGCTTGATAAGCATATCTATGCCCGACAAACAAAACGACAGCAAAAAGGTTTCGCCACCTCAGGTGGTACCAATAACCCATTTTTTTCGGGTCTTGGTCCATGGACTAACTGCACTTCTAATGCTCCGCATTTGCAATAGAAATGATAACAATAACGAAAATGGTAAACACGTATTTGCGTTTATGACATTCCTGAGAGTGGGGATGGCGACATCCTACCTTTTCATGTAAGCAATTCATTCATTCATTCCTTCATTCATTTATTTTTCATTTCCAATAAAAACATACGAATATATTACAAAAATTGAATACAGTGCATAAATTTCATTATGCAAAGTAAAGGATAAATTTACAGAAAACTTGTAGGTATAGGAAAATGTTGGAAATGGGGAGGAATGCTAAAAAGCTGAGCTTGTAGGGTGCATTCCCCCACACGTAATACAAGAAATTATATGATCGATTGACTGATAAACATTGAAAATGGATGAAACAAAGAAACTAAGACAAAAAGACCTATAACCTAACTTATCCGAAACAAAAACCCTGAACAAATCCCTACACTAAGTCGCTGTCATGCCGGAAGAGAGAGGAGAGAAACAAAGAAGTATGTGTGTGTGTGTGTGTGTGTGTGTGTGTACGAGAGAGAGAGAGAGAGGGGGGGGGGGAAGAAAGCAGCTCATTGCGTGGAGTGAAGATAAAAGACAAAAAAAAAATAGAAGGACACGAGAGATAGTGGAATTAATGGAGCCGCTTAGCTGTAATTTCAACAGAATATAAGGTTGGATTTTACACTTCTTTGCAACCAACAAAGAATCAACACGATTTTTCAATTTCATAAGATTAATATACAATTAATTTTCATAATGATATTTAGATCAATTCTTATAACTATTCAAAATATTTTTCTTCAGATTACTCTTAAAAGAACTTAAACTTGGAGATGTCCTTAAACTGTTAGAAAGGTTGTTCTAATATTTAGGTCCAGCAAATGTAAATATAGATTGTGTAAACATAGTTCTAGTTAAAGGCAGATGGAATTCATCTGAGTGACGAGTCGGATATTTATGGAACGAGCGGTTTCTCGCAAACATGCTTGTGAAAACAGACGGCAACAAATTATTAGAAAGTTTATTCATAAATTGGCCAAGACAATGATAATAAATATCGGTTATCTTTAAAATTTTGTGTTCAGAAAATAAAACATCGGTGTGGACTCTCCAAGATATATGACAAATTATTCAAAGAGCTTTTTTTCTGGAGACGGGACAGTCTGTCGAGATATGTTGGATGTGTGTTCCCCCAAGCTATGATGCCATAATTCAGATTAGGTAAAATCAAAGCTGAATATAACATTAAAAGGGTGGGAATAGGAAAATAATATTTAACTCTATTAATAACACCAATATATCGAGATATTGTGTGACAAATACTATCAATATGTGACTTCCATAAAAGTTTATTGTCAATAACCAAACCTAAAAACTTCATTGATGCAACTTCATCTATAACTATATCATCTATATTTTATTATCAGGGAGATTATTTAAAGTATTACTAAATAATATACATTTGGTTTTAAGAAGATTTATAGACAACTTATTTGACCTTATCCAACATAACAATTTCTTTAATTCAGAATTTAACAAATCCACCAAAATATGAGGATCTGAATGAGAAAGAAAAACATTAGAGTCATCAGCAAAAAGTACAAAAGATAAAATATTAGAAGCATTTGTTATATCATTTATATACAAAATGAATAAAAGAGGTCCCAGTAAACTACCCTGAGGAACACCACAGGTGACAAATTGGTTGCAGGAGTTTTGACCAGATAAAAAAACGCACTGTTTACGATCAGAGAGATAACTCCTGAACCACTCCAAGGCCGTGCCACGTATACCATAGTGACATAATTTATGAAGTATTATTTTATGATCAATGGTATCGAAGGCCTTGGAGAGGTCCAGGAAGACACCCACTGTGTGATGAGCCCTATCTACTGCTTTGGCTACTTTTTCAATAAAGGAGAGAATTGCTTGAGAAGTGCTATGTCCTCTGCGGAAACCGAATTGTGAATCAGAAATGATATCATAAAAATCGAGAAATTTAAGGAGTCTAGAATACACGACTTTTTCTAACAATTTTGAAAACGATGACAACAATGAAATTGGTCTATAATTACTAATATCTTCCTTGTTACCTTTCTTATAAATTGGGATTACTTTAGCAATTTTCATTCGTAGCGGAACAACACCACTACTTAATGACAAATTAAAAATGTAAGTTAAAGGTTCAACAATATTCTCAGCTATATTTTTTTAAAATAACGTTATCAATACAATCAGGTCCCGAGCTTCTTTTACCTTCCAAACTCATAATGGTATCTTTTACTTCATAACTAATAATCGGATCAAAAAAGAATGAATTAGAGTTGGGTGATTTAAGAAATTCATAGAATTTCTTTTGACAAGTAGGAATTTTATTAGCAAGATCATGTCCAATCTGCGAAAAGTAAAGGTTAAATGTATCTGCAATCGACACAGGGTCTGTTATTTCCTTATCATCAGAAACAACTCTTGTTATACAAAACTTATCATTTTCTTTATTTATAGCACTGTTTATTATTTTCCAAGTTTTACTCACGTCATGCTTAAAAAAAGGATATCTGATCCGCGTAATACTTTTTTTCATAACGCAATATTCTTGTAAGAATGTTTTTATACATAATGTATTTACGATGAGATTGTTCAGTGCGTTTAATTTTATCTGCATAATACAATTGTTTTTCCGATTTATATATCGTAGAAGAGATTTTGTTATCCATGGTGATCTAGGATACTTTTTATAATCACGTTTAACTTCTACCAAAGGAACATATTTTTCTAAATGAGAATTCAAAATATTCATAAAAACATCAAATGATAAATCCGTTTCATGAGTGCTATATACTTCTCTCCAAGTTTCTTCATTCAGACTATTCTTCAAATTCTGTAAGTTATCCGGTGTGACTTTTCTAAATACTTCTTTAGTGGGACTAATTGGTTTCGTGGTGACTGGGAAGGATGTGAAAATTGGAAAGTGGTCTGATATATCTGATAAAATGATATTCGATTTAGGAGTAGGCGTAATATTACAAAATATATTATCAATAAGTGAAGCTGTATTATCTGTCACTCGGGTGGGTTTAGTAATAAGTGGTCAAAAAGAAGCTGAAAACATACTATCAAGTAAATTCTGAGAGGCATTTACTGTGTGACATTTAAAAATATCTATATTGAAATCGCCCAAAACAAAGCATTCTTTATTAACAAAAGTTGGGTTATGGATGAGATCCTGTAAGGCTTCTAAAAATAATGCACTGCTGGAGTTTGGAGGTCTATATATCAATGTAATCAAAATATTCCTAAACTTTGGGATATTTATTTCAACAACCAAAGATTCTAAAATTTCATTCATAGAGTTAAGTTCGGTGTGTACAAAATAATTATAAAATGTTGTTTAATATAAAATGCAGCCCCTCCTCCTACCTTGTTAGTTCTATCATTCATGTAGCTTATATAACAGCTTTAAAGTTCTCTTATATAATCTTGAATATAAGCTTAACAAAATCATTGTTTCCCACATATTATGTTACATAATTAAATTGCTTATGTATTAGGCTTTGTACTAGTTGTCCTGCGATGGAGTGGCGTTTTCACTGACATCACTTCTTATCATTTTTCTTTCCCCTTAGCTCCTTCTTCTTATTCGCATGCTGTAATGTCATTCTATTCTCGTTCTTGCTTCAATATTGCGTCTTTTGTTCATAAGTCCATTCTCTTTTATTTGCGTGACTACCTGTGTGCCGTTGTATGTATTGTTGTCTTGTCACATATTATACCAGCACAAACGGCTCAATGAAAAGTGTTAATAAACAATAATGTAACATTCAAGTTTATCATTTTCTTGTATACTTAAGAGCAAACTACTGTCTACGACATGCTTTATCATCAACATCAGCATGTATATTGACCACCTGGCTGAAAACCCACAAAAAGTAGCCAAAGTGAATGTTCATTTTTCCACATAGTTTAGATAAGTAAGCTGTATAAGCTTTAAAATGATATATAACTTGTTAAATTTGGACCATCCTGACCGATGAAAATTGAAATTAGAGAGAGGAGCAGGTGCAGTTTCATAGAAAAGGAAGAAAATATGATTTCAAGATTACACTTACACTAAGGCGTGCTGTGCAAAATTGTCAATGAGAATCGAAAGCAGCGCCTGTCCCTCTCCACTCCCCGAAAAAAAATATACATATCGTATTAAATATCTATGGTCCAGAAAAACTGCTAGTAAAGGGATACCGATTTCGGCTTTGTTTTTGAAGCCACCAAAGTTTGACAGTAGGTAGAGAATATTTTACTTTCTTGGTAGGCAAAACAAACTTTAAATATCTAAGGCGGTCATCCCAAATTATAATTTTTGTGAGAATTGTAATCTCCGACCTCTTGTGGGTTTGAAGCCTTATGGTCATATGTATATTGTTATACATATCATTGGTTTATTGCTTTCTTCTTTTTTTGGGGGGGGGGATGGAGGTGATCCGCTTCTTATGCTTTTAGTATAGATTACTCTTTGCCATCGCTTGATTTAGTCTTTGGTACCATTGCAAATTGTACATTGTTTTCTCGTTATATGATCATCCATACATATATTTCGTATTATACTTTATGACTTGTACTTCTTTCAAATTGTTTAGCAATATAGATAGACAATATTGTATCTTATATAAACCTTTAGTAACTGAAGATTACGTACATAATGGCCTATTGTTCCCTGGAAGGTGCAGCAATAATACTCTCGCTTCGACATCTGTCTAAATTATGCAAAACAGATTCCTGCATGTTTATTTTTTTTGTCTATTAAGTTATGTTTATTTACAAGCCTATCAAGACTTGACCAAGACACTTGTGTGTCATAGTTTTGTTGACCTTTACCTCTTATATATAATCATTATATTCTACACGAAAATAATGAAAAAATTACAGCTTAAAACTTTAAAAAAGAAGGGGCGGGCAGTTTCGACCGGTTTAGGGAGTAATCTGACGGGCTGTTTCGGGCGGTTTCTAGTTACTAATGGGTTAAGTTATGTTTTGTTTGATGGAAATAAATTATAATTGATTTTTTATGAATTAAGATTCGCCCCTATCCCCCCACTCGTATATAATTTTGTGTTGAGTTTGATTTGAAAAAAAAAAATCTCTCAAGAGCATGACATTAAATCTTTGTCATATAGTTTTGTCAAGTACTCTTTTTCAAAGTTTTAGCACATTTCGATTGTTTCCGGCAATTCGCACCTTGCATTTGTTTTACTCCTTACATCAGTGATATGTACAGTTTTTTTTACTTGCAATGTTATGCTCTTTATTGACTGAAAATTTCTAAATATTTTTTTGTTTGTTTCTGGAAACCACCAATCAATATATCGCCTACGTTGACTTTTATGATGTAGTTAGTGTTGAATTGTAATTCTTATGGCTATTAAAAAGCTGCAAGCGACATACCGCACAAGCATAAAGGCCTATCAATTGTAACAATGTAAGATGATGTTTATAATTTCCAGCAGGACAAAAATGGTGACACCACTGGGCTACAAGACCTTAGAGACTTTGCTGGGAAAAGATCCTGATGAAGCAGCCATTGAGTTGAGCTCTCTAAAGGAAAGACTTGAAAAGCTACTGCACATGGAGGACATACGATACGATATGGTGTCATTGCTTTTCCAAGTGATGAATCACGTATCACAAGCACATGGGGCTTCACAAACTATCATTATGCTTATTGACATGTTGGGAAGGTCCCCGTTTTTGACCAAGCATTTAACGCGACATCTCGTCTCGATGAGGAAAGAGCGTGATAAGAGTCGAATAAAGAAGCTACCGAGAAGTATACACGATATCGCCAAAGTGCTTTGTGAGATACAACAACGTCGCCCAACTTACTGGAGAGAATTGGTGGTGGTGTCAACACTCCTCAACGATGTCGTCGGATATATCGAGCAGAAAGGCATCAAAGTAGATGAAGAGGTTCGAAGGGATGTGACCGTGTTGAGAGACTTCCAAGCCGCAATTGATAAGGAGAGGGAAGACAGAGCTAGAGGTCCCATTGAAATTACTGAACCTCCCCCGGATAATTTTCGTGACATCTGCGTACTTCCCACCTCAGAGGAAGTGACAGATTCATCGGTCCGAACGTACCTTCGAGCAAACATTGTAAAGGGTAAATACGAAGACGCGGATCATTATCTGGATGTGCAGTTTCGGCTCCTACGTGAAGACTTCATACATCCTCTCAGGGAAGGAATCAGCGAATACAACTTAGAGGCAGCAGGACCAGGAAAGCACAACAAACGAGCACAAGACATTCGTCTATATTACGACGTTACATTAGAGGAGCCGGTTTACATGCACACAGGGGTAGTTTTCCGAATGCACTTTGATGAATCAAGACTAAAAGGCATTCGCTGGCAGGCTTCGAAGCGACTGATCTTTGGATCACTTGTAATTTTGACACCAGATGACTTCAAGACAATGATTTTTGGAACAGTTGCCAACAGATCACCAGAGGATCTGAGAAGGGGGTTCGTAGAAATAAAACTTGAACGTGACGAGGAAATCGTGGAAATTTTCTCCGATAAAACCTTCGTGATGGCTGAGTCGTCCGCTTACTTTGAGGCATACAGACACGTCCTCAAGGGACTTCAAAGTGTCACGGAAGAGACCCTGCCGCTCCCTGACTATATCCTTTTCGTGTCAAGCACAGTTCGGCCCCCAGCCTACATGGGCCAAGACAGAACGACTGAGTATGACCTATCGCCACTTGTGTCGGATTCAATCCCAAACGCTGGTGCGATCAAGAAAAGATTGAAAGCATCTAAAATCCTGGATAATCGTGACTGGCAGAGAGTGGTAAACACAGGCTTGGATGAATCACAACTTCAGGCAGTGAAAGCAGCTCTTACTCAAGAGATGGCTGTAATACAAGGACCTCCTGGAACAGGAAAGACGTACATAGGACTTAAAATTGTCCACACGTTACTTAAAAACAAGAGTATTTGGAAGAAACCTCAACAATTGCGTGATGATGTGAAAAGATGTTCCTCAAACAAACCAATTCTTCTTGTGTGTTACACAAACCATGCGCTGGATCAATTCTTGGGAGGAGTGGCCGAATACAACTGCGAGGGCATTGTACGAGTTGGCGGTAGAAGTTCAAGCGAAGTTTTGAAACGATTCAATTTGAACTCATTGAGATATTCTAAGAGAAACAAGTCGCGTTGCATTAACCGAAGAATAGGTCAAGTTCGAAGGGAGATCGAATGCCGTGGGAAGGAACTGACGATTTCACAGGACAAGACAAATGCAACAAAAAGAGGACTTCTTCATGAGAGAGTTCTGTCGCCATTCATGGATAAGTATCACTACAGTAGCCTTACATCAAGGCATTTCCCTCAAGGGCATGGTGTTTCTCTGCTTGTCAACTGGCTTTTGGAAGATATGAATCTCAATCTGACCAAAGACCAAATGCCAGCTGGAGGAGACAAGTGTCTCGGAGACGAAGCCGAGCCCATCGATGAAGATACGGCCGATGTAGATGATGAGGGCCAATTCAACATTCTTGAAGAAGCTGACATCCTCGAAAAAATGAGAGCACTGGACATAGACGATCCCCAAGAGACCATAACTCTGAGGAGCGATACTGGCAGCCAGGACGATTCACTGGCCTTCCACTTGAACGACCTCGATGATATTCATCGAGCAGAGGAATGGCAAGTGGATCGTCGCACGCAGAGACAACGAAAGCGACAAATGCAAAGAAATCTTCGGAGTACTGAAAGAATGACTGACGATGAGGCGAGGAGGATTGATAATGTGTGGGAAGTGCAAGGGAGCAGAAATCGTTGGCGACTTTACCGCTACTGGATCCACAGGTATAGACAAGAGTCACACAGGATATTGATTCACAGACAGCGAAAGTTCTCCGATCTTTGTCAAGAGCTAAGAGAAGCACGCAGCCAGGAGGACTTTGAAATCCTTAGACATGCCACTGTAATAGGCATGACAACAACTGGTGCAGCCAGGTGCCGTTCGTTACTCCAGCGCATTGAGCCACGTATCGTAATCGTCGAAGAAGCGGCAGAAGTCTTAGAGGCCCATATCATTACAGCACTAACGGAGTCTTGCCAGCATCTTGTCTTGATTGGAGATCATCAACAGCTGCGGCCAAATCCAACTGTGTACAGACTAGCCACAGACTATCATCTTGACATTTCTCTCTTCGAGCGAATGATAAAAAACCAATTTCCGTGCCACACACTTAACCTGCAGCATAGGATGCGTCCAGAAATATCTCGTCTAATGAAGCTACCCAGGTTTTATCCAAACCTAAAAGATCATGGCTCCGTCAAGCACTTTGAGGAAATCAGAGGGGTGACAAAGAACTTATTTTTCATTCAGCATGAAGAAGCCGAGGACTCTAGAAATGACGAAACGAAGAGCCATGCAAATATTCATGAAGTAAGGTTTATGGTGGCGCTTTGCCGATATTTCCTTCAACAAGGATATCTGCCCGAACAGATCACCATTCTGACTACGTACACCGGCCAACTGTTTAATTTCAAGAGGCAGGCCATAGGCAGTGATTTCAAGGGTATACGGGTCACTACAGTCGATAACTTTCAAGGAGAAGAAAATGACATAATCCTTTTGTCCCTTGTTCGAAGTAACGCAAAGGGGAGCGCCGGCTTCCTTACGATCGACAACAGAGTCTGTGTAGCACTGTCTAGAGCTAGGAAGGGTCTATACTGCATTGGAAACTTCAAGCTTCTTGCAGAATGCAGGACCGGAACGGGTCTGTGGAAGGACGTTGTAAAGTGTCTCCAAACGACGGGCAACATTGGAAGGACTTTGCAGTTGCAGTGTGAAAATCATCCTGAAACCAAAACGCGCGTGGCCACAGCGAAGGACTTTGAAAATGTGCCTGAAGGTGGTTGTACACTGCCCTGTGATGCACGCCTTGAATGCGGTCACACATGCAGATTGCGGTGTCATCCAACAGATAAGAAGCATGAGAAGTACAAATGCATGCAACCCTGCACAAAGGTCATTTGTGATGTTGGCCACCTTTGTCGGAAACGCTGCTTCGACACGTGTGACAATCCGTGCACCGAACTTGAACTCAGAAAGCTTCCGTGTGGCCATTTGCAATTTGCAATGTGCTATCAGCTTTTGGAAGACGTCACATGCCATCACCCATGTCCCCTAAATCTAGCTTGTGGTCATCCATGTAAATCCACTTGTGGAAAAGCATGCACTGCAGCGTGTAAAGAGCTTGTTATCAGGTCTTCATGGCCTTGCAAACACAGAGTTCTCGTTAAATGCTCGGCTGGTCCCGAGTCCTGCCCGGAAAGATGCAATGCCCTTCTGAGCTGTGGCCACAGATGTAGTGGGACCTGCGGCTCTTGTTACCGTGGTCGACTGCACGTAATATGTCGTCAGAAGTGTGATCGGATCCTCGTTTGTGGTCACCCATGCCAAGAAACATGCGCGACCAAGTGCCCTCCATGCGGTCGCGTATGTGAGAATCACTGTCAGCACAGTCGCTGCACGAAGAAGTGTGGCGAATCATGTAAGCCATGTGCAGAGGTATGTCCATGGAAGTGCAAGCATTTCCAGTGCCGGAAGAAATGCGGAGAGCCCTGTGACAGACGTCCTTGTATGTACCCTTGTGACAAAATGTTGAAGTGCAATCATCCTTGTATCGGCCTATGTGGAGAGCCCTGTCCTAAACTGTGCCGAATCTGCAACAAAGATGAACTTACAGAGATATCCTTCGGAGAAGATGATGAACCAGATTCTCGGTGAGTTGATTGATAGATGGTGTCAATTGTTCTTTTGCAATTAAACATGATGGTGCGTAATGAAAATAATCACCAATAATCACTGAATTATATTCAAGCAACAAGAGAACAATGCATGAAAGATAGTAAAAAGCTAAACAACAATGTGAGTTCATAATGACAATGTCGTCAGAAAGCATAGGCAATTGACACGATTAAATACTTAATATCAAATTATATCTTATGAGTAGTTGGTGTGATAAAGTGTCTGACTGATCCACACATTGGCATATAGGGACATATAATTGAATGAAATGCACGAGAGCGTCATCAATAGCAAATTATGCTTGACTTTGTAGTGGCCTTAACAGAGGACATAATAATATACAGAGGATATGGCTGTACAGCTTTTAGGGCAGAAAACGTCTGAGGCTAATAAAAAAAAGAAGCGATCGCGATTATGCGAATTAAGGATGAAGAGTCATAACCATTTTATGAGTTGCGTGTCAAAACACATTGCACCATGTAGCTGTAACATTTATTGTATTGTGAAAAGTAGTCTGGTTGAAATATATATATATGTATATATATATATATATATATATATATATATATATTTCGGATTTTGTTCTCGACCATCAAGAGGTCTGTCTGTCATTTATGGGTGACTATTGAGTGGTCTACATGGGCGTTTACCGTCTCAACCACACCAATTTATATAGAAGCTGTGAAGGCTAGGTGGGATACGAAAAAATATTACTTTAAACGTGGGGTTTTGATAAAAATGACAATAGGAGTAGAAAAATTCGTGTCGAAGACACGAAGATTTTGAAAGTGGCTTAGCCTACATGATGTTGGCATACGCTGTGCACGCCACATTTTAGACAAAGTTCCTGTTCAGCTTAAGTGCATATTTTCAAAACGTCGTGATTACAGGAAACAGTTTACTTGAGATCAACAATCCTATTGACTATACTTAATCAGTTGGAAAGAAGCGATATAATATGTTGCCTCAAATGTAAGCATGGTTGTTTTCATCTTGTGGTTTAGTGTGTAGAGATCACATTTTCAAAGTGAATGAAACGAAGAGAATTTCGAACATCCTTTGAAAAGATGTGGCTCTCAAATAAGACCTGGCTATAATTGTGTTGATTTTACTTAGAAAAATATCAATAAAACGTCCAGTTTCATGAATCAAAAGATATTCTACAAAATACAGAAAAATGTGAAAATGTAAAAATTAGATATTCAAATGGTAATCTTTTTCATTTCGTTTTTGCTTGAGGTCTCGGTGTTGAATTCACACTTGAAATGTTTGCATTGTGACATGGTCAAACATATCTGACAATTTAGTTTGATTTCATGCAAATCACTGGGCTCACATTGAGTGAGCCTTTGGGGACGATATCAGGAAATTAAAGTGGAGTCAGACTTTTTTGTATTTTTTGTCAATTAGATGAAATATGAAATGTTTTCCTTGTAGAATAGAGAGATTTTCTTTAAAAAGGCAAAAGTTTTTTCGGTTTTTATAGTGGTGAAAAACGAGACAAAACAGAGAAGTAAGTATCTGTTAATGTTAATTGTGTGTGTTTCAGCAAGAACGAAAAGACAAAGACTAGGAGGGGGTAGGTCTTGAAGTAATAGGAAGGAATATGCTTTAATACGCATTGTATAGGTTCGTTGAATTGGATGACTGTGGTCACGTGATCGAAGTTACAACACTTGATCGCTGGATGACGCTCGACAGTGATACCCCCGGAGGTGCTGTTAGTATTCAGGTAAGTTGTAGGTAGATTGTAGGAAGTCGGATAAATAAAAATGTATCAACCATTAACACACATTACTTGGTTCATGCAAACGTATTAGATATCAGCATTGTTGACTGCAATCATGGTAATATGCCTATAATGCGGTCGGGTATACAGTCCGATACTCTTGTACAAGAAAGAGGAAAGAGAGAATGAAGTATGCCAGTATGATAGAAGTTCAAGAATTTTGGTAATGTACGTACTATGATCTCTAAATGGCATTTCAAACAGATCATTCACGATTAAAATACGTAGGAGAGCCTAATTCTTTGCACGAAGAGAAGTCCATGACTTAAACACAGGGTGTAGGAAGATGTGTTTGCATTCGACAATGAATACCTGGATCAAAAAGTTTTCTGGCTTGTACTACTATTTGCGGACCTCATTTATACAAATAAATGTGTGATGTGAGGGGTTAAGATACAAAAGTGATAGTGATAGATTCATATTACAACACAAAGAAATGCCACACTATTAAAAGTAAAAGAAACAATTGTGAATCTTATGGTACATTATTGTCATAATTATTATGATGAAAATTTATTTGATTATTTGAAGGACAGAATCCCCATACACCCTTACAGGAACTCTGGCTTATCTGTTTATTTCTTGGGCAGATTTGATAACAACAATATCCTTAAAGATTCTGTTATGATGAGTTCATTTCCTGTATTTTTTTTTATTATTTTAACATTATTAGGGTGCTTCAAAATGAATTGTAACAATGATGTAAACATAAATGAAATCAGCAAATGTCATTTGGGGAGGATTAATCAATGAACGTCAAGTCTGAAAGGAACAACAATGCCAACCAACGTGTTCCTATTCCTTGTTTGATTCTAACAGCTGAAGGGTTGTCCACGCTGCAAGATACCAATCAGGCACAATTTGCGGTATGGTAATGCAATCAAACAAGCTCTGAACAACGTCGAAGTTGTAAAATTGAAGGCGTGCGGTGAGAAACAAGACATCGAGTTCACTCGTCAACAACTCACACGCGATCTGACCCAGGAGACCGAGGTAATGAGTATGTTGGCCATTGCCAAAGAACTGACACTCTTCCCCCGGAAAGAGGTTGCTCAACTCTTCCTCAAATCCGTGGATGAGACCTGCAGCCTGAGCTGGGAACAAGTCTATTCCGTGAAGAACAGAGTTTCCTTTTTGAAGGAGCTGAGGGAGATTGAGCAGAAACTTTATTTGCTTCATTTGCCAGCGGAAGAAAAAGAACTTGCTGCATCACTGAGAGCAGATCTAGCTGTAATGAGGGTTTGGCTCTGCCGAGGGGATATCGCGAGAATGTCGCCACAACAAGTAACAGACGCAACCTGCGAAACCACGAGGTTCAGTTTCGCTCTCCGACTGCTCGAGCTAGTGACGACCATACCGACGGCACACACAAAAGCTGCTGTTCAAGAAGTGAATAAGGCGAAGCTCTTGTTGTTTGCCGGGACGAATCTGACTGCGGCAGAACAGAAAGAAATAAGGAAGCTCTTGAAAATCATAGACATCAAATCCGGGGGTCTTGGCGTCACAGGAGCTGATCGGAAAGAAATCGTCTCCGCCGTAGGGTTGTCAGAGGGAAACTGGTTCAAGTGTCCACAGGGACATGTCTACGCCACTGGGGAGTGCGGTGGCGCGACGGTTCAAAGCACCTGTCCGGATTGTAGCAGCACAACAGGAGGTCGGTTCCACGCATTCAGACCAGACAACTGTCTGGCACGCAAAATGGAAGGGGCTCGCCACGCGGCATGGCCGGATTTATAGGCAAACATGGCAAACTTAATTTGACGGGGCGATATCCTATGATAACGACTCTGAATGAAGAGACATTTCAAAATACTTGATTGCAGGGTAAGAAGGAGTACAGCAAGAGATGAATGGACTGGTAGCACATAATGATATGCAAATCTTCAAATCAAATGAAATGTTTGATTTGATAATAGAAAGAAATTAGATATAGTATTTGTGTTTTTTTATGATGTCCTCATTCCCCTATTCATTTTAATGGACTTGCTGAAGATGCAATATTTAGGGGTATCTGTGATTTTAATCAAGACTCGCAAAATCCAATCTACGTTTCCTTTGTCAAGAGTAGCCTTTTTCCTTTAAAGACCTTGTGATTCTGTCTGTGTTCTCAAATATAAGATTACTGCCTCCATCTATCACATCATATCAGTTTTACAAGAATCTTTCTCACTTTCCCGATTTTTCATGTTTAGCCTTTCCTATAATTTTGTGATGATCGTAAAGGGAAGCGTGTCTTGTTAAAATGCTATCACCTAGTTCAGTTCCATCACAGATTTACTCTGTCTTTACCAACATTCATATGCCTTCTACCAGGAAAAGAGATGTATTGCAATGCTGATATCATATGTATCATGCATTGTGCGTCAAACATAGGAAAATCCGATGAAAATTTAGTACATGTACAAGAGTCTAGTGAAAGTTCATTCATTTAAGCCACTTCTTGGGTGAGAATATGCTCTTCGATCTGTTATGCACACCAAGAAATGAATCTTGTATACGATCTTTGTGCGCGTGTGCGTGTATTGAAGTGCGTTTTGCCAGTGATGGACAATAACACCCCAGTAGTGGTGTGCGTCAAAGCAATCGCCGTTTTTGCCTCTATATATATTGATATCAGTGTTTACGTCGATGAATTTATTAGACATCATGATTTTTTTTTTCAGTGTGCGAGGTATTTATACAGTTGTACTTGCATACTTGTCGATACTAACCACCTAAGAAGTACTAGTATGCAGTACCCTGCCATTTCGTCTGTCATTCTATGTCTATTGCGGTCAATTCTCAGCTAACATTCTTTAGTGTTTGTTTGTATGACGTTACTGCCAAAATACCAGTGACTAACAATACTTACTTCAAATGTATGCCGAGGACCTGTGCAAAGTGTGCACCCCTTCCTCTCTCAGCCACCTAGATTTTTGTAGCAAAAATGTTCGTCAGTTGTCTTTCTATGCTTTCTATGTCTTTAGCATAAACATGTCTTTTTTTGTGTGTGTGTGTGATAGGCCTTACTGTTCACTCAGCTCTTGTTTATAGCGCTCATTACCTACCAATATGCCTGTTAACTGAAAAAAAGGTTATAGAGCAATGCAAATGTAAAAGTGAAAAACGAAATGTCATATATGTCGTACATTATTTTGGCAGCAATCGGAATACCTTTAATACACATGTTTATTACTTTCATGCGTGCATTGTGTTTATGTTAGTAATATTGTACATGTTGTTTGCCCGTATTTGTATATGTGCATCATGCTTCTCCTTCTCCACATTTCCCCGTCTCTTCTCTAAGTTCTTTCCAGAGCTACCAAGTCTCACGCATTCTGCGTGAGACTCACGCATTTATGGTCCGTCTCACGATCACACGCATGGCACCCATTTTTCTCATGCATCGGGACCATAGCTCAAGTATTAAAGTGATAGCTGCAATTAAAGGTATATTTCCCTTTTGTCTTCCAAAATAAGTAAAAAATAGTCACTTTAGTATGCAACAGATTGCGCCATTAACAGTGTCAGTGGTACTTTCTGTAGAAACACTAAACGACTAATTCTTTGTTAATTGTTGTATCTATTATGTGTATTTCTTTCTCGGTCTCTGCGCGTGCGGATGCACCTTCAGTATAATGTGCTCCTCTGATCCACTGGGATTCATTCCTTTTCTGTTGTTCATTATTCATGTCATGTCGGGCAAATCATGGTTCACTATAACGTCATGCCCTGAAAGGGCACATAGAAATTTATGCTGTGTAGATGGTTGCTTTTCGTCTTCTTCTCCTACTCTCTCTTTCTCATTGAATGTAACTTATACATGACAAAAGCAACACTTATTATGTGAACACATCACTGTAACTTATTAATATAAATATGTGCATGTATGTATGTGTCAAGGTATATAGGTATGTCGAGTTGATCTGGCGAGACTAGTATTGGGAGGTTTTTATCATCTCCTCCCCTTCCTTTCTTCTCTCTCTCTCTCTCTCTCTAACCCTTATTCCGCGAGCATCATGTTGGACCCTCTAGGTTTTCTTCATTACGATGTTATTTGTTATCAGTTGCCAAACAGTCAAGCTTTATGCTTATTCTTGACAATTGTTCTGTATGCAAATTATTAAGACGTTACTCATGGAATCATATTACAGATGTATTCTATAATTGATGAAAATGATGATAATTGTTGAAAGTATACTACCGTTATTTTGTACTTTGTTAATGAAATTGCAGTAAGTTGATGTATTTGAAAAAAATCAAATCAAATTAAGAGCTAAAAACTGAAAAAGCTATCCACCGTGGGAGGGGAGGGGGAACATCCCCCTCCCACACCCTCCCCGCTCGCATGTGCGCGCGCCGAGTCATGAAAATCTCACTCATATTTTTTTTTTTTACTTGCCGGCTCTGTCTTTCATTCCTAGGGGACCGGAAAAATTATCAAATCTTATTCGACATAATTGACACATTGCCTAATGTTTCTCCCTTCCTCATGTCATATCAATGTCAGGCAATAGTCAAACTATATCCACTACTTTGCATACAATTACTTTACAGCTGGTACTCCATTACAAATATGATGGAGTGTCCTGTTTTGAATTATATTGACTGTACTATTCATATAAGCTCTAATGTTCTAAACTTGGATGTGTTCACTTTGTACCATGATAGATATGAAATATGGATATATCTCTCGATCCAATGATTTTGTTCAAAGATATTGTAGGAAAGTAATGTGCGATATCATATTGAGGAAATTTGTCGCTTGGCCGGCAGAAGGACCCTGGCAAGTTTATGTCGTACAAGCTTTTAGAGCCCTTCTGCCGGGAGGTAACGCAGTAACGGAAGTTGCTGAACACGACTAAATAATAGGAGATTTTTACGCGGATGTTTAAAATTTGTAGAGCCTAAAATAATGACTAATGAAACTGATGTGAACCACTAGACTACTCATCGTTGTCTCAGATGGATACCCTGACTCTCTCTCGTCATGTACTTTGCACATCACTCATTTCTGTTCCATGATCCAGGAGTTGTCCAAAATACTGTATATACGGATAGTGTATTTGGTGCATGTATACTATGTATGATATAAATGCATACACTATCTGAAGATATATTTTTTTATGTTGAACATGTTTAGATCTTGACTTATATTAGTGAGACTTTGTCAAAATACCGAGGTAAAATTATTGTAAACATTGTATCTATTACCATAAGCGTGACAAAGAGCTTAAAAACGAGATGCTTTGATGTTGTTATAATCTATACTGGTTGAAACAGTGAACCGACGCATTATGCCTACCCCAAAACTCAAGTAGTCCACTAACTCTAAAGTTTCAAGAATTTACAACAATGATTGCAGAGTGCAAGTGACTATCACTTTAATGATTTCAGTGTGTTTTCCCCATATGTCACATTGTCGAAGTTACAGACTGTGTTTATGTTACAACAGTGAAAATTTGCTACTAAAATTCTGTAACCACGGACACGACGAAAGATCCAGAGGAGCTTTCACTTCATTTACTTTGTCTGCGAGCAACATAAGCCTCTGTTTCATCTGTTGTATGTACCTTTAATAGCTGTGTGTCATTGTTGTTGCTGTTGTTGTCGTTGTTGCTGAAGTTTTTCTTGCCAGCTAGATAGAATAACCGCTCAAATGGCCAAGTATGATTATCATTTGTGGCTGATAAGCAACAAATAATATGCATACTTGGCCACTTGGTCACTTGAATGAAAAAAAAAAAAATGAGAATGAGAGTTAAAAAAAAAGGTGCATAGAAAATCTACTTATCTATTTTTTCCACATCCTTTGCCCCATGCGGTGAAGGTCTTTAAGGGGACCTCCGTATGATTTTCAGACATTTACATTTGAACAACTATAAATTAGCCAAACTGAGTACAGAGTTTCAGAATTTATAGTGATTGGGATAAGGAATGAGAATGTTTTCAAAATTTATAACAAATTGTAATGAACAAGCCAGGATGATGACATGACAGCCTCACAATAAGAACGCATGAATTGGGGCTAGAGGAAGCAGAACAAAAGAAGAAGACATGCATAGACTTTTCACAGGTTAACTTGTTGAGCAAGCGGTATTGTAATGGAATTACACTGCTACATTTCTGAAATATATGAGGCTCTGATGTCATCAAAACTGTTCAGTGTAATTTGTTTAAGATTTTCAATTTTTTTGGTTTCTCTGCTCAATAACCAAAATAAATTCCACGAATCTATATGTGGAGCTGTCGATTTATGTACTACATGATGTGAAATTATGAAAATCGTCCGGAATGTCCCCTTATCCTTAACTGTGCCTCTGTAGATTTGGTACCCATAGATTATTACACGTTTGCTGTGAAATTGAATACAAGTTGGTCGTGGTGTGTGAAGGTTAGTAATGCATACGGTTTATTTGCTAGCTACTAAAGCAGAAGACATTAGCGTGCATATGAAGTGCTAAAAGTAACGACTGACAAGCGATGTTTGTTTTTCTCCTGTAAACGCTGTTCTTTACTGGTATCTATTCTTTGTGAGTACAATGACATCACTGACATGAAGGACATGCTACCGATGAGAGGTAACTATTATTTCTATTTTTAGTCAGTAATTTGTTTTGCAAATTTTATCGAGAAATTTGTGAGAAGATTGGTATGAATATGATTAATTTTTGCGTATTTTCATAATTATGTACTTTTCAAACTTATATTACAGTTGTAAAATGTTTAAGCCTTGATTTAGAGAAGAGCCATTTATACAACAGAGGACTTCAGTTGCTCACCCAGCCGTTACCTGGCAACAGGGTGAATGCACTTGCAATAGTGTTGTATTTGTACAATGTATTATTGTACAGAGAACGAGGAGTCTATTTCTTTCTCTCCTGTTCTTTCTCACCAACTTTCATTATTGTTATCCCCTTCTTTGTTTTTCTTTCTTAGCATCACCTGTGTATACGTGACCGTGTATGTTTTGTTGTGTGAAATAATTTGTTTTTGTTGTTGAAGTTAGGTAAGTCGATAGTTGGTTAAAACTGTTTATTTATTTCTTTGTGCACGAGGCCCCAATATTTAGCTCCGCTCACTGGGGATCCTCCAGTATGGTATATGATATCTTGACTTTTTTAAAAATTATGTCTCCGTTCTCTGTAACAATGATTTGCTTTCCTTTCATGTGCAAAATCAGCCATGAATTATTATGAACAATGTGTATATTTCAGAAAGTGGTCATAATTGATTATTTGTACTATACTGAAATAGTAAAAATGAAAAAAAAAAATCATTTGTTTTTGACTTCATCAAAGTTAAGTACAATGATTATGTACGCAGTACTAATATCTTACGTACAGTATAATGAAATACAATGTTTATAATGCACTTGAAAGTACAATGAACACCAGCAAAATAAAGACTATAAAACGGTTAAGATCGTATATACCGTTGAAAAGCTGATTTAGTTTCTTTGTGTGCATCGAGTTCTACCTATAAGTGTCATTTTAAAGCTTTGCAATTTAAGGCTCCCATGATAGAGCAGTGGAAAGCATATCAGATTTTTGGTTGAACAGAACGCCACAAAGAGACGGAAGCTACCAGGTCACTGGTTATAAGCTCTTTCAAGTATAGATAGTCGCTCAATGTTGGTCCAATCACAATCTACGTGGTTCAGCTTGAATATAGGTGAAAACAAAAAGATGGTATGGTTTCACCATGAATGTTATGATTTTATGCTCTATGTTGAAAAGCAATAAACTAGCGGAGAAAATAGATCAATGTATTTGATGCTTCACTGTTTGATTTCCTTTAATATGTGTTGATTTTTATCTTTCTTGTTTTCTTGATTTTGTCTTGAATTCTTTGATTTCGCCTCCTAGTCTGCTGAACCCTAGATCGCCCATTATCAAACCCATTGCCAAACTTTTGTTTGGTGACAAGATTAACAAAGAAAAAAAAAACAAATCACAACAAAATAAAAACAGATAAAGATATATTCACTTACATTGACCAAGTTCAGAAAGTAAATGTTTGATCAGGTTCTTTCTACAGTTCATTGCAAGCACCATAGCGGGGATTTGTTCACAGAAATGAGAGAGAATCCAGTTTATTTGGAATTTTAGTTAGTTTCTAGAGAATTTAAACTGGATTACAGGTGAAGATTATGTACTTTTATGAAAACATGTCTGTCCTCTGTATGTAGAGTCTGACAGTTGCTGAAAGTATCACCACTGTTTATCAAAGGTTGTAAAAATAATTTCACGATTCCATATAATTTCCATGTGATGTGAATGTTTTGGCCCTATTGAAACCGATGGATAAGGGGAGCATTATTGATGAGTGTTTTTTTTTTCGTGGTAACGCCGTTTTTTTATCATTCTTGGTATATTTTCTTAATTTACTTGAACAATTGTCATTCTCTGAAGCTAAGAACCCAGTGAATGAAGACATTATTGCTCTGTTACCTTATTTATTTTTCCATTTCCAACAAAAACACAACAATAATTTGCGGAAATTGAATACATGAATAAATAGGTTCAATCAAATGAACAAAATGACTGTATACGTTTGTGAAATATTGAAAGTATACGATAACGCTGTGAACGAGGAGAAATGCTAAAAAGCAATGCTTGTAGGGTGCATCCCCACGTAATACAACAAGTCACATAATTAAGCTAATATTATATATAAAAAGAGGAAATACGAAACAAACAAACAAGGAGAACTAACTAATCTTGAACAAACACTCTAGACAAAGTACCCACAGTAGCCGCGATCACACTGGCAAAATATCGGAAAGTTTAAAATCGCGATCTTTAAGATTTCGAAGTTTTGCCACTGTGACCGCAAACTTCTCGCGAAACTTCCCACTCCAACGGATATTTCCTCAACCTCCAAACTTCCCGATCTGTTGCCCGTGTGACCGCGCCTACTTAGTCGCTGTCATGCAGTACAGAAGGAAGAGAAAGTCGCGGTTCCACTAGCTAAGATCGCGAAGTTTAAGATCGTAACCTTCAATATCTCAATCTTTGGCCAAGAGAAACTAGTCACTTGGTGTGAACATTGAAAGGTAGGTGACTATAATGTAACAAGAATTAAGGGGTGGTTGGGGCCGCTGAGCAATTGCTTGATTAGAAAAAAAAAATGAAGTTTAATGTTACTGTTTATTTGCAACCATTAAAGAATAAGCAAAATTCTATGACTTCATAGTTGTTATTCAAAAAATCTTGAATTTAATGACGGAACTCAGATAAATCTCTATAGATAATAACACTTTTTTTCGAATTGATTATGAAAAAACAAACTTGAATTTGGGGCCGCCTTTAAAGGAATCATACAGTTTTGGTTGAGACCTAACCTCAGGTTTCTAACTTTTCGGTTGTTGGAATGGCCAATTTTATTATCTTTTTTATGGCTGAGATACCCAAAACAGAGCCATCATAAAAAAAAAAAAACATGTAAAAGATGGGACCCACCTTTTTATTACGATTGCTTTGTTTTACTCTGTTTTTTTTTTATGTCTCGGCCATTCTAAAACTGATTTTCGTCAAATAAGCTTGAATTCTGTACCATTTCACAAGTGGTTTCTTGATATCTCGCAAGAAGTAAAAAAGCCAAATCCCCATCTCCACCAATATTATACTAGTCCTTTAAACTATCAAAAAGATTATTCCATTTTTTGGGACCAGCAAATGTGAATACAGACAGTGTGGAAATATTACTAGTTAAGGGAAAATGAAATTCATTAGAGTGACGATCCATCGCTAAACCCATTTAAAAATGATGGATTTAGCGCCTGTTGGAAGCAAGCTCTTTATAGGTGTATACATATATCTGTGTCTTTATAACATGCATATTATGTGTATATGTATATATATATATATATATATATATATATATACATACATATAGGGCCTACATATATACATAATATATATATGTCATTGTTGCGTGTCTGAAGCTCGTCAGATCATTGCTCTGATACAAATAGAACTAAAGAGTCCGAAGGTGAAACATTGCTCACTTCCTATTATGTTCTCGCTCTGTGTAATACTCTCTGTCTTGCGCAATACGCCCGTTCGGTGAGTCAGAAATATTGCAATATTCGCTAAATGTGAAAAAAGGAAAATACGAAAAAATAGAAAAAGTGAAGAAAGAAAAGGCGAAAAATTCTAAATCTATTTTGTCAACGACTGCATCACTGTATACGCATTTTACTAACGGTGTTTCAACGAAATGGTGCATGCCGCAACTCACACGCTCAGAAGATGAAAGTACATGTACTCGAAACCTGGTAATGTTAAAGGGGATGGCTAGTAACTGATCAGTGGGAATCAATGGGAATGCTGGGGGATGATTGTTCCAATTCTTGTGGGATTCATTTACGAGTACATTATATTACTATTGTTGTGTGAAAATTATTTGCTTCAGAACGGTCTCACATTCAAGTATTGTGCAGTTTAATGCCCAGTCACTGTACAGGCATGCTAACCTGGATACATTAAACTGCACATTACTTGAATGTGAGACCATTCTGAAACAAACAATTTTCACACAAAAATAGATAATGTACTCTTAAATAAATCCCACAACGATTGGAACAATCATCCCCCAGCATTCCCACTGATTCCCATTGATCAGTTACTAGCCATCCCCTTTAATGTTGCAAGCCAACCATACGAATCTTTAAGGTATTATTTACTATTTGTTTGCAAATGAAACAAAATCCCAGGTTTAGTGCTTAAAAATAGTTGTAAGATGTGAGTTACGGAAAGAAACAACCAATGTAAAATGTTACCAGTAATCAGAATAATAAATGTTGTATGTATTGTTGAACATGCAAAATGTGAATATCAGTTATAATAAGATTGTTTCTACAATAAATCGTCTACAGTTATGGCTCACTGAGAAAAATAGTGATATCTTCTAATAGTTTGGGCTTTATTGCGATTTTTTTTTTTATATAGTAAGATGTTTTGTTATACAACTGACCTACACATATGCATCAAATATAATAACTCGAACATAACACTCAAACCACTGCTACCAATAGTAAGCAGTACCTTTGAAGCAAAAGAAGAAAAATCCACTTCCCGTCATATTTTACCGAAATCCCTCCCCCCCCCCCCCGATTCTGCTGGACATGTTGCGAAATTCACTCAATGTGAAAACAGGAAGCGAGACGGTATTGCGAAGAGCAGCATGAAAGTGCCTCTTGGTGACAAGAAAATACAGGTATGCAGGATTGTATGGCAATGATAGTAGGCCCCATAACACTTAGCATGAAGAGAGGGCGGGGGGGGGGGGGATTGGTAGGTAGAACATCTTGTTGAAAGATATTTGCAGCCTCAGAGTCATCGGCGAAAAGTATGAATGATAACACTTGGGAGGAAGCACAAAAATCATTAATATAAACAATAAGCAACAACGGCCCCAATATTCTACCTTGTTGCACGCCAGTGGCACGCCACAAATTAATTCTCTCATATCAGAGTTATAATTGTTTATTGAAACATACTGTTTACGATCAGTTAGATAACTCCTGAACCACTCCAAGGCCTTCCCACGTATACCATAGTGGGACAACTTATAAAGCAATATATTATGATTAATAGTGTCGAAGGCCTTGGAGAAGTCCAGGAAGATACCGATCAAATGAGAGTGATTATCTAAAGCATGTGCTACTTTGTCAATGAAATGAAAAAATGCATGAGAAGTGCTATGCTTTTCTCGGAAACCAAACTGGGAGTTTGTTAGAACACAATGCGTCTTCAAAAATTCATTGTTCTTTTATATGTAATTTTTTCTAAGATTTTTGATAAACAAGATGATAAAGAAATAGGTCTGTAATTACTAATATCTAAGTTATCTCCATTCTTAGATATAGGAATAACTTTGGCTATTTTCATTTGTTCCGGAAACTGACCATTTGACATTGATAAATTGAAAATATACACCAAAGGATCCACAATATATAGCTCCTTTTAAAATCATATTCCTTATATCATCATAACCTGCACTTTTTTTATTTTTCAAACCAGAAACAATATCAATAACCTCATACCTAGTGGTAGGAGTAAAAAATATAGAATGTGTATTATGCTGATTCAAAAAATCAGTAAAATGTTTATCAGTATTGGGAATTTCTTGAGCAATATCTTCTCCAATAGTTATAAAATATTTATTGAAAACATTTGCAATATCATCAAATCGAATTTTCGATATACCACTGCTCCCAATAGTGAACAGTACCTTTGAAGCAAAAGAAGAAAAAAAAAAAAACACCTCCCGTCACATTCTACCGAAATCCCTCCCCCCCCCCCCCCGATTCTGCTGGACATGTTGCGAAATTCACTCAATGTGAAAACAGGCCGGGAGCGAGACGATATTGCGAAGACCAGCATAAAAGTACCTCTTCGTGACAAGAAAATACAGGTATGCAGGATTTTATGGCAATGATAGTAGGCCCCGTAACACTTTGCATGAAGAGAGAGAGAGAGAGGGGGGGGGGGATTGGTAGGTAGAACATCTTGTCGAAAGATATTTGCAGCCTGAGGATTCGAAACAAGGAGCCCAAGCCACTATTTATAAAGCAGTGCAATTTTAGCACTTTCAAGAAGATACTACTGTATTACAACGTGCTGATTTCACGTACACAAGTTTTATGAAAAAAATGTGTATTTCATTGGAGAAACTACACACACGGAAAGCCAAATCTGTCACTGATCATGTTTCCAAATAATTCCCTCTTTTGGTCCATTTCGATCACCACATGTTTACGTCTATAGGCTAGCTCCCACTTATTTGTTTTACTCACATTGGCACAACAACTTTACATTTCATTACTCAGTTACTGTGTTAAGGGGACAGAGAAGATGGAATCCTACAAGGAAAAAGTGAATATGGCCCTCATTCCAGCTCTCTGTGTAATCTGTATGGTCAGATGTAGGTAGAAAGCCTAATGGTACTCGATGTGAATGTGGCTGATCAATGTAAATGCATGCGTCACAGGGGCGGATCCAGGAATTCCGTAAAGGGGGAACCTTTACAAAATAAAAGGGGGCTCCCTTTTTTTTTTCCTTTTTATTTCTTATGTTTTAACAAAAAATAAAGGGGGAGGGGCGCGACAGGTGAGCCCCCACCTGGATACGCCACGGCGTCAGAACAGGTATGTGTGTTGTGTGTGTTTGTGTATGTGTGCGTGCGTGTGTGTGTGTGTTGATTTAATGTGCAAGTAATGTTGATGTGTCAGTTTTCATCATAATGTAGTACCACATGTGTTTTGTCGCTGAAAAAGAAATGACTAATTAAAAGATGCAAACACAAATGACGGAAGCTATACAGGGTGGCCCAGAAAGAACGGTACACCTAAGATCTTTAATTTCAGCAACATTGTTGCAGAAATGTCATTATTTTGCATGCTATTGGAAAGGCCACTTTTTTTTTCAAATAGAATGAGACCAAGCTCTTTAATTTTGGTGAATGCGTTATGATTTTAGGACCATTTTTGTTAACCCCTTGGAATTTTCAAAATGTAATCATTTTGCACTCTGAGAGATACCGAAACCAGCGAGAATTCGGCTTGCCATAGAACCAGTTACGTTCACAATGTGTGGAATGTGGTTGTCATTGTCCGTTACTATTGTGAATGAGACGACCTGACGACAATAACACCGTCCGCCCCACATTCCGCACATTGTGAACGCTGCTGGTTCTATGGCAAGCCGAATTCTCGCTGGTTTCGGTATCTCTGAGAGTACAAAAATGATCACATTTTGAAAATTGTAAAGGTTGACAAAAATGGTTTTAAAATCATAACGCATTAACCAAAATTAAAGAACTTGGTATCATTATATTGGAAAAGGAATGGCCTTTCCAATAGTATGCAAAATAGTGACATATTAGCAACAATATAACTCAAATTAAAGATCTTAGATGTTCCGTTCTTTTTGGGCCACCCTGTATAGTAGCTGTGACATCTTCCTCTGTTGCTGAGATGGGAGTGCTATTATAGGAATAAAGGAAGTAGAATCTTATCAATGAGAGTGACGACGATGCTGTTGCCAGCAAGGAGACCCCTCGTGTGTGTCTGTTGCTTCTCAACAGCAACAGAATAACATACTGAAAAAAGCTGGGAAACTCAAGGAATCAGAGGCGACTCGGCACATTGCGATTCGAAAGGACATGACTCCTCTTGAAAGGGAACAACAAAGAGAAAATGTCAGGAAGTGGAAAGCTCAAGCGTGTGCAGCATACTGAAGGTAGGAGTGCTGAAGCATACTGAAGCTGGGAAACTCAAGGAATCAGAGGCGACTCGGCACATTGCGATTCGAAAGGACATGACTCCTCTTGAAAGGGAACAACAAAGAGAAAATGTCAGGAAGTGGAAAGCTCAAGCAGCGTGTGCAGCATACTGAAGGTTGGAGTAACCGACAATTAACCTCCTGGAAGGAACACTACACCTCGACATGCACAGTTTAATTCTCGAGAGCCATCTGCTGCTACTCCACATGCAAGGCAGCAGGCAGGTGATCGAGCTGCAGAACTTCCACCTCAGAGTCAGCAGACTGGTGCCTTATCTGCTACCTGCCCCACCTTTGAATTACGCCTGAGCCCCATATTATTTATTATTTACCGACAAGGGACAGGGGGCAAAACACATTGGCCCCATCAAGTTTGTAAATGCGTTCAATCTTGTATTTATGCCTCCAACATTGTAAATGCGTTCAATCTTGTATTTATGCCTCCAACATTGTAAATGCGTTAATTTCATATGCAATAGGCAGTCTAGTCACCAGTCTAATCTTGTCAATTCTGAATCAGAGTTTGATGCGTCTACTATTCCTGTGAAAAAGGGGTCTGGAAATAAGGTTGAGTTGTCTATCACGTAAAGGCTATAAAATGCTGACACCTAGACCCCGTTTACAGTGCAGGGCTGAGCCAAGCCCAGGCCGAGCCCAGGCTTACTCTCTCTCTCTCTCAAAAAAAAAAAAAAAAATCGAGTGAAAATATTCACTCTTGAAGAAGTGAATACATAAAAGAGTGAATTTAGAGTGAAACTGGAGTAAATTTTAAGTGAAAATGTTCATTTTCACTCGTTTTAGAGTGACTTCAGGGATCACTCAAAAATCTTCGATTGATCCCTGAGGTCACTCCAAAACGAGTGAAAATGAACATTTTCACTTGAAATTCACTCCAATTTCACTCTAAAGGTGCTAGTCTTACTAATAAAAACCCTAGTCAGAGCAGGCGCGGTGGAGCACCCCAATTTGCATCTCATTATCGCCCCGTTCTATTTGAATTTCTAACGGGCATCCACGGCTGCCCGAAACTGTGTGATTGAAAAAGTCAAATTTTTACCTTCTCCTTGTGCCGCTATGCGTGCCGCTAGTAAACTCAAACTTCCCACACTATCTAAGTTTTTAAAAACCTTCCTTTTGATGAAAAAATTATGAAATTTGCAGCACTAGAACTTGAGATATTAAAGCGTTTTGAAAATCACCTCTCGCAAAACATGCTCTCTGTTTTTTTTCCGACTGGACTATGGCCGGGCTCCAATGTGTCCGAAATTGGCAACATAAGTTTATCAGGCCTGAATCCATATATGGTGAAAGTTTTCGCTTGGTTCCACCTGCATTTTTTGAGAAATCAACTTGTTTCTACAGGGTTTGGAATAAAAAATTGTAGTCAGCGGAACAATTGAAAATGACGTCATTTCTTTTCCCGTAATATTGGGCATGCATGGTACGTGAGATTCAGGATTTCGTGCTCATTGTTGGTTTGCATGTGACGCAGTCAATTTTGCTGAGTGTCGCACGGCGGTGACTGCTGAGCTGCTGCCGCGCACGCTGCATGCAGCAAAGCGTTGTGTGTGCTGTGACATGCAACGCTACAGTCACGCGATTATATATACATGGGACCGACCTGTATGCTTTGCGTTCGTGTCATTTTTGACATCATCTTCTGTTTTTTTCCGACACAACCATGGCCGGGAATATTACGGTATGACATTTAAAATGCAAGCAGATAAATAAATTTCGGTGTACTTTGTTCGAATGGCGCTTTGGTTCCACAATCACACTTCGTGAATTTTAGGATGATTTTCGAGGCATATTTTTGGTAATTTTGCTCGCCAGGTTTTCGCTAAAATTTCACATTTTATCATTGTCAAATCCTTTAATATGTTATATGTGCATATTCGGACATGTTTTCAAATTCAAACTAACTCAATTTTAATCCGAAAATAGGTTTCCGTAAATTGTTATTAGCTTGAGAAGTTGTTTACTTTTTCTCAACTACGCGAGTACATGTTGTTTACTTTATGCAAATAAGGCTCGGCTGCCGATGGATTTCTGCGAGATAATTGGGGTGCTCCACCGCGCCTGAGAGGGCTCTTAGATTATTGTTCTTCTGCATGGAATGAGCTTACAAAGAGTGATAAAAAAGAGCTTGAATCGGTTCAGAGGAGCGACCAAGTTGGTATCTGAAATTAGAGCATTGCATTCTGACAGACTCAAGCCTTTGGGAATTCCATCCCTCGAGTACAGACTTAAAGGTGCAGATATGATTCAAATATATTCAAAATATAGCATGATATGGAAGATTTTGATCCAGCTGTTTTCTTTGTCGTTTCTTGCTCAGGATTTTGACTTGTTGTACGGCCCTTTACAAGCCTTTTGACTTACTGGGCGTCATCATAGGTAATTCAGGTAAGGTAATTTAGTAAGATACATTGCCAAATTTTGCCGAAATTTGTTGACGTGGCCTCTTTTTCGGGCTCTCATAAAAGGAAGAAAAAATAAGGGGGGGTAAGTGGTCGCATTACGGAAAATGTGGCTGACTTAAAATGATGATTAATTGCGATTGCATTTAACTGTCAAAGGTATAGGTCTATATTGCCCATGTATGAATGACACAGTATTTTACTGATGGTCATACCAAACAGAACCCTCTGCGCTGCTTTATTCCACATTACAGTGCGATCCCATTCCATCAGTAGCCGTATCCAAGTTGACTTCAGCAAATATATAGGGTGAAATCAAATAAACAGAATAATATACGCTGAAATCAGATGGAATTTATTTAAGCACCAAAGGATTAAATGAATTGAAACGCTTAAGACGTTATCACTGTTTTCCAGCACTATAAAACTTGTAGGCGCTAATGCAATGGATCAATGAGTTATTAAATGTTTGCGAACTACAACCATGATACCCGTAATCATTCTCACCTTCGCCTGATCGCATGACAGGTTTTCAATTGTTTCTTTCTTAAGTGCTCTCTTGACAATTTTGTGACTAATGTCAAACTCTGCTATTTTAACGCGAGTGGGATTCCCCAGCAATCACGACGAGTGTGCTGATTAGACGCTGCTATGTGCTGTGTGGCGAAATCGATGATTTTTCATTCTAATCCTTCATTCACGTATAGACACAGCCGGGTGGCCATCATTGCTGATCCTGACGGTCAAAATGGTCTGAGCCCGAACTTGGAAATTGGTTGGCGAGGCATTTCATTCATCATTTAGGATATCAAAAGCAGTCATGTTTTCGGTTCGTTCGAAGTCGCCAATGTCGGTTCGTTCAAATGAGTGTCACCTCTCGCATTTCCTTCTACGTATGATCTGCAGTGCAAGGGATCGACTCCAAATAGTAAGGAAGATATGCGTTTGCTTGCTTGTTTGATTTTTGTTTGTTTTTGTTTTTGTAGGGTAAATTCGATCAGCAACTCCGGCAACAGACATGACAGAGGACTCTGGTAAAGAACAATGATAATGATAATAATAACATATCATAAAATGTGCTAACTCCATGTATGTTGGAAAGCTAAAATGCGATATTGGACAAGTATGTTTCCATGCAAAATTTGAAAGGTTCAACAGAGGATCAGTTGTATAACCGTAAGGTGCCCTTCCCCCCCCCCCCCCATAATATACACTCTGAACTTTTGTTCATCAGTACTTCAAGCAACCGTGTTCTACAGTAGAATCGAATGTCTTATACATCGGATGATGCTATGCTCGTTCTTGTTTGTTTGTTTCATTTCCATCTGAGGAGATGGCTGGACTTTTTCACCAAACAGAGGTGATCGGACAATTAAGAGCAGAAGATTCGAACTGTAGAGATTATGAACCCTTCGCCATGGTGTTTGCGATTGTTTTCGTTGGAGTAAAACTGATAAACATCCCCTGACTAAAACAAAGAAACACACACATACACACAAGCATATGGTTTTACGAGTGTTTTTGTTTGTTTGTTTGTTTGACCTCTTGGCTTACATTCAAAAGAACTGGACTAAATTTTCGGAGGTTTTAAACAAAAAAAAGTTCGGTGGTATCCTCATGTGATAGGAAGATGATTCACCACACCATGCAATGCATTGTCGCTAAACGGGTCTACAAATTATACCGTGAAAAAGCACCATTCATCAATAAGGCGGCTAATTGATGACTTGCAAATTCTCAGGCGGTTTGAACTGCAATTTCACATTATCCTGATGAAACTTATTATCAGTATTAGCAATGATTGTCGCTAGTTTGCATAGGAGTACGGCCAATCTCTAGGATCTTTTTTTATCGTAAACATTGTGATGATGAGCTCGTTAATTGTGTCATGTGAAGCTTTCAATAATTACATTTATGTCTGAATTTCCTCATCCAGTAATGGCAAGTCCACGCAACGCCAACTACGATAGGGGAAGTGATGGATGGAGAGTAGATGGTGTGAGGGTCAGTGAAGAGAGAGGAGGATCAAGACGACATCCAAATGCATTTCATTCAGGAGTTCCGAACACAGAAGTGAAGCATAAGGGTGCAGATGGCTCCAGGATAGGGGTAGTATGTTCGATCCGAGGTCGTCGAGGTTTTGAGAGGATACAGGACTCTGTCAGGTAACTTCTTATGTTGATTACTAATCCTAGCGTTAATCCTAACCCAAAGTGTATCGTACGTTTAAACATTGAAATGGCTACAAGGATTGGATGTGCAGTTTAGGTAATGGTGTTTTTATAAGTGAAACTTACTTGCGAAAGGAAAAAAAAATAGATATCCGAGTACTACATACATGACAAAAACTTTGCGGATTAGCGGGATGGATTTTTTTTTTTTTTTCAGAGGCGCATTTTATCCCATTAGGATTATGGGACATGGAGTCATTGTGTGAATACACATCGAAGTATGTGAGATAAAAATCAAAGCTGTTCTCCCTAAAGTCAAAAGCAGATGTAGCATCTTTTGGAAAGGAAGTCGAATTGCGTCGTCATGAAAGAAAGGAAAAATGTTTCCATAGTTGTGATATGACACTCAGCAAGTTCAAGATTGGTGGTTTGGTGTATGCTTCCCGGAGTAGAGAATTCACAAGAGAAGTTACTCAGAAACGTAAGACATGGAATCACGATATATTGTCATGATTATAGAGTGGACGAAAAACGTTTAGTCCACAGTTCGGCAGGGGAATATTAAATGTCGTGAGGTGATGTTGGTCACCGGTGTGTAGATTGTGTAACAATCTTTGGGTTCGGACTCAAATGAATGAGTATCAGCACTCAGAACGTTGTTATTGCTAACTTTATTCTGACATCACTGATGTCATACCCAAACAACAACCCTGCAAAAAGCAAGCAAACAAGAAAACATAATAAACATGTAGTTAACACAAAATGAAACATCCAAAAAGTGTTGTTAAGCAATCAAAATAAATTCTTGCTTTACAACAATCGCGGCACTCAAATCACATGAACATGATTATACACACAAATGTAATACTGTATGTCTCACAACTTGACACAGATTATGTTTTCTCATAAATAAACATACAAGTTAAATCTCTAACATACTATACTAAATAAATTTACCCTACTTATAGTACACTAACACCATATCGTAATAAATACATCTTCCATTATCATGTCTACTAATCAAAACCATAATTCATACTTTATAATTCTAACACTAATTAAACAAAATAAATCTAACAAATCACCTTTAGGATATATTGATTAAACAAATAATTCTAAAACCTAATTACTTATTGTAATTATTTTATCAAATCATATACCCTAACAATTTCTTAACAGTTAATATTCAGTTGGGAATTACTAATATCACAAAATTCACACTAATTAACGAAAGACAATGAAAAACAAAACAATGTCTGTACCCCAGGTCTGTGATTACTGTCCTGAATCACACGAGTGGACATCAGTCAGGCAGGAATACCATACTCGTGAAAACATCCTGATATAAAATTGAAACAATAGTAAACATATAACCATATATTCCAAATTATATACAGCGTGATTATAACATGTGCACCGTGCTTCAAAACACTGAATACATACAAAGCTAGTCATACACATAGGTCCTAAATACCAAAAATGAATCATGTAAATCTATTTACAGTGATAGAAAAACAAACTCAACATAAACTCTCAGTTATGCTTTATAAACCATACAACCCAATGCACTGACACAAAACCAGGGAACCTATTGTATACCAAAAACAATTACGTATTAAATCACAATCATTTCCGCTAAATAGTTTATACATGTTACACGCTGTCTTCATATTCATGGTATATGTTCTCCACATGGGCGCCGCCATTTTGATCATGCATGCCTAGTGCGCCCTCAACGATCTATGGTCATGTACATAAAATTAAAATAATGTGCAGTCTGACCAAGCAATCATCTGTAAAACCTGTCACAATTTGGGTTATGCAATATCGTTAAATCAATTACTCAAAGTGCACAAAACCATACATCCAATATATTCCAATGAATATATTGCTGCTACAGATTCAAACAAATCATAATCTTAACACACAGAATAGTAAATCTGTTAGCTGTAGTAGCTGGAATATCAAACAATCAGATAGAATCAAGTCAGATTCTTCTTCCAAAATGCAAGCAATAACTAAGTAATATAGTCAGAAATTTTGTATTCCAGCTGACCATATAACGTGTGGTTATATGATTAAATCGCCAGCTCTGTATATCTCTCATCGTATATATTCATACATGTGATCACTAAGAACCATCTTACATGTAATAAAGAATAGCTTGGTGGGCTGTCTTCTAACTTCTGTTCTGACTAAAATACAGGAATTACCAACCCAGACAAATCAGTTTTAACATAAATTGTCAATGAAACGTTAGACAAGTGTACAACAGTGCAGTGAATAAAAGTTACTGCATCAAATCAGTAAGTAAGAAAGTTGTAAAATGTTGACAACTTACAAAAGTTCCTCCTGCACTCACAAACTGCATCCAGCTCCTCCAAAGTTCAGGACAGCAACGAGCACATGGTATAACTTTTACAAAGACTTCTACACTGGGAGTCTTATCACTTTACTCCAAAGTCGATATCGAGGTGCCATGCAATCTGCATCAAAATTCCCCGTACCTTATGTGCATCATGCATATTTATAATAACCATCTCGCCTTCAACAAGTAATGATTGTATAAACCACCAATGATCTGGATTGACCTCAGATATTGTTAAATATCTGTTCTTCAAATAAAGGACTATATTCATTTTGCACCTTGCTACTCCTAAACTTGGAACTATTTTCAGTGATGGGGTAGCTTGGGTCTGGAAACAATAGAACAAAGAGTTTCTGCCAAGCACTGCCCATGACTCATTTTGTTTACCCATGGATTAGTGTCCCCTTCCCCTCCTTGACCATGGCCTGCAATGTAATTCATGTAGGATACAATAGTGTGCATGTCTAATAGTGAACTGGACAGTGTATGTTATATCAGATACTGTACTGCCCTACACTGTAAAATCACTATCTTCAAATTTCCATTTCTTGTCATAAACACTCTACCGTGATCGAGAGTTATTTAGCACTGGACAATTATAGTGGGCTTCTGCAGTATTGTTGACACAACACATCAGCTCTGATGATAAAGTCACGTTTCTAGATAAAGTATCGCTATACTTCAACGTCATTATGGTCCAGATTTTGAAATAATGATAGTCTTTTTAGATTTCATTTCTTTTTACCCGGTTCTTTACTTATGCATGTCGAATCTCACGCCACTGTATATACCGCCTATACATGAAAATTAAATCCATGCATGTATTCACTGCAGTTTTTCACTTGTTAAAGGAATTGGCAGATGCCGTTAATAAAAACACTATGGTTGACAGCAGCTATCAGGGTTTACCGCATAATCTACGGTAATGCAACATTACGCGTAATCTTATGTTCAAATTACTTATACTTATTTAGACCTGGTGCTCATTCCTGCGGGGATCAAAAGCATCGACGAAACTTTCAACCAATCAGCTCTGAATTGCTGCAGGACCTGCTCAAGAAAAGTCCTTCCGAGGCAGCGGTGGAGCTGAGTTCGCTCAAGGGAAGCGTAGAAGCCGGTGTCAATGAATCAAAGATTGAAAAGAAGAGGCAGAGGCTTATATGGCGGAGTTTGGCATATATCTGTGGAACCACTGGTGCAGATCATACAGTCACCATGCTGCTCACCTTGTTGTCTGACTCAAAACTGCTTACACTCCATCTCCCGTCCTATCTTATCAAGCTCAGAAATTTGGCAAACGAATCTATCAATGAAGTACAAACTCTCTTCATGGATGTTTTCATCGTGTTCAAAACAATGCTACAGAGTTTGCCGAGTCGAGTGGCAGATGTCAAAGTTTCCTTCATCCTACTAGAAGATGTCGTGGAAGGATTCAAAGAAGCGTATCCAGACCTAAACAAGCATCTGAGGCCCATTATGACTGATATGTCACACCAGATCGATGCCCTTGAAAAGGAGAAGGACAGAAAACGTCAAATGGATAGCGTTCGTAAGAATCCTCCTCCAGATGACTTTCGCCAGCAAGCCATTCTCCCTACCGCAAGGGAACTTAAGGCAGGGTATCAACCATTCCTTCGACCTCATATCACGAGAGGCGTTTATGCGGATGGAGATCACTACTTGGACGTGCAGTTTAGACTTCTCAAGGAAGATTTCGTTTATCCTTTACGTGTAGGCATATCAGAATACCTTGCCTTCAAAAGAGCACATCCCAACCAGAGGCCTAGACTTCATGATATCCGAATGTATGAAGAAGTGCGCTTTGTTCAATCTATTCGCAATTTGTCAAGAGTCTTGTACTGTATGTCCTTCAAGACTCTCCCAAGAATTCAATGGCAAACATCTAAGAGACTTATATTTGGGTCTCTAGTTCTCCTTTCCAGCGATGACTTCCATACGTTTTTTTTTGGAACAGTGGCCAAAAGAGAAGTAAAAGAACTGGAAGCTGGACGTGTTGTTGTTCATTTGGTCGATCTAGAGGATGCTTCCTGCCTGTTAGGAAGAACTTTCGTCATGGCGGAATCTTCTATCTTCTTTGAAGCTTATCGTCCGGTATTGCAGGGACTTCAGCGAATGCAATCCATTCTACTGCCCCTAGCAAGGTATATCCTTAGCCTCAGTCAAAACGTTTACAAGCCACTCTATTTACGGGCAGAGTCTGATGATTTACCAGAGGAAACTGCGTACAAGAAAATGGACATATCCCCGCTGTTTGAAGAGAATCGAAGTATTAGCTTAAGGCATGGATTACAGCGAGTCTTCAAGCAAACAATTGAAGTTACAAATGACGATGCTTGGCCGAGTATTGATGATGTAAAACTTGATCCGTCACAACTCAAGGCAGTAAAGACAGCACTCACTAACGAACTCTCCGTTATTCAGGGCCCGCCAGGAACCGGCAAGACATATGTCGGTCTCAAGATCGTTCACATCCTTGTTCAGAACGTGCATTTGTGGTGTACTCAAGCAGACCCTGGTCCCATTCTCTTGGTATGCTATACAAATCACGCCCTTGATCAATTCCTGGAAGGCATTCTCCAGTTCCATCAAGCAGATATTGTAAGAGTTGGTAGCCGAAGTAAAAGCAATGTACTCCAGCAATATAACCTTAATAGATTACTGAGACGTAACAACAGCGTGTTCAGAGATCATGATAATGCAAAGGTTATCGTGGAGCGAACCCAGGCGCGTCTGGCAGGAGCTAGAAAGGGGATCGTCAACGAGTATGAACTAGGTCCCTTTATGTCATGGAAGCATTACAACAGTCTGCTCAGACTTTCAAAATTAAAGAAGGTGCATTCATGGATGGTGGAATGGCTATTGTGTGATCATCAGAGCGACTCTGACTGGAAGCCAGGGCAGGTAACGCAGGTTGCAAATGGAGAAGAGGAGAGAGTACTGGAAGAGGAGAAAATGCTTGAAAAGAAGGAAGAAATGACAGAAGTCCTCAACAATCCAATAGACATTGCGGAGGAAAGAGACTATGCAGAGGTTAAGTGCATGATTGAAGAAGACTTTGAGACAGAAATGGCTGAATTTGAGAAGGACGACGTCCCTTTTCTAGGTCTCGATTGCTCTCTTCTTCAAAACCGTTTGGATCTCGCACTAAGGAGTTACATTGTCCGAAAGTTGCTTGGAAAAGATAGCATTGATTCTGCTTCCATGAACAAAATTCGTGATGTATGGCGAATGTCTCCAAATCAAAGATGGGCACTGTATCACCTATGGCTTGGCAGGTACATCGCAGATCTTCGAACGCGTCTGCCAGTATACGAGAACAAGTACAAGCAACTGTGCTTACAACTGGAGGAAGCCAAAGACATAGAGAAGGTAAAAGTGCTTCGAGACGCTACCATTATTGGCATGACCACAACTGCGGCTGCCAGCAATCAGCAAGTGCTTCGAAGAGTGAGACCAAAGATTGTGGTTGTTGAGGAAGCTGCTGAAGTGCTTGAGGCTCACATCATAACTGCTCTTCATTCTTCTTGCCAACAGCTCATTCTTATCGGTGACCATCAACAACTTAGACCAAAGCCAAACGTCTACATGCTGGCAAAGAAATATCACTTGGACATTTCCCTGTTTGAACGACTGATCAACAATGGATTTCCTTTCACTCAACTACAACTTCAACACCGAATGCGCCCTCAGATTGCAGACATTCTGAGGAAACACTTTTATGATGTTCTAGATGATCACGACACTGTGAGGGAATTTGAGAACATCAAAGGAGTATCCAAAAGTATGTTCTTCATTGACCACAGACAGCCAGAGGGCTCGTTTGATGACAACCAAAGTCATTTCAATTTGCATGAAGCAGAGTTCCTGGTTGCTCTATGTCAGTATCTCATACAGCAGGGATACAAGACACATGAGATCACCATCCTGACACCATATACCGGTCAGCTTCTCCAGTTCAAGAAACTGATGGACAGGAGGAATGAGTTTCTCGGCGTAAAGGTGACTTCCATTGACAATTACCAAGGAGAAGAGAATGATATAATACTTGTGTCATTTGTTAGGAGTAACGATGATGGAAAGATTGGCTTTCTCGAAATCTCAAATCGGCTGTGTGTCTCCTTGTCAAGGGCGAAGAAAGGCATGTTTTGCATTGGCAACTTCACCCTCTTTGCTGAAAACAGTGACTTGTGGAAAGGAATTGTGGAGGATCTGAAGAAGACCAACAGCATTGGGGAATCATTGCAGTTGCGATGTGTAAACCACCCTGACCCACAGACTGATGTTAGAGCAGGAAAGGATTTTGAAAATGCTCCAAATGGTGGTTGTATGAGGCCATGTGAAGCTAGACTAGAATGTGGACATGTGTGCAGACAACTTTGTCACCCTACTGACAAAGATCATATTTTGTACAAATGTGAAGCACCTTGTCTTAAGACTATCTGCACGAGCAATCACACTTGCCCGAATTTGTGCTCCGAGAGTTGTCCCACTAGCTGTCCTGTGATTGTAAAAAAGATACTACCATGCTGGCACTCATGCCAAGCGCCATGTGGAAGGGACATAGCTGATATCAGGTGTTATAAGGATGTCGAGAAGACTCTACAGTGTAATCACAAGCGCTTCCTCCCTTGCCATGAAAGCACTGATGATTTACATTTGTCATGTGATATCATGGTCACAAGGCTGCTACAGTGTTTCCACAGAAAAGAGGAAAAGTGCTGTGAGCATGGCAAGTGCATGGAATTTGTAAAGAAAATGTTAGATTGTGGTCACAAGTGTCTTGAGGAGTGTCACAAGCATCCAAGCGAAATCGAATGCCACCAAGAAATAGAACAAATGCTCCCATGTGGACATATGTGTACTGTTCAATGCCACAGAGATATCCAGAGTATCGTGTGTAAAGTAGTGACAAAGAAGCTCCTTTCCTGTGGACATGAGGTGGAAGAGGAATGTTGTGTCAAGAGCAAGTGCCAGCAGCCTGTACTTAAGAAACTTCCTTGTGGTCACAATGAGGAGGTTGAATGTTGGCAAGATCCAAAGGATGTGTGTTGCTCGTCAGAATGCCAGAAGGTACTTCTATGTGGTCACAAATGCCGAGGTAAATGTGGAATGTCCTGCACGGAGAAATGTGAAGAGATGATAACCCGGGATAATTGGCCATGTAAGCACAAAGTGACCGTCAAGTGCTGTGACAAGCCCAGCGCATGTTACTTAAAGTGTGACGCAACGTTGCTGTGTGGGCACTCTTGTAAGGGTACATGCGGGGAGTGTAATCGAGGACGTTTCCACTTGCCTTGCGCAGAACCTTGTCAGAAGATGCTGATCTGTGGACACAAATGTACACAAAGGTGTGGGATGCCATGTTCGTCGTGTCAACAGAGGTGTCCACAGAAATGCCGTCATGACCAATGCAGGCATACTTGCAATACACCTTGTGAGGTCTGTACGAAGCGGTGCAATTGGAATTGTCCACACTTCCGTTGCTCCAAGTTATGTTTCGAACCCTGTGAGAGACCTCCGTGTGACGAGCCCTGTCGTAAGAAGAAGAAAAAATGTGGACATCCCTGTATCGGTCTCTGTGGAGAGATTTGTCCAAAGACATGTAGAGTCTGTGACAAGACTGAGCTGGAAAAACGATTCTTCGGAACCGAAGACCCCAGAGTATCACGGTAAGTATCTACGTGTAATTTTCATTTTTACAAGAAATAAATTCGTTAGAAACAAAGTGCACTCATTCTGGGCGAGTGACAAGCCATAAAGACTTAAAATGCTTTTACTTGGAATGAAATGATGGTTATCATAAACATAGAACACTCACAACTACCGTGAAATGTATTCGATTTATTGTAGTGTGTATATGAATTCTGAAATTTACCATAAAGAGTACAGCGTTGACAACAATTTAAAGTAAGTTAATCATAATATGTACTAGGTGTTACAAAAAACATTTCCCACTTTTGATGCTTAATAGTTCGAAAACTATATATCAGATAAAACTGTCATTGATATGAGTAATAGCTGAATAGTGTACAATTTAGTTGAAGGTAATTTGAATATGATAACCTATATCGCTTTCATTAAATCCATGATTAATTTCAAAGTAAGCTTCCAGATTTTGATCAAATTTTAACCTTCTGTACAAAACCTCAACTTTACACAGGAACTAATGAAGTGTATGTGAGTGTGTACTTACAATGACCCTGAACAATGGACATGGATACCGCCTGTTCAGAGCTCTGCTCCAAGGCACGTGAATGCTTTATCAATAATTCATGATGGATTGCCCTGTGCATTGATAGTCTGAATTCATAGCAAAGGATGAAATGCATACACATGAAAAACATGTTTCCATGTTTTTGCATGCACCACATTTCAGAACGAGAAAAAAAGACTAGCTCTGTGATAGTGGAATTCCTCATGAATGAATAATGGCACATTCCAATCCTGGCCATTGTTCAGAACCATTGTCTGGGTATCAACTACACACTCCCATACACACCAATTGACTTCTGTGGAAAGTTAAAGTTTTGTACAGAGGGTTGAAAATAGAGCAAAATCTGAAACCTAACTGAAAAAAAATGTTTAATTGAATGAAACTGAATTATGCTTTCATTGTAAAATTGCCTCCAACAAAATTGTACACTATTCAGCTATTGCCCATATCAATGTCAGTGTTATCTGATAAATAGTTTTTGAACTATTAAGGATCAAAACTAGGAAATGTTTTTTAACACCTAGTATATAGACAATCGTTTCATAAGAAGACAAGGAATGACCAGGATGCCATGTGAATTGATTGAAGCTTTCGACATTTAGTCTTCTTTGGCTTGTCTGTATTTACATAGTCGACAAAGAAATGACAATAAACCTAGGTGCATGCCTTGTATAGAAATACTGAGCATAAGATGAAATGATAAGAAATAAACGTAATGGACTGAACATGATTTCAACATAACATCACGGAACATTAAATTCTATTTTGGCGATTACAAAGCATTAGGCAGTTTAGGATACATTTCATTTTATTTCATTTTATTCATTTCATTTTCATTCATTAAGTTTCCACACAAATTGAACAGTGTCGTATTTGTAACATACATCCTTAGAGATCGATGCAAAGTATTAAATCTTGTTTAATTCAGCATATAAAGACTACAATAATAATAATTCATATGAAACAAAATTAATTTAAATGAACGTGATTGCCGTAATATGTTTGTAAATAAATAAACGTAAAACTAAAGTTGAGTGTAGTTACCTGCTTGACAGACGTCTGTGTTCGGGATGTGCTTGGGCTTTATGTGGCGGGATGCAAGGTAATCATGTAAAGACCGTGTCACACCTTTCCGGGCAAGCCTTGCGGCGACTTGCAAAGAAGAATTTTTACTACCCGCAGGTCCCCGGAATGAGCCGCACATGACAGTACCTAGCACGTATCTCACCCGTAGTCACCCGGAGGTGTGCACGCAAATATGCTTACCCGCAACCACGTTTGGGCCCTGTCACACCTTTCCGGACAAGCTATGCATTCTATTGCGTGTAGGGATTTTCAGGCATACCGGGAATTTCTGAGGGCGAACAAGGATTAGGGTGAGTCAGTGCATGTGTCTTACTTGCTGGAAGCGTTCTACTTAAATTTTACTTGCGGGTATACTGTGTGACCTTTGTATCCAGTCGCGTGGGGGCTGACAACTCAGTGAAGGAATTCCTTTGAAGGAATGACCGAAGTCCCACGGAATGTCATTATCTTGGCTGCATACGGGGACTGCGAAGTACCTGCGTGGGAGTTGCCTACGAAGTGCTGCCGCTAAGGGCCTCCTACTGGCGTTCTGCGTGGACCTCTCCGGGCATCCCCGCGACTCACCCGGAAAAAGTTTTGGTCATGCTCAAAACTTGTCTGCGGTTAAATCGGACTTGCATGAGCACCTCCGGGCAAGTACAGGCGAGATACGCGCTAGGTACTGTCAGGTGCGGACCAAATGCGGAAAGTTCCAGAGAGCAAATTTGTTTCCCCGCAAGTCAAGCCGCAAAACTTCCCCAGATACGGTATAACAAGGCCTTGAGCATGCTCAAAACTTGTTCCGAGTGGGTCGTGGGGTTCGCTCGCAGAGGTACACGCAGAACACCAGTAGGAGACTCTTACCGGCAGCACCTCGCAGGAGTTGGCTCTCACGCAGGTCACACGGAATGCACGCAAGTAGAAGCCAAGTAGCACGCGCCTAGTAGGTAAGAAACAAATGCGAAAATTGCAAACATTCTTGTTCGCCCGCGGAAAATCTTCTACGTGCTGGAAACTGCCTCCTTGCCACAAGCCCGCGTAGCTTGCCCGGAAAGGTGTGACACGGCCTTTATATACTGGGAAGAATGGTGTACGTGTGATGTGCGATGGTACGTGTCTGGCGGGATTTGGGTCTGATACCGGCTTGCAGACGTGGGTTGATTGTTCATGTGAGTTTTTCAAGTGGAGGATTACTTTGGGAGTACAGGATAATGGGCATTCTATCCCCAAATGTGTCCTGCAAATTCATTACTTTTGTCGCAGAGAATTTATAGAAGTATTTAAATAATCATAATTATTAATTTTTTTTAAAATACTCCATTTTAGCATCAACATAAATATATATATTTTTTTAATTTTCGTAACCAGGCGCCTGTTTGTGGCATTAATCTTTTTTACCTAAAAAAAAAAGGGAAAGAATTGTTATGAGAGATTGAACCTGAAAACTGAAATGTAATATGATTCTGGGATTGACTGCAACACGGGGAGTGGGGGGGGGGGGGGGGAATCTGTTGAAAAGTAACCCGAGTTTTCTTGGGTAGAATATTTATGCAACAGGCCCCTTGTTTAGTTTATGGTTATACCGCCGTCTTACCGTCATGTTGGTGTCTGAATATCTGTATCATAGTGTGGTATATTGTTTTGATCAATTTATTGTCAAAGATATATGCAGCTGGAGGACTGTGGTCATGTCTTTGAGGTAAACGGACTTGACAAGTACCTTGGATATCGGACAGGAAAGACAGCAACATTGTTCAAGGACGCAGTGGTAATAATTCATATCGATTTCTTCCATGATATGTTTGACTATTTTTGAGTCCTCCCATTTTTCGTCCAAGGGGAAACATGACATAGATCACGTATTGATGTATTTGCACAGATGCTCGGTGAAGGGAATTACGAAATGTAAACCAAATACATATATAAGGAGTATTACAAGAAACTGTACGTGTACACAAATTACAATGATACTTGCGTTATACCATACCGCTTGTTTTATCTTACTATCATATATATATATATATATATACATGTATGTATGTATAAATTAATGATATATATATATATGTATAATATTTATATATAATTCTTCTTACCAACTGTTGAATTTGTGGATGCCTTTCAAGAAGGGATATTGTGCCAAATTTTAAATGAGTATCCTTCACGACTTTGATAATAAATCATTTGGATGATTACTGACGACTATATTCTTAAAATTGTAGTGTTTTCCATCAAATATCATATTTGATTACGTTATTCATTATCTCCACAAAAATGATTGAAAATAAGTTTATCTTTTCCTTGAAGGTTCCTTCTTGTCCGAGATGTGGTACACTGATAAAGGTGAGTCGTCGATACGGCTCAATCCTTCACACCTATCGGAAAAGTCTACGTTGCGTTATTGAGGAATCACAAAAAGAACACGCAGAGCTCATCGACCTCATGATCCGTCACCCACTACCTATAGAATCATATCTGTTCGAGCAGGCGAAAGACCTTCAACACATGACATCAGATCACAGAAAAGGCATCTGTTTCCGAATTAAAATGGTCAGTCGAGTACAATTGTGCAGCTTCTCATTTATTCGAAAGCTGAGAGGTCACATGAAATGCAACGAGATGAATGACGTGAAAATCGTTGGTATCTTAGAGAGGGCGCTTCAAGCCAGTGCGGATGAGACTGTGAGTTTTCTGACCGGAGATGTCGTCGAGCTAACCGAGCAGCAGACCCATGACACGAAGACTGAAATGAAAAGGCAAATCATGCTCACAGAGTTCCTGGAGCTATTTATCAAAGGAGTGAAGGGCACTTCGCAAATGGAGCAACTCGTATCCATTTTGGTATCAGAAACCCGCTTCGGGAAGAATCAGCGGAGATCAGTCGATCAGCTTCTGACTGAGATATACCAGAGGAATGGGTTTACTCGGTTATCAAACCATTCTCTAGATGATCTTCCGGAGCAGCTGTCAAATCACTTGGATTTCTGGAGACAATGTCAGTTTGGCCACGTACTGAGGAGCAGTGAATCCACGCCAAACGTTTGCCCAGCATGCGACAATGAAAGAGGACAGTTGCTGTGCAAGCAAGATGAGGAGGGGGATGATGGTGAAGAGGGGACTTCTGAAGAAAGAGACCCGGAACGAGGACTTCGTCTACGCCAAGGCCGAGGTCGGGGACGGAAACGGGGAGGGGGATGGGGAAGAGGACGAAGCAAGCGCAGAGAACAAGATCGAAAAAGATGATTTTCAGGTCTGTCTAGATTTAGACAATGAGGGAATATTTTTGTCCAATCATAAGCAAACATTTTTGCCAACGAAAGGGAGGAGAAAATCATCACAAAATCGAGTGGCAGTTTCTTTCTGCTCTCATTTCGTTGAAATATTGATTGTTCACTACATTTAGATCTTGAATTGTACAGAGAAATTGTAACTTTGCAAAGGGTCTGTGTCGATTGACTTCAACAAACTGTAAAAAAAAGTATGTTTAAGTGCACATTAAGATTTCTCGACTGACAACTTGATTGACATATAACACTGGGTAATACATGTATGCTTTTTACCGGCTTTATTGTAGTATTACAAATACGAACAACATGTTTTAGTGCATCTTCATGTAAATACAGATATCTCGCACACAGTATACATTACTGAACAATGTTGTCAGTTGAGCACGAGCGCTCCCGGTAAATTGCTCTCTCGACATAATCGATATAAGTATAGTATGCTTTGTAATCGTGCTGTTTCAGAATGAGATTTTGGCGCCTTTATACACATACAAGCCTGACTTACGACAACCTTTTGACAGAGACTATTATTCTATATTATTCAATGACGCAATTTAGAAGTAATTATATCTGTTTATTAACTTGTTAGCTGAGTCTAGTGATGTTAACTTCCATGCTTGCAACTTGGATTAAAGGAGTCACAATTGTCTTATTCCCTTTGAACCCATCTCATGTTCGAAGCAACCACTCAAAAATATTTGAAGATTGTGTCAAAGTTAAACAATAGATTCATGCCTCATAATGATGACCAGTTACTCTCTGTCAATAGGGAATATTATGTATCTGTGATATTAATTTCTTTTTGCCATCCTTACTTACAAAAGATGGGCGTTATACGTAATGGTATAAAGCGACACGAGAACGCGTAAATAGAAATTGATTGATGAAATGAAAATCAATTAATTACTCGACTGAGCATGTACGGGCACTAATCTGTCATATTCATTTATAAAGAAATAATCTTTTTGTGCCATATCAGTTTTACTTGTTGGAATTAAGCGAAAGAGTTCAAAAAGAGTCCACTTTCACAGTTTTAAACACTTTCACGTTATATATACAGCTCCGATTTACACTTATGCACATATTTCTGGATAGGATTGACTTTTGTTTTGTATGTATCATTACAGAAAATGAAATTTGATTAATGCATAAATAAGCAAAATATATCCGATTTTATGGTAGATTCAAAATGAATTTTCAGATCGTTCAGGAAGACGTCGGCTTCAAATCCCCATCATTAAAGGCACAAACGTACCTTTGAAATTATTTTGTCCATCCATACAAAACTTACAGCTGTTTGAATAATAAGCCAGTTCGGAGTTAGCTCATTTTGCACGTGGCAGAAATGACCTTTCTTCTTCTCATTTGGTTATTAAATACTTTACTCATTTTGAAAGCGATATAATGCATAAGCTTGTCCGACGTAATAATTTGTGGAATTCACGAATCATATTTAAACAAAGAATATACTTGCATAGACCAGGCGACCATGCAGCATGGTCTTTCACTTGACATTTGGAAAGTATGAATTTCATTACGAGTATTTTGCATTGACTGCAAATCAATATAGCTTTTTCTATTGATTTTGCCAGATAATAATTATACCACTTTTGCTATCAGATGGATGTGTTGGCAAGAACCATTTATAATGATTAATCGATTAATCATCAAATAACAGTGTTTATCTCATTGCATTAAAAAAAAAAAATATGCACTGTTGATTCAAACGTGGACCAAATGACCTTTTTCTGCTCATGCGCAAAGTTGAACCCGGGCTTATTGTAGCTAGTTGGAAGTCCAGTTCAACTCTTTTGAACCTCTTTCATAGCAACAATATACCTACTACTCTTCAGATTGATATTTGCGTTGCACAGAGTGTGGTGCCATAAAATGTACCATTTACCATGTATCATTATGTACTGACATGCACCAACATTACTATCGAATCTGTTGGAAAGCGATATCAATGACTTAGCACAGACTTCGCTTAGATTTAGACTTTCAATCTAATGATAATGTGTAGGCCTACATGTAATATCAATTGTGACTGCAAATTTGCAAGCCAGAATGTCGAAGGCCGTTATGTGACAACTTTGTGTGACTATTTTAGATTTCAATAAAAAGCAATATTGCATAAAACGTTTGCACTCCATACAGTGCAGTGCTTTACAAATTGGAAAGAGATGACCTTCGTTTCTGTTTTCTTTTTCTTATTTCATCAATATCGTAATTATTATCACTATTGAAACAAATATAGTAGTAGTGTGTGTAAGATGAGTTTATGTATAACGTGTATAAGGTCTGCGGTTGTCACAATCTTATCATTGCTATGATACAGTATCTTGATATCGTTATTTCGCAACCTCAATGTGAATTTTATAAGAAAGTGATTTAAAAACTAACCGAAAAACTCCAAGGATAACAACCGATTGTAAGTTGCAAGTTATTTAGAGTCCAGAACAAATCCAGGGAAGCAATTAGGTGCATGTACCAATTACGCATATCTATATATATTGTTAGCGTTGAAAGGAAAATGTTGTGATTTATTCCATTTAAATCGGACATACAAAGTGAAGACATGTGACGACAACATTGATGATATGTCCATAATGGTATAACTACTTGCCACTTTAGTGAAGCCGAAAACGATGTTAACTTGCATATACATGAACGATGACATATTATTGCAAAAGGTCAAGTCGCGCCACATCATGTTTCCAGGGCACTTAAAGTTGTGTACATTCTCAAAAGTGCATTGGATAATCATAACTTCAGTTTCATCAATTATAAGGCGGCTAAATGTATTTGTAATTCAGGCATTTAAGTGTAGTGGCAAACGTATAACACCAATATTTTGTGTCAGTTCACTTTACTATGCTTTTATCAATGTTGTCTTTTGCATTGCGTCGAGTTACTGGTTTCCTTGAGACATTCGTTTACAGAATTTCAAACGATTGTGTAGGTTTTCGTATCAACATTGTGCAAAATACTTTGAGTCAATTGAAAAAAATTGTTTTAATTATATGCTCTTTCGTTTGAATCTAATGATCACGTTGTCATTGATAGCAAGAGCGATTTGTAAAAATGGGCCGGTGGCCGGTGGGAAATCGTCCAGTTGCTGATGAGGCATCGCTCAGTGACTGTTCGAACTCTGCGCGGAGAATATCCCCATATTTCGCAAATATTTACCCTAAACCGACCGGTGATCGATGGAAAATTGACAGGGCATCGCTCGGGCATCGCTCGGGCATCGCTCGGGCATCGCTCGGGCATCGCTGGGGTTTTACAGCCTGCTCGACATCTCCGAAATTGCTGAGCGGTGCCAAAATTTCTGCGGCTACCGGGCAGGTTACAAATCGGTCGGTCAGCGCTCTGAGTTGTGACCGTAGCCTTAACCCTATAAAGCCCAAGGGGGGGGGGGGGGGAGGCACATTGTGCCCCCCCCCCTACGAGATTTTCATTTGCCACTCCTTCGCCCTTTACCCGATTTCAACCAAATTTGGTGACTTTTCCTAAAATCTTATTGCAAACATTTTGATATATAATTTAGCTATGCTTGATGTTGCTGGTTGCCATGGCAACCATAAACTGACAACCATGTCAGTCAGATTTTGCATCTTTTTTTTTTCTGTTCCCATTTTATTTAACAGCATTACAGTGGATGAAATGGGTGTTTCTTAGCTGAAATTTGTTGAAGGAGCAAAATTTGAAGTAATTATGGTCCTGGAATTTTTTTTCTTATTATTTCCCTTGTTTTTATGTGACAAAGACATAAAACAATAGATATAATAGAGATAATTTAAAACAATAATATTTTCTAAAGATTGCCCTCCTATTTTGTGTTATTTTGATTCCCTCACCCAAGTTATGCCTCTAGTATCATTAGTTTATCATATTATCAATTTGCAATCTTGAAATTCCACTATTATGCAAATATGAAATGTCATAACTATATATGTACCCATCCAAAACATTTCATCTCAGGTCTCATAATGTATCATTATGTTGACATGAATAGCACCCCCATGTGGTGACCTTGAGAAATTTCAACCGTAACAAATAAAAGGATTCTACTTGCTTATCATTTGTGACAAATATGAAAATGATCGGTCGATAATGAGACATATACAAAGGGGATAAAGAAATTATACAGAAAAATTATGTTTTTAGCATATTCTTATGTATTTCTTTATATTTTGGAAAATAGCGCCCTCCATGGGTGACCTTGAGAAAATTCAAATGTACGGTCGTGTAGAGTATGAGTTACTCTACCCATGTGCCAAATATGACGATGATACATCAAATAATTAAAAAAAAAAGTTATATAGGGGGGGGGGGCACAATGTGCCCCCCCCCCCCCCTCCTTGGGCCGGCGAGGGGACAAAATAGCTTGGGCTTAATAGGGTTAACAACAACTAAGTGAATGCTAAGTGGTTCCTACCAAAGAAACTATTCACATGGAGGAGCAGGTGAATAAAAATGATTCGTCACTAGGCTGTAGGAATCAAGAGAAACATCCGTGAATACACTCCGGTTTACTAACATTATTCAAATTTGTCTCTTCATCTCTGACGTATTAACTAGTTAATTTAACGTGATATCTCGTTCAGGCTCTTGCAAATACTCGGAATCCAGTTTGCACACATTATGGGCAGTTGTTATAGGGCCTGCTACATCGGGCAGACACTGGATGGGCAGTCTTTGAGGTTGTCAAGAAGAGCCATTGTCAGAAGGCGTGCATGAAATTTGTATGATGGTCATGTATATACTATAATGTCTATTCTGTTATTAAAAGGCAAATTGCTATGTATTATTATATTCTACCGTTTTGCATTGTACGCAGGAACAAAGTACATTTTAAGGTCATCCCCATCTAGCCACTTTTACCAGTCTCTGTTGAGTAATCTACTGAAACCCGGTGAGCACACAGGGGGTTGATGCTACAAAAACATGTTTTAATTCAATACTATAATATGCACACCGTATTATACACTGTAAAAACATCGGTGTTAGATTTAACACCACGGGTGTTAAATCTAACACCGATCAAACTTCAATAAAGGACCACACCCACAGGTGTTAAAAATGCACTGTGATGGTGTTGAAAAGTGTTCACCTGACACTTCGTGGTGTTAATTTGACACTGTACCTGGTGTTATTTTGACACTGTACTGGTGTTAATTAAAAAATGACACCACATGGTGTTGATTTGATATTTGCTGGTGTTAATATCAATGGTTTAACACCCGTCCAGCTTCAATAAGGGACCACACCAACTGGTGTTACTTTGGTGTAAATTTATTTTCACATTTTTTCAAAAATCTAGTATTTTAATGTAAAATTCTTGATCGTCTTGTTTAAATCAAAAATCAACAAGAAGTGCAGTTACTAAGAAACTCTTCAAAAAACAGTTTAAAATTTGGAAATGACACCCGTAGGTGTTAATTTAACACCATAAATGAGCACCGAAAATTTAACACCAGCTCGGTGTTCACTATTTAACACCGGACTTTTTGCGTGTACAGTGTGTGTATGTAGCAACCTATGTACATAAGATTGCGTTATAATATTACGCGTAGGTCTACTATATGTTAAACATATAATTCATGTACATGTACGTATGTAGAATGTATACAAATACAAGTATGATATTGTATGTCTATGTAAGCAGTCGTAAGACTGCGACTTACTTAAAAATCTGAATTCAACGCTATATAATATCATCGTGTAAATGTAATGTTTGCCCTATTAAAGCCAAAAAAAAAATATATATATATAATATGAATTATTTGCCCCTGAGAAACTCTCTTTGATAATTTCATAGCCAGAACGAGAGATTGCCTTCACAGTTGAAGAATGCGGTGAGGAATCGCCACCATTTTCGGGGATTCCCCACTATTATGTTATAGCTACGTGCACGTCGCGCGACCATTGGTTGCTGATACACAACTATATCACTGCAGTACCCGGAGATTAAGACATTGGTATCTACATTGCTACCATCTCACTGGTAATCGTGTAATGTTTGCCATCATGTAAAACAGTATGCTTCAGTATGCATGGCAATAGTTGCCTTATGCCTTATGCAAGTTATTTACTACACTTGCTTCATGCCATGGAAGACACGTTGCCAGATGACTTTCTGTATTGTAAGGTGTTAATTTCTTCAGAATGAAATGGAGTGCATCAACGGAAAGCCAATGGCACGGATCTTTCGCCGATTGGAGCTATTAAACCTTGAAATTAGAATATGAATGAACTGGATATTGTGCACTATAAACATGATAAACTATCAGTATCGCCAAACAACACGGAAGAGCAAAGTGCACTTGGTGCAGTTCTTAAAACATAGGCGCATGAAGAGGGGTACCGGGTGGGTCAGAGCGAGCGAGCTGTGAAATTAAGACTGTGTGCGTGTATGTGTGTGTGTGTGTGTGTGCGTGTGTGTGTGTGTGTGTTCGTGTAGGTAGGTAGGATGGCCTAGGAGGTTAGGGGATGGGGAAAGGTGGGACGGAGTATCAAAAAAAAAAAAAAAAAAACTCAAACCATACTTCAAGATAGATTCAATTCAAATGAATTAGAATTCATTATTTCATGTTTGTTACCAATACAGATAAAAAAAAAACCAATACAATGTATTTCCCAAAAAAAAAAAACTCCATATATACTTATGGAACTAATTGTTCAAAATAATCGCGTTACTAGAAAAGAGGGACCCACGTAAAAGATAAGCTTGTAGGAATATACGTGGGCCACTCAATACATCGAACTTACAATAGAATAAATGCAAAGGTACGAAAACATGCATACACACACATACGTACAGGAACAAGACGCTCACAGTAAACAAGCACGTAGACAGGACAAACAATGAGACAAAGGGATGGGACATGTAGAAGTAAATCAAACAAAGAGAACAATATTATATCACATTGATAATGATTTGATTTTTTACTACTCTATCATTAATTATAAATACGAGATTTCAATTATAAAATCTGACAATTAATAAAAAAAGGCATCAGATTCTTAATTTTACAGCTTCCACAAAAATATGATATCTGTAGTTTAGAGCAAGGAGGTGACTTCCTGTTTAAAGTAATGATAATGATACTTCCTCCTTAAGTGAGGTGATCATGTCATTGTCTCAAAAGTCTCCCACGTACTTTCACACACTTCTCCGATTATTTTTCATTTTCAGATGAAATTCAAACTGAAATGATATCCTTGCATAAAAATTATCGTAATTGTACTGGAACAGCAATAATAACTTATTCAGAGGCCGAGTTCTTACAGTTTGATAATCTCAACGACAATGATTTTATATCACATCGCAAATCACATACACGTGATAAAAAAGACAACTTGTGTAATAAGTTCAACCAATATCTTGTTTCGCAAAAGATGTGAAACTTTTAATTACCATAATTTCCCTTTGTTTAATGACTTTTATAATGTTTTGCATCAATTTTTTTTTGATAGATTCTTCGGGTCTCATTTGTGTTAGTACAATAACTTGAACGTCAGTTGATATGCTCCTTTAATCTTAAAACAACATGTCTGGATTTTGACCGTGGAATTCCCCATCATATTTATTTTTCACTTTTGCCAAGCAAACACGTAGCTCTGTTTAGAAACTTGGGCTTGTATGATGCAGTAGGAATAACTCGTGAAGTATTTGCGCATTCAACAGATCGTATTAACATATTCAAATTCTATGCATGCCTAAAAACATTTCTTGGCAAGACCAGGAAGCTTGCTCGAGATCGACTGGCAGGCATTACCCTTGCCCCACATAGAAACAACATGACCTACAAAGTGCATTTCAGGTACTGGAATGAATTGTGTATGTCTTGGTGGATGGAATAACTTAATTGTTACCAGGGTCCTTGGAGGAATAATATCCATGTGTAATTTGAATACACGAATACATTTGCCTGTTAGTCATGTTAGTATAGCAGACATAAGCACTAAACCCATGGCTCTCGGGTCCAATGGTTGGGAATCCCCGTTCGTTGTTCGCGTGGCATGATGTCTACTGCTGATAATCATAATATATGCATGGCTGTTCCGACAAGACAATAATGCGTGAATGTATCCCCTCTGATGCCTCACATTGTCTTTCAGCTTGTCGTTGCTTCACAACACATTGTTGCCAGCCAAGCAGCGTTACCTTAGCGACATGACGGTCTCAATTGTCACTGAAGTACGTAAACAGGGAAAGAGTTTAATATTTCTGCCTTTGGCGAGATCGATTTTGATCAATATTCAAAATTCAAAAGAGTGAACTTCAGAGGGATCACGTTTTATTCTCGGATGGACTATCTATGGAAATTATGGATTCTTGGTTACACTAAGAGCATCAGAAGAATGCAGATGGTGGATTTGAGAAATGTAAAAAATAGTGTAGGACGTGCTTATTTGTGATGTGGATTAAAGAGGTGTGACCTTTACTATCTTCGGATGTCCCTACATGCAATCACTACAGCGAGTAATGCGATCCCATGTGTAGTTATGAAAGGTAAGCTGACCCCCCCCCCCCTTTTATCCCCTGAAGATTTCTGCATCGAAATGTCGTTGAATTTGTACATGACAGACTCACTGTTTTTGTGATGATGGGTTTAATCTTCAGAAAATTATTCGATTCATGCAATATTTTCGATTTTTTGAAATGATCTTTTGCCAATATGCTAATCACCATGGATGAATTCGAATTGACAGCTAGGCGCACGGTATTCTCGATCAATGCATCTCCTGCGAATTTGACGGTGTTTGAAATGATCACTAATCCTCTTATAGTAGGACTAATTATTTCATGCCAATAATCTGGACGGACGGATATCATAAAGAACAAACGGAGAAAGTCCGCAACATACTGGCTTTCTCGTTTGGCGGTTTTTTTTTTTTCACCATAACATTAACGTATGATGACGTCATATGGGTAGTGCTGCGCCTCAGTCAAGAAACTTTGGTTATACCACATCAATTTCTTTTCATGTTTGTAGGTTACATTCGTTCCTTACGCGACTTGTTCCTTCTCGGATGGTATACGATTAGATGCTTATCACTCCCACCGACACACACAGCTTATCACAGTTGAATGTCATCTTTCCGGCTAACTGTTCCTTTGCGTTCCTTCTCGACAGGTTTTTTGCCGGGCCGTACTAATTATCATGAAAAAAGACTAATACGAGAACGATACGACAATGTAGGCTTCTATTCACTGCATATGCCCCGGTCGGCACTCGTGTATTCTGGAACAGTTCACGAAAGTTATTAAACCAGTGTTTTCGTCTATCTGTGATGGTCCTAGCCAAAAGGAGGGCCAACAACTATAGGTAGTGAAGTGGAATATCATGTAGGTATGTCTGTAATCTCGTACTCATTCACTTCTTTTTCATTCTTATCGGCATTTATTGTTTGTTTCCATTCATGACATTTATGGGCGAGAATGGTGATGGCAATTTCGTTACAATGACAGGATAAGATATGCAACTCGTCCGTGTATGTCTGATACACCCTTATAGATCTAACACTCTTTCGCACACCAACATTTTTTTTTATTAATGATATTGACTATTACTCGCAAGGGTAGTCATGTCGGTAATAGCTCTTGATCCATCTGTACAACCGGGCATACCGTACTTATTTTGATGAGATTCCAAAGAACAGCTCTGCTTCGATAGCCCACGGCACCGCGCCTTCGCCGTTAGACGTTTACAGGAAAGCATAATGAAGAATTACTTCTACACTGTAGTAACTATACACATCGTTTGTGTCGCGAATTTGCAAACTTCAGATTATCTTCATTTGCTATCAGTTTTTACTATTTTGGCATAATTAATTCCTGTTTCCAACGTCATTTCGGTAGGTATAGGAGGCTTCAAAAAGTCCGAGTCATAAAATTCTTAGAAAATACAAATCAAACTTCTTCATGGAGCAAGTGTCATCGCGACTTGGACTGATCCCAAAGAAAAAAAAATGCAAGAGATTGACATAATTTTATGAAATGAATAAACAGAATTGTCGACATTTCACGAGGAATGAAAATCTATTAAAGTAAATATTCGTGAACATTTTTTTCTAACATCTCAGGACTATTCAACTCCCTTGATGTTTCTTCCCTTTGTTTATTTTTCTCGCTCTTCTTTCGAATGCTGATAGCCTTGGTTATTTTTTTGTCATTGCATATTATGATGTTCGCATTATGCTGGGTTTTATTTTCCCATAACTTTATTTGCAGTTGGATGAAATTAATTCAAATATCTGTGTATGACTGCGTTCATTTTCAGTTGCTGGTTTTTTAATCCAATACTTATCTATCAATTTGAAAATAATTAAAGATTTTTAATGTGTGAATTATATGTGATGAATTTTATCAAATGTACATTGTATGCGAGGTGTGTGCAATTTCTCTTCTGTTGATGCCTTATCTTTGTTGTTAAAGTTGGTGTTATCGATTCTTATGATAATGTAATTATAGTGTGGCATTTTTGGCTTTTTCGGGGGGGGGGGTTGTCAATATGAATCAGCAGTTGTGTAAAGTGTCAGCTTGTTTTATTTCTTTTCTTTATGTCTCCCTGTAAAGTTGTAAAGATGTAAATTTTGATGTAAACCAAATATGGTTAGTACTGTCTTCGGACTTTTATTTGGTGTTTTTTTTAAATAAAACCGAAATTGGATTGAATTGAATATAAATCATGTTGTGTAGCTACTTATTCTAAATCAGGTTTTAATGCTCTGTTCGTTTGATTCAATTTGACCCATTCCTCAACTTCAATGTTGTGCCATATAGTATTCCATCGTGTTTGTTTTGATTTAAACACAATAGTCTATTGTTCTGATCCTGTCTGGTTGGCACATTTTAATGCACTTCATCATCTCTTTAGACCTTATTTTGATCCTTGATGACGGATTTTGATGTCATTAAGATTTTACTACAAGTACATTTGATATAATTATAGTTCACGCTAATTTGAAACAAACCAATACGTTTTACACTCTATGTCTAATAAACATTGATATAGGCCACTATTTGTTGTTGATTGTAACCATACCAGTATAGTCCAGATAACCTTGTGTACGCAGCTCACGACAAGTTGTATACATGACGCTTTGTACATGGTTCTGTAAGTAATCCATGTTGATGGTCACAAAGAATCTAAAAGTTATTATACGATGAAGTCTCTAATGTGAAATCTCTAGTATCAGTGAGCGAACAAAAACTTAACTGATGCGTCTGAAGTCACACACTTCGAGCTCCGCTATGAATGAATGCATTTTGCTCCATTTTATATTTAAGTGTGTGTACACCAGGGTGTTTATACATCAAATACAATACATATGATAATGAAGCATCCCTTAATCGGATAATTAACTCCCCATTTTATGCTTTCAAGACTCAATGTTTGCTTTGCTTAACATAAACGATGTGTACATATGCATTCATATATTATGTTGCATATTTATATGTAATATAAGTCAATGACTTATATTGCATTTAAATATGACTTATAAGTCATATTTATATTTATAAATATGACTTATAAGTCATATCTATATGACTTATAAGTCATTTATTTAGCTGTCACTCGAGATGATGAAGCGACTAAAAAAGAGCTTGAGACCAAATGTTTTATGCATTCATGCAAATAATTCTTCGACACAGAGTTCAATAATCAAACTAAAAAATAAAAAAAAAAAACGCGCCGTAGAAACAAAACAAAACACGGCTAATTACACTTCGGGCAGTCTGGAATTGGCCTTCAATTTCTTTGACTACGGTTGTATGCCGTTACTCCGAATAAAGCTTCCTCCTTTAAAAAAAAAAACAGAAATAAAACCAGCATGACCATGGGGGAAACCAATTATCGGTACAATTTCATCTGCGAAGCGAACTTTGGCTGGGCAATATAATTCTGATAATAATATGTGTCATTATTATTTGAGTGTATTAGTATAAAAAGATTCATCAAAATGTTAAAGTAAAAGAATGCACAGAATTGATGTTAATGGATCCCTATGAATGCAACAACTTTTGTAATAATAGTTATGTCTGTATGTGGGATTTTTTTTTTTTAAAGAGGAATGTCATTTCCTTCTATAGGTTCTATAGGTTTTTGTTAAGTCTTTCATGTTTTGCTTCATGACGTGAAATTGACTTTGTAAATAAGTATAAAAGTGAATTGTAATGATATCAAATAGTGGTTCATACGGATACAAAACAATTTGATGATTACAAAAGAAAAAATATGGGAAAATAATTCAAAACAGATTTCACTTGGTCTTTTACTTGGTATGTTGTATAGGATAGGCAAGGTACGAATGTTCCATGTTTATAGTTGGCAGTATTATTTCTCTTTACATATCAAGCCGTCACCTTTTAGCTAGTCGTTTCATGTGCAATGAAGCTATGAAGAGGATATTCCCTTGAGCACAAGGCGTATGGGAAAAGCTGCTACATTAGTTCAAGCTGCCAAAATGCATACACAACAGTGAGTACCATTACTTGTATTATCAAATGGTTTAGGGATCCCTCTAATGGTTGTTGGGCTAGAACGATCCTTCCATCGCCCTCCCCACCCCTATTCTTATCATTATTTTCCACATTTTCCAACTAGCAACTATGGCCAGCGCTGAAGATGAAGTTCGCGCAACGAGGACAATGTGTTGGGGTGATGAGAGTGGATAGGATGAAGAAGGGGTACAGAGAGGAAGGCGATACATTCCCACAGACTCTGGAGATGACAGCTGTCGGGAGGATGAGGGCGTTCAATCTGTGTTTATCCCAAGTGATCATAGCCCTCTTACGGCTGGTAATCAGACTAGCGATGAGACAGCATCAGTCAGGTAAATATCAAGTTTGGAATTAACTCTTCCTGAAATAAACTCTCCACAAACTTTCATATGCTAAATTCTAAAAAGTCTGAAAATTGTTTTAATCGTCTAACATTGTGATACTCATATCAGAAGAATGAAAGTGTCATCAATATTCCAGATTAAGATTTTTCATTATTTTCTTTTGAGAAAGAGTTTTGTTGTTTCTTGTGGGGGAGGGGTTAAATATTCGTGCACATGAAGTATAATGTCTAAGAAATATCCTAGCTGTTGCTGCCTTGCATTATAGCCAATGCAATATTCTCTCCATTCGTACACCCAAAGGAGGTATCTCCTTGGTACACCACAATTTCATCTCGTTCATGTCGTTGGCAACGCTGGGTAAAAATGCCTTGATTTTCGTTCGACTTCGAAGGGAAATTCAGGCTGATTTTCATAATCTTACATCATGTGATACGTAAATCCATAGTACCATGTAGGCCTATAGATTTGAAAAATTCATTGTGGTCCTTCGGTAGATAAACCAATACTCTGAAAAACCCAAAACAATTAAGTGTACATTGAACAAGGATATGACGCAGGGCAACTGTAGGGGGCTCACATACTCCAGTACGACTGTAACAACGTAATTCCATAAATACCATTCTCTTAACAACTTCACATGTGTTAGATTTTGTGTGATTTCTTCTTTTGTTCTGCTGCCTTGAGCATCAAATCATGCATTTTTATGTGAAGCTGCTATGTCATCATCCTGGTTCATGGGATTTCAAAAACGTTTTTAATCCTCATGGCTATCACAAAATATTCCGAAACTTTGTACCCAGTATATTAAAGCAAAGTACAGATGTTTAACTGCCAAAGTCTGAAAATCATCCGGAAGTCCCCTTTAATAAACTATACACAATAGACAAAATTATCAAGCTTTGTTTTTAGCCTTGATATGTACATTTTATGCATATATTTACCACAGTATTTGGGGTGATAATGATGTGAATTTTCAATTGAAAATCCAACCATCTTCCTTATTACCTTTACATATGCAATCCACATGCATGGTAATATCTCGTATCCCGCCTACCGACAAACAATAATTATAATTATGGGGAAAATCAAACTAACTAGACAAAACCATGCAGTACACTCAACATAAGAACATTTCGGCCACAGGAGAGTGTCCAGGACACTGTTTAAAATATGAGAAATATGTGTCGTAATTTAACAGCTTATACCTGTGTAAACAGCTGTCTCATACGATGAGACAAGATTTAATATACTGTACGTTCAAACGTATTGCATATGAGCTGTACAAATGTTACAGGAAAAATATGACTTTTGTGATATTCAATCAGAACCCAATGTCAGCGCACCGGACCTTTTCGCGCACTCAGTTCCTCATCGTTAATGGATATTCTTCAGAAAGAGCCATCATTGGCTTTGGCAGACCTTTGTGCACGCAGAGAGGAAATCCAAGTCAGTATCAACGAACCTAGGATTGATGACGAAAGACAGAGGCTGCTGTGGAGGAGTTTGGCATCAGTCTGTGACGTTGTAAGTGCTGATCACTCGGTCACCACACTGCTAACAATGGTATCTGACTCTAAACTGCTCACATTCCATCTCGGGCACTATCTCATCAAACTGAGAAACCCGACTAACGAAGTCAAGAGTGAAGTTGAAACTCTACTTACGGACGTACTCATCGTGTTCAAAACAATGTTACAGTGCTTACCGAGTCGAGCAACAGACGTTCAAGTTTCCTTCACCCTTCTCAGAGATGCCGTAGAAGCACTGAAAAAGGAGTCTTCGACTGTTTACATTTCCGAGAATCTGGAACCAATGATAAAAACCGTATCTGAACAAATTGAAGCCCTAGAAAAGGAGAAGGACCGTAAACGTCAAATGGAGTTAGTTCACAAAAACCCTCCACCGGATGATTTTCGCCAGCAAGCCATTCTCCCTACAACGAGAGAACTTCAGGCAGGGTATCGACCATTCCTTCGGCCACATATCACGAGAGGTGTTTATGCGGATGGAGAACACTATTTGGACGTGCAATTTCGTCTTCTTAAGGAAGATTTTGTATACCCTTTGCGCAATGGAATATCAGAATATGTAGCCTTCAAACGAGCTCACCCCGGGAAGAGGATCAGACTCCAAGATGTCCGAATCTATGAGGGAGTGCGTTACATTTCGTCGAGTCATGACTCCACTGGAGTTTTTCATTTCTTGTCCTTCAAAAAGCTTCGAGTTAGATGGCAAACGTCCAAGCGTCTCATGTATGGTTCACTAGTCATTATTTCCAACGATAACTTTGCGACTTTTCTATTTGGAACGGTTGCTAACAGAAATGTAGAAGGACTTGAGGCTGGGCGTGTAGCTATTCACTTGGTTGATCAAGAAGATATCTCCTGCTTACAGGGCAATACATTCGTCATGGCAGAGTCTACCGTCTTCTTCGAAGCTTATCGTCCAGTACTCCTGGGACTACAGAGAATGGAAGCCTCCTCCTTGCCGTTATCAAGATACATCATTCGTCTCAACAATGTGGTACAAGCCCCAATGTACCTTCAGGAAAGAAGTAAGGAAGATTCCAAGGAATTGCTTATACCTGTTCAAATGGACATAGCACCACTACTAGTATTTCATGGCATGTCTCGTAATCGATCAATTGTGTTCGGGCGTAGTATTGCAGTAATGAAATATGATGCCTGGCCTCGTGTGACTGACGTCAACCTAGACCCGTCACAGCTGGAAGCAGTGAAGAAAGCTCTCACTACAGAACTTTCTGTTATTCAGGGTCCACCTGGAACTGGTAAGACTTACGTTGGTCTGAAGATTGTGCATATCCTGCTGATAAACAGACGTATGTGGTCCCCAAATGACAACCCTGGTCCCATTCTTTTGGTATGTTACACAAACCATGCCCTGGATCAATTTCTTGAAGGTATTGTAAAGTTCCATTCGGAGGGTCTCGTAAGAGTTGGCAGTCGAAGCAAGAGTGAACATCTCAAGCGATTCAACCTAAAAAAACTCCTTGGCAGGAGCGGATGTGGGGAACCACGGAGGTCGCTTGAAAAACACGTTCGAGCTGCCAAAACCAAGCTTGATGAAACCGAACTTAGACTCACACGAGCCAGAAAGGGAATCGTTGCAGAGTTTGAACTACGTGATGTCATATCCCGCGAGCATTACAGAAGTCTTTTACGACTAAAGCATCGCAAACAAGTCGCCTCCTGGATGGTAGAGTGGCTCCTCGGCGACTGCTACAAAGACAGTGATTGGAACAAGGGAAGAGACCGTACAACGGATAGACGAAAGAGAAAAGGCACAGAAGAGTATGGTAGTGAGACCCAGAGGGTAGGAGAATACAGTGGCAGCAGTGTCTCCATAGACATTGAATGTGAAAGGGACCAGATTGAAGAACGTCGATTGATTCATGAAGGTGTCGAGTTTAAAGAGACTAGATCAGCTAAAGGCTCCCATTTTCTGGCTCTACATCTCGATATGCTGGAAGATGACAAACATGCAAAATTGAAACGTTTCATCAAGAGAAAGATGCTAGGAAAAGACAAGATCGATTTGAGGTACATACTATCAAAACGGGATGTGTGGCGAATGTCCCCAAATCAGAGATGGGGTCTGTATCATACTTGGTTGAACAGGTATATAGCAGATCTTGAAATGCGCCTTCCGAGGTGTGAAAGTCGATACAGGCAACTATGTTTTGAACTTGAGGAAGCCAAGGACATAGAGAAGGTAAAAGTGCTCCGAGGCGCTACTATCATTGGCATGACCACAACTGCGGCTGCCAGCAATCAGCAAGTGCTTCAAAGAGTGAGACCAAAGATTGTGGTTGTTGAGGAAGCTGCTGAAGTGCTTGAAGCTCACATCATAACTGCCCTTCATTCTTCTTGCCAACAGCTCATTCTTATCGGTGACCATCAACAACTCAGACCAAAGCCAAACGTCTACATGCTGGCGAAGAAATATCATTTGGATATCTCCCTGTTTGAACGATTGATCAATAACGGATTCCCGTACACTCAGCTACAACTTCAACATCGAATGCGCCCTCAGATTGCGGACATCATGAGGAAACACTTCTACGATGTTCTTGATGACCATGACTCTGTGAAGGAATTTGGGAACATCCAAGGTGTAACCAAAAATATGTTCTTCATTGATCACGCACAGCCAGAGGAATGTATTGAGGACATTCAAAGTCATTTCAATTTGCATGAAGCGAAGTTCCTGGTTGCTCTTTGCTACTATCTCATTCAGCAGGGATATGAGACACATCAGATCACCATTCTGACAGCATACACAGGTCAGCTTCTCCAGTTCAAGCAACTGATGGGGCGCGATAAGTTTCTCGGGGTGAAGGTGACTTCTATTGACAATTACCAAGGAGAAGAGAATGAAATCATACTTCTTTCATTTGTTAGGAGTAACGATGTTGGTAGGATTGGCTTTCTGGGAATCTCAAATCGGCTGTGTGTCTCCTTATCAAGGGCGAAGAAAGGCATGTTCTGCATTGGTAACTTCACCATGCTTGCTAAACACAGTGACTTGTGGAAAAATATCTTTCAGGATCTGCAATCAACAGACAGTATCGGAAATTCACTAAAGTTGCAGTGTAAGAATCATCCTGACATCCAGACAGACGTCAAGTCATCCGAGGACTTCGACAGTGTTCCAGGGGGAGGATGCCTGCAGCCATGTGACACTCGACTGGATTGTGGTCATGTTTGTAGACAGAGATGTCACCCAACTGACGATCGACATAAGTCATACGTTTGCAGAGAGCCCTGCTCGAAGATCATCTGCTCCAATAACCACACTTGCCCTAAAATTTGCTCCAAGAACTGTCCTTCTAAGTGCCCTGTCATTGTGTCAAAAACATTGCCATGTTCACACATCGGCAAAGTACCTTGCGGCGACAGCTCTGACATCGTGTGTAAGGAGGATGTTGAGAAAACTCTTCAATGTTCTCATAAACGAATACTCCCTTGTCATCAAAATCCAGACAATTTACATTTGGAATGTAAGGTTATCGTTACGAGGCAACTTGAATGTGGTCATAGCAGAAGAGAGAAATGCTGTGAGCGCGGAAGATGCACAAAACTTGTCCAGAAGACTTTGAAGTGTGGGCACATATGTAAAGAGATGTGCTACAAAGATCCAGTAAATATCGTGTGCAAGAAAAAAATGAAGAGAACTTTCCCTTGCGGACATACATGCAATCTGGAATGCCATGTTGACATACAGGATGTGAAGTGCTACTTCGTCACAAGGAAGCTTCTCTCATGTGGGCACGAGTTAGAAGAGGAATGTTGCGCTGCTGGTAAATGTCAGCAAGTTGTACCGAAGAAACTTCCGTGTGGTCACTCGAAGAAAGTTAAATGTTGGAAGGATCCAGAAGAGATACCGTGCACCTCAGAATGCCTGAAAGTGCTTCCATGTGGCCATAAATGCCGAGATAAATGCTGGATGCCTTGCACTGAGAAGTGTGAAGACATGATTACCCGTGATGACTGGCCATGTCAGCACACAGTGACCGTCAAATGCTGTGACAAGCCCAGCGCATGTTACGTAAAGTGTGACGCAACACTATTATGTGGGCACTCTTGCAAGGGTACATGTGGGGAATGCAAACGAGGACGTTTCCACTTACCGTGCACAGAAACTTGTGAGAGGAGGCTAATTTGTGGGCACAAATGTTCACAAAAGTGTGGGCGACCATGCTTTCCATGTCAGCAGAGGTGTCAACAAAAATGTCGTCATGACAAATGCGGCCATCCTTGTAGTACAAAGTGTGATCCATGCATAAAACTTTGTGACTGGAAATGTCCACACGACCGTTGCCCTAAACTGTGCTTCGAACGGTGTGACATATCCCCGTGCAATGAACCATGTCCCAAGAGGAACAACAAATGTGGACATCCATGTATTGGTCTGTGTGGAGAGGTTTGCCCAAAGATGTGTCGCGTCTGCGACAAGGCTGACTTGGAGCAAATCTCACTTGGATACGAACGCTGCAATACATCACGGTAAGCTTGAAATAAAGTGTTGAAACATCTAAACAACAATACACGTTTAAACTTTATGATGATTACATGTCATTTTGTAAAATGGTAAACATATGGCCAACTATGGAACAGACCTGCAATGCGGGTGAAAAAACAGAAAATATCATGGAAATGTTTCACATCTTCGTTAGGAAGTACAGTTTATCTAAGTGAAAGGAGAACTATCAGTAAACTCAATGTACTGGACTTCAGAATGCAGTATTTTCCCGTCGTTTTATCTACATTACTGTAAGTATGTGTGTTTGTGTTTTTTTTTCTTTCCAGGGAGTGGGGAAAGGACAATCCAGAATTAATCGAGGGTGGCGTGAACTTATTATGCTCAAGGCTTTTTCAAAATAATCATTGATTCACTGCAATGAGACTAGAAAAAAAAAAACAACATAGAGTGCATTAACGGTAACAACTCTCAGTAACTGGAGTCAAGGAATATTGTTTTTTTTTTCTTCGAATGTCGATTGAAGCTCATATCGCGACTTGCTTTTGAAACAAAGAAGAAGAAAGATTGATTTCATATTCTTTATGTAGGTCATAATTTCTATTGTCTTTATGCTTTTTTATATTGTATGAAAAAATGGTAAAGAATGGTCACTTGCAAAAATGGTAAAGAACTGTCATTTGCAGCTCATCGTGTAGGTGCCGATGCTTCGAAGCGAGTAAACGCTACCTTCATCATTCATATTCTTGTTTGCGCCTTTCCTGCTTAAGGTACATACAACTTCAAGACTGTGGACATGTGTTTAATGTGACACAGCTAGACAGCCACCTCGGATATACCAAGAATCAAGAACCACTTTCTTCACCGAGAGAACTTGTCAAGATTGTGGTAAGATTATCTTAATTTAGTGAAACTTCAACGCCGAAATCTGATCAGATTCGATATCTTTAGGTTGTGACATTTGACGTCTTGAGCCTAGTTTGATTATTTTTAAGGGCAAAATAAAAAAAAAAACCGTGATAAAACTATGTGTGTATTTATCCATGTATTTTCTTTCAAATGTACATAATAAATCACATAATTTGTTTGGTTACATTCAAACAAAGCAAGGTGGTAGTATATAGCTGTTGTCACGAAAGAAGATTTGACACTTTTACGAGAGACTTTCAACATATTTATGATAGGGATAAGATGAAGTAGTGAAATTGTGTGCATGGCTATATCTTTATGACAATTGAGTGGTATGTTCGTTTAAACAGGCTGTTTTCAATAAGGCTATAGTTTCCTGTTTTGTTTGCTTGTTGGTTCAGTATGAGATCCCACAGTGACGTCACAGCTAGCATGGCAATCCGAAGACTGATATATCAGCACGATCTGATGACGTGTTTTGGACATCATCTGATTGTCTCTGTCATGAAACGATAGTTTCTGTTTTGCTTTTATTGCAGCAAGTCAAACTGCATCTTAGTGGATGCCACCTGCCGTTATATGCATCCACTCCCCAAGAAAAAAAAATAATTAAGACCTGCGCAATGGCCACAGATCCTTGCGGAGACTGTAGGCTGTAGATGGGCCTTGGTTTCCGTATCGACAAACCTGTTAGATCCTCAAAATGGCAAGACCGTTAGCAGAGAATTGTCTGAAAGGGAAAGGGTAAGGTAAACCCAATGACCGTATACACTAGTAATTATACATTTATGTGCTTAAAGTATGTGTTCAGATTGTCGAAGAAGTTTTGAAGTGTATGAATTGATTGCCATATCAAAGGCCAGCGAATGGATGGGGGGGGGGTAAATGTTCTTGCTGTTCCTTGCTTCCCTGCTCAGAGTAGTCGGTATCCTTGTGATACACGAGAGAAACGTCAACCACGGAATTTCGTATCTATTCCTCTTGATTCTTATCTCAATCAATTACTTCTAGGTACCATCATGTCCGACATGTGGAGAACCTATAAGGATCACTCGTCGCTATGGTTCCGTACTCTTCGCATTCCGTCAGAGCCAGCAAAGCGTTTTCAAGATATTGCAGGCGGACATATCGAATGTGATGCAAAGAGCACATCAAATATTACAAGACCTTTCCCCCAGAGCTGATTCCGAAGACACTGAGAAGTCAACCAAGCGAAGTGTCAAGAGACGGGTGGGTAGGAGAGTCACCTTGGATTACGCCAGAGCCTTATGTACCCGGACACCTCTGCTAGATTATTTAACACTGACGAAATCATTTATGGATAAGTTCAAATATCTGAAGACGAAAAGTGAAGCTAGCTACAAGGGGTTTGTTGACGGCGTTATGGACGCGCTCGATACTAGTATAAATGACAGTAAAGACACTGTGGTCAAAAATTTCATCAATCTAGTGACGGAACAGCAGATCCTTGACGTTCAGAATGAACTGAGGCGACAGACCATGCTCATTGAACTATTAGAGATCTGTGCCAGAGAACCCAACCTCGTCTCGCAGCTGGATGAAGTTAAAGCAGTATTAATTCTTGACCAGCAACTGACCGAAAATCAGCTCCGCTCGGCTCAGCGGTCCTTGGGCAGTCTGTACAGGAGCTACGGCTGCACCCGCCCACGAGACCTGCCTCTGTTCAACCCCCCAGAAGTGGTTTCGAGTCACCTAGATGTGTGGAGACAGTGTCCGCAAGGGCATGTCCTTAGAGGCAGCGTGCAAGAGTCACTTGGTTGCCAGGAGTGTGAAAGTGAAGAAAGGCACCATCCGAGACTCGCATTTGAGACTCGCAGATATAATAATGAGGATCGTAGGGTTATCACTTTTAGAGACGAAGACCCGAGGAACCGCGGCTTCACCAGCCCAGAAGAGCCGCCTCTGTTTAACCCGCCAGAAGTGGCTTCAAGTCACCCGGATGTGTGGAGCAGAGCTCCAGAGTCACTTGACAGAGAGGTAAGGCACCATCCAAGGAGGCAGCGGGAGCCAAAAAGGACCCGCAGAAATATTGATGAGGATCATAGGGGTAGAGGTTTCAGGGACGGAGAGCGATGGAGAGAGGGTTTTCCTCCTTTCCAAACGAATGAAGGTCCAGCTGACGGTCATGGTCGCAGAACGAAGAGACGTCAGGATTGGCTCCATGGTCAAGACAGGAAAAAACAGAGGGTCTTTTGAATTTTTATTGACACTTCACGTCCATACCATCTTACAGAAATTAACGGAACGTTATCAGTATTCCTGAGTGACAGTGCATGTAAATCGAGTAGTCAGGAAATGTACCGAACATTATACATATTTGTGAGGCAAATAAGCGTAGTGAGATTAATGTGAAAACTACTTACCAATATCATTGTTTGCTGTGGCCACCAACAATGTTGTCTGTTCTATTGTTTATATCCGTGTACACAACTCCACATCTGAATTTACGTTCAATAATCACGTGTGTCAATTATAATAATTTCAGTATGTAACATTTATCATATTCCTGGTGAAGTGAGGATGTATTCCGAAGTGTGTCATTAAATCGCAATGGTCCACAGCAATGAGATACATGGCAGACACTTCTTTAAGGACACTCTGAGTGCAGCGCAGATAAGTATACACATACAGGGCGAGTCGAATAGGTTATTATGTGCCAATACGAAATTGTTTCCCTGTCGGAAGTGAATTCATTTGATTGAGTATAATAGTTTTTTCATGCATCCTTGTAGACGATTTATGCCTGTCACTGCCTGTAATGAAATTTACAAAACAAAGTTGAGATTACTCACTTGTCCAAGTACCACCATTTCTATAGATATCTGAAGGGAATGTAATAAAATTTAATGTTAAAGTTATCTGTAGACACGGTAGGTGAACCGGTGTCAAACCTTTTGTTGTTATGGAAATCGTATTGTCTTATTACAGTGTCGTTCAAAAAGTCTGTAGGTTAGCACTTGTTCGGGTATGCGATGCAACGAATTCAGAGTGAGATAATTGTCATATTTACGACTAATATAGCGAAAGCCACTAAGTAATACCAAAGTCTATATTCCTAATTTTGATTAGTTGTTTATTTGTGTACTTGGTAATGTGTATTGTAATTACATTGTGATCAGGAGATGTTATCTCTGTATGGCTTTTAAAAGTCACATTTCAGGGTAACTGAAGCCTGCCGATATCAAATTTCTGAGATGATTTGAGACAGATACGATTTTCGCTTTTCGTTTCATGTCGATCAGAATTGTTATTGTTCATTAATACAATACATGGCGAAGAGTGCGGTAAAATGTTTAAGTTTTGATCGGCCATAACTACTCAGAAAAAAAGAGCGAAACGAAGACGATTGCAGGTACTCTAGTTATAGTATATATGAATTAATGTATTATAGTAGTTATTTATATCTGTATGATTTTATGGGTTTTGTTATTTTGCTGGTTGGTAGCTGCTGTATTTTTGTCTTGAAGTCGAACTAAAGAAGCAGAGCCTGAAATCTGCGTAACAAAGCAAATTGATTTGTTTGTTTCATATTGTTACATATTCCACGTTTTAACAAATAGGGCATTTAAACATAACAAAAACTTGAATGAGTGAATTGTCAACTAAGCAAATATCAGAATTTCAACGTGAAATATGAGGAGTCTTCATAGAAGCATTAGGGCGTATAATCCAAAAAGTTGACTTGAGGTGAATTCTTATATGAAATTTACAGTTGTAAAGGATAACAAGTTTTAAAGTTGGAAAGTGCATCGTCAAAGAATATAAAAAAGAAAGAAATTAATGGTCGCTAAATTAACCTATAGAAGAGAGTGGAGTTTGATGTCTGTCCACAGTATGGCAGGTGCCACTGTAATTTCACCGTAGTTCTACAAGATTCTAAAGTTCGATCGCGTTAACAGATCCTATCTTATGGAATATGCCCTCAAAATACAGATTGAGTAGAAGCATGTTGTGTTGTAGATGATTCTAGGAATGTATGTGAGGCAAGTACACCGTGCTTTACTCTGTCTTGAAATCAGTCCCATACTATCACAGTTACCGAATTATTTCTGTTTAATTCTAAGTGATATACGAGTCGCATATGAATAATTTAAGTTTGCCAGTTGATTTAATTTGATGTAAGCGCCAGAGTTTATGCTAAAAGGTGTAGTGAATCATTATTTTGATGAAAGTGAATTTGTGGATCATGAGACATGGCACATCGACTCCTATAGGGGGAATATGCAACCTTTGTCAGGCGCTGAAATGTCCACTCACTATGAATTTTGAAGCTCTCAGAATACGATTATCAGTTATCTCTACATGCTTTGTAAAGAAGACATGTATAAGTTGTGTATTTCATTTATACACTGTATATAAGAATATGCATAAATACTTGTATATAAACGTTAGCCTATGAGTATTTCAGGTAAGATCACTGGTTGAACAAACTCAGAGGCATTGTAATAAAATGTTAGATTTATTTCATATTCAGATATATCGACATGATAAGACCTGTAGTTATGTTTTTATATCGCATTCTCTATACTTCTGTTACCAGTTTCACATCACAGTATACATCTGCGTTATACGTGATCTCTTAACAACGACTTGAACGAATTTGTTTTTATAGAATGAAACACCCCCTTCATTCAACTTACATTGAAAATAAGTTTATCATTAAACTATGTAAGTTCACTCTTCCTAATATCAATGAAGTATTGTTTGTAATGTTTCCGTTATTTTCTAACAAACAAGACTTCATTTCAAATCAAGTTAAAGCCTACGCAAGAACAAAGTGGTTACTCATAAAGTGCAAATGAACTACAATTGTACCTATATGATTTCTCGTAGTAGCATTGTTACCGCGCTCAGTCCGAGAGCGAATGGTGTAATTAGTCTTACAACTGCTTTCAATGCAGTGTGAGTTTTTGTATGTATTTATGTATATAGACTGACGTCAACTGTAAAAGTAACCAGGCAAACATTCAAAAGCAGATTAATACAGCCTGTCAATCAGTATTATTTGCTACTCATACGTTATATCAAATGTAAATGTTACACTCTCTCTAAATGTTTCCTGGACAACAAGAACCAGCAGGGACATTATCATACGTTACATACTTCATATGCATAAGAATAGCTTTCTAACATACAATAAACCTACGTTTTATTTACTAGAGTGGTTCATGACTTATATTATACACAGAAGTGATATTAACCGGTGCTATGAATTTTGTGCAGGATAATGTAAACCAATCTTTTCAGACAATACATGTGTAAGGGATGAATTTCGCGTACCGAGTTGCACATGAATGTCAAAGTTAAAACTTTTTTCTTTATCTTCTTCCTCAAAAATATATGAACAGAAACAAAATTTCAATTCGATTATTCTGACAACGGCCGCGCCAGAATTCAGAATACGGCTGTGACATTATTATGCTTTTTTATTCATGCGTCTGTTTTCTGTTATGAGTAGCATCACTTGTTTCACAAACCCTCATCAATCATTTGAATGCACATAATGTACTGTGAATGCAAATAATGATTAAGAAGAAAAAAAAACGTGGCCAGGCTTTAGAAAAATCATGTTTCATTCTGCTTACCGAGGTTAGTATGGTCGATTGCCAGGAAAATTATTATTAAACAGTCTGTAAGTCTCTCATGTAGTACTTTTTGGTTACGAGTATGTTTAAGGACTTGGTTATTTATGTATTACTAGTAGTTAAGCTTAATTTTCATTTATTGAATTTTAATGCGGGAGCATGCAGTGAGGATTCGGCTACAACCAAAAGTTTAACTGTTGATTTGATTCGATTTTATTTCTGCATTTTCGCTGAGTAAATATAACGTCACAAACAAATTTCCACATTAATCATACATTGGACAAAAACAAATAATATAATGATATGTATACTCATGTATATATATACAGATCATAGAATATAGTATACGTAAAAAGTAGTCAATTGTAGTTTGTTAAAGAGTGCCTATAAAACTTACGCCTTTTAATCAAGATACTTGTACGTATTCAAACTTCATAATGACTAGACATGTTGACTTAGATGATTTTTAAAACTTTCATAAAGATTGATCATATTATGATGAACTGTCTTATCTGGTGTAGCACAATGAGGTGTGACAAACAGCATCGTAATTATTGGTAACAGGGCTGCCAACTCTCACGCATTGAGCGTGAGACTCACGCAATTCAACCAATTTTGACTGTCTCACACTGATAAACGAAATCTCACGCTAAACCCCCAAAATGGAATGTACATGACTACAAAAAGAAATATGTCTCTAAATTCTCTGATATTCCGAATATCGATATGCCCATGCCCAAAATTTCGAGATTTTTCCGCGCGGGTGTAAAGCTTAACCAATAATAATCGTTTTCGGTTCGCGCGCAAAGACGAGCTATTGGATTACGATTGGTTTCTACCTATACCACGTGAGCGTAGCTTGTACTTTTGGCAAATTACAGTACACGTGTACATGTATGGCTATGACGTGTGCTTTACATCGCTTTACATACACTGACTGTGTACGTAGTACGGCCGTACAGCAGGCCGCCAGGCGCTAGCCAGGAGGTCGCTCCGCTCCCCGCGCAGTGTCTCACGCCAAACTTTCACTCAAGGTTGGCAGCCCTGTGGTAATGATGAATGACGATAGCCTTTTCCTCTTACTTACACCTGCACCGACCAGTCACAATGACAGTTATTGACGAAGTTGTTTGAAAAGAAGTTTTTCATGGCTTAAATGTGCCAACTAAGAAGCTCTTTCTGTAGGATTTAAGCCGTCATCAACTGAAAAGTTGTCTTTGCCCACTTCAACTATAATCAGCTATTGGAAATGGTTACACATGTGCTATTATAAGCATGTTTTCTGTAGTACAGGTTTGACAGTGCAATGATATTGATTTCTAACGAATTTATTCCAGTTTGATCAATGTTGAGGTGGAATCAGGGTCGTCGTACATCTCGTTGCCCTCTCAAAGCAAAAGCGCTGCTGTTGATGACCAAGGGGCAGTCACACAATACCCTGAGAAGCTCGTAAGAAATTTTCGGCAGAGACCGGTGGGCTGCCGCCTGTACACATTCGGGACACCGGCAGATGTCCCGCCGATCATCAGCCAGTCGCCGGACGATTTTGTTAAAATCGTCCGGTGGCCGGTGCGTCATCATTTCGGTTACTGCACGGACTCCGGTCGGAGGAGATCCCCGATTTCGCCAAGTTCTGACATAAAATCGACCGGGCATCTTTCCGGGCATTGGTTTGGCTTTACAGCCTGCAATTTCTCCAAAATTCGTTGGGCGAGGCCTAAAGTCCAGCGCCGACCGAGTAGGTTGTAAATTGGCCGGACGCCGAGCAGCGGCGCGGCGTCCTGAGTTGTGACCGTAGTCTAAAAACTGTAAATCCAGTTAGTGAAAATGTTTTATTGCTGTGATTCTCTCTTTTTTCTAACGTTATTCAACGGAGACACCATGCTGATTCTCCCTTCTCTCTCTCTCTCTCTCTCTCTCGCTATCGTTCTTTTATGTTTTGCGAACGGTCCCATCTAGATTTCTAAATTCAAAATAAACGAGAATGAAAGAAATTTAAACTCCTACAGAAAGTGGCATATACCGTCTATTTAAGACCAATCCTAAGATTCTGTGATTTTGATATTCAGTCCCGTTCGGGGAATGCAACTTTCTAAGCTTTATCTGGGAACTAGGATACGAAGGGGAGCCGAATAATATAACATTCTTCCGCATGCTCTCCGTTAATTACTGCACGTCGCTAATTGATTTTTAATGGTCCCTTTTTCAGTTAATCTCAATCATGTCAATTCACCTACACATGTATTTGCTTGGATACAGAAGACATGTATTTACACACCACCAGATTATTGATATCTTGTACAAATTGCAATATGAAATGATATTTTCTAAGGTTATTATAAATTGTATATTTCTGTATTCCATATGCAACCTTCATGTTCACTTCTTACCTCTTTGTAACTGGTCCCCATGGAAGACCAGCGGCACCAGAAAAGCGCGGCTGATGATGGGCTTTCCAGCCGTTACATTTGTCTGGTCCTACATTCTATTCTTTTTTTTATACTACATCGATGATGTGTCATACTCTTCATTTGCTCTGTATGCATGTTTCATTTTATGCATATATCATTTTCCTTGTACGCTATGATGTCTTTATATCTGTATGTATGTTTATGACGGAAATAAAACAAGCAAACGGACAAGGCATAACTTTCCATATTCTTGCTCTTTGTGAACACTGTCTTCAACAGTTGCACCGTTCGATTAGTCACACATTAATGCAGTATCAGCTCTATGTGAAAAAGAAGAGAAACTATAAATAATGCGAAAAGGGAATAATGATAGGTGCAATTTTGCCTTAAGGTCACCCTGGTCACGGTGACACAATAGCACAAAGATTATTGATCAAAATACTGTCACTGGTTTTGAGCATATATTTCTCTCTACATTTTTTTTTTTTTTTTGGGGGGGGGGGGGCTGTCTATAGATTAACGGAAGTCTGATTGTCAAGCACGTCACGTGTTTCGCAATACGCCCCGCCGACCATACAGAGATTGCGAAATCCACTCAATGTGAGAACAGGAAACGAGAAAAAATAGAAACGACAAAAAGAGAATATCGCCACTTAATAAGAGTAAGAGGTTTTCAAGCAATTGCTGTGACAGATATAATTTTCTTCCGTTTCTCCCTCATTTATGCACCGCCGGGGGGGGGGGGGGGCGTCATGGGGGCTGACCAGGCTCTCACCACCCCTGACTCCCATCTTGCCACGCGCACCCTTATACTCTCAGTTTAAATGATCCCCCCCCCCAAAAAAAAAAAAAAAAAAATGAGCATATAAGTGCAAATCATGCAAAACGCTTGGTTCTTCGGAAGGTATCATGGCTCCTCGGGATAGGGGTGAAGAGAGGATGAAGGCAGCAGGATACCCCCCCCCCCCCTTCGCACCCATCTTGCCCACAAAATACACTTACTCCTATGTATGAAATTGGCATCTTTAACACAAAATGCCAAAAGATGTGACTTCATTATCTGCCATTGGTTATAAGCGTTGATTTCTCTCTATTTGTCTTGGGTCTGCCACCTCTTATATTGCGTCAGTATCTTATACTCAATAATAATGACTTAATCTGTTTAGTAAAACAACTGTTTAGAATATCGTCGCAGCTGTAGCACGACGTGCTCTACTACCGGTATTTCAACAAAAATGCTCAAGTTCAAGTTCAAGTTGACTTTTCTCTTTGTCAACATATAAGTAATTAGAATGCAGGGCACATTATACATTCTATGAGAATTAAAGAAGTGAAACATTATTGAGTATTAAATAACTAGGGGGCTGGAATTGGAGAACCCATTAAAAACCAAAGCTTGTAGATTGTGGATTCCATCAGCTATACAAGAAAAAAAAACAATGCGAAGACATAAATTCCAGTACAAATTGCTAAATCAATGGACCGAATCAAATATATATTAATGAATATATCATTCTTATTGTTAAAGGGGTTGAATAAAGAAAATAAAGTGTAAAATCCAGCCGTGACGAGACTAACAAACAGAATTCAACAAGATAGGTATACCTTCTGGGTTTTTAAATAAGTCCTGCTTACCCCTGGGTGCAGTGATTTAAAAAAAAGAAAAGAAAATGTTCAAGATATCACTTTTGATGCATTATGTGTAGGTCAGTTGCATCACAAACCATTCTACCATATAAAATATTTGCAATAAAGCCTAAAACATAAGGAGATACCACTATTTTTCTCATTAAACCGTAATTGTCATGACTGTAGACGGTTTAGTCTGGAAACATTTTTATAACTAATGTTCACATTAGGACCAATGTATATTTAACAATACTTAACATCGATTATACTGGTTCAAATTTTTACATTGGTTGTTTCTCTATCCCTATCTCACATTTTAGAACTATTTTGAAGTAGTAGTGCTGGGTTTTTGTTTCATCTGCAAATGGTAAATTATGCCTTTTAGACACACAATCTTGCCTCCTGTAACCAAATACTAGTAGATCACACAGCGTGTTTGAAGAAAATACTTCAGACGTATTAACGTTTGTAAACATTGTAAGACAACCACAATCACTTTACAAAGCACACATTGATTTGACACTTCCCCGTCACAATTTACGCAATACGCCCACTCGGTATTCCACATATTGCGAAATCCACTCAACGTGTAAACAGGAAGCGAGAAGAAATTGCGAAGTGCAGTATTTGACACACATGATCCTAGATGTCGAGATAACGATGGGTGCGTGGTACGCAGGTTTGCATGGGCAAGGGCACAATAGTTATCATGCGTTTGTAGGGTGTGTGTGTGTGTGCGTTTGTGAGTATGTAAGGAGGGAATCTGTGTGAGTGAAAGTTCTTGACCAAAGATATTTACACCAGCAGGATTTGAAATCAGGAGCTTCCATTTATGTGTACAGTGCCCAGACTGCCATTTTAAGGGGCAACATCCTCACGGTAAGTGATTGACACTTGGGCATTGTATAAAAAGATTTTATTATGAAACAATATACTGATTTAAAGTTTAGTCACTAAATCTTTTGCCTATTTCGTAGGAGAAACTAAAGAAAGTCAAAAGATTTAAAGTGACCATCTAACACTGGTCATTATATCTGCGCATGCGTAAGTCTATTCATATTTGCTAATTCATTAACACAACACATTACGTACGTATGCTGATGAAAAGTAAGGGGATCACTTACATTGTTTACATGAAATGCTACGAGTAGAAAGCGAATTTGGCTCCCGCCTTGTTTGTGTCAGCAGTACCTACAATGTAAGTGCGTGTGCATGATTGTGTAATGTCTTCTGTGTTTGCTCAGGATGTGCAAGTGTGAATTCAGAGTGTCAACGGTTTGGGTGTTTCTGCAAAAATAGAAGAAGAAAAAGAAAAAAAAATATGCTAAACATCGGCCATTTGTTTTTGTGTGTTTGTCGACGCGACTTCTTCAGGAAAGAAGACTAAAATGGCTATCTATAGCTTATGACTTTGTTACTGCAATTCGCCAAAGCAAAATGTGCAACAATCATTTCTAAATGACACAGTTCATCGGCTGTACGACAGTCGGTTATGTATGTGTTATACCAACGCGACCAAGCAGAACCTTTTGTGCTGCTTTACTCTAAAATGCAGCGCAATCCCATTCCATGTCCACGTGTAGGCCTACTTCAGCAAACAGAGTAAAATCAAGCAAACAGAATGATACATATTTCATAAAGATTGGACATGAGTAAGACAACGAGTTTTCAGTCCCAAATGATTTCGTGAAGCAGTAATCATTATATAATCACAACCGCATTCTGCAAAAAGATGGCGTGATATGACGCAATCATCGTCCCACAAGTCACCCACACAGAACTTGGTCACCCAGTGACCTGCAGACAAAGGTTTACAATTTTTCCACTTTTTTTAAGGAAACGAGAAAGAAAAAAAATGAGTTTATTTAGATGTGCGCATTTATAAACGAGAATAATGTTTACTCTAAAAACTCTAATATAATATTTCAGGTCCGATTTTAATCAAATCCAGTACAAATTACTTGATAACAAAAAAATCAAGCCTTGACGAGACTTACAAACAGGATTCAACAAGACAGGTATAATTAGCTGTTGCGTTTTAAAGAAAGAACAGAGAAAGAAAAAATATGGGCCCTATATAACAAATTTGCCCAAGACAATACTAACATAAAACAAGCATAATAAATCTTAGAAATATTAAACAAGAATTCATGATGTCTCCACGAGGGAGCTCATATAGGGAAATACAACTATTAAATATTACTTATAAGAGTAATATTATCAAATACCAAAAATAACAATCATGTCTCAAAAAAGAGCTCATTATAAAGGTGACAATATCTATGTTGATGAATACCTCATTTTCTCACGCAAACTCGAATACAGTAACTATACAATTATAATACACGCGCGCGTGTACCGCACACTTACTCACCGACGCACATACACACAAACACACATACATTTAACCACGCACACACATACTAATATCAGGGGTCAGCCCAAAATAATACACACAGCACCTAAAATAAAACTCACACACTGTCATATGTATTACAGAATAGAGAAAATTACCATAGCCTCATCATTATTTCAAGGGAAAGAAAGAAAAAATATACAGTGTATAACCCAGAGCTCTAAGCATCATAACAATGATTCGGGAAAAAACCAAAGGCGTTTACGCAGTAGTACGTACAGGTAGGCCTACCTTGGGTTATTAAGACATACACAATGTTGCCTCCCGTAACCAAATACTACATTGTAATAGATCATACTGCGTGTTTGAAGAAAATACTTCAGACGTGTTAACGTCAAAGAAAAAATAAACAGGAAAGATGTTTCGCATTTATAAACGAGAATGATGATAACTTTAAAAATTGTAATAACATTTCAGGTCCGATTTTCGTAAAATTTCTTCCATTTTCTTTATATGGTGTTACTTTTATTGTAAGTCAACTTGAATAATGAGTAACTTTTCACTTTTTTATAAATCGCGCGATGCCCACATACGCAGTGTCATGCATGGATACATGTTGTAAACACTGCAGTGGCAAAGCACATTAAGGAATCAATATCATCCCACACGTCTCTGGGAATTCCACCCAGTTGGGTTTTCCCCGCTGTATGGCACAATGCGTGTGCATGGGGACACGGCAGACGGGTTCCATCATGATGCCTGTAACATTATTCGAGGTACGATGCTACAATATCATAACATACATATATATATGAAGAGCTTGCTTCCAAAAGGCGCTAAATCCATTATATATATTATTTAATGATTATGAAGCAGCATTTATGTAGCGCCATTTATTTAAAAAAAAAAATATTCAAAGGCCTCCACTTCCCACAATGTGTCATACATCATTCTCAAAGTGCAGATTATGTATATAGGCCTATGCCTATTATATGTATATATATATATATATATATATATATATATATATATATATATATATATATATATAATTTTATGTATATATATATATATATATATATATATATATATATGAACATAGTCAATACAACAAGTCATAGCTGATAATGTAGATCATGCACAAATAGACTTGGCTTTCTCCTAATATGCATAAAGCAAGCTCTTCTAATGCTTCACCTTTTCCTTGTTACTTTCCCAAGTGCATGCCAACAAGGCTTATCGAGGAACATGAGGGGATGTGAAATTCCGCAAACAGAAATGATTATGACCCATCGATTCATGATTTTCAATTATTGACAATTTTAGGTTTACATTGGCGGTCATGAATCCCTCGTGAAATCCTTTGCTGGGCGGACAATGATATTATTATTAATTGTGTACGAAATTTAGCTATGGTAATTGTACAAACTGCCAAGCATGCAGGCGCAGTTTTACACCCCACTATAACTTTAATTCAACATTTTGAATCATATCGATATATAAATTGAACGTGTTGAAATCCGCTCAAAATTCTACACCTAAGGATTAAATCAATCGATACGCTCAAGTCATTTAATGATTGCTGACTGTAAACTTTTACACCAACTTATTCTTGTCCTCTGATTGTACTAATTTTTGATGTACTATATACATCCTTTATGTTGCTTACGTCACACCGTGCTATTATAATGCGAGTGGGATTCCCCAGCGATCACAACAGCTTTATACTGGTTAGACCATGTTAGACGCTGCGAAATGCTGTGTAGCAAAATCCATGATCAGATTCGCGGAGACACTGCAGTTGGTTGGTCATTCATCCTCGTGTTTCCTGCCAAAAGGAACGGAACATGATTGTTGTCCGATCAATGTCTACTCTTCTTGGCGGGCGATGTAACAATATTGTGTCTATTTGAGTCTGGACTTGGAAATCGGTCTGCGAGGCATTTGTACCTATATCATTTAGGATACCAGAAATAGCGATGATTTCGGTACGTTTAAATACAGCAAATAGCGCAAGTCGCCACCGTGAGTTCGTTCAACTTAGTCTCACCTGTGGCAATATCTTCTCCCTGTGATCCGCACTACAAGGCGATCAGTTCTTCTGGGTAAGTAACATCTTTGTTGGTTCGTGTCTTCGTTTTTTGTTTTTATGTTTGTTTGTTTTTGTTTGCTTTTGTTTTTGTTTTTTTTTTGGGGGGGGGATAACGACCTTGACCATTAGCACAAGCTTTTGAAAGAAAATTATAATGTTAGTAAAAATTCAAAATGCACCAACTCCACTTACAGAAAGATGCTCATAAAAAATGAAAGGGAAAGAGAGAGCATAACTATGATGTGTCGATCCGGCTACAACGAAAAGAGACAAAAGTCGGGAGAATTGAGAAGCCAATTGTCTTATAGCAGCACGATATCTTTTCTCTATTTTCTGCTTTTTAACATAACACCATTCACACACACACACGCATACTCACACACACACAGACGCACGCGCGCGCGCACACACAAACACTATTCACGTCCTGTGAGGCTGTGTAGAGATAAAAGGGGACATACACAGTGGTCCTTGAAATCGGTGCTCCTAGAAAAGTACTGTCATAGATTTCACGAGGTAAGGGACAGGGGACAGGTATTCGAGGAATTCCATCATGAACAGCCGCCACTACAGGCGTTTTCACATCAGCCCGATGTTTCGAAATAGCGCGCTATTTTCTGACTTGGGAATTTAACCCGATAATGAAAGCGCGCTATTTAACAGTGTAAATAGGCCTACAAATTAGCGCGCTATTTTATAGATCGAGAAAATATCTCGAGTCCAACTCGGTACATTTCCGAAGTAGCAGGATAATTAATACGAACTAGCGCGCTATTTTATAATGTTCGGGCTGATGTGAATAGGAAATGAAACAGCGCGCTAATTTGCGATCGCGAAAAATATCTCGAGCTTTGATTTTTATCGGGCTGATGTGAAAGCACCTAATGTTTATCTATATAGATGTCTGTCAAAGGACAAATAAATGACCCTGCTTCATGCAGGTCGGAATCATAGTAGGCCTTTATCTGCGCATGCGCATTTCATTTATATCTCTCCCGCAGTGCACAAAAACACATGCTATTGGGTGTGCGGTTTTTCCCTCGCCAAACAGCAGTCCCTTCAAAGGACTACGTACACATGATATTATCGCAAAACTCTCCTCCGCATTTTGTCACGGTGCAAACTATCAAACTACTTAATCAGGGTATGTTATAGTTATACAAAATTTTATATCTTGCATAATGTTTGCCATCTATTACTTTTTTGCCTCCTCAGAGCCTCTCTTATTGTGTCGTTTCTCTCTGAACAAGGTATAATCACATTTATTGATTTATTTTGTCGAAGATAATTAACACCTCTTCGCTCTCAGACACACGCATGACATTGTGTCTTTATCTTGTTTTCCATTTTGTGATTGAGTTCAGTGTGTGTAGTTTAAATCACTTCCGTTTTGTATTTTAGGAACGCAATGACAACCAGAAAGAAAGATATGAAAATTAAACAAACAAAAAGACGAAAGAAATGCTAAAACAAACTAAAGGGCAATTCGATCCGCATTGGAAGGGCAAAAACAGCAAAATCAAATGTAAAGTCAATGCTAAGAAATTTAAGTTTCCTATAAAAATGGATAATTGCATTCATGGAAACAAAAAAAAAAAAACCCTTTCCAATAACTTTCCTCGTTTTTGTTGTACACACTTTCAATGATGGAAGACTATATTTACTATATTTACCTTAGATTTGACAACATCAAATAAAAATTGAAAATGAAACGACTTAGATATCTCTCTGCTTTATCTATGCTTCCGTTTTTTTCTTGTAATGCTTCAACAATCACAGTTTATGGAGCATTCATTGACTCTAAGTATGATATTTTTTGACAAATTTTCAAAGTCTAATGACAAATTGATGTAATTCCGTGACCATGAAATTGAAAAAAAAAAGTTTTCCCCTGAACAAACTAATCACTGATTTTTCTCTGCTGGTAAATTCTTTCTCTACATGAGACTCCCTGAAAACTCACGAAACATTTTGTGAAAATATCTCCTTAGGTCTTCTGTAATGGTGGTAACAGAATTACGTGGTATTAGAATTACATGCACTTCTAATATGAAAAAGAATTAGAGGATATCAGTTCAGTTCAGTTCAGTTTTTATTTCTGCATTTCAAAATCAATACAAATCCACAAATCAACAAAATACTTACATAGTCATTTACACAGCTAATATTCGTAACGTTTGGATCTTACATACATTTTTTTTTTCAAGAACGAATATCATATATGAAAGGAAGCAATAGGAAATGATAAAAATGAAATGCAGGGGACCATCATCATAAGCTAAGCTTGACGAGGAAGATGGCCCCAGGTAAAGAGATACATAAAGAAAATCTTGCCACTCACTGAGTGGGGGGTAATTGTGCAAAGGGCACAACGAAGAGATACATAAAGTGAAGTGATTTCATGAACACTTCACATATATGTGAAGTGTTCATGAAATAGCTTTAGGGCTTTATCCTTGAGCTTAATGGTGTATGGTAATGATTAGCAGTAAAGGTGGGAAAGTTGAGGATCATGTATAATACACTGAAATGACTCAGCTTAGTTGGAGCCCTCTGACAGTGAGTCTCGACATCAGGGTACATGTCGTACTAGCCACATGTGATGAAAGTCTCCTCCCTGCTTTCACCATTTTCTCATGTACAAGAACTACCTGGAGACTATGTGCTAACTACTTACGACTCGATAAGACATGTAAGATGCTCACTCTCGTATGTTAAAAAAAAATCATTTTGAGTTCTGAGATATCGATGTATATTTTCTTGCTAAAAAAGTATCATGGTTTAATAAAAAAAAATAAAGTATAGGGCTGAGGGACTAATTAATGGATGTGATGCAGTATAGGTTGAACAAAGATTAGAAAGAAGAGGAAGGACATTGAATTTCTTTAAAAGAAAGAGAACACTGCTACTAACAGAGGGGAATGAACTTGAGGAGGTTTTGTGAGGGGGGATCGAATAAAAAAGAAGGATCATACACAATATGTTAGAAGTTTTAAATCTTAAAACACCTTTGATATTTCTCTAAGATTTTATTAAGGCTAAGTGGATAGACTGACCTATTATTTCACATGTCCTCTTTTCATCCTCAAGTTTTAACTTTAATGATAGGTAAATGACCATGACCTTCTATCATGTATTAGATGATTCCTCTATAGAGACACTTATTTTGATTTTCTTGCCCCTTTGATCCAGACCATCTGCTCCCCAGTGAAATTTGACTTTTAATCTTTCTTTTGTTTTTTTTACAGAAATAAAGACAAGTACACCTTTTGTGGTATACTAAATATCAAATAAGTTTCTGTTGGACTGCTCTAAAATGTAGTAGGCATACACATCCCGTCCTTTTAAAAAAATGATATGAAGTCATTGCATTTCTGCTTAATTATTCGTTTCGCCACTTGCTGTACAATCAAGCCATAGGGTCATTGCAGTGTATTTCATAATGTGCTTCCAGTCAGTCAAAATACCACTTACTGCGAAAGAGGAGATGCAGATTTCTTGTTCAGCAATGGCAGCGTTCAGAGAAAGAAATTGACAAAGTCATGAAGGAAGACAGAGACAGGAATTTGTTTGAAATTCATAGGCCAAGTCATGAATGCAGTCAATGATCAAATCACTGTCATATTTCTGAAGGTGTCACTTGGTAAATATTAATTTTTGGTCAGAAGTATATTATAAAGTACAAACATTGTTCACAGATTAAATATTTTGACTCTATTTCAGTGAGCTGCAGATAGAGGCCCTCCTGCTTTAAAGATGAATTAAATTTAGTGGACTCACTCTAATGGTTGAAAAAGTTGTTAATTTTACTACATTTTATTTCATTTTAGTTTAATTCATTTTAATTGTGTAGACTGAAGTATACAATAATTTTTCAAAGTTTGCACTATACATTAGTAAAATGTTATTTTCAGGGATTAGTACAGTATAATCCACAACGTTATGCCGATGATCGAGCACACGTGCAGTAATAATCTATGATTATAACAAAACTTTCTTTTCTATCTTGTTATAATTGAATTGACATTTGTTATGTTTGTCACTGATTCTTCTCATTGCAGGAACTAAAAGTTCCAAAGCTTTCTGTGATATTTCACATTGTGTTCAATGATGTGTCTACTAATTGTGCCCTTGCACTCTTAATTGGTACTTTTTACATGATTGAAATTTCAGTCCTGGCAGTTTTTCTTCTTCTTTCCCCTTTTGTATGTGCACATGATAATTACATACATGTATGTAATTCTCATATTTTATCAATGATTTGCAAACTTGGGAACAAGATAACAGAGAGAGGAGTGTTGCATGAGATTAACAAAAGAAATACAAATACAAATACAAAACTAATGGGTATTGTTGACTGGATTCATGGAATATTGTGTTTGTATCTAGGTGTACTGTAGTGTAATTTCGTTACCTTGTGTCTTAGATGTAATTTTTCTACACAGTGTGAACTTCTTTACTTGAAGTGGACAAATCTTGACTGATAAGGTTGTACTTACAAGTTAATAGATCTTGACTGACATAATTGTAACAATTAAAGGGGCCCTGAAATCCAAATGCATGCTGTTTTGTGTTGATTTATGATACCCGTAACATCACTTTTGCGGTGAAACGAATATCTAGAAACATTCCATTTATTTTGAATGATTTTTTCTTCTATTTTTCTTCATATTACTTGGGAACGCCCACACTGCAAAAAGTCCGGTGTTAAATTTTCGGTGCTCATTTCTGGTGTTAAATTCGCACCTCCGGGTGTCATTTCCAAATTTTAAACTGTTTTTTGAAGAGTTTCTTAGTAACTGCACTTCTTGTTGAATTTAAACAAGACGATCAAGAATTTTACATTAAAATACTAGATTTTTGAAAAAATGTGAAAATAAATTTACACCACAGTAACACCAGCTGGTGTGGTCTCTTATTGAAGCTGGACGGGTGTTAAACCATTGATATTAACGCCAACAAATATCAAAGCAACACCATGTGGTGTCATTTTTTAATTAACACCAGTACAGTGTCAAAATAACACCAGGTACAGTGTCAAATTAACACCACGAAGTGTCAGGTGAACACTTTTCAACACCATCACAGTGCATTTTCAACACCTGTGGGTGTGGTCCTTTATTGAAGTTTGATCGGTGTTAGATTTAACACCCGTGGTGTTAAATCTTAAACACCGATGTTTTTACAGTGCACAAAAAGAAAAAAAATCCTTCCAAACCAATATTCCTCAGATGACCTCATCTGACAATCATTGCTGAAGTACTGCATGTTTACCAAAAGACATTGGAATGCACCTTTCCCTCGACTCAGCATAACTTGCATGTTTCTGTGATATTAATGTGACTAACAAAATACATGGCGTGGGAATTGCCCAAAACACTTATGATATATTTCACATTCTGTGTAACTTTTGTCTGTATCATAACCAAACAGAACATACTGAAAAGCTTATCATTCTTGAAAAAAATATTTATCCGTCGGGATCTGTAGTGTATAACATTTTCTTTATTCTCCTGTAGTAAGAAAAAAAAAACTTCCCCATTATAGATTTTTCTTGTATGGACGACGTGTTTCTCACCAGCTTGGCATGAACATTCCTATATTACAGACCCGAGATTTGGGGGTACGGGTTACATCAAATAATTGGCAAACAGTTTCAATGTTCTTTTGTAATACGAGCGGTCAATCTCATTTTCAGTAGACAAACCAAACACAAAAGATGTAGGCCTATGTGGTGTCTAGTTTCTGCTTAACTTTCAACACAACTGTTATAAAAACCCTTTTAGATAACAATGTGTTCTTTATGTTTATGGCTTCTAACCAAAGCTTAACAAATTGTCTTCCGGCAATTCATTTCAGTCTACGTCCTTGCAACAAAATACATCCAAAATCCAAGATTTATGTGATTAGTAACCCACATATTCATTCAGCTATTCGCTCTGCGTTCTTGCAACTTGAGACAAATGCATTAGAAAGGGATAGTATAGTTTTGGTTGAGATCTAACTCCAGGTTTCTAACACTTTTTGGTGAGATGATGAGAAACATCTTACAAAATACCAAAGAGTATGTAATTCCAAGAGGAATTCAACGTTTATTTGACGAAAATTGGTTTTGAAAAGTCTGAGATATCAAAAAAGAGCGATCCTAATAACAGGTGGGACCCACGTTTTGTTTTGATCGCTGATCGCTTTGTTTGACTTCGTTTTTGGATGTTTCAGCCATTCCAAACCCGATTTTCATCAAATAAACTTTGGATTCCTCTTAAAATGGTATGCTCTGTACTATATCATAAGTGATTTCTCGGTATCTCGCAAAAAGTTAAAAGCCCAATATTCATCTCCACCAATACTATACCATCCCTTTAAGGTATATGCAGGTTAATCTCTTTACGTATTTGCAGCGTGCCAAACATCCATACATCCGTGTATCCATTTTGTTATGCTGATTGATCACTTCAGGAATTCTCTCCCCTGTTCAATTCGTAATGCTAACTCTTTGAATACATTTAAATCTGGCTACATAAAAAATCTCGATAATTACACTCAAACTCAATGAAGTCAAGAGTTTAATCTTTTATCCCTTATATTTTGAGTCATCCTGTATCTTGTTATTGCGGCATTATTGTGTTTTGTTTTGTTTTGTTTTGTTTTGTTTTGTTTTGGTCTTGTCCTGTTCCTACGTTTTATTTTCCATTGAACGCATTAGATAATTAAAATTGAATGAATAATCTTAGGTCGGCTGAAAATAAGGGGCATTTCCTTTGTGGCTGCTACCTACCATAGCATACATTTTAACCTATAATACGTATAGTTGTCATTCAATTTTTGCGTTTTTTTTTCACTGTTTTACTGATATGTTTGTAATCGTTTCCGAATGTTCATGTATTTGTTTGTTTTTAATATGTTCCTTCCTCTGGTGAAAGAAAGAAGTTATTTTCATTCCGACCCTTTAAAAAAAAAATAATGATTGCTCTCATGGAAGAACTGTTGAATCATAATATTCCCCACGTATATGTCATATTCCGAGGTACAAATTTCTTGGCTCGAAAGACTCAAATATTATAAGTTGAGGTCGGATAAACACGATGAAGGTGCAAGAAATATATCTTTAGAACTGATAGATTATGATAAATGCTAAATCAAAAACACAATATTTGGACTCTTGTACAGACAACCAAATGATATACCTGAATCATTCTTAGTAATTGCTGACGTTTTCCTTGATAAAATCTCCAGAGAAAAGAAAAATAAATACGAATACGTAGTAGGATATTCTTATGTTTTTTCTCCTCTCACTGAAAATACTAGATGTTTGTCATTATATATTTCAAACGCAAATAAAAGAAATTGTTTCTCAGTAAATACATCATCCAGTGCGAAAAGCAGAATGGCTGAGGTTAGTGTTTCGTTAATTTTGTTAATGAATAAAAAAGGCGTATTGACCTAATACAGCAAAGGACAGGAACAACTTGTACTGCATTTATTACATCACATTTAGTTGCAAAATGAAGGACATCTCATGCATGTTATTTATGAAATCATTAAATACTTTTGCGAAAGCCCGTAAAAAAAAATTCCAGTTTAATACAATAGATGAAAAGTTTCTCGTTTCTTCTTGTTATAATACATCAAATCTCTGAACTGACGTCCATGGGATGAAACAAAGAAAGTCAACTGATTGAAGTAAAATTATTAAGTTTCATGAGTTTACTCGTTCACTAAGTCTAACTCTAAACTTGAACAATTTCTCTCCGATGTGAATTGAACTGACATACGATTTTTACCTAATAGCTGGGAATGTTTGTGGTATTGCCTTAATGAGTATCAAAATCTTAATAAACACATACTTATTCTCCGCTAATTAGCAACAGAAGAATGGACCTGCAGAGAAAACGAAACCCATCTACATGTAGTGTGTCATGTGTGTACGAATCTCTTCTTGAGTGGAGTCAACTGATAAATTTCCGAATTAAAAACACACTCACGTCCCCATACAGGAACGCTTTCCAAATGAAACACACTCACATACACACGCACACTCACACAAACACTCGCACACACACATATGGTTTGGGGTATTTGTTTTGCTTTTTTCTTTTCTTGAAGGAGATCTTGCTTTACAAATGGCCACTATGGACGAAATTTTTGGTGGTCTTGCGAAGCACAGGATTCGCAGTAATTTTATGTAATACATAGGAAGAGATTCACCCCGTACGAAAATTCAATCTCTCCCGCTCTCTCAATCCCCGCACAGGCCTAAAATTTCCTCATGAATTAAACCCTATCAATTTCGGGCCATGGAATCCTCTCATATTGTTGACGTAATTGATGATTATTATAGATTTCAAAGATACTCGGTCAAGAGGTAAGGATATTTTTATTTTGAAGTAGGCCCTAAACTATGTAGCGTTGAGCTCGTTGTCAAGTCCGGCTTAAAGATAATAAAAAGTTTTGGTACCTCAAAAGTTTCCCTGAATTTCCGTGTTTCAGGTTAAAGTACCTTTCATATAACTAACACTGTGAGACTTACTTGCCCCAAAGTGCTCTCATTTCTTAGTGATCATGCAATTAACTGCGACCAGCAGCCCCATACGCATAGCGTAATGGGGCTTCGCATTGTAGCATTCAGGATCATGACAGATTTAGTATCGCGGGTTAATATCAACTTAAAATTCAAAAAAATTCTTCAATTTGAAGACTTACAAATTAAGTTGAAGTCTTGAAAACAGGCTTCGGGCAACGTTTGGTTCTGCCAATAGTCCCTTTCTGTTCAAATTGATGACTGAATGTGACTCTGTCGAGAGGACCTTGGGAGAGCTACATACACTGATTACTACGGCCAGCGCATACGCACACATCACATCCGAACAAATTTCAAATCCATGAACGGATAAGATGTTTGTGTGCGCATGCGCTGGCCGTCAATTCAGTGTAGCTCTCCCAAGGTCCTCTCGACCGAGTCACATTCAGTCATCAATTCGAACAGAAAGGGACTATTGGCAAAACCAAACGTTGCCCGAAGCCTGTTTTCAATACTTCAACTTAAGTGGTAAGTCTTCAAAATGAAGAAATTTATGGATTTTAAGTTGATATTTACCCGCGATACTAAATCTGTCATGATCCTGTAAGCTACAATGCGAAGCCCCGTTTAGCTATGCGTATGGGGCTGCTGGTTGCAGTTAGCTTTTATGCGTATGGGGCTGCACGCTGCTGGTCGCAGTTATCATGCAATAATGGTTTCGTACAATACGTGTACTACCTCGCCGCCGTACGGCGGCGGCTCTGGTACGAAACCATTATTGCATGATTACTAACACACCATTTGGGGCGAGTAAGTCTCACAGTGTTAGCTATATGAAAGGTACTTTAACCTGAAACACAAACTAAGACAAGGAAATTCAGGGAAACTTTTGAGGTAATACCAAAACTTTATATTATCTTTAAGATAAATCATGTTTACGTGTGAACCTCATTTTCCAGTAATGGCGAGTCCACGAAACGCCAATTACGGTGGGGGACGAGGCGGAGGGAGAATAGGTAGACGACAAGGTGGAAGGGTCTTTGAAGAGACTGAACGAGGAGGAAGACATCCAGATGCCCTCCGTTTTGGGGTTCGGGGACCACAAGAGGAACAGGGAGGTGCGGATGGTCCCAGGAGGGGGGCACCACACTCCACTCGTGGTAGTCGAGGTCATGGTACAAGACATGACTCTGTCAGGTAAATTTTTGTTATGTTTTCGCCGCATTCTTTCATTGAGCAAAGCGAAAAGTTTATTTTTGTTAAGAAAGTTAAACGACCTGCAATGACTAAAGAACTCGATGCGTTTCAGTTGAAGGATGTCTCCTTATGAACAAGAAGGGGAAGAAGAAGAAAGAAGGGTAAAACTATGACAAAGTGACAACTGATATATCATTTTGATCAAAGCAGAGTAGATCTACACCTTATTCTTCGTATGCGCAACCATGAAATTCTATGCACGTATTTTTCACGTACATATTTTTTTCCATTTTCTTTCTCAGTGTTTCATACACACATTTTGAAACTTGCATCAGACGTTTAACCACATTTTCTGATGTAAATTTTGTTCATGAATTCAGTCATTGTTATTCAAAATTGCTTAAGGGCAGATTATTATCTTTTTGAGAGTTGTCGGTAAATATTACAGTATGTAGCATGAAAAACTTGTCAATGCTTGTTTGTTGTTCACTTCTATTTAGACCTAGTACTCGTTCAAGCGGGAGCCAACGGCATCAGCATCAAAACTTTCGACCAATAAGCTCTAAATTTCTGCAGGACATCCTTCATAAAGATCCTTCCGAGGCAGCGGTGGAGCTGAGTTCACTCAAGGGATGTGTAGAAGCCGGTCTCAATGAATCAAGGATCGATGGGGAGAGGCAGAGGCTTATATGGCGGAGTTTGGCATATATCTGTGGAACCATTGGTGCAGATCATACAGTCACCATGCTACTCACCTTGGTGTCGGACTCAAAACTGCTTACACTTCATCTCCCGTCCCATCTCATCAGGCTAAGAACGGTGGCAGACGAATCTGTCGATGATATACAAACTCTCCTTACGGACGTCTTCATCGTGTTCAAAACGATGCTACAGAGTTTGCCGAGTCGAGTGGCAGATGTCAAGGTTCCCTTCACTCTGCTGGTAGATGCCGTGGGAGGATTTAAAGAAGTATATCCAGATCTGTTTCGGCATCTGGAGCCTATCAAGACCGATGTATCGAACCAAATCGATGCCCTTGAAAAGGAGAAGGACAAAAAACGTCAAATGGATCGTGTTCATAGGAATCCTCCTCCGGACGACTTTCGCAAGCAAGCCATTCTTCCTACCGCAAGAGAACTTGAGGCAGGGTATCAACCATTCCTTCGGCCACATATCACGAGAGGCGTTTATGCGGATGGAGACCACTACTTGGACGTGCAGTTTAGACTTCTCAAGGAAGATTTCATCTATCCGTTACGTGTAGGTATATCAGAATACCTCGCCTTCAAAAGAGCGCATCCCAACAAGAGGCCTAGACTTCATGATATTCGAATATATGAAGAAGTGCGCTTTGTTCAATCTATTCGCGATTCTTCGGGAGTCTCCCATTGTATCTCCTTCAAGACTCTACCAAGAGTTCGATGGCAAACATCTAAGAGACTCATGTTTGGGTCTCTAGTTCTACTTTCCAGTGATGACTTCCGAACATTTTTGTTTGGAACAGTGGCCAAAAGAGATGTAGGAGAACTGGAAAAAGGACGTGTTGCTGTTCATTTGGTCGACCGAGAAGACGCTTCCTGTCTGTTAGAAAGAACGTTTGTCATGGCAGAATCTGCAGTCTTCTTTGAAGCTTATCGTCCGGTTTTGCAGGGACTTCAGCGAATGTCATCCACTTCCTTGCCCCTTGCGAGATATACCCTCGGACTCAGTGAAAATGTAAATGTGCCTGTATATCTACGGATAGACTCTGATGAATCACCGGAGCAAACTGCATACGAGAAAATGGACATATCCCCACTGTTTGAAGACAGACCAAGTATTCGCTCGCTACTTGCATTACAGCGAGGCTTGGGGGAAAGACCAAGTATTCGCTCGCTTCTTGCATTAAAGCGAGGCTTGGGGGGAAGAATTGAAGTCACGAATGATGATGCTTGGCCGAATGTCAATGATGTCAAACTTGACCCATCACAACTTGAGGCAGTGAAGACAGCACTCACTAACGAACTCTCCGTTATTCAGGGTCCGCCAGGAACTGGCAAGACATATATTGGTCTCAAGATCGTTCACATCCTTGTTCAGAACATGCATTTGTGGTGTACTCAAGAGGATCCTGGTCCCATTCTCTTGGTGTGCTATACAAACCACGCCCTTGATCAATTCCTAGAAGGCATTCTCCAGTTCCTTCGAGTAGGTATTATAAGAGTTGGTAGCCGAAGTAAAAGCGAAGCACTCCAGCAGTACAACCTCAATAGACGACTTGGCTGTAACAAAAGATTGAACCCTGCGAACCCTGCAGGAAACCAGGAAGACAATGTTGATCGAAGAGTCAGACATCTCAGAAAGGAAGTCGATAAGGCAAAGGTTATTGTGGAGCGAACGCAAGCGCGACTGGCGGGAGCTAGAGCGGGGATCGTCAACGAGAATGAACTAGGTCCCTTTATGACGTGGACGCATTACTACAGTCTCCTCAGACTTTCCAACATGAAGAGGGTTGAATCATGGATGGTGGAATGGCTTCTTTGTGAGTGTCAGAGTGACTCTGACTGGATGCAAGGACCTACTACACCCGACGCAAATGAAGAGGAGGAGGAGGTAACTGAAGAAACGGAACAATCGACACAAGCCGACAACACTTCAATAGACATTGAGCAGGAAAGGGACTTCATAGAGGCAGAGCGCATGATTGAAGAAGACTTTGAGACAGAAATGGGTGACATTGAGGACGACGTCCCTTTCCTAGGTCTCGATCTCTCTCATCTTACAAATCGTCGGGATCATGCTCTCAGGAATTACGTTGCCCAGAAGTTGCTTGGAAGAGATAGAATTGATCCAACTTCCATTGACAAAATTCTTGATGTATGGCGAATATCTCCAAATCAAAGATGGGCACTGTATCATGTATGGCTTGGCAGGTACATCGCAGATCTTCGAACGCGTCTGCCAGCATACGAGAACAAGTACAAGCAACTGTGCTTACAACTAGAAGAAGCTAAAGACATAGAGAAGGTTCAAGTGCTCCGAGACGCTACCATCATTGGCATGACCACAACTGCGGCTGCCAGCAATCAGCAAGTGCTTCAGAGAGTGAGACCAAAGATTGTGGTTGTTGAGGAAGCTGCAGAAGTGCTTGAGGCTCACATCATAACTGCCCTTCATTCTTCTTGCAAACAACTCATTCTTATAGGTGACCATCAACAACTCAGACCAAAGCCAAACGTCTACATGCTGGCAAAAAAATATCACTTGGACATTTCCCTGTTTGAACGACTGATCAACAATGGATTCCCCTACACTCAGCTACAACTTCAACATCGAATGCGCCCTCAGATTGCGGACATCATGAGAAAACACTTCTACGATGTTCTTGATGACCATGACTCGGTGAAGGAATTTGAGAACATCCAAGGTGTAACCAAGAATATGTTCTTCATTGATCACGCACAACCACAGGAGTGTATTGAGGACATTCAAAGTCATTTCAATGTGCATGAAGCGAAGTTCCTGGTTACTCTGTGTTATTATTTCATTCAGCAGGGATATGAGAACAATCAGATTACCATTCTGACAGCATACACGGGTCAGCTTCTTCACTTCAAGCAACTGATGGAGCGCGAGAAGTTTCAAGGAGTGAAGGTGACTTCCATTGATAATTACCAAGGAGAAGAGAATGACATCATTCTCGTTTCCTTCGTACGGAGCAACGATGATGGTAAGATTGGCTTTCTTGGAATTTCAAATCGGCTGTGTGTCTCCTTGTCAAGGGCAAAGAAAGGCATGTTCTGCATCGGTAACTTCACCATGTTCGCTGAGCACAGTGAATTGTGGAAAGGGATTGTGGAGGACCTGAAGGAAACCGACAACATCGGGGAGTCATTGCAGCTGCAATGTGTAAACCACCCTGACCAGCAGAGTGCAGTAAAAACAGCAAAGGACTTTGAAAGGGTCCCCAATGGAGGCTGTAGCAAGCCATGTGAGGCTAGGCTAGAATGCGGACATGTGTGTCGCCAACTTTGTCACCCTACCGACAGAGATCATGTTTTGTACCAATGTGAAGCACCGTGTCTCAAGACCATCTGCAGTAACAATCATACTTGCCCGAACGTATGCTCCGAGCCTTGTCCCACTAGCTGCCCTGTGATCATTACGAAGCTACTACCTTGCTCGCACTCATGCCAAGCGCCATGTGGGCAGAGCATATATGATATCATATGTAAAGAGGCTGTCGAAAAGACTCTACTATGTTCTCACACGCACATCCTCCCTTGTCATGAAAGCCCAGATTATCTACATTTGTCGTGTGAGATCATCGTCAAAAGGCAGCTGGGCTGTGGCCACACCAAAATAGAAAAGTGCTGTAAGCGCGGCAAGTGCAGAGAAATCGTAGAGAAGACATTGAATTGTGGTCACAACTGCCTTGAAGAGTGCCACAAGGATCCAAGTGAAATAACATGTTACCATGAAATAGAGCAAACTCTTCTATGTGGACATATGCGTACTCTTGAATGTCATATCGATATTTGTAGTATCGTGTGTGAGGTCCTGACAAAGAAGCTTCTCTCCTGTGGGCACGAGGTGGAGGAGAAATGCTGCGCCAAGAGTCAATGTCAGCAACTTGTATCGAAGAAACTTCTATGTGGTCACACTAAAATGGTTAAGTGTTCGAAAGACCCAGGGGATGTAGTGTGCACCTCAGAATGCCTGAAAGTACTTCCATGTGGTCACAAATGTCGAGGTAAATGCGGAAAGCCCTGTACGAAGACATGTGAAGAGATGATAACCCGAGATGACTGGCCATGTAGGCACAAAGTGACAGTCAAATGCTCTGACACACCGAGCGCATGCAAGGTTAAGTGTGATGCACAGTTGCGTTGTGGGCACACTTGCAAGGGCACGTGTGGGGAGTGTAATAGAGGACGTTTCCATTTGCCTTGCACAGAACCTTGTCAGAAGATGCTGATTTGTGGACACAAGTGTACACAACAGTGTGGGAAGCCATGTTCGTGGTGTCAACAGAGGTGTCAACAGAAATGTCGTCATGGCCAATGTCGTCATCCATGCAATGAACCATGTGACCTCTGTACGAAACGATGCAACTGGAAATGTCAACACTTCACTTGCTCTATGCTATGTTGCGAACCCTGTGATAGACCTCCATGTGACCAGCCTTGTCGTAAGAAGAAAAAATGTGGACATCCCTGCATCGGTCTGTGTGGAGAAATATGCCCGAAGACATGTAGAGTATGTGACAAGGCTGAGCTGGAACAACGCTTTTTCGGAACAGAAAACCCCGGCCTTTCACGGTAAATAGATTATTATTTACTTCTAACTTCTTACAAGTCTAGTGCTAAATGCATGTAATTCTGCCCCACTGTGCTTCAGATATAATCCCAGCAGCATGATGAAGTCATCAACTTGAGTGACAGTCTCATAAACGTGTAAACACTTTAATTTGTAAGAAGTTACAATAATCGTACATGGAACATTCACAACCATTGTGAAATCACACGAATGCAATATAAACTGTGATGTTAATTGTTACTTTGTTTTTGTGAAGTTCAATCTGAGCATTGAAAAGATCGAATCATGTTTGCAATAAATAATCATACGGTTTTATACAATCTGGCTTTTCCATTGATAGTCATTATTATTATTGCTGTAATGCAGGATCCAGGATTAAGCTGTGCTTATACCGTCGACTCGCCATCATGTCGGTGATCGAATATGAATATCATATAATTATGTGACATCATATTTTGTTTTTGTTTTAATTGTTAAAGATATGTGCAACTTGAGGACTGCGGTCACGTCTTCGAGGTGAACGAACTGGATAAAAAACTTGGATATCGGAAAGAGAAGATGCAAACCTTACTGCCACAGATCAACAAGATAGTGGTAAAAACTGATATTGATTTATTCCAAATGCCAGGACGTAACCGTAACAATAGTAATGATTTGACGATACCATGCGTTTCCATGGTTTCACTAAATACTTCCAACTTCACTTGTAATTAACTTTCAAACAATTACACCGTTCGATGTCAAGGCTTTATAGAGAGAGGGTGATGAAGAAATTAGGTATATACAGACAACATTATTTTCTAAATTCTAACACCTTCATGCATCGTCAAACTTACAGTTCTTATGAATACCAGCGTATCTCTCTTTTACACAAATCAAAGATGTTTTTATCCAATAATCAGTAGAGATACAGAACTCTTTATAGTATATATATATATGAAGAGTTTGTTTGCAAAAACCGATAAGTCCATTTTTGAAGATTTTGAAGTACGGTATTTGTCATAAAATACAAAATCATACCTTTTAAATGATATATTGGTCACTACACATAAGGGTACATTTTTGAAGTTATGGTGAAAAGAAGCAAAAATGTTCTTATTATTCTCTTTATTTTTCTGGACCTTTAATCGCAAATATCTCCATTTGACAAATATGGACTTATCGGTTTTTGCAAACAAACTCTTCATATATATATATATATATATATATATACAGTGCATATAATATATTCAGTCACATTGATCATGATACAACTTGTTCCTCTGGCCTCTTGCTGGCGTTTAAAAGTTCATGATAAATCTATCATGCTGTGCATTCTTCTTTATGAAGGCTATTGGCGTTTACATTAAGCCTAGTGTCATCTTACAAATGTATATATATACATATATATATGTGTGTGTTTATGTGTATATATTATATATTTGTATATATGTATAATTTTACCATCCGTCTCAGAAGGTATCTTTGAGATTGTTTTTTTAGGGAGGGTGATTCTGTCAAAATTTAAATGAGTATCCTTCATGATACAAATGGTATGGGTACGATTTGTGTATAAGACGATATTCTAGAATTTGCAGATTTATTAATCAAAGCATGGTTATTTCCAATGTTTTTCTTGAAGGTACCTTCATGTCCCAGATGTGGTAAACTAATAAAGGTCAGTCGGCGATACGGCTCGCTCCTGCACACCTATCGAAAGAGTCTGCGTTGTGCTGTTGAGAAATCACAAGAGGAGGGCGCAATGCTCGAGAATGAGGTGGCTCAAACAACTAGGAAGATCGACAGCATGATCCGTCAGCCTCTAACCAGGGAGGGGAGACACATCCCTGTTCGAACTAAAAACTCGTCACATCTGCTGAGGTGGGCAAAAGACCTTCAACGCATGACAGTAGATCATAGAAAAGGCATGTGCTTCCGGGTTAAAATGATAAGTCGCGTACAATCTTGCAGCGGTTCATTCATTCGCAAACTCAGAACTCACATGAAATGCAACGAGGTAGAGGATGCTGAAATTTTTGAAATCTTGGAGAGGGCGCTTCAAGCCAGTGCTGATGAGGTTGAAGAATTTCTGACCGGAGACGTTGTCGAGCTAACCGAGCAGCAGATCCATGACGTGGAGACTGAACTGAAAAAGCAAGTCATGCTCACAGAGACTCTGGGGCTATTTATCAAGGGAGTGAAGGAAACTTCTCAAATGGAGCAACTCGTATCCATTTTGATATCCGAAACCCGCTTTGAGAACGAACAGTGGAGATTAGCCGATCAGCTTCTGACCAAGCTATACCGGAGGAATGGACTTCCTCGGTCAGCAAACCATTCTATAAGTGACATTCCCGAACAGGTGTCGAATCATCTAGATGTCTGGAGGCAGTGTCCGGTGGGCCACGTACTGAGGAGCAGTGAGGGCGCTCCAAACATCTGCCCAGCATGCGACAGTGAAAAGAGAGAGAGGGAGAGAGAAGAAAGAGAGAGGAGAGAGGCTAGTAGAGAAGGGCCTGATCACGATCGAGGCCAAGGCCGAGACCGAGGTCGTGGGCAAAGAGGTCGTGGGAGGGGACGGGGGCGAGGACGAGGACGAGGTAGGGGTCGTGGTCGTGGTCGTGGTCGAGGACGATGAATTGGGACTCTGTTTAGATTCACAGAGTTGCCAGAAAATATTATGATTTTTGTCGCAGTATATTTGTAGCAATGAACACGGAAGAGATCTTTTTTCCCTCTTTCCTTCAGGTGAAATGCTGATGGAACACTACCTTAAGTCTTTGGTATTGGCACCTGCAGTCAAATTTTAATTCAGAAACAACCTGTTTCAATTGATTCAATAATCTGTGGAACTGGCGATTTGCATTCGTAACAGTTTTGCTTTTCGTGTATGCAAAATTGTTTATCATTATGTCACATTGCTCCGCTTGTAGACTTACTGTATTGTCTATAGTGCCTGAACACTTCTGTAAAATTCCGTTTATTGTACATTGAAGTGTCAATTTATGCTCTCAATTTCTTTTAAAAAGAATAGCTATGTTTCTGTTGAAAAAAAAAATGACTGTATGAATGAATGGAAGTTGATGTCTGCTGACATCGCTAAATAGGACTCTTCGGCAGCATTTTTCTATTAATTTGTGATTAGTAATTATTGTGAATATTGTCTTCTAATACGGAAGTACGTGTAAATACCATGCAAAGTGCATTAGTATTTGAGATTCCTTGGCGTGCCTTATGTGTTATATAACACACCGAGCTCGTGACTTGGCAATTAATTTGGGTGCTACATGTGCAGACATTTTTTCTACGTTACATCCTTCTAATGGAAGAGAGATCTGCGTTTATATGTCGGTGTATCTATTTTTAAAGACTGTACATGCCTGTCTCGGTATAGATGTAAATGCACACGTTCCAATGTCAACATATGCCAATGTTTGCGGAAGTCTGACACAGAATTTGTAGTATCAGCGTATATGAGCAATGCATAGTCAATTGAACATGAGCGCTCACGATGAACCCCTGCAAAATAGATATTGCTTACTAACTTTTAAACATCTTATTGTTGATTAAATGTAATAATGAGTTTCTATATTTTAATGACATTTGAGCCCTGGCTTGTACAGAGAATATGCCGTGCACTTTTAATTAGTGACGCACTCAGTTTAAGGTCGGGGAGAGACATTATTTTATCGAATAGCGACATGTTCGGTTGTTTCTCGTTGTATCTGTTGGGAGTATGATCTCAAGCATTTATATTCATTCCTGCCTTGTCCCCAACAATTATTGTCAAAGTGATGATTGCAGCTAAAATTGATCTATATAATGAATGTTAATATGCAAAATCAAAGTTATAATTTTGTATCTCAGAAACTTTTTGTGGCTAAACTATCGACAGTTCGCAATGCTGTATAGCTTTTCTTAGAATACAGTGTATATTGTCATAACTTCCATGTACTGGTGTGCACGGACATTATGTCACATCCTGTTCAACTGTAATTTTCATCCGAGTTACCACAGTTTTCACTTGGATTCATAATATTTGCTCTGATCTTAACTTGTCATTATTTAATAATACACTTGTAATTGCCAATAATTATTGGTATATAGACATATGTATACATTATATATATTTATATAATATTGATGAAGATGGAATCAAAGAAGGAGCATCACATGTAATGGTTACAAGAATGTCATCATTGTTTTAATACTAGTAAGAACAGAAATAGATGATAAGACTGAGATGATCGCTGTCATCTATTCAAACCACAAACCATTATCTTCAATTATGAATAATTACTCTTTGTAAGTCACAACGTTAAGGCTAGTATGCAATAGGAGATCAACAATACCCAAATATTGTAAGTAGGTCCGCATGCTAGTGAATCACTGTATGCATTTGAAATTCGTGATAACTGTTATTCATGCTGAATTTCTTACATCTAGGCTGTAACCATTATCATAAAGCAAGGAGAACCTTACAGCAGTATATTTAACTTAGGGCCAAGTATAATGTAGGCAGTCATTGGCAGTTGAAACGATCTAATCATTGATATAGTATCTTGACATCGTTACTCTGCATATGTGTTGACCAATATGTGTGATGTCCAAATGATAGATCCATGCGTCAAAGTGTTTCCATTTATTATTCTGAAATATGTTTATGAAATATTTCATTTCTGTGATTTAAAAAGTATTCCGAATCTGCATACAGGCTCAGATACATGTATTTTATTGTATTGAGCTCTATTCTTCAAACTCAGCGTATTTTAATAGTAAGAAAGTGTGCTCACACGCGCAATTCTTATTTTGAAGTTGGAAAAAAATGAATGACTGCGAGGATGCTTTCAGACTGTATTAGCTAAAGCAAGTTATGATAATTATGGTTCTTTCCATCTGTGTCAGACATACAAAACGGATAGATATCATGGCAACATTGATGATACTTGCTTATTTTTACACTGTTTAGTTATCATGTGGAGAATTTTGTAAATACATTTATCAACGCATAACGATTATTTTAGTAGGCCATTCCTATAATCCTTGTTTCTCAGAAGCGGATGGAGCAAAGACAACTGAAAGACGATTGTGAATTAACTCATTAAGGCTGATGAGAGAGTTTGTAGCCCATTAATGTACATTTCCTATTCATACATCATCTTCTCTTGTTTATCATTCCGCTATTCTATTTGTGCTTGTATTTTTGTAACCTTTTATATTACTTTAGTGTCTGGTTTCCTTGTGAACATGTATTTGTTTACAGTGTTTCAGAGTTTGTCTACTAGTATCAAGTTTTTCGTATCGGAAGTGTGCAGAATCATTTGAGTCAACAACACATTCGGCAGTAACAGACTCTTCCAATTTGATTGAGAGTCGTGTGTAAGTTAAAGTTGTTGTTGATGCACTACACATATAATTAACAGTTAACGTTGGTAATGCTAATTGTGATAAACACTTATCACAAGACTAAAGATATAATCAAAATGAAATGTGGTTTTGTAGTTAGTGCCACATTAAAGAGGAATGGAGAATGGTAACAGTCATACTCACATGTCTTGATCTCGTTTTACGCATCTTGTTTACACAAGATTCGGCCTGAACGTTTGCCGTTTGTTTGTTTGCTTTTAATGCATAGGATTCTTTCATCTTTAGTATCAAATTGTATTATTTTACTTGCAAATCTATAAAATCATCAGCCTTCAGAATACTTGTTTTGCATTCACCGATCACATTTCCCGCTCTCTTCTCGTTTGAATATGACGTAATACAGGTATAGATGCAATTGTAAACATACTTTCGGTCAGTATCATTAACTGATATCAGAGAGCATGATCTTTACAGAGATCATTCTGATACATTTATATCAATAAATCCATGTCAATTTTATGACCATAACAAAATTTGCTTCGCATTGTTTTAAATATTTAGTATTGGGAAAAACCCCACATTCGTTACATCTATATGTGTTTTTTTTTTTTTTTTTTGCTTTTAATTGTATATAATTTTTTCTGTTTAGTCAGGGTTGATGTTTGAACTGCATCATTTTTGTTAAAATTATTGTGCGAGTTTCATCTTTGACAGGTACTGATAATGATTAAAAAAATGTGATGGGTATCGTATATGCATTCACGACATTGCGAGTGATCAATTTGGTTTTCCGTAGCTATTGGTATTGTGTGTATGTCTGTGCGTATGGTGTATACGTGTACAGTACGTGAACGTGTATGTGTACGTGTACGTGTACGTGTACGTGTACGTGTACGTGTACGTGTACTAAATGTATGAGTACCCTTGACCGTAGCTCATCAAAGCACTGTTTAAAGATATTTCCTTTTTGAAATTCTGTGACCCTGGTACCTTGTTAAAATGAATTTACAAATAAAGACAAGAGAAGTGAAATCCTTGAGTGACTAGATTTGGTATACCCATTTTTCCTTATAGACAGAGGTGTTTGAGTAACCATATGACAGTTTGATAGCATGTTAGTAATTGTTAGGTCTGTGGTATTTGGACAATGACAACTTATTTTTCAATGCCTGACATCTTTTAATCTATTCTGATCATCGTAATACCACTCACTCATTAAAATTCAAAATTTTCCCTATATAATTGTTTGCGTCTTCTGCTTAACCGATCTTCGAGTGCAGTGCCACGTACGAGTCGTCGTTAATGTACGAATGACTCAGTTATAATGCTTAGAGGTTATGTCTCACCCCCGCCCCCCCCCCCCTCGTCCAAATGTCACTAGTCGTTAGGACAACGAACTACAGTGTATGTTGTTTTTAATATTCAGTTTTGAATTGATCTTGCATAAAACTCTAGTGGGCACATCATGTTTTGATACTAAACAATACAATGTTTTTTCTCTCTCTACCTACATAATTAGCACAGTCAAGCCGCTCAAGGAAAGCACGATATGTGGTCATTATAAGAGGTGGTCGCTGTAAGCAGATTTAATGCAATAGCCAGTGCGAAATACATTTCAATGTCCCTTGTGATTTCATCATAAATATTACAAACCGCGACTCATTACATATTCATACATTTACATAAAAGAATTTTTACATCAACGTACGCAAAACGGATGTTCAATTTAGCCCCGGAATAAACGTATCATGTTATAACAATATATGAATATTTTTGTGTGTGCGTGTGGGTGTGTGTTTGTGTGCATGTGAGAGAGAGAATGTGTATGAGCAGCAGTTAGTCTGTGACGTTTGCCCTTTGACGTTTAACCTTTTATCGTTTTGTGTTATTTTAGTTTGCACAAAGAGAAAAGTACAAGTAGATAACCCCGCTCTCTTTACTGCTCTATGATAACCTATGGTTGTAGCAACCGTAACGGAACATGAGATCCCACCGCCATACGTGGGTATTTCCAATTTGCAGTGCGCACGAAACAACGATAAAGATGATAATTATCCACCCATGAATGCAAAAGCAAACCTACTCGAGATGCGCGTTGGCATTGTTACCAATGTCCTTGCATTGTTATTGAACAAAAGTTGCTCTTTGTGTGTTGACAGTCGATATGCATGCCTTGCCTCATTTCATGAAATATCAAAGTGTTATTGTGACTGTCAGTATTGAAGTCTTCACATGCCTGCACCCACGTCTCAGTTTCGTGTTGTTGTTGGATTTTTTTTTTTCAAGAAGAAGATACCATCCCTTAATTCAAACCAAAACTATCCGGTAGTATGTTGTACCACGTTTACTGGAGCATGTAATGCTAAATTAGTCAAACGTCGAGTTCATTATAAAGATTCAATTGTATCGAACATGACTGGCAATGATCTTGTATCATTGCACAAATCGCTTGGCGAGGGTATGATCATTTTAGGAAAGAGCGACCAATATCACTGCTTCGTAAAAAGAAAACGAACAAACAAACAAACAAACCCGAAACCTTTCATCATCGTAACTTCTGCCATTGTTGACCAATTTTGATAAGACCAAGTAAAGTGTGTGATAACACATTGATAAACTCAGGGATTGATTTTGGTAAAGCGGAGTTCCCACTATCACGATTGGCGCCACGATTGAAATCGTGGTCTTAATCGTGAAGCAATCATGGTGATCATATCAGATTGTATTAGATTGTATCATATCTTGAGGTCAATCGTGGCAATCGCGTTAATCGTAGAATATTTTTGGACGGTTCAAAAATTTTCTACGATTAACACGATTAATTTTTGATCGTGATCATCGCATCAGATTGTCTTGGATCGTATCAAAACGCAGCAAGTCTTATCTAATCGTGCTTCTTAATCGTGTTGATCGGGATCGACTTTTTCACTTTCTTTCTCTTTATTTTGCGCATTTGCCCTTCTTTTACTCGCAAATCGTATATATTTTGTATTCCGCGAGGTTGAATAAGGGAGGGGTGGCACAATGAAATGTAAAATAGCAACACCACTGAAACATCCACCAGAAGCAGAATGTTCCACATACCCCACAAAGTAACTTTTGTGACTTTTGAAAAGTGACCATTGTCGTGGATGTAAGGTCATTCGTGTAAAGACCACTGTCATTATTTTTCATATAGAAGTTAGTCAATAAGTGTAGCAATACCCCTGCGAATAATTTTGCTTAAGACTTTTTTTTTTTTGTTAAAAAGTGACATTATATTAGGGGAGTTACCTTTCTGTTGTGTGTGTATGTCGGTTTTCTTAAACATTGTTAAATAAAACAATAAATCAAGCCAAACCAACCAAACTTTCAACACCCCATGAAATAACGACATTTGAAATAAAAATGCCTATGATACATACTATGCGAATATGAAATCAAGCACACAAGCAATGCTATCAGTTCGGCCAACTTTCTTATATTGAGCGTATAACACATATTATGCTAGCATTCAAAAAGAGCCTATCGTCTTTTTTAGCATCAATTTCATCATATTTTCTTCATGTATTTCAAAGAAAGGTGAAAACATTTGTCTTGATCCTTTTTTCTGGAGAAGATGGGGCAATGATCTAAGCTTGTGTATTCGGTTTTTGTTTGTTTTTTTTTTTGGTGGGGGGGGGAGGATGAGCACGTTGATTCAATAATCTAGTAATTTCTTTAGGTTAAATAAGAGGAGGGGTTGTGGCTGGCCTAGGTGATGCTTTCTATCTGATGATAATGTAATCGTCATTCGCAGTACTGCAAAGGTCACGTTCTCATCATTCTCAACCAGTCAACCCTTGCCATCATCAATGGTTGTGGATAGTAGGCTTAATCACTCTGCAGAAGTTATGGAAACAATGAAATCCATCGTCAGCCGGACTATAATATTCCCATTCGGGTCCAATCGCACCTTAAATGGGGGTCACTTTTGATCCCGATCGTGAAAAATATCGTATCTTATCTCAACAGCCCGCATTGGTTCGCGGTATTCGTATTGGAACGTATCAGAACGTAGCTGCACGCACCAAATCGGGGATCCCGATCGTAATGATAGTGGTAGATCGGAACAAATCATGGACTCAATAGGGACAATCCTATCGGATCGTATTTGAACGGGACATCAGATCGTGACAGATCGTATTGCTTGAAATAGACCAAACGTGACCATATCGCATCCAAGCAAAGCAACACGTATTGGCTCGCATAACCTCGTATCCAAACGTGAAATTTCAGGCGAGTTCAACGAAACTTCTACGATCAGTTACGAATGTCCAATCGTGGCGTTCGTAATAGATCGTACGATAGTGGGAACCCCGCTTAAAGATGTTTCGGGTTTCCTTTTTATCATTACAGTCAATTTTAATACCTGCTGAAATGTTCCCATGAGCGTCAAATTCCCCATGTTTATTTTTAGAAGTGTTTTTCATCGTGCTCAACAGTAACGCGACTGCAGTGACTGTAAACCATGCAGTTGCTGCTACATGCATTGTCGGTAGGTCCTACTGGGTATTTTGTATACAATTATCTATGGTATGTACATAAGCGTTCTGTGATTAGGAGCATATGAGTGAAATTATATGGAGAAATTTTGTTCTGTCCAATAAAAAACAAAACAAAACAAAACAAAAATAAAACATGCATTCATCTAAATCAGGGGAGATTGCGTCTAGTTTTTATCCGGATAAGTTTTTAATTACACAATTATTTTCTCAAAATCTAAACGACAGAGGGCGTTACAAGCTATATCAAATCAAAATATGTGAGAAGCATTAATGTGACCCTTCCCCCCCCCAAAAAAAAAAAGTCACCAGACATGGATTTCTAGTTAAGGAGTAATTCTGAAAGAGCAGACTACAAGCTTTAGAATATCATGAATATTTAACTTGAATTCAAATGGACTCTTCTAACCAATCTAAATATTGAAAAGAAAACACATTCTGTGGAAAAGTGTTTACTGAGAAAAGAGGCTCTAAGTGTAGAGTGTATAATTCAATCGCTTAATCTCACCACGCCGTGATAGCTGTACAATGAATCGGCAAAAAAAAAAAAAAAAAAAACCAACAACAACAACAACAACAACAACAAACAGGATGTGAAACTCCGCAGCATTAACAATGAAGTAATTATCAGATTAAACTGAAATTGATCATGCTCTATGTCATTCTATCCTTGACTAATACCAAATTTAAAAGCTGGAGCATTATCTTTTCAAAAGTTATTAGAGTTGAAAGTGAAGACTGTGTAAAGGGTAATTTTAAGAAATGAGAAGGTGACTCTCAGTACACACCTATATAATCAAACTATTCTACAAAAAGTTTTATAGAAAAACTGCTAAAAACACAATTTTCCATTTTGTTTCCCAGTTCTACCATGATGTAGATGAAGTCTTGTTCTTTCAGAAAATATGAAAAAAGGAAGACTGCTAAGTTGACCCATCACACCCAATGTGAGTCCTTTGAATACACAAAATCAGTGCAGTGTGTGTGACTTTTCGTTAGTTTTGTGATGCGCGGTCACACACATACACACACACACACACACACACAGGCCCTCAACTGACCACACAAGAGATATAGCTGAATTTGTATACAGATCATGAGTCTCAACAGGGAAGTGAGACAAAAACAAGGTACATATTCACGTATACTGACACTGACTGATGTGAAACAATACATCTCACAACCAAACCATTTACAGCATACTGACTCATGCCCCAGATCCTGATGAAGGCCATGACAGGGTGAAAGCTTGATTAAAGGGAAAGGTTGAAAGCAACGTCAGCCACAAACTTTCTGTATTATACTTACATGAAATAATGTACTTATCATTATCACTGTAATATTGATATAAATGTTATTATTATTATGATTATGATTATGATTATCATTGTCATCATCATTCATAATTACCACCATTATTGTAATATCGTTACATTGGCGTGTTCTGTATGCAGACCTCTCTTCTCTCTTTATTCTTCTTTCCTCTTCCTTCCTGTCTTTGTTCCTCGTAGACTTGTATTGTCACCGTCTTCTCTCTTCTCGGTACTGTCTCGCGTCGTATATGTGTGTGGGTAACTGAATGTCTGTACGAGTGTGTCGTCCTTCTTATATTTTCCCGGTACACCAGTTCAGTGAACACTGTCTGGGCATTAGCATTGATACTTATTTCCTATTATTGTCGAAGCCAGCGTATAGCTATATTTTTACAAACGACTTAAGTAATCTATATTTAATATAAATGCTGTAAGAAAATAATAAAACAAACTTGAATGATATACTGCTTACTCATCAATTATCTAGGGATCCACGTCCTACAAGCTTAGCTTTTTTGTGGATCGCTATTTTCCAAAATTGAAGTTATTTTCTGAAAGCTCGCGAAGTATACATGTATACGCATCGTTCCTTCTGATTATTGTACATATGTTGATGTATATAATTTATTTCGTATATTACATGAACCTTTTGTAAAAGTGTAGACAATATCATTTTATGATATGTATACTTTGCATTACGTTTTGATTTTCTTTGATTGGAAATAAACTATGATTGAACTTGATTGAACTTGAACTTGATTGAACTTAAAGAATATGCGCACTGTGTAAATGTTAGCCTAAATTAAATCGTAAGGTGATTCAAATTTCATCCGCAGTGCAGTCGGCACGATGTATACGGTACATCCGTACTCTGCCCCCACAGCCTATGTTTAACCCTCATAAACATTCGGGAAAACATATGTATATATATATATATATATATATGTATATATATATATATATATATATATATATATATATATATATATATGTATATATATATATATATATATATATATATATATATATAATATATATATATATATATATATGATTTAAGAGAGAGAGAGAGAGAGAATGTGTGTGTGTGTGTGTGTGTTTGCAGGTACATAGATTTGTCACCTGAACTGAACTTTTGTTTTATTCCAACCGTGTTTTAAAACATGATTGATGCAGTTATTAAAAATGAGATATGCCTTTAACTCTGAATGACATAATTTGCATCCGCAGTTTGTGTTATTCGTATTTCCCTTGTTAAATTCGAAGTTTTGGTAATTGGGATGGCGACGTATGACCAAATACTAACTCATTTTTATAGAACTTAACCCTTTTGCTTATTAATGTTTAGTTTGTTCTTGTGACATTAATACTTCCTACTATAGTTGTATTGTTATGTGATCAATATTTGTTGTGGTTGTTGTTGTTGTTCTTGGCCCCTCGGTAAAACAGCTGTGTTGGGTGGGCTCAACCTACTCGGGGGAATCGTGCCGGATTTTCACCACTTCCAAGCTGTATGCTTTGTTTATGCACTGCACCCGTACACTGATCATGTCTCAATGACATGCCATAAGAAAAAATAGATTAATTAAAGGGATCGTATAGTTTTGGTTGAGACCTAATTTCAGGTTTCTAACATTTTTGGTGCATAATGAGAAATCTCTTATGAAATATGAAAGAGCATGTAATTCCATGAGGAATTCAACGTTTATTTGATGAAAATTGTTTTTGAAATAGCTGAGATATCCAAAACAGAGCGATTCTAATACAGTGTGGGACCCATACGTTTTACGATCGCTTTGTTTTACTTTGTTCTGGGATGTTTCAGTCATTTCAAACCCGATTTTCATCAAATAATTTTTTAATTCCTCTTAGAATGGTATGCTCTGTACTATCATAAGTGTTTTCTTGGTATCTCGCAAAAAGTTAAAAGCCCAATTCTCATCTCCACCAATACTGTAACATCCCTTTAAAAAAAAATGTAGTCGATGGTATGATGGGGAATGTCACTTTACATCATTGGCGGTTGGCCTTTGTGCTGCTGAGTCCCAACTTATTTGTACCTTGCATAGGGCCCCACTCACAAGCCTTGCTTCTTTCGGGGTCCTAAAAACCATGTAAATTTTTGTATCAGCGATTTTTGTTATTTTGTTGTTTATGTTTTCGTTTTTGAATAAATTGACATTCATTCACTCATTCAATCATGTTTGACTTGAGCCACCCTATGTTATAACATCTTCTCCACCCCGTTCACAGCTGTATAATTCGCCAGCCATCATGGCCGGCCTTCCCACTTCGTCTGGAAGTCACATTTTTCGAGGGGAAGAGGGCGCTGATGCGGGAGAAGAGGGACGAGTGTCTATCCAAAGTGATCGCCCTCACACGACCGCCAGTCATGCTAATTGTGGGAGAGTATCAATTGTCAGGTAGGAGCCTAAAAGTATTTTCTGAATTCCTATTCAAACAATTAGTTCGTTGGATGTGAAAGCCGAAAATTCAAACACACTCATACCGTTGAATGTTATGATTTTCATATGATTAATCAAACAACAGCAAGGAGAGGAAGAGAGAAAGAGTGAGACAGGCACACATGGATGGTTTACTTTACTTCCCATCTTCCTGATCAACTTCCCATCTTCCTGATCAACCTGTACATATTTAAAATAGAAAATGAAAACCTTTTATAGGTCTACCAGTGAAATCCCAATGCATCAAGTTTTGCAGAAAGCTTGCACTGTTGTGACAAAACTTTAACAAACTTGTTTCAGCGACAGATTTCAAGCTTGGCTCCTTAAATTAGAATAGCGACGCTACAGTGCACTACAGTTATGCATTATGCTCAAGAAAAAAGGTTTGCTTTTTTTAAAGGAAACTAAAACCCAAGCATAGGCCTAAATGTGATTTTAGTAGAAGCAGCAATTTTTGTAAACACATCTGAGTGAAAGTTCGAGGAAAATAGGATAACCCGTTCATAAGTTATGAATTTTTAAAGTTTCCGTTCTGTCATCGCTGGATAAGAAGACTACTAACAAATTTTGACATCATTATGGACAACAGTATTAAGAATGTATGGAGAATTTCATTTTTAATGAAAAGTACACATTCTATTGACTTGTTACAGACATATCCCTACTCGAAAGAACACAGCGTCCCACAGTGTGTCCACAGTGTGGTTACATAATCGGCTACGTGAAAACACTCGAATTTAACAGTGTGGAGATGATTTCACAATGTGGTTTGGTTTTCACAGAGTGTTCACATGGTAATGTTCTGTGTCACAGTGTGAAGTGATGATGTGTTCTTACTGTTAAAACGTTCAAATTTAACTGTGTAAAGAGTATCCACACTGTTTTCACAATGTGTTCACATTGTGTTCACACTGTGTTTCTCACACTGTGGGACACTGTCCAGAATTCCCCTGCTTTCTGGAAGATGTAAGTTGAGTGCTCTTTCGTTATGTTAGAAAAGTAGATAATATTTTAGATTTTCTTTGTATTCTCTAGTTATTGTTGCTATGATGACGTCATAGTAGTCTCCCTATCCAGCGATAACGGCACAAAAACTTTAAAAATTCATAACTTTTGAATTGTTTGTCCGATTTTCTTCAAACCGTCACAAACGTGTTATGCAAATATTGTTGCTTTTACTCAATCCACATTCATATTTGGGCTTTGGTTTCCTTTAAGTGTTTTTATTCTGCTAACAATCTAGTTCTGCTCTATTATGTCGCTGTGAGTTAGAAACAATGAGACAGCTGTAAAGATTTCGGTGGGGGCTGCTGGAACTTCTTCTTTTAGTTCATTGTTTGTTTGGATTTTTTACCCGTTCTATCTCACGCCATCGTCGTCCGTGCATTGTGAAGTAATCTTGCTTTGATTAAAAGCAGCTTTTGCTGCTGCCATGAGAAATACAAATAACTAACATTTAAACATTCTAGGGTCTAGTAAGGGTTGTAAATTTCTACCAAAATACGCCCTTGTGTGGTGCTGTAAGAAACACATTTCCGCCATCCGTCGGAAAAGTCAGTTTTAAGGATCCCTCCGTTTCCAGTCTGCTTGGATTGTCATGCTCAAATGAAGTGAAGTAACGGTTTTTGTAAGTTAGATTTTCTTTTCAAAGCACGTGGACAATATTATTGCTGTTTGTAGGTGTGCGTAAATCAGTTATATCCTCTTCTTTTCATTCAATTCTAAGTAATAAATACCTTGATTTATTTTACAATATGCATGAACTTGATACTCTTTAAAGGGTATGTATGACGTTCAAGAAAATGAACTTGGTACTGACAGGCTGTATGCGCGTGTGTATATTATATGCCAAGGGAAATGAAGATGTCAGGATACTCTCAAAGAGCTATCTTTGGATTTTCTCGGCTGTAATGAATTTAGCAATTTGGTCAGAAATATTGAGCGCTATTTGCACTTTGAAGTAAGGAGAACTGAAAATTACATGCACTTAACAATTGTTTAATATAAAGAGTACTTTCAACTGGAACTCATTCTATTTCGTTCAGTATCTTTTTCATTGCAAGCACTCTCTATATCTATAAAGAGACTCGAACAACACTCTCGGGGTTCTTGTAGGCCATAAATTTTCGAAATAAAATCAACCGGGGAGTGGAGTAGCAATTCGCTGTTATTCTTCAAACACAAAAAATGACCAATGTTCCTGCAGCTGCAGCCAACTTTGTTCACACCTGTTAATGGTTCGAATTGTACGATTGCTATTGATCCAGTTCGATATAGAAGTCACTGGTTAAGGGGTCTAATTGTTTCGAAGATATAGGGGGATTGAAAATAAAAGAAATATAAAACTCTTAGAAAAACTGCAAATACATGACAATCAATGTAAAACACTGAAGTCAATAATTACTTGGGTCAAATTCGTTAGAAGATACAGGAGGATAAAAAAATATAAAACTCTTAGAAAAACAAGTTCGGTGCTAGTGCTGGCACTGGTGTTATCTCCTGAACAACTGCTTTAAATCGATCTCAACCACCGACAGTCAGATTAACGCAATCGATATACCGATCGTCATGATCTATCACCAACCCTAGTGTTATATTTGCACATCACCGCGAAGTCGCGCAGCATTCACGACGAAAAAAGTGATTGAGCTTGATGTAAGTCAAAATGAATATGGAAAGGTGCAGCTATGAATGCTTGTAAGTGATGAGGAAGAATAAGTAAATGGCCTCAAATTTCCTTGCACATTTCCAAAATACAAGGATCTTAATTTTTCTTCCAGGCATAGATTTATGTGACCATTTCAATAGTATTCGTGTATTGTCCACGCGAATATTGTATTCGGAAAAGCTACGCACGTACTTGGTCTGAATGGGGGACGACATTCCTTCTTGGACGTGAATGTGGGTCTCGCGGGTATACAACAACGCTAACACCAACACCGAACTTGAAATGACAACTTTGGTAACCCTTATAGAGGCTGGTGTCAGCCAATGGGGGGAAAAAGCACGTAAATCGCCGACAAGAATAGTGGAGCTCGGTACAGCAGACGACATTCAACATCGGGCCCAACACTAACTACTGGCACTCATAAACTCATTATTTTGACGTCAACCAGCTAACACCGACTGATTTCCAGTTCTGGATTATCGCTGGTGTTGAGATTTCGTTAACACCAGGTAAGCGCCGAATTTGAAGTTACCTAATGAGACAGCTCAAATATTGCGAATAAAAACGAGTGAAGGGCAATACTGTCTCCATTTCCTCATTTCAAAATATTAAAGTGCACACACTCCATCATTCATGTTTATAAAATGTCTATATCTTGACGAAGTTTTCTGTTTGTACTGGTACAGCTCTAGAGATGAAGTACGCGCAACGAGGACATTGTGTTGGGGTGATAGGAGCGGACAGGATGAAGAAGGGGTACAGAGAGGAAAGCGACACAGTCCTACCTACTCTGGAGGTGACGGTTGTCGTACGAATGAGGGCGCTCGAGAATTTGTGGCTATTCCAAGTGACGACCGCCCTCATACGGTTGGAAATCACACTAGTTATGGAACAGCATCTACCAGGTAAGTATCGAGTGTTTGATAAAATTTTACTAAAATTTGGAATTCCTGAAGATATACGAACCTTTTCCATTGCTAAATTGAAAAGAAAGGAAAAAGTCAAACCGTTGAACATTATTGTGGTTATGAGATTCATAAGGAGAACTCCAAAGCAGTATTTACTGTGGTTACATTAGGGATTGAGTGGGAATGAAGCCCAGATATACATGTGCATTGAGTGAGTCCAGTAATATTGGTAAAATATAACATGAGTGAAACTTCCAGGAAAATTGGACAATCCGTTTAAAAGTTATGAATTTTGAAACTATTGGTGTAGAAACATTTGTGACGTCACATATGCAGAACGATGTAAATGAAACATACATAGAATTGAATAAACCATTATTTTCACTTTTTCATAATTATGAAAGAGCACGTGATTCAACTTTTTCAGAAAGCAGGGGGAATGATATCACCCTCAACATGTCAGTAGCAATTCGCGGGAACGTGTAGTTTTCATTAAAAGAAATACATTTTGTTGAATTTTCTTCATATTTTCTCTATTAGAAATGTATAAAATTTAAATGAACTTTATCACTACTGGCCACACGGCATTCTTACGGAAGAACAAGCCAGTCATATATATTAACTACATCATCACGGGGAAATCGGCCTAAAAAGGTCTGGATAAAACAATGCAATCACCATCCTTGACCACAGGAGAGTGTAAAAGCCACTTATTTGAAAAACAAAACAAAACATGACTTTTCTGAGAGAAAATTGCCTCTAGATTAACAGATTTCTCAATTTTAGGTGACACTGACGTTCAAACATATTGTGTGGGAGCTCTGTAAATATAAGGGGAACAACATGGACTTTTTGATATTCAATCCCAGAACCCGATGTCAGTACACCAGACCCCTGCAAGCACTCAGCTCCTCATCACTGATACATATTCTTCAGAAAGAATCGTCCTTGGCTTTGGCAGACCTATGTAAACATAAAGTGGAATTTGGAGTGAGTATCAACGAACCTAGGATTGATGACGAAAGACAGAGGCTGCTTTGGAGGAGTTTGGCATCAGTCTGTGACGTTCTAAGTGCTGATAACTCAGTCACCACGCTGCTAAGCATGGTACCTGAGTCTAAACTGCTGACATCCCATCTCGGCCCGCATCTCATTAAACTGAGGAATTTAACGAACGAAGTTGAGAGTGAAATAGAAACTCTATTAATGGACGTACTCATCGTGTTCAAAACAATGCTACAGTGCTTACCGAGTCGAGCAACAGATGTTCAAGTTTCCTTCACCCTTCTGAGAGATGCCGTAGAAGCGCTGAAAAAAGATTCTTCGACTGTTTACATTTCAGAGAATCTCGAACCAATCATAAAAACCGTTTCTGAACAAATCGAAGCCCTAGAAAAGGAGAAGGACCGTAAACGTCAAATGGAGTTAGTTCACAAAAACCCTCCACCGGATGATTTTCGCCAGCAAGCCATTCTCCCTACAACGAGAGAACTTCAGGCAGGGTATCGACCATTCCTTCGGCCACATATCACGAGAGGTGTCTATGCTGATGGAGAACACTATCTGGACGTGCAATTTCGTCTCCTTAAGGAAGATTTTGTGTACCCTTTGCGTAATGGAATATCAGAATATGTAGCCTTCAAACGAGCTCATCCCGGAAAAAGACCCCGTCTCCAAGATGTCAGAATCTATGAGGGAGTGCGCTTTATAGAGTCAAGTCATGACTCCACCGGAATTTCTCATTGCCTGTCGTTCCATAAACTTGCCCGAGTTCGATGGGAATCCTCTAAGCGTCTCATATATGGTTCACTAGTCATTCTTTCTAACGACAACTTTGCGACTTTTCTATTTGGAACAGTTGCCAACAGAGATGTAAAAGAACTTGAAGCCGGACGTGTGGCTATTCACTTGCTTGATCAGAAGAACACTTCATGCATACAGGGTAAGACATTCGTCATGGCAGAGTCTACTGTCTTCTTCGAAGCTTATCGTCCAGTACTCCTGGGATTGCAGAAAATGGAAGCCTCCTCCTTGCCTTTATCAAGATACATCATTGGGCTCAGTCATGTTGTACAAGCCCCTCTCTACCTACGAGCACGATGGAACAAAGATTCCGAGGAGGAGCCTCCATGTCTTCTAATGGATATAGCACCACTCTTACATCATCGACAAATTGAGCCACGACAGAGTGTTGCAGTCATGAAAGATGATGCCTGGCCTCGTGTGAGTGACGTAACACTAGACCCGTCACAACTGGAAGCAGTGAAGAAAGCTCTCACTACAGAACTCTCTGTTATTCAGGGTCCGCCTGGAACTGGTAAGACTTACGTTGGTCTCAAAATCTTGCATGTCCTGCTGAGAAACAGACGTTTGTGGTCCCTAAAAGGCAACCACGGACCCATTCTTTTGGTATGTTACACAAATCATGCCCTGGATCAATTTCTTGAAGGAATCGAAAAGTTCCACTCGAAAGGTCTCGTAAGAGTTGGCAGTCAAAGTAAAAGTCAGAAACTGCAGCAATACAACCTCAAAAGTCTCCTTAGCAGCAGCGACCGCCGGCGAAAAAGGGGCAAGCTTGCAAGAGAGGTTCAAGACGCTAAGAACGACCTGGATGAAATCAAATCTACACTCTCACGAGCGAGAAATGGAATCCTCGCAGAGTCCGAGCTACGTCCCTTCATGTCCAGCGAGCATTTCAACAGTCTTCTTCGACTACAAGACACCAAACAAGTTGGCTCCTGGATGGTAGAGTGGCTCCTTAGCGACTATCGCAGAGATAGCGATTGGGACAAGGGAAGATACAGCGAAGTCTGCAGACAGAAGAGAAAGAGCAGAGGTGTATGTAACAGAGAAACCTTTGCGGTTGGAGACCATAGTAGCAGCAGTGTCTACACAGAGTTCGAATGTGAAAGGGACCAGATTGAGGCTCATCGTTTGGTTCATGAAGATGTGGAGATAAAAGACACGAGAACGGTAAAAAACTTCATTACTCTTGCTCTGGATCTCGATATGTTGCAAGAGGAAAAATATGCAAAAATGAAGAGTTTTATCGAGAGAAAGATGCTGGGCACAGACAGGATTCATTTCAAATACACTCTTTCAAAACGAGATGTTTGGCAAATGTCTCCAAATGAGCGATGGGCACTTTATCACTTGTGGTTGAACATGTTCATTGCACCTGTACAGAGGCACTTCCGAAGGTGTGAGAAAACATTCCAGCAACTACGCTTGAAACTTGAAAAAGCGAAGGATAAAGAGAAGGTCGACATACTTCGGAAAGCCACTATCGTGGGCATGACCACAACTGCGGCTGCCAGCAATCAGCAAGTGCTTCAAAGAGTGAGACCAAAGATTATGGTTGTTGAGGAAGCTGCTGAAGTGCTTGAGGCTCACATCATAACTGCCCTTCACTCTTCTTGCCAGCAGCTCATTCTTATTGGTGACCATCAACAACTCAGACCAAAGCCAAGCGTGCACATGCTAGCGAAGAAATATCATTTGGACATTTCCCTGTTTGAACGACTTATCAACAACGGATTTCCCTACACTCAGCTCCAAGTTCAACATCGAATGCGGCCACAGATTGCTGCCATCATGAGGAAACACTTCTACGATGTTCTCCGTGATCATAACACTGTAAAGAAATTTAAGAAGATAAAAGGAGTCACCAAAAGCATGTTCTTCATTGATCATACACAACCAGAGGGCTCTCTTGATGACATACAGAGTCATTTCAATGTGCATGAAGCAGAGTTCCTGGTTGCTCTATGTCAGTATCTCATACAGCAGGGATACGGGACACACCAGATCACCATCCTGACAGCATATACCGGTCAGCTTCTACAATTCAAGCAACTAATGGACCAGGAAAAGTTTCAAGGAGTGAACGTGACTTCGATTGACAACTACCAGGGAGAAGAGAATGATATTATTCTAGTGTCATTTGTACGGAGTAATAATGATGGCAAGATAGGCTTTCTTGGAATTTCAAATCGGCTGTGTGTCTCTTTGTCAAGAGCGAGGAAAGGCATGTTCTGTATCGGTAACTTCACCATGTTCGCTGAGCACAGTGAATTGTGGAAAAGTGTCGTTCAGGATTTGCTGTCAACAGAGAGTATCGGAAAATCATTAAAGTTGCAGTGTAAGAATCATCCTCACATCCAGACAGACGTCAAGTCATCCGATGACTTCGAGGATGTTCCAATGGGAGGTTGTCTGCAGCCGTGTGAAACTCGACTAGGTTGTGGCCATATATGTCGAAAGAGATGTCACCCAACTGATTATTGCCATAAATCATACCTTTGCATGGAACCCTGCTCGAGTATCATTTGCTTTAATAATCATATTTGCCCTGATATTTGCCGCAAGAAGTGTCCTTCTAAGTGTCCTGTCCTTGTGACAATAACATTACCATGTTCTCATGTCGGCAAAGTGCCTTGTGGCGACATCTCAGACATCATGTGTACAGAAGATGTTGAAAAGACTCTTCAGTGTTCTGCTACACGTATACTCCCTTGCCATCAAGAGTTAGAAGAGGAACGTTACGCAGGGATGAAATGCCAGCAATCTGTAAGGAAGAAACTACCGTGTGGTCACACTAAGAAAGTAAAATGTTGGAGGGATCCAAAGGATATACTTTGCACCTCAGAATGCCTGAAAATACTTCCATGTGGTCACAAATGTCGAGGTAAATGCGGAAAGCCCTGCACGGAGAAGTGTGAAGAGATGATAACCCGAGATGACTGGCCGTGTAAGCACACAGTAACCGTCAAGTGCTGTGACAAGCCCATCGCATGTTACGTAAAGTGTGACGCGACACTGTTGTGTGGGCACTCTTGCAAGGGTTCATGTGGGGAGTGTAATCGAGGACGTTTCCATTTACCGTGCACAGAAACTTGTGAGAGGATGCTAATTTGTGGGCACAAATGTTCACAAAAGTGTGGGAGGCCATGCTTGTCCTGTCAACAGAGGTGTCCACAGAAATGTCGTCATGACCAATGCCGCCATCCATGTGGTACAAAGTGTGATCCATGCATGAAATTTTGTGATTGGAAATGTCCACACTACCGTTGCTCAAACCTGTGCTGCGAGCCCTGTGACAGACCCCCATGCGATGAGCCATGTCCCATGAAGAACAGGAAATGTGGACATCCATGTATCGGTCTGTGTGGAGAGGTTTGCCCAAAGATGTGTCGAGTCTGCGACAAGGCTGACTTGGAGCAAATCTCATTTGGATCTGAACGCTCCGATACATTACGGTAAGCTTGAGGGAAAGTGTCGAAATATCTAGACAACTAAAAACGTTACGACAATTACATAGCATTCTGCAAAGCTACGGTCACAACCCCCAAACTCAGCCTGCTCGGCCACCGGTCGGCGAGTTTTTAGCCAATATCGGTCGGACAACGACCGGTAATCGACCACTGACCGACCAGTCACCACTGATTTTTAGGGCATCGGTCGGTCGCCGGTGAAGTTTTAACGCGGAGTTAAAATTTCAGCGGCGACTGACCAGTTTTCACTCGCTGCCCAGAACACGCTCGAGGCATTGATCTAATCAAGCGGTTAACGCCGAGCGATCTAGGGAACAAAAATAATAGAGACAAAAATGACAAAAGCACAGAAGAAAATCAAGGGAATAGATCGAGTGGTCGCCGTCGAGCGATTTAGGGACTAAATAATTTATAATAAGATAAAAATGACAGAAGCACTGAAGGAAACCAGGGACTAGATGGGGAAGAGAAGCCAGGGCAATGTGGACGAAGCAGGGGGAGGGATGGAGGAAAGGAAACCTCAGTAACATCTCAGCATCTCAACATCTCGGCAACCAACATGAGGGACATGGAAGACAGGGACAACCACTTTGGGGCAAAGAGATGAAAGCTAAAAGATAATGTCGATATGCAGACTTAGTAATATATGGTTCGGTTATCTTATCATTTATTAAAGACCTATTGAATGAAGAAGTCATGAATGACAAGAGATGGGGAAATGAAAATATGAAATTTAATAGGAATAGAAAAATATTGTTAAATATAGAAGCAGACAAAGATATTTTGGAAAATTCAAATCTATTCTAATCTTTGTTCCATCTTGGGTTTTCCTCCCACTGCTTGATTTCCACATTTCTAGTTATCTGTCAACGTCTGTGGTTTCACATAACTGAGGTTAAGTAGTTAAGCCTCGAGTTTTATCTTAATCAATTGATTGATTATCACATCACAAAACACATACATACAATGTAGGGACATGACTAAACCCAGGTAGCTCAAGAGAAATTCCTGGCAGATACCGGCACGCGGCCGCCGGTATATGCCTACGAGACACCGGTAGATGACATTTCGACCACCCTTCGGCCGCTGAGAGATTTCGTAAAAATCGGCCGGTGGTCGGTGGGAAATCGTCCAGTTGCCAATGGGGCATCGTCGATGACTGCTCAGTCTCTGCGCAGAGAAGATCCCCATATTTCGCAAATGTTTTACCTAAAATCGACCGATAACCGACGGGAAATCGACAGTGCATCGCTAGGGTTTTATAGCCTGCTTGACATCTCAAAAAAAAAAAAAAAAAAAAAAAACATTCCGGGAGGTGCCAAAATTTCAGCGGCGACCGAGCAGGCTACAAATCGTTCAGTAACCGCTCTGGGTTGTGACAGTAGCCGTAGTTCAATGGTGTTGCGACAAAGTTTCACGTGATCTTTACGGGGTACCAAAGTGAAAGGAGAACCTTTTAGGACTGTAACGTTTCATAGAGTTGTTCGAAGAAACTGACTAACTGAAATGTTTACCTATTGACTATTGACTACGTGTCATAGTGGGTTTCCGTTTATAATATAGCAACTACGATTACATCATTACCGTGTTGTTTTGTTTTGTTTTGTTTTCGGTTTTAAAGTTAACACCCCTACCAGATTTCAGATTGTATTGTTTTAACAGGACTCAAAGATTATTCTGTACACTTGGCTAAGTACTTCACCTTAACATGTGAAACTGAAATCATGAGCCTGAAACTTAATGATTAATATCTTTCTTTTTTTATTTCATATACAGTTAATCTTGCATAAGTCGACCTCGCATAAAGTCGCATAATCGCCTAAGTCGAAGGTCTTTTCAAGTGCTTTTCTCTTTGTATTCTATTGATTTTATTCCATCATAAGTCGAATTTTCACTAAGTCGAAGCTATTTCTTCAGTCCCAATAGACTCGACTTAGGCAAGGTTAGCTGCACCTAAAAACGATACGAAGTATGCATAGCTTATGCTCGTCATCCTCTTCCGGAAAATATCTTGATTCTTCATGCAGCACATTGTGCAAGAGAAGCTGCTTATAGCCCAGTTTCTTGGTTTGATAAGTGTTTACTTTTCAACGTCTCCTTCACTTTTTTTTAATCCAAAAGGCGTCGTCAAATCATTTTCATGTTCAAGGCTATTTCAAATAATTATCATTACGCTATAATCACACTGAAACCGATGAAGGCGTATAGATGAGCAGTGACATAATTCAGGTCAACGAATATCGGAAATCGTGGTCACAAGTCGAGTGTAACTATAGAGCTTCTCTTTGTTTTGAAACAAGATAATGAGTTGTTGTTATTGGAGTATTGTTTGAAAAGGATGATAAAGATAAGTCATTTGCAGTTCATTCAGAAGTCACCAATTCTCCTAGGCTAATGTACATCTCTTTCATGTTTTTTTTTTATATATTTTTTCAATGCCTTTCTATCTCAAGGTACATACAACTTGAAGACTGTGGACATGTGTTCGAGGTGACAGAGCTAGACAACTACCTTGGTTATCGGAGAAAAGAACTATTTCCTCCACCGAGAGGGCTTAACAAAATTGTGGTAAGATTATTTTTTTATTTCTATGATTCTCAGAAGCCGACTTTATTAAATTCCACATCTATGACATGTCACATTACACTCCTACCCAATTAGGTAGATGAGACTACAATGTCAAGATATCATAAGACTTTAATATGTACACTATGTGCATGCATCTTTATATTTGTAGATGTAAATGACTATAAATGAAACTGCATAACTATCAACAAAGTAAAAACGATTTGAATGCACAATGGCCAGGATGGGCTAGAGACTTTCAATAATTTGCTGCTCATTCAAGAAGAACGCTGAATGATCGTAATAGAGTGCTGATCAATTTGTTCTTATCGAAGATTAGGTATGTCGGTTTGGTTTTATTTCTTTTTCTTTCAAATCACACATAACAAAAGAACACATACATGTACATACATTTTTGAGTATTAGTCATTTCATAAGGCTTAGCATACTGTATTGCAAAGTATTTCAAGAGGAGATATTAAAGATAACAATTGTAAATTAGCTACACAATGATTACTAGTAAATTCATTCAAAATATGTTATGTCATTACGATAACCAAACTTTAGAAGAAAAAATAGAGAAAAAAGGGGGATTTGAGGTAATGAATTTAGGAATTATGTATTTGAAATAATTGTAAGACAGAAAAAGAAAAACCGCGATCATAAGCAGCTGCTTGACATGGATAGAGGCATCGGGGTGAAATTCGCAATTAAGCTTAACTTACATGATTATGAGGGACGTGCCTACAAAATAAAATCTTATTATAAACTACAAAGTATCGTTATAATTGTTTGGTAAAAGAGAGAGGGGAAAAGAAGTAAAAAATGGTTTTGATTTTATTTGTTTGAACAGGGCAAGTGTGGGAAGTTCGAATATGGGGTAAACAAACTATTGCTATCATTATACTGTGCTGAGGTGAATGCTGTGCTGTGCCGGGCGTGAAGTTCAATTGTTAATTTGACGTTTGGGTATATATTTAGGTTTGTTCTTGGTGTATTTATGTCGTGTGTGTGTCTGTGGTATGCTTCTTTTTACGATATGATGTGATCGTGAGTATGATTTGAAATAGACTTATGCAATGAGGTTACTCGACTCCCAATATGCTTGTATGAGACCGTTTATTACTGAGCTAACCCAAAATAGTTTTCCTGTGGTAACAAAGGCTATTGCTTTTCGAGAAAAAGTGCTTTTTACAAGTGTCTTGAATGAATATAGTTTAGTATATAGTGGCATTTATTTGCTCTGGGAGATTGTTCCAAACATCTGGCCCATGGTGTCAAATTGACTTTTGAGCTATTATGAGCTCGTGATTACGAAGGTGATTGTCTTTGCCATGGAATGTCGAGTTGGGTAGGCGTGGACGCTGGAGTCCACAGTGAATAGGTTGTGGAGAGAGGATGGGAGGATGTTCGAGGTGTATTTATACATGAATATTGCGGATTGTAGTTAATGAATGTCGTTCCTTTTTAAGGTTTTTGTCGAGCCCACCGGAGGTGAGGGGAGACTAAGGGATCGCCTGCGACGGACGACGGACGGCGTCTGTCCGTCCGTCGTCCATCCGTCCGTCGTCTGTCCGTAACGCTACAAACACTTCAATAACTCTTTACTCTGGGCTTCAATTGCAATCAAACTTTGAGGGAAGAGGGGTCATACAAAGTTTCACATTTTATCATATATGAAGGTCACCTCAAGGTCAAAGCTCACAGGCAGGGGTCAATGAACTTTAGGGCCCAATGTTAAGTTTTTTATGGCGCGTTTCTATTATGGGTCATAACTTTTGATTCATAACTCCATTTGTGACCAAACTTGGATGGTAGATGTCCCTTGGGGAGTGGATAGTCACCACAAGGTCAATGGTCATAAGCATGGGTCAACGAACTTTTAGAGCCCAATGTTAAGTTTTTATGGCGCGTTTCTATTATGGGTCATAACTTTTGATCCATAGGTCCGTTTGTGACCAAACTTGGATGGTAGATGTCCCCTGGGGAGTGGATGATCACCACAAGGTCAAAGGTCACAAGAAGGGGTCAACGAATTTTTAGAGCCCAATGTTAAGTTTTTATGGCACGTTTCTATTATGGGTCATAACTTTTGATCTATAGGTCCGTTTGTGACCAAACTTGGATGGTAGATGTCCCTTGGGGAGTGGATGATCACCACAAGGTCAAAGGTCACAAGCAGGGGTCAACGAACTTTTAGAGCCCAATGTAAAGTTTTTATGGTGCGTTTCTATTATGGGTCATAACTTTTGATCCATAGGTCCGTTTGTGACCAAACTTGGATAGTAGATGTCCCGTGGGGAGTGGATGGTCGCCACAAGGTCAAAGGTCACATGCAGGGGTCAACGAACTTTAAGGGCCCAATGTTAAGTTTTTATGGAATTTTTTTTTGCCATAAATTTTTACCCTTTTATATCTCTTTTTATCTGTTATATCTTTTTTTTTAATCTGTTATATCCCATCGCGTACAATTTCTTGTACGCGAATGGGCGAGACACATTATGGCACTTGCCTTATTACTTTATGGAATAACGGCTCGAAGCTGGCCAGATAGTGTGAATCGGTGCAAATACGGAGTGACCTTTTTTGGAGGAGGTGAACTGATGGAATTTTTGTTTTATTAGAATTTGTCCATACTTTGTTGTAATAATGATAAAAATCAGGGCATTGTACAAGGTAGAAAAGACTTTTTTTTTCAGAAAAACTTTGAGCTTGAACAAAATACCTATTATTGCTCGATATCATAATAGCTGGGGTTTTTTTATGTGTTCATTCCAGGTGAGATTAGAATCAATTGTTACACATAAGCATTTGATGGATCTTTTTTTTCTACAGTCACGGGATAGTCCATCAATATGTCATAGTGATATGATGGTATGTACCAGCTGTCAAATTTAAAAGAAGCCAGCTTTTTCTTCTTCCTTGTTCGTTTGGTTTGATTTTTAAAATCAGTTGAAATTTAGCAGTAACACTACAACATGGTAATACAAAAACTGCTATTGGAATCATCTAATGACGTATTTCGAATAATCTATATAACCTTGTTTCTTTCTTGACAGAATAATTGTAATACTATCATTGTAATTTTTTAGCCTCTATTTTGCAGGCCTAGTCTCGAACTTCGGAATATGTAATCGATAGATAGTAGATCGTCAAAAAGGCACGGTCCTAAAACAGATAAACAGACAATAATGTAACAAAACAAAGACTTCAGCACACTGAATTACTTATTATTTATTCCTTATTATTCTAATCATAACGTCTGACAGGTACCATCATGTCCGAGATGTGGCGAACATATAAGGATCACTCGTCGGTATAGTTTCGTACTCTTAACATTCCGGAGCCTGCAAAACGTTGTCAAGATAATGCAGGCGGACATATTGAATGAGCTGCAATGCGCACATCAAACATTACAAGATATTTCCGCCACTTGTAATCTCGAAGACACTGAGAAGTCAACCAAGCTAAGTGTCAAGAGACGGTTGGATGGGGGAAGCGTCGTAGATCACGCAAGAGCTTCATGTATTCGGACACCTATACTTATCTATTTAACACTGACGACATCATTTATGACTAAGTTCCAGTACCTGAAGATGGAAAGTGAAACTAGCCACAAGGCGTTTGTTGACGGTGTTTTGCACGCGCTCTGTACGAGTATAAATGACAGCAAAGACGCTGTGGTCAGACATTTCATCAATATAGTGACAGAACAGCTGATCCTTGACGTGCAGATGGAGCTGAGGCGACAAACCATGCTTATAGAACTATTAGAGATTTGTGCCAAAGAACCTAAACGCGTCTCTCAGCTAGATGAGGTTAAATCAGTTTTAATTCTTGACCAGCAACTCACCGAAAACCAACTCCGCTCGGCTCAGCAGTCCTTGGGCAGTTTCTACAGACGCTACGGCTTTACCCGCCCGCGGGACCTGCCTCTGTTTGACCTGCCAGAACTGGTTTCAAGTCACCTAGATGTGTGGAGACAGTGTCCGCAAGGGCATGTCCTAAGGAGCAGCGGGCAACAGCCCCTACTTGTCTGCCCGGAGTGTGACAGCAGAGAGCAAATGCACTATCTTACGCAAAGGGAGACACTTGAGACCAGCAGAAATAACGATGATCATACGGTTAGACGTTTCAGGGACGGAGCTCCGTGGAACTACAGCTTCACCCGCCCAGAAGAGCTGCCTCTGTTCAACCCGCCAGAAGTGGCTTCAAGTCACTTGGATGTGATGTGGAGACAGTGTCCGCAAGAACATGTCCTTAGAGGCAGCTCACAAGAGTCATTTGTCTGCCCGAAGTATCACAGAGAGCAAAGACACCATCCGAGACAACGGGATCCAAGGGAGATTAGCAGAAATATTAATAAGGATCATAGGGTTAGAGGATTCAGGGACGGAGATCTGTTTAACTACGGCTTCAGTCGGCCAGAACTGCCTCCGTTCAACCAGTCAGAAGTGGTTTCAAGTCACTTGGCTGTGTGGAGACAGTGTCCGCAAGAGCATGTTCTTAGAGGCAGCGTGCAAGAGTGTGACAGAGAGCTAATGCACCATCTGAGGCAACGGGAGCCAATTGATACCAGCAGAAATATCGACGAGGATCATAGGCTTGGAGGGTTCAGGGTGAGAGATCGCGGGAGAGAGGATTTTCCTCCTTTCCAAAGGAATGTCCCGAGCCGTGGTGAACGTGTAGCTCATGGTCGAGGACGTGGAATAAAGCGACGTCAGGAATGGCTCCATGGTCAAGAGGGTAAAAGACGGAGGGTCACTTGAATCTTTATTGACACTTCTAACCCTCTCAATCTTTTGGAACATTGTCATTAAAACGGCGACAGGACAGCGTAATGCACACGGCATTGTACAGTATATTTAGGATACAAATTCTGTTTATATTGATCCGATGTTCGAAGTGCAAATCCATATTGCTGTCTCAATTTGATCTGTAGCCTTCAATTCTTTTCCCACTGTTTAATACTGGTAATGTTACTGTACAGTGTCATTAATTGCCAATGGGCACTGATGTGAGAACAGCGAAGATAATGTGATATACGCATAACAGGTCGATTTGAATATGTTGTATAATGCGCCAACAGGATTTTGCTGGTTTTTATTCCGCCATGTAGACTTAAATTCATACAAAGACATGAAAGATAAAGCTATATCATTCACTTGCCAAGGTACAATATCATTTTGAATTGATCGAATTGTATGACTGAGAGCATATAACTCTCGTTCATTTCTTTCAGCTTTTACAATACCTTACGCAGAATACTATGTAGATATTAACCCCATGGTGGAATTGTTCGTAGCAGAATAAGTCATGAGGTGGAAGAGGACAGTTGAGTGTTGAATGACATATATAGGTATGATGTAGTATGATATGTACGCAAATCAAGGGTTGTGATATGAATTGAGATTGCCATGCACATGCCATAGTTTTGATACCAAAATATTCTGCGATGCACTTCCCCTTTTGCCCACTGAAAGAAGCATGTGGAAATGTCAATACAAATTAATGAATCACAATAGAAAACACGCACTTGTGGACATTGATGTGGGCATATAGCGACGATAATTTGATACACTTATACAGGCGATTCGATTGTGTTGTATTGCACCAACATGAGTTTGCTGGTTTTTATACCGCCATGTAGACTTATATGCATACAAAGACAAAGCTATTATGATTATTCACTTGCCCAGGTACAATGTCATTTCGAATTGATCAAATTGTATGACTGAGAGCGTATAGAACTCTCCTTTATTTTTATTTCTTTAAACTTTTGCAGTAATTTATAATTAATGCTGAAATGATGCATATTTCTCACGTAATACATGATAATTTTGAAAAAGGTCTGAAGCGAATAGACATGTATATCTTCAGACAGAGCAGGTGAGAAGAAACTGTATGAGCATGAACCTTTTGATGTTATTTCGTATTTGTTTAATGAATTGCACATTTTGTTTTTAACCATTTGTGTGGCTATGTACTACAGCGAATTGAAAGAGGGATGCATGATTTTCATGTTTTTGATTGAAATGTTGACATGGTTGATGCCAATTTCTTATTCATATGTGATTACTTAGGGCCTACATTCTTATTGTGTCTTTGACAATGTACTTTGTAATAACATTGTGATAAACGAGTTTATTTGCGTGTGTGTGTGTGTGTTTGTGTGTGACTTTTCAAATTCACACTAAGGCTAATCTGACGCATGCCAATATCAAGATATTGAGACAAAGCAAGACAGATAAGATGCCTGTGATCGGCTTTTTCGATTCACATGTTTCGATATATACACATGCGTGCTGTAACGACATGTTTAAGTTCGATCATCGATCCTGTCACTACTTAGTTATTGTGAGTGTTGTTTGTTAGTTTGCAGGTTGTGTTGGTGCACATGGTTGTTGTATATACTGTATCACTCCTGCAGTCCAACGTAACTTGTTAATGCAACGGCACTTGAAATCTGCAAAACAAAGAAATGAGCTATTATTATAGTTTACATGTTCGTCGACAGTATCACGCTACTATATTTCCATCTCACACTGAGGGAATGTTTACTTGAACATCAAGATTCTGAAGTTTGATCATATTAATAGATCTTAACTTACGGGATTAGCAAAAAGTACAGATACGTAGAAGTACGTCATGTTTTGTATTCTTTTGTTGCTAATTCAAAGAATGTATCATTGTCAGACAAGTACATTATACTAGTAGTTGCCTCATTGTGAATGGATAATAAAATGCATGCACAACACTGTACCGATTGATATATTTTCCTTTTCACTAAATTTATGAGTCGCATATTTTCAGGTAATTGATATTATGTGCAAGAGATTGTGAAAAAACAGTAATGACGAATTTTGTTAAAGCCCAAAGAAAGTTCTGGTACGCCTGCAAAAGTTGCCAAATTTTGCTCCAAAATGTGAACGTGTGCCTAGGAAATGTGCGGAATAACGCTGTAATAACAAGATATTCGATGGGTAACGACGAAAATGGGAAATATTAACCAAAAACGTTCAGTCTCAGAACTTACCCGAACGGGGTCAGGCTAGACTCGGACTCGGGGATAACTCGGTCTCGCTGTGCTTGACGGCGGGATGAGTTGTATTGGTTGTCCCTCTGGATTATACAGCGTTGTACTATGCATATGGGAGCGGCCTGTATAAACTACATTGTAGCGTTCTGGCTACTCGCAGTAATGGTCCGAGTTGTTACAACGCGCACATCAAAAACCTCTTTGGCGCGCATGCAAAATTAGTGTGCGCCTCTCAAGCACCTCTAAAAGCAATCAAAGACGCTTGATAAACAACAACAAAAACTTCAAAGACCGCGCGTCTCAGCAACTGAGGTGATGTGCGTATTTAGGCTTGAGGACCGCGCGCTGTCCATTTGTTTTGTACAGGATTAGCACGCACTTTCCTGTCTGCTCATCAAGGCCTCGTTTGGTACCCGTAGTATAGAGTACTGATGAACATGGCGATCACGAACTGTGTGTAAATTGTCTGAAATAGGGTTGAGTTTTCCCTGAGACCGAGTTAGTCTGGAGCCTTCTGGAATAAAAGTCGGTCTACCGACTTTTATTATTTTTCTCAAAATACTCCAAAACGACTCATCATTCCGGCAAACCGCGTCAGCCAGGTAAGTTTCTTTGTAGACTCTTTCGATATATTGCAAGCAAATATGAAATGGTGTCAGACGGGTTCTCAGGCCCTTACCAGAACTTAGTTTTCACTTTAAAGTGTATAAGTGTAGATCATGACATATACAAGTGTATCTGAACAAAAAACGGAATGACTCCCGCAAAAACACTTTGCAACAATCAAAGATGACATTTGCAAATGACTACAGTATATACGCCTAATATTTGTAGGAGTTAAATTCAAATCATGAAATGTCACAAATTATATGCATTCTTGTAAAGCTGTGTAATGTTGTTTATATGTATAAATGTGCATGTCTATCCCTATAGGAGCTACATGATAAGACTGTTTGTACTTTCGCATGTACATACATAGTGTTGTAGGAACGATAGTATCATAGTAGAAGAAACTCAGATTTATTATGAGATGATAATTTGTATTACTTCATAATCAGTGTATTGATATCATGGTATGACTGCACTTTAATTCTAACGTTTCCATTGTCCCTTTTAGGCGGGGTCAAAATTGCCTGGAAATGTCTTATTACGGCTTATACACGCTCAGTTTGAGCACATGTTGAGAGCAAATTGTGTATATCACTGGTAAGTGTACCAGTGTAATGTGTGCTTAAGTTGAAGTCCGTCAAAAGTCAGAGCGATACAGTTCTGTTGATAACTGTTCAAAACCTCTTTTTTTTTCGTATCAATATGTCATGTGTTCATGTTATATCAGTTGTGAACTTACGTTTTATTCAGTACAATGATTCGTAGTTTATACCAAAAAAGTGATATTCTACTTGTAGATATGAAGTGTGTGCAGAGTAGTAGATTAGAAACCGGAGTTTTTAAAACCATATGCTAAATATGTCTTGTGTAGGCCCTACTGACGAACCGTGCTCTAAGGCGTGATTTAGCCTTGTTTTTCAAGGCGACTTCAATCACACATTAAGGCACTTGATAGCGAATGTCGACAAACCCGGTTGCCGGATTTAAGAAAAAAAAAAAGAAGTCTTCACCGCTCACTTTCATATCTGCATGACACTGCCGGGAGCGTGATCATTGACCTTATCTTAAAGTCATAATAATGGTCTTGTGGAGTATTCCTGCTGATCTCCTTCTCATTATCAATCATGGTAACTCTGAAGTTTAATGCATAAAATTACTAGTATCTTATATTGAGGATATTGCATGAAACGTGTTGAATACATTGAATCTGCACAAAATAAGACATTTGCAAAAGAAAGAAGCAGGAACTTAATCTCTCAAAACTGCCATTTGAGGCATCTACTGCAAATTTTGTAACTGATTTTCTTTTAAACTTTTGATAATAATAATAATAATAATAATAATGTACATTTATATAGCGCTTATGAATGCTTAGCATTGCTTAGTATCAAACATGTATTGTTTCAAGGACATCGCTAATAACATTTGCTGCAAGTGTTTACACGAGCGTGCAATGTGTTAAAAGAAAAAGACAGTCTAACGACAGTTCGCAAAGCTACGTTTATACTTAAAACTCCAATATCATCCCAGATAGGGCTGTGTGAGATGGATGTATACATTAAAGTTGGTATCTTTTTGAACTGTAAAGGGAATTTTGACTATTCTAAAACTGTTCTCTCGCATGGTATTGATATGTCTTATTTGATGTGGCTTAATGTAAAGCATTTGTACTTTATTACGTGATAGCATGTATCTGTAGTGAATTATTTTCAGCATTGAATTTCTAATTATAGTTTGATTCTCACTTGAAAGAGCAGACCCATTTAATATTGTTAATGGCTCTGATATGGGTAATTTGCGTATTTATGATAACCTGTCATGCTGTCTCTGACACAATCTTCACCATATTCACTTTGTATGTTTTATGATGGAAATGGAAAACAAATAGATAAAACAAGTGTTTAGTGTCGCAAATGCTGTTGATGATGAGTGATGATCGCATGCAACCCCTTGTACCAGTCATTTAGAAGTTGGCAGGGTACGTTTGAACAGGTGATTTCATTGCTCAAAGGGATGGTATAGTTTCGGTTGAGACGGGGCTTGTGTTTCTTTTTTTTTTCTTGGCGAGACGAGAAACTGCTTATTAGATATCAAAGACCATACAATTCGACGAGGAATTCAAAGTTAATTTGATGAAAATTAGTTTTGAAGTGGCTGACATATCCAAAACAAAATAATCTGAAAGGTGGGTACCTCCCTTTTATTAGGGCCACAAATAAAAATATATATGTGCTATTCAAACAGCATATTCTGCAAAATGTAACATTGTTTTCAAATGAATGTTTGATCATGCCTCCTATGTTGTAATAGCCTTTCATTTCGAAACAGTATATATATATATATATATATATATATATATATATATATATACATATACATGGCACTATACTTATATATATATATATATATATATACACTTTCCACGTGTTGGACTTCGAATGTTGTAATTATAAGAAAAACGAGTCTCAAATACGCCATGGATCCAACAAGAAGGTTTTTTATTTATAAAAATTTCAGCCTGCCTCAGGCCTTCGTCAGTGTAGTGTATACTAGGACAATGATCAGTTTTTATTATTGTCCTAGTATACACTACACTGACATTTTAATTTCAAAAAAAGTGGATAAGATATGTTCTTTCCAGCAGGGTTACGTGACGATACACTGGCTTTCGACTAAATATGCGAAATTGGAAAGACCTTTCGTCGAAAATATACAAGTTTCTGTCTCAGCTGTTGTTTCAGCTGCGTATAAAAGGGTATGATTACTATATAGCGTTGACTTCGGAGTATATCTATACTCATCACAATTTTGTGGCACTACATCACAATCGTAAACACCCACTGCCCGATAGGCGTATTTTGTATACTGCCAATTAACACGTGCGTGTAAAGAGAGAATTTTGAGATAACGTATGAAAATGAACTGTGTTTATTCAACTTTTAAACACATTTAATCAATGACCTCATTCACTTAACCTCCTATGTAAAACAGCTTAATAGTAGGTTCGTTCTCTCTCGTTGTCTAAGAAAGATTACTGGCGTTGACTTGGGTGTAATCGGTAGTGCCCTCGTTTAACACAAATTTGTGACACTGTATAACTTTTGCAAACACCTGATAACAATATACGCTGTCAACAAACTGTGTTTATCCAACTTTTAAACGTGCATAAAAAATAACCTCATTTATTTCACTGACTATACATACGGTTAAGTATGCTTTAATTTCATTCTCTCTCTCTCTCTCTTTTATGAAAGAAATGATTCTTTATGGTGTTGCCATACTGTTAAAAAGCCCGAGTTATACATAGCATAAAACTTTATAACTTTTTTTTTTCATGAAATATAAGATATCAACACTTGAGAACACTTGAGCGAATAGCTCAAAAATTTGTGTGCCGAAATAAACTGTTGGTGTACACAGCATGAACTTTCTTTCAGTTTTGATTTTGGTATATATGTATATGTATGATATATTATGCAGGGCTGCCAACTCTCATGCATTGAGCGTGAGACTCATGCATTTTGGTCCTTTCTCACTCTAAAGCTTTATTTCATTTGCATGCATTTCTATTGATCTCACTCATTTTGACTCCTAAATTATAGCATTGATGGGAGTCTCACTCTCAACTAGTTTCCGGTGTTGGCAGCCCTGGAATTAGTGGAAACGCATGTCCGTCAATCTACCAAACATGCCAGTGTTTTGCATATGAGACAATTAAGAAATTGAGTGGAGTCATTAAGAAGTCCACTCACAATATTGGATGAAAAGATAGCCCTACAAATGTATACCGGTATGCAAAAAAATGTCACATAGGCTTGATAGGCCTATATCGTGAAGTAAAAAGTAATACAGTGCACGCCCGTTACAACGAACACGGTTATAACGAAATTTCGTTATAACAAAGTAAAACTTCTTGTCCCAAAATTATCGCCATTAAAGTCTATGGTACAAAATTCGCTTATAACGAACACGGTTATAACGAAATTTCCGTTATAACGAAGTCTTTTCCGAGCGCCACTGACAAAGAAAAACAAAAGAAATGTGCTCCGTTATAACGAAATGAGGATCGCCTTCGAAAATACGTAGCGGAACAAGCATTTATAGCGTCTCTACATGGGAAAATGCGTCACATCACTGTGTGTTCACTTGATGTGTCACGCAGAGTTTCCGAAGGGAACTTGCGTTATTGTACATGAATAACTACTTGTTTTCTTGTTCACGTAGCTTTCCAGTGTATGACAAGTATTCAACATACAGAATTTGATATATGCGTGGCTTCTTGTTTTCGTTACCGGTACCCATATATATCTTTTTTGTTCGGTTATAACGAAATTTCGTTATAACGAAAGAAAACTGCCGGTCCCGAGCATTTCGTTATAACGGGAGTGCACTGTAGCTAATTAATGCATCAGACATCACAAAAAATTTACTGGACGTACTGGTATGGTACGTACTTGCGGTACCAGTACCGATACCGGTACCTAATACACATATGTGCTTTTTGTGGCATGGAGAAATTCTCCATTTTGTGATCGAGGTTCTGCAGGCAGCTTTACCCTACTTCACTTGTCTCGGCAAAAAACTTGCATGTTATAGTTCGATCTGAACAAGTCACAATCTATACGCCTAGTTTTATTCTGGGTGTTACCATACCGTACTGTTTATCCATTTAACTGTTATAGGGCTAGTCTTGCCAGCTCAATCTTAAGTTGTCGAACTAGATCCGTCCAGATAATTTTTTATGATTTTTGCAGTAGGCCCTATATAAAAACTAATATATCGAGTGTGACTAGATCCGGCATTCAAATAAACCGAGACTTTTTTAGAACCTGAACCAGATAATATATAGACTCAATTAGTATTCCAGTGGAGCCGAGTAATAATTAGCCTAAAGAAAGAAAAACAGCAAGCAAGAAAGAAAGAAGGATCTAAGGAAGGAAAGAAAGAAGGAAAGAGAGAAAAACGAAAGAAAAAAAGAAAGCTAGGATTAGGAAGATTGAGAATAAGAAAAAAAAAAGATAGACTTGTTGGAATTGCAATCATGATGCCTATATATATATATATATATGTTTATATATATATATGTATATATATATATATATATATATGTATATATATATATATATATATATATATATATATATATATATATATATGAATTACTGTTGGCAGACGTTGCAGTATGTTAACTTTGCCATTAATTCTCCCGAGCTTTCAACCTACTTACAGGTCTTTTTCATGGGCTTGTTTTAGGCGTTAGTGGCAGTCACTCCACTGATACTCACTCCACTGACACCACACGCAGCATGTACACCTCCCAACGCCTAAAACATTGTAATACACGCCTCTGAAAAAGACCCACTTCACCTTATATATCTATTGTTATCTATAATATATATATATATATATATATATATATATATATATATATATATATATATATACATATATATATATATCATACTTCCGATACCAAGACAATTTTTTTAATCAAAAAAGTGGATAAGTTATGATATCAACTTTTACTGGAATGCCAACCGTCATGGTCACAACAAGAATCCAGATTCCTGGTTGGCTGTTGCTTATGGGAAATTGCCTTTCCAGAGAGATGCTGTCCTAACACCTTTTATGAAATTAGGCCTAGGAATTTTCGTGATTTTTGCTTTAAAGCGAAAAGACAGGCGATGGGTGGTTATATGAAGGAAATTGTGTTTGCATGCCCCCTGCACCTTCGCCACTGGATTTTACTAGCATCATCAAGTGTCCGTGAACCCATATACGGGTAATTCATCAGTGTAAAAGTCGTATTTACCTTTTCATATAATGACGAATATTTGACAATATTTGTGTCATTTTTATTATCAGATTACTGAATCAAGTGATGTACTAAAACTGCGCGCAGATGAAAAATCGCAACAGGTCGAAACAGTTATAAGTTTGCTGAAGAGAAGCTTCCAGCAAGTTCATAATTATTTAGTTCAGATCTCTGGAGGTGCAGCCACTTCCTCATTGCTTTGAATTGCTTCTAGACCAGCTGGTAAGTCGAGAGTTTCAGTGCATTTATTCAACTGTTTCTTCCTTTGTATTTTCATGTGCAGCAAAAGATTATGCTATCGGTTTCATTGAACAATATGTGTTAGGCCTATAGGAATTAAGTGCAGAAAAAAAATACAAGAAGACCAAAGTGCTATTGCCTGTCAAATGCTGGTGTGCGCTTGATAATAATCAAAAACAGACAGCGCCAAAGACAGTATTAAATCCACGGTTACATGAAAGTGGCCACTTCTTGTCGGCGAAGAGAAAAACAAACCAAAATAAAACCACCTTCGATCATCGACAACCCCTTGACAAAAGTTCGAAAATTCTTGGAAATTCTGACACCGTGTTTTAACTTTCGAACTTTGTCCAATTAGCGATTGAATTGACGATGGATAATCGTCAATGAATAATCCGAGAAAAGCTTGCAAATGCTCGGCCTGTCTTGGTCGTTATACTGGCAATCATTAAAGATAAATGGCAGACACTATCTCCTCGGAACAACAAGAAGCTTATCGAATAGCCTAGAGCAGATTGGTCTCCGATACCATTTTAGATACAGACCATAATTTGCCAAATTCATTAAGCTCAACATCTTTGCAACTTTTGACGATCAATTGCCAACCAGAAGGTTGTAGAAGGGTCGGCTTATAGAATCAGAGAATGCCTAAATAACAAAAGAAAAATATGACACGTGTATATAAATGGGTATATCCTTTAATACGTTAACTTGCGCACAGGCCTGGGATTGCATAATGTTCGATCACCTCATCGAAAGGATATAAATCCTACAGGCTCGTCAGAGTGAGAATATATTGTTCCAATAGGATGTTTAGGCTATAATTTATTATAATACATTTTATCAAGATGTGTGATTTTACTTCCCCATCATGTTGGAACATACAATTTCTATGAACGATTGTCTTATATCTACAGTACATCTGTACAACTGAGCATCGGATTTTTTTTTTCAAGGTTTTTCGAGGTTTATATTTGCCTAGCTATCATCTTCGATTAATACAGTGCGAATAACTAGGTAGTTTTGTTTCAAACTGGCATAATCCATTTATGATAACATCATCCGAAACCATTTAAGCCAATTGCAACCAACTGATAATCATGTTTCATCATATTATAGTGCACACATTAGTATATGCTCGCCCCCCCCCCCGAAAAATTATAGGTTAAAAGACCTGTATTTAGCCAACAAGCTTTAGCCATATAATTATCAACTCCAATTTCAAGATTAAAAGCACAGTGCTTGAGAAAGTCACGATGACAGGAACCAGGCTATTCTCTGTGTGGGACTACTTGGTGTTCGCTGCCATGCTCCTAGCTTCGGCAGCCATCGGTATCTACGCAGCCCTCACGGGGGGACGTCAGCGAACTGCCAACGAGTTTCTTCTCGGAGATCGTAAGGTGAATATCTTGCCTGTCGCACTCTCCATGATGGTGACCTTAAAATCTGCTATTTCAGTCATCGGAACTCCAGGAGAGGTCTACGTCTACAACATTATGTACGCCTGGTTTGCAGTTACCACGTGCATTAGTTCATTTCTCGCCATCAGATGGATCCTCCCAATCTATATGAGACTCAACTTGACAAGCATTTACGAGGCAAGTCAATTAGAAAGCTTACCAGAGAAGCATGTTAAGTAGTTCAGTTGCACGAAATATCATTATGAAAAATCATCAAGGGTTTTCTCATCAAAATATGACGTACTCAAAAGAATTCATTATATTGCATTACGTGAACGCAATCATATTTTAATGTATATAGGAGGAGGGGGTGCACGTCACGAGATATACAGTGACAATGAGTCATAAAGCTCACATGTCATACAGTCCATGAGTTATACAGTTCACGAGTCATACAGCCCATGAGTTCGACACTAAGCAAACAAGGCCCACGAGACCGACACATTAAGCGCCGTGTTGTACTTGTTAAATTCGTGGTCTGTTTTTGCCTAGTGTCGAACTCGTAGGCTTTATTTACCTATTTCGAACTCATGGGCTGTATGACTCGTGGGTGTCGGTCTCGTGGGTTGACCTCTGGAGGACACCGATGGATAACCAGTTTGTTTCACTAGATAATGACCTCTATCTGTGCAAAAATGTACGATTTTTTTCTCTCTCTGAACGAACAACAAACAGACGCGCACACACACACACCTACACACACACACACACACACACACACATATGTATATATATATATGTATATATATATATGAATATATATATATATATATGAATATATATATATATATGAATATATATATATATATATATATATATATATATATGTATATATATATATGAATATATATATATATATATATATATATATATATATATATATATATATATATATATATATATATATATTATATATCATATATCATATACGTGCAAGCTGTGAATCTCAACCTAAAAGGAGTCGGTCTATATTTACAGGATTTTGGATAAACCCTGTGATTCAGACACCAGGGCTGATTTTGGCCGAATTTCCAAAACTTTGTTGTTGTTGTTGTTGTTGTTTGTTTGTTTGTTTGTTTGTTTGTTTGTTTTTTGGGGGGTCGTTTTCTGTCTCTTTCGAACAAAACAGAGAATTCTGTCCCACCTCCATAGTGGTTACATGTATAATCATGTGCAAATAAGGAACTCTTCTGTACATCAAAACATGATTTCACTTCAGTACAAAATGAACAAAATTATGTCTTTCACAGTTATATAATAACTTGTAAGAAATCAACAATTCAGATTGCGAAGAATCATCCCACCTTTGTACCTCTCTCTGGTTTTGACAGTACTTCGAAATGCGATTCAACCGAGCCATGAGACTGAGTGGTTCGCTGGTTTACTCCCTGCAAACAGTAAGTAATTGTTCCTTCACTAGTTCGTCTACCTGACATCAATAATGCCTAAAAGACAAACGGAGGATGATTACCTTGGTCACTGATTACGGAAATGCCTTGATAGTTTCTTTTTAAAATCATGGCAGTGTAATTGTAATCGCTGGGTGGGGGGGGGGGGCTCGAAGTGGAATGGTACTATTCGAAGCATCAAGGCCCGTAGTTTTAAACATTAACTCGAAATTATTCAAAGTTTTCATGTTTGTTTAATATTTTGTTTAATATTTTGGATCAAATACCTGAACAAAGGAAGGGAAAATGAGGCGAGAGGTCGTGTGGTTGATGCGATAATTGTGGAGGGATCATACAGTGATCATATAGTGTAACAGTTGCTTTGTGAAATTTCACAAAGTGACCGCGAGATGTCAAAATCCGTTTGGTGATGTCACTTTTTATACAGCATTTACATCTTAATGCAGTTGCATTTCTAAATCACTAGTACTTAAATCTCACAAACACACTATATAATCTGTGCAGTTTTAAGGGCACTTTTCTTTAACAAATTTCAACACGCCAAACTTAATAACATTGAGAGACCAAGCATTTGCCTGTCCAGCTCCCAAACTGAGGAATGACCCACTATTAGAAGTCAGGATATCCCCAACTGTAGCAGTCTTTAAATCACGACTCAAAACACATCTTTTCATTTAACTATCTATCATCATCAAGTATATCAGAAGCTTTTGCAGCGCAGAAGAGTACAGTATAGAGGTTTTGCGCTTTATAAATTGATATTATTATAATATAATTTCACAGTGACGTTACGAAGCCGCGCGTGATGTCACAATATTTATGATATTGCTTTGCCACATTCTCAAAGAGCAACGTACCGCACGAGAAGCAGCGCACGATGTCACAATTGCTTTTTGCCATCATTTCGTAACATCTTGCTACATGTATTTGTAGAAAGCCGTGATAAAAGGTGACGTCATACATGCCGGCATTCTGAAATAGTAAAAAGATCACGTAAAGCTGATCTTTCAACTGATCACTGCAGAATATTTTTATTAATTGATATTCAAAACATAATGCTCGATATACGCTGCTTTCACTGTAATTATCAATATAACAATTGATTTATCAGTGGATATTGGTAATTTGCATACTAAGTTGTCAGATTTACTGTTCAGACCTTCATCATTTCTCAATATCTGCATACTATATTTTTCTTTAATAGCTTCTCTACATGGGTATCGTTCTCTACACCCCTGCCACAGCACTAAATGCAGGTAGGTAATATCATAAGAATCATAAGGACCACCAATCAATTTCGCAATTGTTGCACTTTGGTATAAGCAAACAGAAAATGAAACCAGTTACCGTCGAATATCGTATAATATAGCCGCAAGTGATTCACAAATAAAAGAGATGCAAACTAGGTTTGCGTGTACAATCTTCAAACAAAATCACTTCGATAGGCCTACTGGCGAGAAAATAGTTTATTCTTGTTATCATTAACAAACATTTTTTTTTGTTTATGTCTACTATTGTTTTCCATTCGTCCCTATAGTAACCGGCACTGACCTATGGACTGTCGTGATGTCTACTGGAGCAGTATGCATCTTCTACAGCACAGTGGTATATCTTACGTCGTTACTTCTGTCCTATAACTCCAGGGATCATGATGACAAAGAGTGTGGTATTTGATATCATGCTATAATTTGGTTTTCACTGTTGCTGATTACAACTTTTAAAATCAAGTGTCTGGACTATTCAAGCAAACAATCATAACATGAAGATTTGCATCCATGCTATTGCAGGTGATTACAGCGGGCATCATTGCAGCACAGCAATTAAGCTTCTACTAACCTTCATCAGCGTACTCACGCCATTCTAGCCACGATTTGTCAATTTTCTCAGATCGGGAGGGATCGGGTAAAAACATAAGCTGATCTGGACACAGTACGATGTTAGAACGCTCTAGGAACGATGTATTTAACACGTGAGACGCTCATATTTAATACGATGATCGAGAATGAGACATTACGATATCTGTCGCTGCAGGTGAACGAGAGTAGAACGATGTAACTACGCTGTCAGTGCGATGTTATCCGATTTGTGCATGCTGTATGTACGCTCTGAACGATCTATACGATCTTATCACGCTGTTCCCCCGTCCAGATATCTGGTAAGCGCTGCTGCTACGATGCGTCAGATCCCTGTACGCTTTTGCCGCTCTCTCCCGATCTGCCATAGATCGTGGTCCAGATCGTGACAGTGGAACGGGGGCTTAACCTTTACTTGGGATCGAGAACTGGTCAGCTATACGGTATAGTTTACCAGTTATTTCCTTGTTAATTTGGTATCATTGCCCCTGTTAATCGCTGAAAAGAATGGCTCACTACAAATATGATTTTTGCAACAGTGTTGTGTAATAGTTACCTGCAACACTGTTTCTGCGTCAGCTTTTTTTAAATTAAAAGCTGATATACATAGCAAATCAAAGTACTTGAATTTTTGCCAGTAAATTTCATTTACTTGATTTTCAGCAAGGTGTACTTAACTTAATAGTTTTAGCACGAAAAAATGAAATAACGTAATTTGCATAGGTACAAAAAGCACATTTACATAACGTTGGAAAAAATCCATATCGCTGTTGAAGGTAACAAAGTGCCAATGTAATAATGCCTAATGATCGAAGTCATGATTTCACATTAATTTACTACAACCATCACATTTACTAATGATAAACCTATCACTCCATGTTTAAAATAATTTTATATTGTAGGGCTCTGGCTCCTCAATCACAATCACTGTAAGGCTACGGTCACAACTCAGAGCGGCGACCGACCGATTTGTAGCCTTCTCGGTCGCTGCTGAAATTTTGGCACCGCCCAGCAGTTTTTGGAGATGCTGAGCAGGCTGTAAAACCCTAGCGATGGCCGAGCAGTGCCCTGTCGATTTCCCGTTGGTCACCGATTGATTTTCAGTAAAATTTGGCGAAATATGGGGATCTGCATCGCGCAGAGTCCAAGCAGTCACCGAGCGATGCCCCATCGGCAACTGGACGAGCTCCCACCGGTCACCGGCCGATTTTTACGAAATCGCTCAGCGACCGACGGGTGATCGATAGGTCATCTATCGGTGACCCGTAGGCGTACCGACGGCCACCCGCCGGTCTCTGCCGGAAATTTCTCACGAGCTACCTGTGTTTATTGGTGTACCTATGTGATTTGCGATGTGTTAATTAATTAATTAATTAAAATAAAACTCGAGGAAAAAGATCTAAGAGTTAAATTATAAACTAACAACCTCAGCTATGTGATACCACAGACAACTAGAAATTAGGAAATAAAACAAAAGGGAGGAACACCCAAGATGGAACAAAGATTAGAATAGATTAGATTTTTCCAAACTATCTTCAAAAAATCTCCAAAATATCTTCTATATTTTACAGTATTTTTTTTCCTATTCAATTTTACATTTCAATTTTCCCCATCTCTTGTCATTCATTTCTTCTGCAATCAATAGGCCTTAAATGAATAATAAGGTAATCAAACCATATTTTCCAACGTCAACATTATCAACACTTACTTTTAGCTTTCATCTCTTTTGCCCCAAAGTGGTTGCCTCTGACTTCCATGTCCGTCATGTTGGTTGCTGAGATGTTGGTGGGGTTTCCTTGCCTTTTATTCCTCCCCCTGCTTCTTCCACATAGCGTTAGATTATCTTCTCCATCTAGTCCCTGGTTTCCTTCAGTGCTTCTGTCATTTTTATCTTAACATTTTTAGTCCCTAAGTCGCTCGACGGCGACCGCTCGATCTATTATCTTGGTTTTCTACTGTGCTGTTGTCATTTTTGTCTCTATTATTTTTGTTCCCTAAATCGCTCGGCAGCGACCACTCGATTAGGTCAGTGCCTGGGCGGTTCCCGCTCGGACACCGAGCGTATTTTTGGCAGCGAGTGAAAACTGGTCGGTCGCCGCTGAAATTTTAACTCCGCGCTAAAACTTCAGCGGCGACCGACCGATGCCCCAAAAATCAGTGGCGCCTGGTCGGTCACCGGTCGGTCACCGGTCGTTGTCCGACCGGTTTTGGCTAAAAACTCGCCGACCGGTCGCCGAGCAGGCTGATTTTGGGGGTTGTGACCGTAGCCTAAATGCTGGTGTTCATTATGTTCCAGAGTGTGAATCTTGCTTCAATAACTGCAAGCCCATTGTTTTTTGTTTTTTTTTTCTCATGGGCTTACCCTATTTAAGGTTAGGAATCCCAACCGGATGATGGATCTCTTCGATCATAAAGGGTTTTTGAAATCTTTAAAGGGATCGTACAGTTCTGGTTGAGACCTAATTTCAGGTTTATAATATTTTTAGGTGAGATAATGAGAAATTTCATATGAAATATGAAATAGCATGCAATTTCATGAGGAATTCAACGTTTATTTGATAAAAATTGGTTTTGAAATGGCTGACATATCCAAAAAAGAACAATTTTAGTAAAGTGTGGGACCCACACTTTGTAACGATCGCTTTCTTTTACTTTGTTTTTGGATGTTTCAGATTTTCCAAACCCGATTTTCATCAAATAAACTTTGAATTCCTCTTAAAATGGTATGCTTTGTACTATATCATAAGTGTTTTCTTGGTATCTTGCAAAAATTTAAAAGCCTAATTCTCATCTCAACAAAAACTGTACTACCCCTTTAAAGTTTGACAGTCAAAGATTCCTCGCCAAAGTCTGAAAGAAATCTTAATAAAATTATAGTTTTCTTTCCTGAAATAAATGTAAATAAACACAGAAGTGTGCAATTTTTCTTGTGCTATTCATCAAAACAACAACGAACAAGTCTTGTGAAAAACGGTTTTGAGTTGTGGTTTTTATTTTTATTTTGAATTTCTCCTTTGCGATTCGTTATTTCTGTTGATTCAGGGAGGCATCAAGGCAGTTTTATGGGCAGATACTTTGCAAGCCTTAGTGATCGTCAGTGGTTTAATGGCCGTCATCGTCAAAGGCACAATCGACGTCGGGGGCGTTGATGAGGTGATCAGGAGAGGTGTAGAAGGAAACAGAATCTATTTTACAGAGTGAGTTTGGGCATTTCTGTTACTGGTGACTGTTTGAAAATGTGCATAATTGTATACCAAGAAATTGTCAATCATTTAATACTTTTGATAAAGATGTATTATGACAGACGCATATGTATATAGGACAAGGTAAAGCATGTTAAGCTGTTAAAGGGATGGTGCAGTTTCGGTTGAGATGGGACTTCAGGGGTCCATTTCATAAAACTTGTAATCAGTGACAAATTGTCATAGATGTGACAATCTACTGAAATCCTTTCATCTGATTGGCTGAGAGCAAATTTGTCATAAAAATGTGGCAGTTGTCACTGATGACAAGTTTTATGAAACAGGCCCCAGGTGTCCAACAGTTATTGATGATGATTTTTTTTTTTTGAGATAATGAAAACCTCTTATGGAATAGGAGAGAACATTTAATTCTGAGAGGAAGTCAATGTTTATTTGACGAAAATTAGCCTTGAAATGGCTGAGATATCCAGAGGAAAGGGGTCCTAAAAGAGGGACCCACCTTTTATTCGGACCTCTTTGGTTTGCTTGTTTGATATTTCATCCATTTTAAAGCCGATTTTTATCAAAAAAACCTTTGAATTCCTCTCAGAATTGTATTTTTTGAACATTTCACAAAGTGGCTTCTAACGTGTCTAAGTAAGCCCTATCTTGTAAAATCTTGAAAGATTAATTCTCACCTGAACCGATACTATATCTTCCCCTTAAGCTCAGTAAACTGACAAAAAAAAAAAAATATATATATATATATATATATATATATATCTTTATCCCAAAGTTTTCATGCTTTAGAATACACTGTCAGACTGTATATACAGATGCAATGAACGGGATCTGTTTTGTTCATAACAATAGGATGAGTCCGGATCCTCGTATAACGTATTCAGTCTGGACTATGCTGTTCGGTAACACTTTTTTGCAACTCTGCATGTTCACGAATCAGATGATTGGTCAGCGACTGTTGGCCTGTGGATCGAAGAAAAAAGCTCAAATGTAGGTACCATGCTAGTTATCAAAACAATTCTGGAATTTTTGAAAATTGTTTATTGTATAATTTCTTTGTTGTAGTAGTTATTGTTATTATTATCGTTATCTTTATTGTTATTGTTATTGTTATTGTTATTGTTATTGTTATTGTTATTGTTATTTATTGTTATTGTTACTGTTATTGGTATTGTTATTGTTATTGTTATTATTGTTATTCTGGAAAGTGTGGATCAATCAGGATATTATGGTTGCTTTGACCTGTGAGAGAGTAGAATGTTAAAGGATAAAGAGTTTTGATAATGGTTGCAGATATAGTATGAATAATCATCATAGCAATGACAATAATTTCATCGACTAAGGTTACTTTAATGACAATTGTACAGGAGATTTGTTGAGATCGAGCATTTGAGTTCATTTCAGCAAACAGAGAGTTTGTATGGGCTCACGTCACGAGGTATAGGACACCAACAAGTCACACACCCCACAAGTCATCATAGTCCTACTGACCACAAGTCATATTATCAAGATTATAGCCCACGAGCTTACTGCACTTTTGTATTGCTCCATCGTCATATCATTACGTTTTGTTTAAATTTGTGACACCCATATAATTAATTTTGATTTTATTTGAGAAGCAGAATAAATAGGAACGAACACACCCTTCTTTTCAATTTTTAGGTCAAGACTATATCTGTATAACACGTGGGTGTCCAACTCCTGAGATGACTCGTGGGGGGAGGGGGGGGGGCTAGCACAAGACAGTTTTGTGGGGAATTGCCCATTTTGTATATTATCATTATTGTTGTTATTGTTATCATCATCATCATCATCACCATTGTTATTTACTCTTCAATGCTGCTATTACAATCAAGCACTTGGTGAATATGGCCTGCTCCCGCCTTTTTTCTTCCTCTTTACCTGGTGGGAACAAGTTTATAGGCGATTCCTTTTATCTCACTGTCGTTATGTTTAAACTTTAAAGATTGTTTTGATTATACTGGTTTTTTTATTTTGTTGTCAGATACATGTGTTGTCATTTTCATGTATGATTTCCACAAAAAAAAATGCAGAAATAACATCATACTGAACTGAACTTAAACCCTCTGTGTATGTCTTTAGGGGGGTCAGGGCGGAGGGGGTGGGGACTTGTACCCACACCGACCACTCAAATTGTGAGGTGCCTATCCCATCCTCCCTCCCCTTTGTCTGTATATCTATAATACGATATCATTGTTGAAAGTGTCATAACAGTCAAGGTTGTCTTATTTTGCTTGCTACTTTGCAGGGCTGTAGGAATCGCTGCTATCTCTAATATATTCCTCAATTACCTCTGCATTGTTGCTGGTCTGGTGATGTACGCATATTACAAAGACTGTGACCCTTTGACCCAAGGTGTGGTTAGCAACAGAGATCAGGTAACACTGTTTAGAAATCATACTTATAATGATCATAATCATGATATACGGAGATAGATACCGTTTCTAGTATGATATAGTCCTAAATTTACCAAGAAGAATAATTCTGTTTTTCAGTCCTGGCAGTGGATGGGTAATTATTTTCTTCTGTTCTGCTTAGCAATATAGTGAAGTAGACGAGTCGTTGTGATAGTTTCAAAATGTAAATTTTTATCCTCGGTATAACATTACTCAAATTTTGTCTTACAGCTATCCACCAATCTACCTATAAATGAATGTGTAGGCCTACATAATACTTTTCGACTTGTACTTTGATGAATGAACAGTGGCACAATTGATAATGAATGTCTATATAGCACTTTCAACAGTTCAAACGTCTGCTTTACTGTACAGACTACATTGTAAGTGCTGGGCACTGTGGGTTCATGCTTCGCATTGTGGTCTGGGGAGGTGGAATTTCATCTTCTTCTTCTTAAACAATGACGTTCTCTCCACAATCAGTGTGGGTAAATCAAGCCGGCCAGCCGTGCAATAGATCCTATAAGACACGTTTGTGTATCGTAACGCATTGATGCATATTGATATACGCGCACCCGTTTGCGCTGCCAGCAAGACCTGTACGAGCCAGATCTAGATCTAGGCCTATCTGTTGGTCTGTGGGGCCGGGAAATGTGCAAACGCCGGGAAATATGCAAACGCCTGGAAATGTGCAAACGTCTCGCCGGGAAATGTGCAAACGCCGGGAAATGTGCAAACGTCGTGCCGGGAAATGTGCAAATCTCTAAATTTCATCAACGGGAAATGTGCAAACGTGGCGCCGGGAAATGTGCAAATGTTCAATTTTGCCGGGAAATGTGCAAAACGTCGCCGGGGAATGTGCAAACCATTCATTTCACCTATATTATGTAGAGATGGAAGAAAAACTCTCAATCAAAGCTGCGCACGAACCATTACCACCTTTACCACCTGTCTTAGCGACCATCTGTCTTGGGTATTTTTATATTACATTTTCAGCATTTTCTTGCAAACCCTACAACGAATTTTCACCAGATTTGGCAGATAACATCTTAATGGTAATATGACCGTAATTTGTCAAAATAAGCCCCCCCCCCCCCCACCAGTCCTAAGGAGGGGGGGGGGGAGTTGAAGCCTCAGAGTCCCTAAACGCTTGATTTTATTTTTCTTCATCTGTCGAACCGAAAAAGAAAGAGCTAATTAAGTTAGTGCTATGAAGACATTAATGACTAAAATTTCATGTTTGATTATGGCGGACCCAGGGGTGCCCTGATCGGGGGTGAGGGGGAGGGGGGGTTAAAGCTTCACTTTTAACATCCCAAAAATCTGGATTTTTAAAAAAAAAATCTTTTTCTGTCAACCCGAAAAAGATAGAGCTAAGTTAGTGCTATGAAGACATTAACGTGATTAATGAATGAAATTTCGTGTTTGATTATGGCCGATCAAGGGGTGCCCAGATCAGGGGGGGGGGGGGGGTGATGGGTGGAGGGGGATATTTCTTCTTCTTCTTCTTCTGATTAAGTCTGCCTCCTTCAACAGACTGAAGATTCTTGCAGATATTCCACATTTTTAGCATCTTCTGAAATATCTATGAGGGATTTTCACCAAACTTGACAGATAGCAAGATTATGCTAATAGTTATGATCTTAATTTGTTCAAATGAGCGGGGGGGGGGGTCCATCTCCTCCCACCTTAGGGGCTGGGGCAGTGCTCATCTAGACAAATTGAGGTCATTTTACCAGATAAATACGCTACGCTACGTTTCAAGCTTGGCAAATATCTATGAGGGTTTCAAGAAGAAGCTGAATATGTGACAAATCCGCCTCCGCCGCACTTAACATTAATTCATGAATTAACTTACCATAACAGGCACCAGCACTCTATTAGCTCTATTTTTTTTTTTTTTAAGCTGATATATGATTTTATTATCCGAGGGATGCGTCTTGAGTTTTCAGGAAAAAGACAAAAAATGTGAAAATTAAGCCCCCTTCTTACCCACTCCCCTTTTGGGGCATCCCTTCATCTGTCATAGTAAACTTGAACCTACATCATGCATTAACTGTATTTACAGTACTATCACCATAAAGATGCTATCTGCCAAGTTTGGTGAAAATTCGTCATAGATTTTTCAAGAAGATGGAGAAAATTTTGAAAATCCCCCTCCTCCCCCTGGTTACAGCTCGTTATTCCGAAGGTTCGTTATTCCGAAATGCTCTTTATTCCTAAGATTCGTTATTCCGAAGGTTCATTGTTCCGAATTTCATTTACGGATTAACCAGTCTTCGGAATAACGACCCTTCGGAATAACGCCACAAATTTTCAGACTAACGAACCCTTTTTCATTTTCGGATTAACCCTAACTTACCTGGGCTATTTAGAGAGCTTGAATTCCTGGGGGGGGGGGGCATTATGCCCCCCTTCAGATCTCGGCCGTTGCTAGCGCGATCGCCGCAAAATTTTGCATGAACATAAAGCCGGATGTAATCTACAAGATTGTTTAGTTAAATTTTCAAAAAATTTGCATTTTCTATTTTAGATAAATTAATTATGCCAATATATACAAAAAAAAACACATTTTCGTCGGTAATTGGCTTATAAAAGCTTATGGAATGCTGATTTTTGGTGTAAATATTCCTAGTGACATTCTAAACATTTGTGCGTTAAAGAAAATCAGTATCGAAATTAATTTCTTATGTTTTTTATTGTTTTATCAATTTTTTATATATTTCCTTGTTTTTCGAACTTATGTTTTTGTAGTTTTTTTCAGCAGAATCTGTCATACAAATTTTTTGAAGCATAGTTATATTAAAATGAATTGATTTCAGCCATCAAAATTAAAAATATGAATTTTTATATGAATTAATTGAAAAAACACAATTTGTATTGACTTTGTACACAAAATCACGTTTTTGAGCAATTTTGGGGTTGACGAAAATTTTTTGAAGGGGCGTGACTTCGGAACGGTATGCCCGGGCGCGACAAATTTGGTCTCAAAAGTTGTGCGAGACTTGAAATTAAAAGTCAGCTAGCGGCGCGGTCAAAAAAAAATTTGCGCGCCGGAATGGTCGCGGAATTCGTCGAGGGGGGGGGGGGGCATTATGCCCCACCCCCCAGGTAAGTTAGGGTTAACGAACCTCTAGGTATAGGGACTTTTCGTGTTTCGGATTAACGAACCTCTAGGTATAGGGACTTTGCGTGTTTCGGATTAACGACCCTTCGGAATAACGAACCTTCGGAATAACGAACAGCACCCCCTCCCCCTCACCCTCATCTACCCCCGATCAGAGCACCCCGAGACCCGCCATAATCAAACATGAGATTTCGGTCATTAATGTCTTTACAGCACCAACTTTTTCGGTTCGACAGAAGTAAAAAAAAAAAAAAAAATCAAGAGAATAGAGACTCTGAAGGTTCAACCCCCCCCCCCTCCTCGTCGGCGGAGGGGGGGGGGGGGATTCAATTTAACAAATTAAGATCGAATCACCATAAATATACTATCTGCCAAGTTTGGTGAAAATCCGTCATAGATTTTACAAGACTATGCAGAAAATGTGGAAAATCCCTTCCTCACCCTCACACCCCTTATCAGGGCACTCCTGGACCCGTCATAATCAAACCTGAAATTTTAGTAACTATATTGTCTTCATATTACGTAGTTCCATATTCTTCGGTTCAACAGAAGAAGATTACAAATTCCAGAGTTTAGGGACCTGAAACTTCAACTCCTCCTCCCCCCCCCCCCCCCCCCCTTGGCGGTGGGAGGGGGTGGGGCTCATTTTACCATATAAGATCATATCACCGTAAAGATGGTATCTGCCAAGTTTGGTGAAAATCCTTCTTGAGATTTATTAAGAAGATGCAGTAAATGTGGACAATCCCCCTCCTCTCCATCACTTCCCCTCCCCCACCCCCAATCAGGGCACCCCTAGCTGGATCCGCCATAATCAAACATGAAATTTCAGTCATTAATGTCTTCAAGGCACTAACTTAGCTCTATCTTTTTTTTTTTTTTTTTGTTCGACAGAAAAAGATTTTAAAAAGGGACTCTGAGGCTTCAACTCTCCCCCCCCCCCCCTTTTTCGGCCGGGGGTGGGGGGGGGGGGGGATTGGGGGCTAATTTCAATTCATAAAGATCATATCACCGTAATGAGGCTATCTGACAAGTTTAGTGAAAATCTGTCCTAGACTTTTCAAGAAGATACTGACAATGTAGAACATCCCTCTCCTCCCCTCATCGCCCCCCCCCCCCCCGCGATCCGGACGCCCCTGGATCCGTCATAATCAAACATGCAATTTTAGTCGTTAATGTCTTCATAGCACTAGTTTAGGGACTCTGATGCTTCAATTTGAAGACTCCTCCCACTTACGGCCCCGTGCCCTGCATCCCTGGATCTGCCATTAAACGTGAACTCCTGTCATCAATATTTTAAAGAACCAACCTAGCTCATTCTTATTTGGTTATATGATACGAGAAGAATTTTGATAATACCGTAGTTCTGGGACTTTGAGGCCCCCTCCCCTTTTTCGGGGGGGGGGGGGATGGCTACTATATAAACAAGTTGAAATTGAGATCCCATTGCCATAATCGTGCTACCTGCCAATTTTGTTTAAAATCTGTCAAGGATTTCATTAAGAAAATCTAAATGGCGGAAGTTCATGGGCAGTTCTGATATGGAGTTTATCTACTATCTTTATACACAATATCGCTAAAGTAAATGATTTGCACATTTCCCGGCGACGTTTTGCACATTTCCCGGCAAAAATGAACTTTTGCACATTTCCCGGCGTCACGTTTGCACATTTCCCGTTGATGAAATTTGCACATTTCCCGGCGAGACGTTCGCACATTTCCCGGCGTTTGCACATTTCCTGGCAAGACGTTTGCACATTTCCCGGCGTTTTGCACATTTCCCGGCGAGACGTTTGCACAATTCCCGGCGTTTGCACATTCCCGGCGTTTGCACATTTCCCGGCTCCACATGGTCCTCCTCCTAGATAGGGTTAATGGTAGATCTACTTTGGTCTAGATCAGGCCCATATCAAGTGTTGTATTAAGTATTCAATGTTTTATCATTCATGCGACGGTTCGAATGTTACAGTCGGTGCAAGTTTAACCGTTCTATTCAACTCCGCTTTTCGTCGCTGAACAACGGTTTATAAACTTGCACGCTCATGTTCTATTCGGAACAATCGCACCCGGTAACATTGAGTAATTTTGTATACATGTACTATTCGTGTCTCGCTCGAGTGATCACGAAGTTTCATACAAAAGAAATGGGCATTCATTTTCAGGCGCGCCGGAAGCAGTTTTGGATTGGGGGGGGGGGGGGGCAAACATTGGAGGGGGCTCAAGATTAGACCATGCATATGTTACACAATATACACATACACACACACACACACACACGCACACACATCTATTATATATATATATATATATATATATATAAAGACGATGAAGACAAACAAGTTGACATAATGCATTAGAATCCAACTTCATTTATTTGTAAACCAAATTTTCGACCCTTGCACGGATCTTCCTCAGGGTAACAGGCCTGGTGTGGATTACATCCGCGAGAACAAGCCCAAGGTCCTGTTCCTGCTTGGAGCTGACGAGGGAACAATCACAAGGGCCGACCTTCCCAAGGACTGCTTTGTTGTCTACCAAGGTCACCATGGCGATGCGGGAGCCACCATGGCTGATGTGGTTCTTCTAGGTGCAGCCTACACAGAGAAGACTGCTACTTATATACATATATATATATATATATACATATATATATATATATATGTATATATATATATATGTATATATATATACATATATATATATATACATATATATATATATATATATATATATATATATGTATGTATATATATATATATATATATATATATATACATTATATATATACATGTATATATATATATATATATATATATATGTAAAGTGGCGTACGGTGGGTCGAAACATGGGGGGCACCATAAAGTAATTTTAGACGGTCTGTATGCTTACAAGTGCGTGTGTGCGTGAGCAATAATGGGACTACAATACATTACGGAATGTGATACATTCAACAACACAGTCATTGAGGAACATTGTAAGTTTTCCTTACATGGATTATGGAATGACGGTGTGAAACGATCGACAAATTATATACTGTCAGCAACATAAGGTGAATGGCATAACAATAAAATGCGAGCGATCGAAGCGAGCGAGCTTGGAAATTTTGATATTCTAAAGTTCCAAAACTGGAGTTTTAATTGCAGCTATATATTTCGCTTTGGAAATAAATGGGGGCGCATCGGGCGCAACTGCTGGCAATTATTGGCAGCAACATCAGGAGAATGGCATAACGATTCAATGCAAGCGAGCGAAGCGAGCAAGCTTGAAAATGTTGACATTCTACAGTCCCAAAACTGGGGTTTGTAGTTATATCTTTCACTTTGGAAATTAATGGGGCGGCGCATCGGGCGCAACTGCTGGCAATTACTGGCAGCAACATTAGGAGAATGGCATAACGATTGAATGCGAGCGAGCAAAGCGAGCGAGCTTGAGAATTTTGACATTTTACAGTTCAAAAACTACCGTTTGTAGTTATATCTTTCGCTTTGGAAATTAAGGGGGGGGGGCATCGGGCGCAACTGCTGGCAATTACTGGCAGCAACGTCAGGAGAGTGGCATAACGATTGAATGCGAGCGAGCGAAGCGAGCGAGCTTGAAAATTTTGACATGTTACAGTCCAAAAACTCCCGTTTAGTAGCTATATCTTTCGCTTTGGAAATTAAGGGGGGGCATCGGGCGCAACTGCTGGCAATTACTGGCAGCAACGTTAGGAGAATGGCATAACGATTGAATGCGAGCGACCAAAGCGAGCGAGATTGAGAATTTTGACATTTTACAGTTCAAAAACTACCGTCGTTTGTAGTTATATCTTTCGCTTTGGAAATTAAGGGGGGCATCGGGCGCAACTGCTGGCAATTACTGGCGGCAACGTTAGGAGAGTGGCATAACGATTGAATGCGAGCGAGTGAAGCGAGCGAGCTTGAAAATGTTGACACGTTACAGTCCAAAAACTCCCGTTTGTAACTATACCTTTCGCTTTGGAAATTAAGGGGGGGGCATCGGGCGCAACTGCTGGCAATTACTGGCAGCAACATTAGGAGAGTGGCATAACGATTCAATGCGAGCGAGCTTGAAAACTTTGACATTTTACAGTCCCAAAACTCCCGTTTGTAGCTATATTCATTTTTCGCTTTGGAAATTAAGGGGTGGGAGATCGGGCGCAACTACTGGCAATTACTGTCAGCAACATTAGGAGAATGGCATAACGATTCAATGCGAGCGAGCGAAGCGAGCGAGCTTGAAAATTTTGACATGTTACAGTCCAAAAACTCCCGTTTAGTAGCTATATCTTTCGCTTTGGAAATTAAGGGGGGGGGGCATCAGGCGCAACTGCTGGCAATTACTGGCAGCAACGTTAGGAGAATGGCATAACGATTGAATGCGAGCGAGCAAAGCGAGCGAGCTTGAGAATTTTGACATTTTACAGTTCAAAAACTACCGTTTGTAGTTATATCTTTCGCTTTGGAAATTAAGGGGGGCATCGGGCGCAACTGCTGGCAATTACTGGCGGCAACGTTAGGAGAGTGGCATAACGATTGAATGCGAGCGAGCGAAGCGAGCGAGCTTGAAAATGTTGACATGTTACAGTCCAAAAACTCCCGTTTGTAACTATACCTTTCGCTTTGGAAATTAAGGGGAGGGGGCATCGGGCGCAACTGCTGGCAATTACTGGCAGCAACATTAGGAGAGTGGCATAACGATTCAATGCGAGCGAGCTTGAAAACTTTGACATTTTACAGTCCCAAAACTCCCGTTTGTAGCTATATTCATTTTTCGCTTTGGAAATTAAGGGGTGGGGGCATCGGGCGCAACTACTGGCAATTACTGTCAGCAACATTAGGAGAATGGCATAACGATTCAATGCGAGCGAGCGAAGCGAGCGAGCTTGAAAATTTTGACATTCTAGAGTCCAACAACTGCCGTCGTAGCTATGTTTTTCGCTTTAGAAATTAAGGGGGAGGCGCATCGTGCTCAGCTGCTGGATGCGAGCAAGCGAAGCGAGCGAGCTTGAAAATTTTGACATTTTACAGTCCAAAAGCTGCCGTTTGTAGCCATATTTTTTCCCTTTTATTCATATATATACATATTTATTTTACTTTCTTTGTTTATTCATTTATTTCTATTTTTATTATTACTATTTCTTTTTTTTTTTTTTTTTTTTTGGGGGGGGGGCTTTTTGGGGGGGCAAAAATGCGTTTTGCCTCCCCCCCCCACTTTTTGGATTGGGCCGGAAGTGGGGCGGCCGCCCCCTGCCCCCCCCCCCCCCCCCCCACTTCCGGCGCCTATGTTCATTTTGTTATAATCTTCAACTTATGAATTTCTCAATTGATAATCTCTCGCTACAAAATCGTAATTTCATTTAAGAATTCGTTTTATGACAGTGTCTGTGAATCTTCGCCCTATACACAAGAAAATGCTTCTCAGTAAAGCCCCGTCTTAAAGGTATTAGCCCACATTTGTAAACCTGCAGCAATTGGTCTCATAGTTAGCATGGAGTTGGGTATGATTGCAGTAACACCTGTGCAAAATTTTGTTCCAATTAGTCCGTTACTTTCATAGAAATAAATGAAAATGCACCGCATGCATGTGTATAACGCTCGCTAGCTCCGTCCACGTACGTACTACATGCATGCGATACATGTGTAAGTTAATGTACGTAGCTAGCCCGCGCTCGTAATTCGATTTTGGGTCGGGTTGACCCGGTAGAAAAGTTGATTTTAAAACGATGATTTTCTCTCTTTTATCGAATGGTATAGATAAAGAGCAACAGGTGAGGTATATTACTGTTATAACTTGTACTTAAGTCATATTGGACCTGTTTTATGCAGTTTTGATTTCGTGGGTTTGCAAATGTGGGCTAATATCTTTAACAGGCCACAAAATGCAGGGTAGCTTCGGGGTGGCCTCGTGGTAGCCCCCGGCGAAAAGACTGCTCTCCGGGAAAGATTAGGGAGCTTTAGATCCTCGCGACGGGGACGTTTAGAAGGGTGGGGGAACCTGATCTGAGCATGCGCAGAGTACGTATAAAAGTCGATCTCTAGCTCAAGTCGTCTGAGTTTTCACTACACGTTCTGTACTAATTTTACGTCCGCTCAATAACGACGTAGAAAGCTATTTCAAGCACCGATCATTATGGGGGCACCATTATGTTGTTGTTGTTTTTTTAATGAGTTGCATCTCGGCGTAATTTAAAGCTGCTTATCAACACGACGCAGGAAAGAGGAGAACGTCCAGCTCAAGCGTCGTCTCAAACGTCCGCGCCGCAAATCTAAAGCTCCGTATTGTGTCTGTTAAGCTCCGGTCTTAACAGGCCACATAAGGCAGGGTTATAAGCCTCGGGGTAGCCTGCGGCGTTCTCCTTGGAACAGAACTCCCGATAGTTTACATATTCATTGTCTTATTTCTTTGTATTTGTTTGTAAAGTCAATCCTTGATAAGATGTATGATTTACTTGAAAATTTATGAAAAAGAAACAATAACAACACACCACAAACTAAGTAACAAAACTAATTCATCCTCTAATAGCGATAACATCACGGAATCTGTTGTAGCTACGCGACTCCATTATGACAACAATATTGTCTTGATAAAGACAATCAGAGAAAAACATTGAGTTCTGCTTTTCTGTTTTGTTTTGTTTTTGTGGTAAAATTTTGGTATCCTTTTGCTTAAGAACAGAAAATCATTGACAAATTAAATGAGATCGAATGGGCAGAGGATGTTAATTGGACAGCAATAGCAAATTTCAAATGAATCTTGCAAGTGTTCTCTGCAAACTGCATAGAATAAAGCAATATAGTTACGTCTTTAACAGATCATGCCGCTGTTTTTATGGACATGTTCGCCGACATGCCTGGAATTCCGGGGCTCTTTCTCGCTGCAGTTCTCAGCGCCTCCATCAGGTGACTACCTTGCAAACTCATTCGTTCTGTTCACTTCATGCGGCTTCTTACGCAATACGTGTACACATACACGCACGCAAACACACACACACAACGCAAAACGTGTACACACATACACACACACACACACCACACACACACACACACACACACACACACACACCATGTGAAGCAAAACAATAGTACAATTTTCACATTCAAGGTTATATCATTATCATTAATATGTTGATTTCATTGGTATCATTTCTGAAATAACATTAGCGATGACAAGATACTTCAAAGAGAACCCCTAAAACCTTACATTACAACCTCAATTCCCTCAATAGACAAATAATGACTCCAAAATGATCATGTCACCCATCTATATCACTTTGTATTATGCTAATAGTTGGGCAAGTGTATGTACTCAATGTGAATTCAATGCATTTATTCAATGAAAAATGATAATTGAATCAAATGTAATTATTGCTAGTAATTCAACTTTTGTTGCATCCTTTCCACAAAGTACACACAAAATAATACAAAACAAACAAAACAAAACAAAAATCAATACGTCATCGTATCATTCTTGTCATCATCATACCAGTTTTAGTCGGGTCTGTCCCGGGGTGGTCGGATTTTCCTCGCAGTTCTTTTTTTTTTACATTCAAATGTTCATTTTATTTTCGGAACTCATGCAGGCATTTATCGTAGGATTTACAAACCCTATGTCTATACATTAATGAACGCTCTATTCATTTTCCTGTTCGATTTCCGAATAACAATTAAGGATAACATTAAGATCTTCTTTATCAAGGGTAGCCTCTTCAATGTTGCAACTGCTCTTGACTACCAGAAGACTCTGTATTATCAGTACCCTGTTGCCAGGTACCCATTAATACGCCTGATTCGGGAGAAACATGGTGGGTAAAAACAGCTTGTTCGAGGACGTATGAGCACTGGGCGGTAATCGAACTCGGGTCCTCAGACTGAGGATGAGTCTTATCCACTATACCAGAGCTAAGGCCTAACCAAAAATTCAAAGTATCCAGCTGTAATCACTCAGTTATAAGCAGGGCAGGTTTCATGAGCTAACAAGAAAAAAAAAAAAAAAAAGGCTCATCTCTTCTCCTCGTCCACTTCCGGGTTTCTTCAGCTGACAAGCAAAAAATAAAAAATAAAAAAAAAGTCTTCAGAGAAAAAACATAACCTTACCGCCGCCATACTTCAAGATCCCGGTCTATTTCTATTTTAGTGCCACTTACGTACTTCCGGGTTAAAAAAAAGTGTGGGGGCCCAAAGTGATGACACCTTATGTATTCCTTTGTATGGTGCACAAAAAGTGTGGGGCCCGAGCCCCCACGACCCCCACGGCTGCGCCGGCCATGATAAGAAGCTGATGGAGACAACCCCTCTGTTTCTATGTGTAGAAAGGACAACCGCAGTTTGAATTCGAGAAGTCTTTCTTGCCTTGCACCTCGTGTTGAAATTTTAGCGCATTTGATAACATGTATGATATCCTCTCAATCTGCCTCCAAATCATACAGTACCATGTCGTCTGGAATCAATTCCCTCTCAGCCGTGACAGGTGAAGATTTCATCAAACCAATATGGACTGATATGAAACCAAGCACGTATGTCTGGCTTTCTAAAGGACTCGGTAAGTATACTACGAAAAAAAAAAAAAAAAAACACTGACGTGACTTATGGAATAAAGAATGTAGCAGAATGTAATTCAAGTTTCTGAAAGTGTCATGGTATAGGCAAAGACATGGACACGGTAGAGAATGTTGTCGTAAAAGTAGTTGTATTCACAATTTCCGGAACTTGAAATCAAACTATAAATTACTCTTAGTATTTCCTCCTATCAATACTAAATCTCACGGTTCACGATCCTTTGATCAGTCAGCATGCCCTCAGCCGTGGAATAATCTACCTGAATGCGTAAACAAAACTTATTCAATAGAAAACAGAAATTCAATTCCGCGTTTCATTTACTTATATAAGTCTCACGCCTCGCATATGCAGCTTATAATTGTTAAGTCCGTCTTTCCCTTTCTTCTCAAGTGCTTTAGACTTTTGTGTGTGCGTAATCGCTTTATGAATATCGTGAAGTAAAATATGATTATTGATGATTTGCAATATTTTCTCTATTTATTGGATTATCCATGGATTTTGAACTCGTGTAAGACATGCTATCAATATGCGATAAGAACGATATGAACCCATCTCTGCCGGAACCTTTCATGTGCAAGCAGATGTATAGTGTCTGTTGGGATTTTAAGCAAACGTAGCGAATCGGTTTCATTGTGTTTGACTCTTTGTTTTTGTATGAGTCATGAATAAAGCACGTGTCACTACGTGAGTCGTCATGATATGGACAATCCAGGGAAAACAATTACTAATGGGCGAAGGACATCCTTCTCAGGGGCGGATCCGGGAATTCCGTAAAGAGAGGGTGCCTTTGCAAAAATAAAGGGGGCGTATGCACCCCTCCCCCATTTTTTCTTTTAATTTTTTTTTTTTTTGTTTTAAGAAGAAATAAAGGTGAGACGTGCGCCCGGTGCGCTGCCCCCTCGATCCGCCACTGCTTCTAGAATATTAGGTTAATATATATATATATATATTATCATTGTTATTATTATTATTATTATTATTATTATTATTATTATTATTATTATTATCATTATTATTAAAAAAAAAGTGTGTCAATGTCGAGAATGGCTTCATGTTGGCCTACAGTCATCCAAATAATCTTCACTTCTGCATGTGGAGTATTCACTATTTTTGTTCTTTCGGCCGTGATCTGTGTAATGTTGCTACTCATCAGTATATAACTCTCTAAAAAAAAGTCGAGTGAAAATATTCACTCTTAAAGGAGTGAATACAAAAAAGAGTGAATTTAGAGTAAAATTGGAGTGAATCTTGAGTGAAAATGTTCATTTTCACTCATTTTGGAGTGACCTCAGGGATCACTCGAAGATTTTGGAGTGATCCTGAGGTCACTCTAAAACGAGTGAAAATGAACATTTTCACTCAAAATTCACTCTCAATTCACTCTTTCTTTTGTGTTCACTACTTTAAGAGTGAATATTTTCACTCGATTTTTTTTAGAGAGTACCGCCATGATTGTGTCTACTCTGTGCTGTCGAATCGAAAGGTTTCATTCACTTTTTACATTCACTTCCTAACCAAGCTTTCGTTTACGGGATTCTGGTCATTGGGACTGCATATCTCTCCGCTCTCATGGGTAGCGGCGTCCTCCAGGTACTCCAAGGAATCCTGGTTTATTTTATGTGTGTCAATAATTGTGTTATATCAGTGTGTGTGTGTGTGTGTGTGTGTGTGTGTGTGTGTGTGTGTGTGTGTGTTGCACATTTTATCTGTTTATCAAAAGTGCTCGTTATCATACTTCACCATTTAACCGTCCCTTTCACGTACCTGAAAAAGTAAGTAAAGAAAGAAAGAAAGAACAGAAGAGAAACAAAACAGCTTCTCTTAGAAATAGGCGTATCTGATCAGTGCCTATTCCGGCACTTCAGGAACGCAGAACACAAAACTATTTCAATGTACGTATCCTGTATTCTGTATCCTGTATGTATCCTGTATTTTACAATCAAATTTTGCTTCTTAATTCATATCAACTGTATTCAACTCCTCCCTGTCAACCCTCAGGAGTATAACTCTTTCGCTCAGTTCTCAAACTACGCTCAGCAAAATAAAGTATAAATGAATAAGATAAAATAAAAATGAATGAATAGATAAACACTTTTTTACCCAGTACACATTTTCACCCAAAAAAAATGATAAAAACCTGTGCGGCATATACCATAATAAAGGTTGTTCAATTGGCCATCAACCTAGTAGGTTGATACAAAGGGAAATTTTAGGCATAAATGAACACATTTATTTTGTCCTTCAAGATAACAATGATAACAAAAGACCAGCTTAACACAATGAGAGATCTGAATGACATAGCGAAAATAAATTTTCGTTCCCTTGTATCTCTTTATACCTTCAAACAAAAACAAAGTAGAATCAAATTTCAAATGACATGCGGAGTAAGCCCCAAAGTTGATAAAATGGACAGAACTTCTTTATTCATTCTTTTAATTAAGAATTTTAATTCAAGAACTAGATATAATTTTCAACTTTCTTAATTTGGAATAACATTTTCTTTCCCTTTTTTACCTTTTGGGGCTACAAAGACATTATTGAGATCACAGGATGATTTTCACAAATTGATTTGAATTTTGTATGTGTGTGCTGAATTGTCTTTTGCCTTTACGAATGAATGACAACTTGCTCGTTTTTGCAATTCTTACTTTTGTGCCTTGGATGATAAAAAACGAATTTGTTCACTCATGCTTAAAGTTTCCCTTCTTAATGACCTACCAGGTCGATAGCCAATTAGATTGCTTTTAACATGGTATATAAAATATCAATACTTAGCCAAATAATGTATGAGGAAAGTGTTTACTTTCTTTTGCTTAGTGCATAAATGTGATATGGGAATTTTTTGTGTGATTACGCTAAAAGTGCATATCATTGTGTTCAAAAAATTAAGAAAACAACAGAACGTTATTGACTGAGAAAGTAGAGTACGTGTTTCTCATCAAGAATGTAACTCATGAAAACTCCATAAAATGTAGACAAATGGATGGATTCCTTTAGTACTACATAAATGTCAAATGCGTGTATAATGTTGTTTGTCAAGACTTACCATATAGTCTGGGTGCTAAAGCCACTTTTTGGGCCTAACCTTGTTTTACCGTCCACCCAATGTTTTTTGATGGTTTTGCCCTATTTCGACGGTGCTGAATCCGAATCTGGATGATGCAAGTCTTGCATCCTTGAGGGTTTTGAGATATTCAAGATGGTCGCCAAAATGGCCGCCAAAACCGGAAATTCCTATGTATTCCCTTCTAAATGTTGAGAAATTGAAAACAATTGACGCTTTTACCCTATTTCGAGGGTGCTGAATCCGAATCTGGATGATGCAAGTCTTGCATCCTTGAGGATTTTGAGATATTCAAGATGGTCGCCAAAATGGCCGCCAAAACCGGAAATTCCCATGTATTTCCTTTTAAATGGTGAGAAATTGAAAACAATTGATGGTTTTACCCTGTTTGGAGGGTGCTGAATCCGAATCAGGATGATGCATCTCCTGCATCCTTGAGGATTTTGAGATATTCAAGATGGCCGTCAATATGGCCGCCAAAACCGGAAATTCTCACGTATTTTATTGTCAATGGTGAAAAATTCAGAACAATTGATGGTTTTACCCTATTTCGAGGGTGCTGAATCCAAATTTGGATGATACAACTCTTGCATCCTTGAGGATTTTGAGATATTCAAGATGGCCGCCAAAATGGCCGCCAAAACAGAAAATTCCCATGTATATCCTTTTAAATGGTGAGAAATTGAAAACAATTGATGGTTTTACCCTATTTTGATGGTGTTGAATCCGAATCTGGATGATGCAACTCTTGCATCCTTGAGGGTTCCGAGATATTCAAGATGGCCGCCAAAGTGGCCGCCGAAATGACCGCCAATTAAAACCAGAAATTCCGATGTATTTCCTTCTAAATGGTAAGAAATTGAAAACATTTGATGGTTTTGCCCTGTTTGGAGGGTGCTGAATCCGAATCTGGATGATGCATCTCCTGCATCCTTGAGGATTTTGAGATATTCAAGATGGCCACCAAAATGGCCGCCAAAACCGGAAATTCTCACGTATTTCTTTGTCAATAGTTGAGAACAATTGATGGTTCTATCCCATTCCAATTTCAAAATGGCCGCCTAAACCACTTTCCACGTATTTCAATTCTAATGTTTCGCAATTGAGAACAATTTCATTGATGATTCTACCCTATTTCTATCACTGTGCTGAATGCGAATCTGACCGTTGCATCATTGAGAGTTTGGAGATATTCAAGATAGCCGCCAAAATGCTCGCCAGAATGGTGATAAATTGATAACAATTGATGGTTTTACCCTATTTCAGGTTTTCGTCAATAGCAAAATCTAAACCCAACCATACTCTGCTGATAAACGAACGCATATTGTACATCCCAGTTTGAACTTGCTGTACAGTGAAACCAGCTTTACCGGATATCTTGGAGTTTGTAAGATACAGCTGTGCCAGGAATGAATCCTGCAAGACTACAGATGAGGTTGAATATTTGAAAGAGTACACTGTTTCATCTACATTTATCATGGATATGTTTTGGACACTAACAATCAGTGGACAAGACATACCCATCTCGATCATATTGTGGTAGTGATGTAGAGAAGTTTACTGAGATTCCCAACATTACCTGTTTTAATCCATGAACAGTTTTAATCGTTTCATCCATGAACACTCACATTGGTTAATTGGTTTATATTGGTGGTCTAGATGACATTGTTGAAGACAAGAGTTGGACATTTTGTATAGTCCTGCTTCAAAATTTTCTTCAATATGATGTAATATCATATATATATATATATATATATATATATATATATATATATATGGGGCGACAAACCTCGTATCTACAAAATGTCACATGTTCAGGAGAGAAAAACAAAAACAAAGACAAAAAGCAAACAAACATGGCAGCCAAAGCACTGTAACAAAGAGAACCTTTCCTTTGACATGCCATGGTAGCTTCATTTTTGGGGTAGACAGCTAAGGTTTGGACAGGACATCATTAACTGATTATCTGACTGTTTATTCAAAAAAGTCATTTTCACTAAAATTTCAGATACAGGGTCTTGTCGCCCAAGCGACGATATCATATATACACACGAGGGGATGGAAAAATCACAGGTAACGCGCAGTAAAAAACAAACAAACAAACAAACGACAACATGTAAGGTAATATAGGTTTTCCCGGCCAATTTCGCACTTTTTCAGTCCAATTCCTAATTGCTTCATTCAATTTAGCACAATTTAGCCTAGATGGCATGTTCGGTATTTCAATTTTATAATCTTTTCATTCAAATTCATTTTGGAGCATTCAAATTACCATTAACATCATTCGAATCAGCACTTTTTCAGTTCAAATTCGTAAGGCAAGCACCATTTCGCAATTCGGTCATTCAATTTAGCATGACATAGTCACGTGATCACGTATACGTTCCGCTCGTTCATTCGATTTCGTTCTTGGGCATCCAATTTCGCATTTACTGCAGTCAATTTAGCAGACACGTTATGCTTTTATTCCTTTTTTTCATTTTCATTCATCATAGGTATTGTTTGAAAGCATTATAACATTTCATATTTTCGTATTCGTTCTTTATTCTGATATCATCTTTGCAACTGTACTTTCAAAATAATGTATATGTGTTTCAACGGCGTAAATCCATACTGAGGAGTGGGGGTGATGGTCACCATCACCACGATTACAAGCCCATAACCGGACCGGCGCAGCCTTTTTTTTTGGGGGGGGGGGTGGGGGGGGGGAGAAGGTTTGTGGCCCCCTACCCCCCCCCCCCCCCCACACACACACACTTTACAGGGATCGGATGCCCCACTCTTTTGCATGAAATATAAAGTGGGAGAAAAGTGGCAGCAACAACATAAAGACTTTTTGTTCTTGTTGCTTTTTTTTTTTTTTTTTTTGCTTGTCAGACGACTTTCGGCGGAAAATCAGACGTTAAAAGTATGAATTTTTTTTTTGTTTTTTTTTGGAAATATCTGTGAGAGGGAGCGGAACGACCGAACGGGGGAAGGGTGTGTATGGGGGGGGGGGGGGTATCCCTCTCCCACACGAGGAAGATTTTGCATTTTCAGACCTGAAATTCAGCGATCTGGTGCTCACTTGTGGTGAAAATTTTCTTTTCTTTTCTTTAAAAAAAATAAGAAAATGAAATATTCACAATATATTATTGAATGACAAAATCGTGGTATTTCAGCTCTTGCTGTGCGACATCACTGTGAAGGCCTACTAAATAATGGGGCCTATCATCGGCGTAGACAGGATTTGATCTTAGGAGGAGCGGTTATGTGAGGGAACGAATCAAGCGAGGGGGGAGGGTATGGTAGGGGGGTTTCCCCCTCCTAGGATGAAATCTCTTTGCGTTGAAAATTTTGACATTTTTCAGTCCAAAAACTGCCGTTTGTAGCTATATTCTTCGCTTTGGAAATTAAGGGGGGCACACCAGGCGCAACTGCTGTCGATCACTGGCAGCAACATCAGGAGAATGGCATAGCGATTAAATGCGAGCGAGAGGAGCGAGCGAGCATGAAAATTTTAACATTTTACAGTCTAAAAACTGCCGTTTGTAGCTATACTTTTTCGCTTTGGAAATTAAGGGGGGCCGCATCAGGCGCAACTGCTGGCAATTACTGGCAGCAACATCAGGAGAATGGCATAGCAGTTAAATGCGAGCGAGCGGGGCGAGCGAGCTTGAAAATTTTGACACTTTACAGTCCAAAGACTGCCGTTTGTGGCTGTATTTTTCGCTTTGGAAATTATGGGGGCACACCGGGCGCAACTGCCGGCAATTACTGGCAGCAACTGGCAGCAACAGCAATCGGGCAGCAACATCAGAATGGCATAACGATTAAATGCGAGCGAGCGAAGCAAGTGAGCTGGAAAATTTTGATATTTTACTGTCCCACATGTCCTTTGTGGCTGTACTAGTATTTTTTCCCTTTGGAAATTAAGGGGGGCGCACCCGGCGAAAACTGCTGGCAATTACTGGCAGCAACATCAGGAGAATGGCATAATGATTAAATGCGAGCGAGCGAAGCGAATGAGCTTGAAAATTTTGACATTTTCCAGTCCCAAAAACTGTCGTTTGTGGCTGTATTTTTTCGCTTTGGAAATTAAGGGGGCGCACCGGGCAAAAACTGTTGGCAATTACTGGCTGCAACATCAGGAGAATGGCATAATGATTAAATGCGAGCGAGCGAAGCGAGCGAGCTTCAAAATTTTGACATTTGACAGTCCAAAAACTGCCGTTTGTAGCTATATTTTTCGCTTTGGAAATTAAGGGGCGCACAGGGCGAAAACTGCTGGCAGTTACTGGCAGCAACATCAGGAGAATGGAATGATAATTAAATGCGAGCGAGCGAAGCGAGCGAGCTTCAAATATTTGACATTTTACAGTCCCCAAACTGCCGTTTGTAGCTATATTTTTCGCTTTGGAAATTAAGGGGGCGCACCTGCTCACAATCACTGGCAGCAACATCAGGAGAATGGCATAGCGATTAAATGCGAGCGAGCTTGAAAATTTTGACATTTTACAGACTACAAACTGCCGTTTGTAGCTATACTTTTTCGCTTTGGAAATTTAGGGGGCACACCGAGTGCAACTGCCGGCAATTACTGGCAGCAACATCAGGAGAATGGCATAGCGGTTAAATGCGAGCGAGCGGAGCGAGCGAGCTTGAAAATTTTGACATTTTACAGTCCAAAGACTGCCGTTTGTGGCTGTATTTTTTCGCTTTGGAAATTAAGGGGGCACACCGGGCGCAACTGCCGGCAATTACTGGCAGCAACATCAGGAGAATGGCATACTGATTAAATGCTAGCGAGCGAAGCGAGTGAGCTTGAAAATTTTGACATTTTCCAGTAATAAAGACTGTCGTTTGTAGCTATATTTTCGCTTTGGAAATTAAGGGGGGCGCACCGGGTGTACCTGCTGTCAGTCATTGGCAGCAACATCAGGAGAATGGCATAGCGGTTAAATGCGAGCGAGCGGAGCGAGCGAGCTTTAAAATTGTAACATTTTACACTCCAAAAACTGCCGTTTGTAGCTATATTTTTCGCTTTTGTTTGTCCCACTTTTATTTGAGAACCAACCCCCCCCCCCCCATCGACGCCTCTATACATATTAGGTTGCTTTTGTTAAGTAAAAGATCTGCTGCACACTCTTTGATAAATTAGGGAATATACGTCTATGTCAAAAAGTGTACAAAGTTTATCCCTTATCCTGTATAGCGGACCTTTTGCCTGTTCATGATTGCAATACAACGATCTGGTGCATAGTTCTGGCGATATTTGGACAATTTTCCATTAAGAAAGTTCGAGATTTGTCCTCATCTCGGGAATTGCTTGGGGGATAAATGATTTGTCTGTCTAAACACTTCCTTTGGGGCGGGGCAAATGCCCCTTTGCCCCCATAGATTCGACGTCCCTGATCTTCCCTTGGTATGCCCATAGATGTATCCTGACTGAGTCATCAGTCACTGTCGTTTCTCAGGAATGATTCAGGAAATGGAGGGGATTCAATTATTATGGCGATAAAGTTGTTGTTATTGTTTGTTCGTATGTTTTCGTACATATTTTGCAGATGGTCCCCAGTTACTCGCGTCATAGCATGTTTACATGTAGACCTATACTATTTGACGTTGTCAACGCCTGAGCCATACCTTACAGTGTATGTCGATGTTACTTTCTTCGCGAGCGAGCGAAGCGAGCGAGCGCTTGAGAAAATTATACATTTTCCTACAAGATAGAATACTGTTCAGCTCTGTTACCTGTCTGAAGGCCGGCGTACAAACGTCATGCAATATGCCAAAATTGATACAATCACATTTCTGCTTCCTCCATTTTTTCCCCTCAAAATTCAGGGGGGATGATTGTACAGGCCATCCCCCCCCCCTCCTCCATTTCAGGGGGGGATATGATTATCCCCCCCATCCCCCCCGGGATTTACGCCCATGATTTTATTGTGTTTTTAATGTTCGATAGCATTATTTCATTCACAGATACATTAATCATAACTTTGTTTTGACACTAATTGGGAGAAGGAGGTTTCAATTTACATTGTGATTATTTCTTTCATCTGCATGTTTCATTATTTTCATTTGGTGGGTGCTATATTGCGTCAATCATCATTAGGAATAAAGTTCTTGGATCAGCTCTAGCCATCAATTTCTTGGCGGGCCAGGCATCTTGGGAGGTAGGTCTGAGTGTGGTTAAACCACCGGATGGCCTTCTCTTGTGTTATGGCGTCTGTATTTCGCCGAGCTGCCTGCTGAATGAGGTTGATTCTCCACTCCTGGAGGTTAACCCCAGCTTCTTGTGCTGCCCCTCTGTCTCCTAGCCTCTGCTGCAACTCCGGGCGGGCCAGATCTCTTTTGATGGCTGCCTTGAATGCAGAATGGGCCATCTCCACGCAGTTGAGAAACGGAGAATAGGGAGGAAGACGCTTCAAATGAATCCTCGGGCTCGCATCATCAGGTAGTTGAGCTCTGACGTGAGGACGTGCGTTGTCAGAGATCAGGTACACATCCTCATTCGGAGGGAAAACATTGTCGCATTCATGGGCGATGGTAGCCAGGAAAGCCTCGAATGTGTCCCTCGTTACGGTTTCGGATGCAATGGTGTGGTGAACAAGCCCAACCTCACTAGAAACTGCAAAAGTGACATTGCAGTTCCGACCGCGTTGGCCATGTACTACTCGACGTGCAGGGATCCCTCGTGGGGCTCTCCCAAAAGATCGTCTTGTCCAGATGTTGTATCCGGTCTCATCAATGAAAACGCAGTGTGCAACGACACCCTCGGCCATGAACCACTGTGCATACTCCACGCGCATGTCTAGGATTCTCGGCGAATTTCTAGCATCAGGAACATCCTCAGCTAGTTTAGAGGTGATGAGCATTCCATCCAGTGCTCTTGCAATAGTGGAGACAGATACAGGGGGCTTCTGCGGAAAGACTGCCTGTAGATCTCTCTTCATTTGCTCAAGGGTGGCTAAGGGGTTATTGTCCACAATGTGTTGGAGACGAGCTCTCATTTCGTCATCCATCTTCACGTTTCGCTCGCCTCCCCTTGGCAACTTATTGCGTCTTCCTGTCCTAAGATAGGTGGCCACAATTGATCTGGCCGTTGAGCGTTTTATTCCGAGTGTGTCGGCCAGTTCTAGATAGTCAAGGTTATTACCCTCAAATGCTTCTATGATTCTTTCCCTGTCTTCTTGAGAGATACGCCTGTATCTGACTTGTGCTGCCATGACTGGACATAAGAAAGTGAAGTGATCTACGGTACTGGTGCATGTATAGTTCTCATAAAATGTATGAAAGAAGAGGGGCGTTACAGAACAACAAACTCGAGTTATTTAGGGTCAAAGACACCTTTACTATACTTAACAGTGTGTGGATGAAACAAAAATTCACATTTAAATACGTATAAATTACGGTTCTCACCTTTTCAAAATAGAAATGACATTACGCCAATTTGAATGAACATGTTTGGAATTTGACTGCCCATACGCGAAATTGAATGACCGAAATACCGTTTTCCGCCAGTGCTGGCGAATTTGAATGACTGAAGACCACGTGCCAATTTGAATGCCCGTTTTACGAATTCGAAAGACACATGTGCGAATTTCATTGATCGAAATGCTAAATTGAATGAACAAGTTGCAAATTTGAATGACAGAATGTGCAGTGACGAGGATTTTCGCTAAATTGAATGAACGTTTTATCAAATGGACTGACAAATGTGCGAAATTGGCCGGGAAAACCTATAGTTGATAGTCCAGTACTTATGAATATCATAATCACGCAGAGTGCTTTTGAAATTACCCTTATATTGATATCTACTATAGTGGTCATGGATGCAACCATTTCTAGTGACCTAATCAGAATATGACACAAGTTTCATAAGAGTACGCGGCGAGACTCATAAGAATACAAGACAAATTTCAACACCAAATACCAGCTGGCCATAATTTGATTGATTGATTAATTTTATTTTCCGTATAAAAACAACAACGGCTGGATGGCCCATATTCAGCGATGCCAGCATGGCATCGCTGGTCTTCCATGGGGTCCAGAACATGGAAGTTATACAAATACAATGTGAAATTAAAAAATGCATAACTCTTATAAAAGAATTACATGTTTGTAATACATAAATTGACAGAAAGAAAAACAACAACAACAACATCGAGTGGCGAAAAGCAAAAGAGCAGGATACAAATGAAAGGGCGTGGAGAAATAATAAATCATAACTTTCACTAACCTGTACTAATTCAAATAATTCTGTAATAACTCTTTTTCGTCAACAAAAAGAAAAAAATCAAATTAACGGAGCAGTAACCTTACACATACTTATTTTAGATTTACATATGTAAACACTGGGGGAAATTTTAATATCCATGGGAAGGTCATTATATTCCTTCATAGCATATCTATATTTAAATGACTTTTTCAAATATTCAGTTCTAGGTTTGGGAAGTCGTAATTTTTGCCCAAAACGGGAGGGGTAGGAGTGGGTTACAATTTCAAATTCATCCTTTAAATAAGGAGTTAAGTTATTCATAATCTTATACATAAGGGTAAGGGAATGATGATACCTTCTTTGATCAAGGAGTTGCCAGTTTAAAGCGTTATGCATTTCGAAAACAGAAACATGAGCATCGGGTTGTAATCTTAATATAATTCGGCCGGCCCTATTCTGTAATTTTTGTAACTTATCTAGGTGTTTCTTAAACGTTGACCCATATATAATGTCTCCATAATCGAAGTGAGGAAGAATCAATGACTTATAAATTAATTTCAGAATGATTCACTTACAGAGTGTCTTAATTTAATATTACTCTTATAGCCAAAAAGGATTAATTTCACATCAGTCTGCGGAGCCCTTATTGGCTACCACAGGCATTACTTTATAACAATTGTGCATAAAAAAAAAATGTTCAGTCTTATCTTTGTGTTTGTACGTTTCAGTATGATGTCAATATCAGTGTTCTTTCCATTACGTGTTAAAGTTCCGTTTGAGACATATCGGAATATCTCAGTATATTGCAATACCATTGTGACAGTCACTTTGGAGGCCATTAATTGTTGGCTGACTTGACAAATTTGCTCAACCGAGTTGAATTCAAGAATACGGATTATTGCTTTTAATCCCTCGCTTCACGTTATAGCACAATATTTCACAATCTATAAGAAAATATCAAGGAATTTCCGTTTATACAGGACATTTGTAAATATCTCAAAACCTTCAGCACCCTCGAAATGAGGTGAGACCATCAATCTATTTTCAAATTTTCACCATTTAGAAAAAAAAAAATTAACATTGGAATTTCAATTTCTGCCAATTATTTTGGCGGTCATCTTGGACATCTGAAAACCCTAAGGAATGCAAAAATGGCAACAACAAAATGTCGAGGGTGCTGAATAGGGTCTCAAAAATTTCAATATTGACAGTTATTTTGGCGGTCATCTTGGAATTCTCAAAACCACCGAAAAAAAAAAAAGAGTTGCATCAACCAGGTTCGGATTCAGCACCCTCAAAATAGGGTAAAACCACCAACTGTTTTCAATTTTACACCATTTAGAACGAATCAGGGAGCCTACATGGAAATTTCCGTTTTTGACGGCCATTTGGGGACCATTTTGGCGGCCATCTTGGCGGCCATTTTGGCCATTTTGGCGGCCATTTTGGCGGCCATTTTGGCGGCCATCAAAACCATCAAGGATGCAAGAGCTGTATCCTGCAGCTTCAAATTCAGCAAACTCAAAATAGGGTAAAACCATTAATTTGTTTTCAATTTTATACCATTTAGAAGGAAAAAGGGGGTCTACATATGAGTTTCCATTTTTGGCGGTCATTTTGGTGGCCATCTTTATTATCTCAAAACCCTTAAGGATACAAGAGTTTTATCAAGATTCTGATCAAGCACCCTCGAACTAGGGTAAAACTATCAATTGTTTTCAATTACTCGCCATTAAGAAGGAAATACATAGGAATTTCCGGTTTTGGCGGCCATTTTGGCGGCCATCTTGAATATCTCAAAATCCTCAAGGATGGAAGAGTCGCATCATGCAGATTAGGATTCAGCATCCTGGAAATAGGGTAAAACCATAAAAAAAAACATTGGGTGGACGGTAAAACAAGGTTCAGCCTTTGGCACCCAGACTAATACTTTAGACAACGATGATAACGGTTTATATAACTTCAACATAATTACCATGATTAAGGACAAAGAAAAATCAAAGAATATTGAAATGCATTGCGAGTATGATACAAGTGTATTCTATCGAGGAACACAGAAAAATTGTGATTCGACTTACGTTTGTTTCAGCTCGCAATTTCTCTCATGGGTATTGTGGGAGGAGGTCTAGTTGGTGTTTTCTTGCTTGGAGCATACGTTCATCGCAGTAATTCAGCTGTAAGTATAATACGTTATTTCCTTTGAATATCTTGTTATGCATGGTTGACCCCAACTTACAGAATCTTGCATGCGGAAATTCATATAGATTCATGTAATGTATATTATATTTATATGGAAATATATATAGCATATCTACATTCATAATCATAATTCAATAACAAAGTTATCAAAATCTTGTCTTTGACAGCGTCAATGCTACAAAATGTATCACGCATAATCATTAGCAGCTAACGATACTTGAAAAATTCAAATACATGTCACTATTGCGTATGTCTTCTCGCTGGTAAGTTATTATAGGTTTTCCCATTCATTTTCAAACTTTTTTCATTCAATTTCACAAATTCTTACTTCACTTTCGTCGCAGGATGTCGGGAATAGGCCAATCTTACTTTCAAATTCGTCTTTTGTCGTTCATTTTCAGATAAAGTCCATTCAATTTAGTCATTTGGCATACATTTTCGTCATTTACAGTTCAAATTCGTCAGTCTCACTCGCAGCACTCAAAACAGCAGGATCGATTTCGTCTTTTGTCAATCATTGTCGTTAAACTTTCATTCATATTCGTCTCACATCTCTATTTGGTGTGATTTTCCAGTCATTTTTCTGTAACCGTTCACATTTTACATTCAGGAGTTAACATACACACAAGTTCCCTCCCCCCCCCCCCCCCACACACACACAGAACCACAGATACAGACACACACACATGCAATCCGAGTACACACTGATACAAACAGACGTACCGTCTCGCAAACGAAAACACTGACAAACGATTTCTAGGCAAACATGATTAAAGACAAAATTTAAGTGTAGAATTGTAGCCTGTCTATATTAATGTCAAAGGATGGATAACATAATTATGTTTGCTGCTTTCCAGGGTGCAAAATTAAAAGTTTACTTCATGCATTATGATGCGAAAACCAGAACATTACGAGGTAAAGTTTAAAATGTGACACTGACATACTGTCCTGGGTTATGACTTTTGACTGTCGTTTACCCTTCAATCAATTTTGGTTGGCAGTCATGTTTTTCGTGTGTATTGTCTAAGCAAATGGTTAGGGAATAATGTGTAACGATACCACTTACGAGAGAAAGTAAAAATATGTCGGCTTAAAGTTGGTTCACCATCAAAATAAAGAATCGACAACATCCGACTAATTTTAATGAAAAATTTATGAAATTGTGTGAACAAAAACGAATTTGATCTTCACATTCTGCGATCCGTCAGCGGATGAATTTGAATGAGAATTGACGATTCTGAATGCTATGTCTTCGAAAATGTTTGACGAAAAACGAATTACAATGACAACTGACGAAATTGAAGTTAGGATTTGCGTTCCGCGTGCTTCTCGGGACGAAATTGAATAATACGTCTTTGAAATTGAATGATAAAAGTGCGAAAATGGATGGGAAAACCTATTTTCCACTCTTCTCTTTGTTTACGAATGGATTACTTGATGTCTAAATGGATATGTATATTCAGACGTTCCTTGTTGAATAACATTACGATGGTGGCATTACATTGTCTCAGGGTGCCATCACTGGATTCTTAACGAGTGTTATACTATTGACTTGGATCAAGATCGGCTCCATTCTTTACCCGTCTAAACGAGGTCAAAACGTGCTATCAACGGACAATTGCCCTGAGCTGAATACCACAGATGATGTTTGGACTCCAAGTCCTCTCATGACCGAGTACAGCACGACACCCTCCACAGGGGAAGAGTCCCGGTAAGACTAGAGAGATAGTAGTCGAATGTAATGACATGCAAGGCGGTGTTGGTTCCTTGTTTGTTTGATAGATACTTTATTTTCTGCAAATCAATATACATAAGTTACATGATCATGAAGATGCAGGAAGTATACAAAGTAAATTCAACGCAGAGTCGTTTGACTTGCATAAACCGCGATACATATAAGTACATAATCATGAACATGTAGGAAATATATAAAATGAATTTAACACAGTCTTTTGACTTGCATAAACAACGATATGAAAGAGATATAATATACAATATGCATGTCTATGCAGCAGTGATAAGAATAGCATTTATAGTTAAGAAACGATTATGCAGAGGGCCGCCATTATAAGCATTGCTTGAAAAGATGGCCGGCCCGAGGAAAAGATAAGGACGTACTAGATTCGTAACGATATAAATTCTGCTGCGAAAGTAGCAGGGGAAAATAAACTCTAGTGTGTGATGGTGGTGGTGGTGAATGCGTGTGCAGGTGCTTGAAGGTGCACAATGACAGATAGGCTGGAATTTAGAATAATAAAATTGGTTTACTGAAAGAGGGGACGATATGCGTTCTTGCTATCGGGAGACCAACATTAATTGTATAATTTGTTTGTTTTTAGTTCGTGTTTGAAGTATACTGTAATAAAATATACTTCTTTAAGTTTGCTTTAAATGAAAACAAGGAGGCACACTGTTTCAACTCCTCAGGAAGAGTGTTCCATGTATCCGGACCTTGATGTCTAATTGACTTTTGAGCAAGTAAAAGCTTCGGATTACTTAAATGAAAATCATGGGAACGACGAGTAGGGTATAAATGAATATGGTCATTGGTTACTAGGGTATTATGAAAAAATGGTAATAAATTTCGAGTGTGTTTATACATAAATATGGCAGTTAGGTATAGATGTATATCATGGGCTTTCAAAGTTTTTAGGCGATAAAATATGGGATCAGTGTGAGCCAAAAAATTTGAATGTGTGCATATACGAAGAGCCTTTTTCTGGAGAAGAAAAATTGTATTCAATTTTGTTTTGCTACTGTTGCCCCATACAATATTACAGTACATTACATATGGTAAAAATGAAGTATTGTATAACATAATTAAAGTTTGATCATTAATTAAATATTTTATTCTTCTTAAAACACCAGTTGCTTCAGATATTGCTGTTGTAATATTCTGAACATGAGTATTCCAAGATAGATTGCTATCTAGGGTCACTCCTAGGAACTTGGTTGAATGTTTCTCAGCAATGTTTATATCATCAATAAAAATACTTTGAGGAAGGGTGGGTTGGGATTGCAACGTATGAAAGTGTATAAAACATGTCTTATCAATATTCAATGAAAGCTTATTACTTCTAAACCATTTCGAGATATTGCTTAATTCCGTATTTAATGTATCAACCAGTGTTACAATGTCCCTGTGGGAATAAAAAACATTGGTGTCGTCTGCAAATAAGATGAAATTTAAACGAGGAGAGGAGTTAATAATATCATTAATATAAATCAAAAAGAGTAGGGGCCCGAGGATAGACCCCTGAGGGACACCGCATAACACGTTAGAATATGTTGAGTGAGTGGATTTAAATGCAACATATTGTTTTCGATGACTTAAATAACTTCTGAACCACGACAGAGTAATCCCTCTCACACCATAATTATGTAATTTTTCAAGTAAAATGTCATGATCAATAGTGTCAAACGCTTTACTAAGATCCATAAAAACTCCAATTATGTGCTCCTTTTTAGTAAGCGCATCAATAATATTATCAACAGATTTAATTATAGCATAATCGGTAGAAAATCCTTTCCTAAAACCAAACTGATTCGCATTTAATATTTCATTTTCAATCATGAACGAGTGGAGACGCTTGTAAACTACTTTTTCTAAAATTTTCGATATTGCAGGTAACAATGAAATGGGTCTATAGTTTTTCACCATTAAGGGATCTTCTTTTTTATAAATGGGGATAACTTTGGCCGTTTTGAAGGAGTCTGGATACTTTCCGTTGAGTAGGGATAGATTGAATATATGGGTGAGAGGGGCTGCTAGGGGGTAAATTATTTTTTTCAACAAGTTCACACTTAAGTTATCAGGCCCACAGGATTTACTACATTTCAAAAATCGAACAGTATCAATAATTTCCGATTCATTAATTGGAGTAAAAAACAAAGAATTTTGATTACTTTCAGATAAATAATCTTTATAATTCTTTATATCGTTTATGGGAATAGATGCTGCCAAAGAAGGACCGACATTACAAAAAAATTGTTAAAAATATTTGCAATTTGATCAGGATTGGTAATAACATTATCGTTGTGAGTAATGCTGTCAGGACATTCCGTAGGTTTCTTTTTCAGTATTTCATTAACGGTCCGCCAAAGAGCACTTTTATCATCCTTATTAGATTCGAGTTTATTCGAAATATATGATTTACGTGAAACTCGAATCAAAGTAGTTAGTTTATTTCTATATATTTTGTACCTTTTCATGTTTTCAGGAGTAGGTTTTCTCAGAGATATTTTATAAAGACGGTTTCGAGTGAGAATAGAACATATAAGACCTTGAGTAATCCAGGGTTGCCGAGCTTTTTTCCTTCCATTTCTTTTGGGAGTTAAAGGAATGTGTTTATCACAATAATCTAATAATTTTTCCAAATTTCCAAAATTTCATAAGAAGAGTTAACATCTTGGAGTTCAAAAACGTCATTCCATTGTTCTTCAAATAAATCTTGATTCAATGAATCAATATTATGTGGCGTTACGTTTCTATGCATATTCAAATATTGTTTGGGTTGGTGGCGTATTGGGGTTGTTACAGATTTATCATTAATCATAAAAATTGGTAGGTGGTCGGATATATCTGAATAAATAATGCCGTTCGTACAGGTTTCCGTTATTACATTAGACATTATGTTATCTATAAATGTTTTGCTATGGGTGGTGTTATTTATTCTGGTGGGCTTATTGATGTGGGGATGCAGTGAATTGGAAAATAATATGTCATGGAAATGGGTGGGTTGTAATAAATCTATATTGTAATCTCCCATCAAGAAAATGGATTTTCTCTCTCCGAAGATTTCATTAACACAATGGTCAAAGTTATCAAAAAAAGATTGAATGTCATTTTGTGGAGGACGGTAAATGGTAGCAACTATAATATTTTTTTCATTATCATTTAAGATTTCAATAAATAAACTTTCTGCTTCCTGAATACATAAATCAGTTCGAATTTTAAATTCAATTTGATTATTGACGTACATGGCAACCCCACCTCCTTTGCCATACTTTCTATCATTACGAACAAAATTGTAATTTTCAATACCAAATATGTCCGGGGAATTGGTGTGCAACCATGTTCGGGAACTCCTATGACGGAAAATGGGAAATGATTGAGTGAACTTAAAAATAATTCAAATATTTCAAAATTTTTATTTAAACTTCTTATATTAAAGTGAATTAAACTGAAATTAGCACAAATCTGATTTGCGTTATTGAAAGGAAATTGACTGTTAAATTCGTTGATAGTGAAAAACTGGCTTGTATGGTTCACTAGCTGTTGGTCATCTATTTCAAAATCAAAATCCATTTACAATGAGTGACAGTACGTGATAGCTGCATATCATGCTGGTGCAACGTGAAGTGCAGTGCACATCGTATGCACGGGGTGTATACGATGAGGTGCATCGGTGCGTGGTGTGCTGTAACAAACTATAAAGGAGTGATTGAATACTTAGAGCCAGAGTCAACATAATTACGTTACTACTAGTAGTCATTTGACAAAAACAAACAAACAAACAGGGGAACTTAGCTATAAATCTGCGTATAAATGCACATTTAACTGTTGTTGACCTTATTGAGTCCTCAATACAAACTCTACCAAAACTCTTGCACTGGATTTACTATCATAAGAATTGAACATAATAAGATCTGGTTCACCTGTAACATACAAATGGAGAGGTATTTAGCATTCAGCGACAACAACTAAAAATTAGCTTCTCTCGGAGCTCTTTGATTAGGGGTGTGAAACGTTGAAATGCGGTTATTTCAGATCATCCTGTATAATAATTGCTTTCGCAATTACATCGCATGCATACCAACCATTGACATTTTCTAAAGTTCCCGCTCTCAATGTAGTGCAGGTGCCTAGTTCAACATACAAAGCGTCACTTGTAGTAGTTTGTAAAATGGATCACCGATTGTCTGTTGACCTGTGAAAAGGTCTACACTTAAAGGTTAGTGACACACTGGAGCACACCGCGGGACCAGCACGGCCAACCGCCGGACCCCCCCCCCCCCCCCCTTCCACACGGTTTTATACCGTATGAAAGGAGTGGAAGGGGGCCCGGCAGCCGACCACGCCGACCCCGCAATACACCCCAGTGTGCACCATACCTTGACAATATATATTACACCAGTAGAGGAAAAAGAAAAAGAAAGTATTTGGTTACAATGAGCTGAATAAACTGAAGCACCATCACTCTTAGCCCCAGTCACATAATGCTCTGCGTCCGGCGTTACGTCCAAAAAAGTCATTTTTTTCCGCGGACCCCCGCGGATCCTTTGCCGTCACCAGAAATTTGTACAATTCATGCCGGCAAAAAATGCGGGCGATACGGACAGATACGACTAAATGCGAATACTTGCGTCCACTTGCGGATATTCTTACGAATTGGCACATAATAGTTCTGAACACTTGCGGAGAGTTGAGGATATTTTCTGATAGTTACGGATAGTTACAGATTGTTACAGATAATAATTATGGACAATTTGGTTTTCTCTTACGATTCCTGCTATTAAGTCAGTGTATTGTGACAGCAAGGTTATCACATTTTATTTTATTTATTCATTTATTTTATTTATTCATTCTCCACTCATGGGATGGATTGCCCTGGTCAGCTAAAAGCTGGTTTTCACAGGGGTCCAACCAAAATACAAAACATGCCATCAGTACAAACAACAAATCAATCAATCATATACAACTATAGGCCAGAATGGCATGAGCTATACAATTTAACTAAGGGGAAAAAACACCTACATACTATGAAATTAGAAACAATATGATATAATCAACATCAAAAATCGGGGAATGGGGTGGGGGATGGGTGAGAAAAATCGTTCTCGTACAATCTCAAATAATCTACTAATTGCGTTGACTCATTATCCTGCAAAAATGGGTATGTCGGGGCTGTGATTTACGTAACGTTTGAATGCTTCAATTCATACAATTGTTGAAGAGGGATAATTAAGCTCATTCCAAAGTTTGGCCCCTCGATAAGATAGGGACCGTTTACTATAGTTGGTCTTCAGTTGAATGAGTTTCAATTTGGATGGGCCGGACCTTGTGCTATAAGCAGTCTGTCGAAAACAAAAACATTTGATTTAAATAGGGAGGGTATAATTCATGTAATGAACGGTACATTGTACATGCTATTGTTTAGCCCATCTTACATGTAGCCATCTAATTTCAATGTATCATATAAATTATCAGAAGGATGCATATAATCAACATTCATAACAATACGAAGTGATCTATTTTGCAGTATTTGTAATTGCGAAAGGTAAGATTTGGAGGAATTTGCCCAAACCGGACTACAATAATCATTTTGGACTGTCTTACATTGTATACTGGGGAAAACTGAAATTGTATTACGTACAAGTTGTGAAAAAATCGTAATCCTTTAATTTACTTTACAATAATAAAAGATTTATGAAATTTTGAACTTGAAGTTTGAATTTTTTTGTGCAACTCAAATATGAATAAACGTCATAAATGTAAAGAATATATTGTGACCGTGCATCACAAAACGAACAAAAAGTCGCACACACTGATATTGTTTGAGGATTGAAAATAGGTGAAATGGGTCAACCGAGCCGATCTTGACCTGGCTACCCTGGGTAAATAAGGCTTTATCATTATTATTATTATTATCATTATTATTATTATTATCATTATTATCATTGTTATTATCATTATTATCATTATTATTATTATTATTATTATTATTATTATTATTATTAATTTCAGTTTAATCTGATAATCCCCTCATTGTTGTTACTCCGGTGGTTTCCATCCTTTTTTTTTTTTGTCCCATTCATCGCACAACCAGCACGGCTTGATAAAGATTAAGCGCTTGAATAGACACTGTACTTCAGAGCCTCTTTTCTCAGTTTACACTTTTTCTGAGTGTGTGCATTCTTTCCACTATTTATTTCCATTTGATTTGAGTAATACATCATTTTAAAGCTTAAAGTCTGCTCTTTCAGAATCTGCTCTCAACTTAATGGTCAAATTTCATAATTTGACCATGTAGTTCTGCCTCTCCACCGCTCCGACTGTGTTGTAGTATTCCTTCAGGTAAAGGCGCTGCAGCTTGGCAACAGGAGTAGTGTGCCTTCCCACGAGTCTCTGTGTTCCCATGCGAGTGGAAAACGGAAAACGTCGAAGGACGTAATTGTCCGCAACATCCGTAGCTGTCCGTAAATATCCGTAAGGGGAGGAAACTGTTGTGATACGTTAACTTGCGGTTAATTTCGGATACTTACGGTGGACGTAAGCGAACGCAAACGGACGGAAGGTAAATTTTTTTGCGGATGGTCTGCGTCCAAGCTACGGGTAGCTACGTTCAGTTACGGATAGTTAGGATTGGTTACGGTTACTTGCGTAAGTTTGCGTCCGTGGCGTCCCTCTGCGAAATTTTGAACATTTCAAAATTTCGCAGGTTCGGCGACGTCATTTTGCGTTTCTTTACGGATGAGTTACGGAGAGTTACGTCTACATACGTCCCTGCGGATGCCTGCGTCCACGCTGCGTCCCCCTGCGTCCACTCATTCGTATCTATCCGCGGCGGACGTAATCCATCGTAAAGCACTGTGTGACTGGGGCATTAGCAGTTGACAGGAAAAATGCGGACATGCGTTAAGCAGTATAATGGATGGGCCTCCGCATTGCTAACGACTGTAACAGTATGTACGGATTGAAGTCGGGGTCGGATTGAAGTCGGGGTCCTTAGAGGAACTATGCGATGCAAATGTATGTTGACTTGTATTGCTTTATTATACACTGATTATCGTTTTATGTGATCAAACGAGTATCTAAATATGCATCTATATCATTATGTGCTTATATAATTTCATCATATTATTATGCGTGTTACATCTGCTATTTTTCCTTCAGATCACTTGGATATGTCAAAAAGAACTTGAACCAAACTAAGATTCTGTCAGTGACCTCATCTGTCATTTTGTCACCAGTCAAGTACTAATATGGTTAAGAAAAGACTTCAGAATTCATCTTCCTCTAGAGTGAATACAACTTTACATTTATCTCTACGATGTTTTGTTAATTTTTCTTTCAGTAACAGGATATACAGAATTCTCCGTCTTGGAAAATTCGAATTCCAATGTCCTTGCTATATATCAATAGTATTAAAATACTGATAATCATAATGTTATCAGTACTTAAGCCATGATGATTGATGGATGGTATCACTGGCAGCATCTTGGTTCGGAAGATTTTTCCCCTTTAACTGGTTTGTCCGCGCTGTAAAAAGAGCGGTGTTTGATTTAACACCATGGTTGTTAAATCTAACACCGATCAAGTGTGAATAGAGGACCACACCTACAAGTGTAGAAAGTACGTTTTGATGGTGTTGAAAAGTGTTCACCGGGCACTAATAGTGTTAATTTGAGCTGGTGATATTTTGACACAGCACTGGTGTTAATTCAACAATGACACTGATACTTGGTGTTGATTTGATAAGTTACTGAATGCCAATGGTATAACACCAGCCGAACTTCAATAGGGCAATACACCTACTAGTGTTACTGTGGTGTAAATGTGTTTACAACTGTTTTTTTTTTCTCAAAATTAGATATTTCCTGTTCGCCTTATTGACGTTCAAAATCAAAAAGAAAAACAGTAACTTGTTACTTATCTAAAAATGAGTTTTATATTTGGAAGTGACATCAAAAGGTGTTAATTTAACACCACAAATGAGCACAAAAATTTAACACCAGCTCGGTGTTTCACAACCGATTTCTTGCAGTGCGAGTTATCGGAAGAAAAACAGTGGAAAAAAGTCGTAAAGTAATGCCACCTATCTAGACATTAATTTTGGCCATAATCATTATGACTGACGTTGACGGTATCATGAATCAACACGATTCAACAAGCATCTGACAGCGGGTCTCCTGAAATGGAGAGGAAACATTGATGTGGGTGCCGCTGGATGCACTTAATAGCGTGATCTAAAGGCACTGTTCATTTGTTTGGTGTGTCTTTTTTTATACCCGTATCTCCAAAACACGTTACTAAAATAGGCACAACTGCACAAGTAAGAAGATCTTGACGTATATGTATTTCATAAGAAAGAGAATGGTATATCTTTTTTTTTTCATTATATAAACGACTTCTGAAATTTCTGACAAGTTTGAAGGATAACTCCCGATGATTTTCAGATTTTTACATTTGAACAACGATAAAGTACTAATACTGAGTACAGAGTTTCAGAATTTATAGTGATTGTGATGAGGAATAAGAGTGTTTTCAAAATTTATAACAAATTGCAATGAACAAGGATGATGACATGGCAGCCTCACCATAAGAATGCATGGGTTGGGGCTCAAGGAAACAGAACAAAAGAAGAAGGTATGCATACATTTTACACAGGAGAACTTGTCAATCAAGCGATATTGTAATGGAATTGCGCGGCTACATTTCTGAAATAATTATGTAAGGCTCCTATGTCATCAACATTTTTCAGTGTAATTTGTTTTAGATTTTCAGATTATTGACTTCTCTGCTCAAAGACCATGACACAGAATATTCCACAAATTTCTACACGGGGCTGTCGATGTATGTACTACATGATGTGAAATTATGAAAATTGTCTGGAATGCCCCTTTAAGCACAGAATATCAGAACACATTTATTAAGCTGCGATCAACTTGCTTATTTTGTGATGTATACAAAAGATTCGTATGGTAACAGCTTTATTGTTGATGTTGTGTTTATCAATTCCAACATAGCAGACAAGCTTTCTGTCGAGCTGTATTATTATTGAGGACGCTGTCTGAAATTATCCTTGCTTGTTTACAGGGCTGGTATTACAGAACTGTATGCTCTCTCCAGTTTTCTCTACCCGACCATCGGCCTTATCGTGTGTCTGGTAGTCGGTGTCTTGGTCAGCGCAATCACAGGTATACATTCCTTTGCAGCATGACAATCCTGTGCGTCATCTTTTCCGTTGGTACACAGTGTTGATATGACTTTAGAGGGATGGTATAGTTTTGGTTGAGATGGAGATGCAGTTTTTACCTTTTGCGACATAATTAGAAATTCCTTATATGGAACAGTAAAGAACATACAAATTGTTGTAAGAGGAATTAAAAGTTTATTTGATGAGCACTGATTTAGAAATGACTGAGATATCGAAGAACAAGAGGTCCTAATGAAAGTGAGACTCACCTTTTATTATAGGACCACTTTGATATGAGTTGTTTATGGATATCTCAGCCATTTCAAAAGAAATGTTCATCAAATAAACTTTTGATTCCTCTTACAAATGCATGCTCTTTGTTATTTTATCTGAGTGGTTTCTGTTTATGTCGCAAAAAGAAAAAATTTGAAACTTGCTATCTCAACCAAAACTGTACTATCCGTTTAAACCGCTACAGAAGGTCTTGTAGGTATAAACGTGGAACGTTCAATGTGCATACAAAATGTCTTCTTGCAGTGTGTTGCTTCTCATACCAAGACAATGCCAAGTCTTTTCTCTGACTTCTTTGAAATAATATTATCTTTTAATACCAGGGTTTACCGACCCGAAGTCAATTGACACCGATCTGACCAGTACCTGTTGCGACGCACTGTTTTGCTGTGTACCAAAATCGTGGAGAAAACGAACTGGATGCAGTGCACACGATATTGAAGAGGTACATTTCAGTTGCCTTTTTGTTGATTCAAAGAAGTACGTTTTTACGACTATTTTGTTAGAGGTATTGTTTACCTTTGGGAACAGTTATTAAGAAATGTTCAATTTATCATATGTGTAGATTTGTTGTATCACAAAACATCCTTTCATAATTTTCGCAAGAGAGCATATAAAACATACGGAGATATCAGTATTTTTCTCATTAAACCATAAGAGCAGACGGTTTAGTCTGTCAACATTTTTATCATGACTACTGTCTATTTTGTCTATTTATCAATACTTTCTGTTAATTACACGGATTCATATTTTTACAGTGGTCTTTTCTATCCCAAACTCACATTTTGGAACTATTGCAAAGCACATGGGTTTCTGTTGCATTTGCAAATAGTACTGTAGCTTATGTCTTACATGCGAAGAGGTCTTCTATGCAGGTTTTGGATGAGTTTCTCCCATTTTCGTAATCTCCGTCTTATAATTTTATCAAAAGTCTGCATATAAAGTAATAACAAAGATCATAAATTATTGAAAAATATAACTGATTCAAACTTCTAAAGAGTTGTGAGATAGAATTATAGGATTATAGATTCTGAGATATGTAGTTCAAGAACATCTTCATTTAGCTCGCATGAAATCATTTCCACAATTGTATTTTCTATTTCACACCCAGTGGACTCCCGTTATAACGAAGTCCTCGGGACCGGCAGTTTTCTGTCGTTATATCGAAATTTCGTTAACCGAACAAATGACCAATAAAAATACAGAGGGTGAAAAATGTTACGACCTGAATTCTTTCTTCGTTGTAATCGAACTTTTGTTGTAACCGTGTTTGCTACAAAAGGAGTGCACTGTAGGACTTTTAGGAACTACATGTCTGTATACTGGTATGACGTCAAGTCGTCCAAATACTTCAAAATTAATATTTGAGCTTGCCTGAAAATTATCGTCATTCTAGAAATTGGAGAAACAATTTCTATAATTTGAATCAGAATGAGCAAGATATATAGATGTTTAACTTGAAGAAAAATAACTACTTTTTAAATGAGGTCGAATAGCTACAATGCGTAAAATACCATATGTTCGTATATTTGTTACTTCTTCTCCTTATGTTCTTCTTCTCCTTTATTCTCAATTTTAATAGTGCAAAGCGGTAGAACTGCAGACATGCCAAAAATTCAGCAAGGACTCTGATATCGAGGAAAATAAATCTGTTACCTGAGACTTTGCTGGCAGCATGAACAGTTAGGGCAATCATTAAGATTTAAGACGTACACTTGTTGATGAAGGAAGTTAGCTTCAATCTGTAATTATGTCGGGAAATGGAAGATTGACAAGAATTATTTTATAGTTTGTACAAATAAATTCGATAGTATTGTAAGTAATATGGCGTGAGCAAGATGCTGTGAATGGAACACTTTCCGACAGCGCTTGAATGGGATTAAGAAGGGATTTTTGCATACAGCTTAATTCATTGATATTGCTGGGGGGTTTTTTCCCCTCGGAAAACAGGAGAATAGCTTTAATCGGGGAGTATTTTCGTACAAAACTGCTTGACTTGCGATGCCATCTATTGTGGCAATGGTCAAAAGAGTAGTTTCATGTTTTATGTCCAGTTCATCACGAGGGATTTGCCTGACAGGCAAAAATTTCAGATTTTGGTCGTGATGTAGTCACAACTCGTAGCTCGTTCAGTTTGCCGACAAAAATGCCTCGGCGAGCCGAAGGTGAGGAATTGTACAGGAAGAAAGAGAAACAAGAGACACGAAACGTATGCAGTGAGGGACACGTTTGTTTCGCTGCTTTGACAGTTTTGTTTGCATCGTATATTTAATGCAATGTAATTGGTTGTGCCTGTTCAGATTAAAGAAAAATTCGATGTAAGTTATTTGTGGTTGATACTAAGGGGACAAGAACCAAATGGGGGGGGGGGGGGTCGGCAATGGTTAACGGTAGCAACCCAGTTGATGGTTGATTAGATCGTATGATTATTTTTTATTCTGTACAACATTGTACATGTTGTATCATTATATGCTTGTGTGTAGTACAATTATTATTCAGCTTGCACATCATACTCGTTATACAGAATTTTTGGTTCGCTAGTTGAGAAGCGTACATTGTAGGTGGAGGTTATAATGTGTTACCTGTGTAAATACTTCGTGTCGTAGTAACATAATAAATTCATTTTCATACAATTAGTCATGCGTTTTAATATTTTACGTAACAGTGATAGATGCGTGGTATTTGATTCGACGTAACAGTAAAATACTTATTGTATTGCTTTATTTGCTTTTTGACACTTGTTGAGACAAATGGAATTAATTGAACATAATATCGATAAGCAATTTAGAATTTGAAAACAGTTTGTTGTATCGTGATGAACAGACACGTGCAAGGGTTATAAATTACAGTTTTAGTTTGGCTTATGCATTTCGGACAATATAGGAAACGAGAGAATTTTATTTAGCACGTAAGCAATTCCGCAATAAGATTTGGTTCATGTAATTTCAAGTTTTCAACGCAAAGAAATGTATTTAGTTGTGATATATCAACTATGTTTGTCGCTGTTTTCATATTAGTATAGTGTGTATAACAGAGTCAGTTGTTGTATCGCGTGGTTCAGAACGTGTGTTAATAATCACTTTTGTTATTTTTTCTTCTGTACTTTGCAGGGGATTCTTGTTTTGGTTTAGTCATTCAAACACATCAAAGGCCCAAGTTCCTTTAACTGAAGTCTCCCGACATCTTCATTGGTGTGAACCCCGTGGACCTCAACCGTCCATATATACCCCGTGAAGTCGACCCACTTCACGACATTAACAATCCGAAAATTATTCGAGTGGAGGGAGTGCCTTCTCTGTAATCTGATATACAGAATCAATCTTGAGCTCTGAAAAGGTTGTAATCTTTTTATTTTTGTATGTTTTATTCATTTCCAAAGATTTGCAATCATAGAATCAAAGATAACAATCATAGAACAAGCAACAACAACAACAAAAAAATAACATCATAGTAAGATACAGAAAATATAATACTGCAGCATAAATAAAATACTAACATCTGGGCCCCGTTTCATAAAAATTTGATATGATAGCAACTCTTGCTGGGATGGCAGATGTCATGGTAAGGACAAGAATCGAGCTTCCTGATTGGCTGTTGTTATTGGAAGTTGCCATTCCAGCAAGAGTTGCTATCCTAAACATCTTTTATGAAATGGGGCCCTGAACTGCCGCCCGATCACATGATAAGAGAGTAACAGAGGAGAAAAGGTGGTAATCTTGGTATTTGAGTCTATTGTGTAAGATAATTATAGAGCACACACTCACATACCCATCAGTGGCCCAAGATGTAAAGTTCAATTTTGCACAGAAAGTTCAATTTTGACCAAAACTGGAACTTAACTTTAAAATTGACCATGGATTAATGAAAATGATTCATACTGCTATATTCAAATCACTTCCAACTAAATTGTACGCTATTCAGCTGTTTCTCATATCAATGATCAATGACAGTGTTATCTCATGAATAGTTTTGGAACTACTAAGAATCACAACAGTGAAATGTTTTCGTAACACCTATCTATAGTATATATATTTGGGCTACGTGCAAAATCGCTTTTTTGCGTCTTCCAATCATCTTTTCTTTATTTATCTTATTTCAGATTTTCTGTCTCAAAAATTATCAATCGTGTTGGATATAATGTTTGTTTGTTTGTTTGTTTGATGTATTTTTCTTCCAACGCAATTTCATACATAAATCAAGATTATTTTCAGTAATATCACATGGAATATCAGTAAGCAGATTACAAGTACATGATTCAAAGAAGGAAAATCGATGTGTAAATTAATTTCATTAACAAAATATAAATCGTATTACCAATTTTCCAAATAATTATTTGAGAAATTATGCGGAAGAAGAACTGCCACTATAAGCAAAAGCTTGGGCACGTGGCAGCCCAGGGACCTATCTACATAATACACAAAAAATATGTTGTTTGCGGAATGGAGAAATACTACACAATATAAACCACTGTAAATACATTATATTCTTATATTCCTAGTGCATAGATACGAATAAGAGTAACGTGAAATATGATGATGATGATGATGATGATGATGTATGATGATGTTGACAGGGTAATGAGGAAAAATGTGATAATGAAGATTAAAGTGATGGTGATGATGCTGAAGATAATGGGAATGAAATGAAATGATAGACACAGAAACATTGCGTATTTTATTGTAGTTTTAAATGTTTACATACGTTAACCTGTTCCTAATGATCAGTAAGATTCATTTGCACAGGACCCATGACGATATCAAAGCGAAATTAAGGGTTAGATTTCGCAGTCGACATCTAGCCCATCGCGCCTTAGCATGAATCCCTAATAGTTTGCTCTCTTGGTAGCATTTCGATGCAAACAGGCAATCCGAACTCGCAGTAATACGTCCTCCTAAATGCGAGACTGCTCTCGCCTGTCTTTGTCACCGTCATGCATCCTCTCCCCATATTGTCAGCCTCCCACTCTGGAAGAGAAGCGAGTCCAAGAACGATACAAACATGTTACTTGTTTTTTCCAGTTGAAAGAGAAAGTTGTTATTGAGTGACCATTAGGTCTATGTTTCAGAGGATCATGGATCAAATCAAAGGGTACGGCAGGCCTGTCTAAGATTAAAGGATGTTGACAGAAAATAGGCCTATCAAACAATGACGATATTAATCTCGTCACTGTCTGAAACGATAATTTGTAAGCTTCTCTTGTTAAGCAGACAGTAATTTTTTCAGTGATGTTTTAAAACCGGAAGTAAAAGTTATTACATTTCATTTTATTGAAAAACTTGACAATGTAGGCTCGATTATTACTCACGTCATTGTGTCTCATTATACCTCCTAAGAGCCAGCCTTGCCCATTTTCAAATTTGGAAAGAAGCAACTTGGTAGGCCTACATTTGAATATCAACACAAAATGTTAATTAAATATATGTTCGTACTAATAGGCCTACATAGATGTTTCTCTTCAGTTTAACCATGGAGCTACCAACGCTAGTTTAACGCTAGTTTCTTACCTTGACGTATCTTCATTGATATTTTATGTGTCTGACCTGAAGCTCGCACTTACGGGGTGTTTCATCTTGGTACATGCAACTAAAGAGCACGCTGTCACCATTGGGAGGCCATAGACAGCGCCAGTCGCCATCCCACGACCTGTGTAAAGCGATCCACGTTTCTCTCGGCTGCCAGCAGCACGTACGGTCCAGAAACACGTGTAGGGGACCTTTCTCGCTAGTAAGACCACATTTCCCCTTCACGGCGTCGAATGCGTTAAGGAGAAACGGCTTGCTAAGTGGCAAAAGCATCGTGCTGTTGTGCAATGTGCATGTTGCGTGCACCATGCTCGCGTTCACATGTGAGCAACCTTCGGAAATATATAATAGAAGAAAAAACCAACAAATATAATAATGATATTCACAAGTAACAGCGGTACTCATATGGTTTATGTGAAAGTATTGTCATCATTGTTTTGGGGACACAAAATAATAAATATGATAAATAAATGAATTAAGTCTTAATTATGTAAAGAGAGAAAAAAAATTGTTTCCTTTCTGTTGCTTTCAGTCTGTATTAACCTTACACTGCGCAGGCTTGGTTCTGCAAGGGGGGGGGGGGGGGGGCAAACTCATCAATGGATTCAGGTTCACCCTGTTAAGCATTGAATCTCCAGTACATGTATATTGTGTGATTCTGAAGTTATCTAGAAGGTTCAGCAGCTGTGAACATACATTCAAAATGTTCACAGGATGATTAAGTTCATCAACGTCAGCTTCAACACTGTTCAAGGAGATTACCTGCTTTCCAAACCACAATAATGTAGGCTATTAGGTACAGTATGTTGGTCTTATAGCTGGCCAGATTCACTTCGAGCTTATGACTGGCCTACTTAGGAGGTACATGTAATGGTTGGCCAGTCTTATACTGAGGTGAGCTCAGTATCGCCTTGCATTTAGTTCATGTTGGTAATTAGCTCATATGAAAGAGAATATTTTGTCTGCTTCTCTGATTAAAGATTAATGATACGACATGTATTTCAGACTGTCTTTTGACAGGTGATATATATGAAGGGAGTTCTAGAGATAAGAATAGGCCCTATGACTTTTTTAGTAATTAGAATAAGAAGTATGAAGTTACCTATGTATGTAATGTTCGGCATCCTTGGTAACACTACACGAGAAAGATAGAGAAAAGAGGATTATAACTAGAAATTCCGGACAAATATTGCTACCGTCTGTGACCCATTTAATCACCAGTCACTATATCTATTTCCTATTGTGTGTTTTTTTTTCCAGTAAGTATATGAAATGAAGATAAAATGTCACAAATTTTGTGATACTACTGCGGTAAAGAAGGTAGCCTTTAATGAGATCCAGTAAAACCGCATAATAAGTCATCATAGTTTCTCCGTGTATCTTAAAACATAGTAGAGTACATAAGAAATAGACTGACAAAATTATAAATTATGATCAAAAACACATCATAATTTTGAGTATTAATGTTTTCATCACTTATGTTTGATTTCTGACATTTCGAAGCCATTGACTGTTTTCCAATAACAAGGACATGATTAACACCTTCTTCGACCAATATAGGATGGAAAGCCGACTGCCTATCTCTAAAGCACACAAATCACAGCGCTGTGGATGGATCAGCTGTATAACTGCAATGCATAGCAGGAATTACAGCCGTTACCCCTTAGGTCGTTGTCATTAATAACATCCACCATTATGTTTCTTTAAGCCAAGATATAGGTAAACATTGAATTGTAAATAATTCACTTTTGTATTTATAATTTCAACACACGCACACACACACGCAAAACCGACCACATTTCAACACAATTTTGTACTGCGTGCTACTAGTCTGATTAGGGGGATGTTTCACGAAGAATTTGAAAGTCAATCTTAAATTCTAAGATCTCATTGAAAGAATATTTTATTGTAAGCTGTGTGTGGCTTCAATATTATTCTCACTTTCTTAAAAGTGAACAATTTTTAGACTTTTTCATACAGGCATTAGTTTACTACAAATTAAAGTAAGTGACAAAAATGTTGACAAGAATTTGAAGTGGATTCTGAAAATATTGGATAAACTAAAACGAAATACCAACGGCCTACTATATTGTAAGTCAATCTTAACTGTTAAGTTCGACTTAAATTCTTCGTGAAACACCCCAGGTATATATAAGCAGAAAACAGTCGCTCACAAGTTTCACAGTGTTGCCCCGTGTACTCAGCCGGGCAGTCACAGATGTAGCTAGTCCTCGTCTCCAGACAGTGACCCTTCTTGCAAGGATTCTGTAACCAATCTAGAGCAGTTGAAGAGAAATATATCCATCCCTGAATAAGTCGTGAAAAACAAAATCAGTCAACTAATTCAAGAATAGTCATATATTCATCGACTGTGTTTTTTTTTAACAAAGCTTTACATCATTTTTCGTGATACACAGGATACATACATATAACGAGCACAGAATAATGCATTCATGTTCAGTATTCATGTCATGACACTTCCAATGCATCTGTAATGGACTAATGTTTTCATTTGCTCGTTTGATATTTTGTAAAGCAAAAATAGCAGCAACACACCCTTCTCCAAGATTTAAGACACAGACAGACAGACACAAAGACACAAAACAAACGCCTTTACGTGGTATACGACAGACGATATATGCTTATATTCGAGTCCAACGGAGTCCGTCATCTGATGTTCCATCCACAAGTTCCTCGCCAAGCCGAAGGTCATGGGCGCAACTTTTGGTAGGAGCGCGATGTCGCGACCACCAAAAGATATCACCTTACATGGACAACGCCTCAGGTATGGGTAGCTTGCTTTGTAGTTATTGTCATATGATGGTGTTGGCAGGGTTTCTCCCAGATTTGCTTTTTCAACAATCAAATGAACAAGAAATCATATGAGATTTTGCTACGCAATTCCTGTTATGAGTGTTACAATTCTGTAGGATTGATCAGCGTGTTATATTCAAAAGGAACAAAAAGAATTAAGACTGCTCAAAGACTGAATTTGTTCGTTGAACAAGCGGGGAAAAGAAATTTCATTGTTTGTGTACACTTTGCGAACTATACATATTAATTATGATCTTGACAAATCACATACATGATACAATTTATGAAATAGATATGTTTTGGTATATGCATGATTAAATATGAATACACACATTTATGGTATGTACATAACATATATAGGCCGACATATGATTTATGAGAGGAAGGAGAAAACGGTGCGTAGCTTTCACGTCATTATTCCTCTCCCTGTTCCTCCTTTTCAGAAACGAGCAAGAGTTGATAAGTTGGTCTTCGCAGGGAATCGAACCCGCGTCTTTGGCGTGGAACTCCAACGCCTTAAATATAAACCGCTCGACCACGGAGACGACATAGCGATTCAGGCAGACCCAATCTCGATTTTATACCCGACGTATATAATATTTTATGTTTTGCAATTATTTTTTGTTTAAATCCCAAATCACCATAAGGCCTATAGAATAGGCATATCACATGATTATAACTTATGTTGCACTTGACCACCTAGATTATCTAACAGTAAATACCCATGTGATGAAAACATGTGAAAAAAAAAATGTAGAGGAGCATTGGACGTAAAAAAAAAAAAAAACATTCATTCTGTAATGTCCCCAGCCTGTGTATTTTCGCATGTTTCTGCTATGCCGCCAATTATCTTTCACATAATTCCATCTTATACCCACCTAGAGCAACAGGTGCACACGTTAGAAGCAAGGCAAACGTCTGCAGGAGTTGACATGCCATGATGCCTAGCAACAAATAAAGATGAGCACGTGTTTCAGGAAACAAAAGAGCAATACTGTACTTAGCGATGAGATTTATACGAAGCAAATACACAAGGAGCATATCCAGATTGAATTCGTCATACCTTTTAAAGCTTGTCTGATTGGCAAACTGATGAATTTTTTTTTTTTTTTTAAATCAGGAAGCGACTGCACTATAGTTTACAGGAAAAATAGGTGCAACTTTGCACCGTCCAAGTTTCACTCTGCATGGTAGCTCCTTTTGCGGGTGCAGCTTGGCACTTTTCAGACCAGAAAGGTACAAAGTTGAACCCTTGGTGCCCCCACTGTGACACTGGTCTGAAAGGTGCTAAAGGTGATTCCAGTATGACAATGATAAAGGTGCAAAATTCATCCTATTTTTCTAAGATGTATAACAAAGTATACATGACCTTCGTGATTGCCTGACGATACATACAGGTTTTCGATTTTTTTTTTGTAAAAAAAAAAAAAAAAAAAAATCTTCCAGGTTTTTGCTATAGAAGTTGATATAACGATGACATCGATAGTGTCAATGTGCACTGGTAGTATACAAACTCTTAAGACTATCTAAAGAATAAAAAACCAAACGAAAGAATACCAAAAATGCGCCAAGCTTTTATTTTTTTCTAATTTTCCTCATTTGACACTTCACCAGTCCTTTCATTTAGGTTATAATGTATGTTCTATGATCTTCTTTAGTCGTTATGACGTATAATATCTTTCTGTTTAACATTAACGCCCTTTTACAAAGCAAGAATCCAAATACCTGCACCTTTCTCAACGATAAAATTTAAATCTCTTCATAACTGAGAACTCTGTGGTGAGGAATTTTCATCTCTTTACTGCAAGTAGCCTGGAATGTAAAATGTTATTTTTCTTCTCTCTCTTTCCCTGAATTCTTGTGAACTTTGTTTGTCTATGTCATCGCCTTGTCTTATCTTAACTCAAGTCCTTTCTGACGTCACTGTATAGTTTCAAACTCTTACTCTCAGCTGAGCCATATTGTGTAGACATGGGTGAAAATAATTGAATTCTTGTTGATTGGCTGAAGTAAATTTGAAAAAACCTAAAAAAATTAAACAACAATTATATGAAAGAAGAAACAAAAAAAAAAACATGCTACGTGCTCTTCGGAAGAAATTTCAGAGAAGCGGAAGAATCGGGCGTATTCAAATACTCATTTTTTCTCTCTCTCTCTCTCTCTTTGTTTTATTGTGTTTTTAAAAAAATTATGGAGTCCATGTCTAATAGCACTACTAGCACTGCTTTTCAGTGGGATTCTCTATTTGGTGCAGAACACACACATTTCTGCAGACTCACATATTACTCGTTACAAATGATTATTGCGTACTCTTCATTATCTACCGTCTACAATATGTACAGTATTATTAATGATATACATAATGAATTACGTGTGTGTATCATATATTATATATTATATACATACATATATACATAGGAAACAAGCATTTAAGTTCGTCATTTTGATGAATATTAAAACAGTGACAAAATGAATATCATAGGGCCTATTATCTAATAGGTGAAGCTCGTCAGGTGAAGCTCGTCCTTCCTTTAGTTAAATAAAAATGGTTACAAGGCATATTATGTATTATTTCACATGATTATATAATTGGATGCGACATTTTGTTTATATTTTCATGACTTGTGAATAATATTATGTTCGATATATTGTTATACTTACCTTCTGTTATGTACAATTGGAGAAATAAAACTTACTGAAACTCAATCTGGTGTTTATTAACACATGGATGCAACCCGAGTGCATATAGGCCTATGTCGTATAAAATGAACGTATGTGACTGGCAATCAATATCAAAGCAATTATGTGTCTAGTTCGATAGCTGAAGGCTAGGGATGCTAGGATTATTCTCAGACGTTGCTGAGAGCCTCTGATAGATCATCCGAACTCTAAATTATCTGTTGATTTACACAGAGTTAGAAAGGGAATTTGCTTCTTCAACTAAGTACATGGGAAATAAGAGATGGTTGGAATCTTACCATATTCGTTGCCTTCCTGTCGGATCGATGCTATTTTGAGCTTTCAGTTTTATTTGTTTGTTTGTTTGTTTGTTTGTTTGGTTTTTTTTTCTGTTTTGGTTACGAAATGTGTCGGTCTATCACTATGCAACTGGCATCAGATTCTTCCCTTGACACATTTAAATTTCTTGGTCGAATAAATAAACAAATGGATGAATAATCTATTAGACAGATAAGTAAACGTAGAAAATTATCCCTTTTTCTACTCGACAAAGAGCGTCAAAGACATTTACACATCCAGAGCGTTCCATGCAAGAGCCAGCAATAATTATTCTCAACTAAAGGTAATATTTCGTGATTAATGTACATAGCTGACGCCTGTCTGTGTAAGGATTCTTACGTGATTCTAAGCTCACGGTCATGACATAGCACTTGATTCTGTTAATGGAACCATAAGCTGACTGATTAAGTCACTTGTGTGAATATACTTACATAGGAGCGCCCCGTCAGGGGCACCATGGAAAATAATAAAAACTGAATAACAGCTACTAGTAAGAGCATTTTTTTTGGGGGGGGGGGTGCAACTGGGGGAGGGCTCTCTCTAGGGACTAAATTAATTAATTAATTATTTTTTTAATTATTTATTCAAGATTTAATAATGAGTCACTCACCGTTTTGTCCACTGCGGATGATAATTACTTTGAAAAATAAAAGAATATGCCACCTCTCAAGGTGCAATCCCATTGCCCGAGACTGACACTCACGAGTCATACAGCCCACGAGATCGACATTGAAAAAAAAAAAAAGTCAATGAACCACAGAGCCCACGAGTCACATAGTCCATGAGTTAACACTAATAGGCAAATAAGGCACATGAGTTGACAACCGTATTTGTAGGAAATGAAAATAACTGTTTGATTATTCCTATGAAAATATCTTAAGCTGTCCTGAAATGCAATGTTGACAGTTCTGTATAGGACAAAAGTTCCTAACTCTCTCTTTCTCTCATCCCCTTCCCGATTATCTTTTTTTTTCTTTATTGTTGAGGAAATTCGACATCAACCCCCCCCCCCGCAATCATAAACTTATTTTTCAAGCTGGACAAATTGAAAAATGACATAACAAACAAGATATATTTATATATGCTTTATATCGTGAATATTATCAGCAGCTGCAAATAATTCATGGAAAACACATCCGTTTACCATCACTTATATCTGTATGGTCACTTAACTGTGATTGTTAGGTGATCCGAGTATCCGCTCGGATCACCTTCTGTATCTGTACGGATTCTTTGTTCTTCTTCTCCTTCTTCTTCTTCTTCTTTATTTCTTTATTTCTCCTCAAAAGTTGTGTAAAGGTTAACTCAGAAAGTCCTCTGCCTATCATTTTAAAAATTATACCATAGTATGTATCGTGTCCCAAAGACGACAGATCTAATAAAATCATTTGCGATCAGTCGACCGTGACGTCACTATGACGTCATTATGTGAAATCACATTTTCATTCATATTTCATTAATGGAATGGAATTTTTCAATGCAATTTACGTCTCTTATAGTTCAAGTCAAGCTCTTTCTACTCATATTCTCAAAATTCATCTCTACACTTAAAACGTACGCGTATGCGCACTTTGAAATGTTGACATGCTCCAATCGAGCTCAATTTTTTTTTTTTTTTTGCACACGTTTCAGATCATTTGGAGCATTTTTCAAAAAACTGAAAAACAAAAATCTTAATGGACGGACGCGTACGCGCGCGCGCACATACGCACGCACAGCTCATATGCAATAGAAATTTCCCATCTTTTCACACGGATCGGATGTCTGAAATGTCAAGGAATAATTCAACCAAGTTTCAAGTCAATCCGACCCAAGATGACGTCATACGGGCCCGTCAAAGTTGAAATTCCGCGTGCGCGTCAATGGCGTTATACAGTGCAACTATGCAAAAAAAACCCGCCAATTTTAAATCCGATTTTACTCGTCAGGATGGACGGTGACCCCCCCCCCCCCCCCATTTTTTTTACATATTCTGAAAGCTGATGAGTTGTACATGTAATTCCAAGGGTTGGCGATGCTGGAAAAATAATTAAAAGATATCAAATTTCTTAATAAAATAAAAAAAGTAAATTTTCAAAATGACGTCGTCAAATTTCAAGTTCACTCGAGCGTATCTCACTTATCCTTTGCCGATTTTCACCCAGATTTCAGTATGTTGTAGCTTATTAAATGCTCTTTCATAAATGTATCACCCCGTCACTGTACAGGCATGCTAACCGGGGAACATTAAACTGCACATTACTTGAATATGAGACCATTCAGAAGCAAATAATTTTCACACAACAATAGATATAATGTAATGTACTCTTAATGAATCCCACAAGGATTGGAACAATCATCCCCCAGCATTCCCACTGATTCCCACTGATCAGTTACTAGCCATCCCCTTTGAGTACATCTTTTCATAAAATAACAACTACTTCATCAGACACTGTCTTTTCTAGGTAAAATAGGGTCAAAGGTCATACCATTTATTTCCGAATATATCGGATCGCCTAATTTGTCAATGTTAACAAATTCCAAGTCTAGTTTACATAGCGGTTATGATAGGTCCCATTTTTAAAATATAAAGCCGTTGTCTTCCATACTGCCATACTAAAGGCATGTGGACGAATCATTGCTGATCCTCGACTTATCTTTATTCTTATTTCAAGAGAAGATGCTTCTAACAAGCTTCATAGAACGAATAGAATGAGTGAGAGAAGCATGAACCAGTGATCAATCAATAAAAAGAAAATGTCCTTGGATGCTTAGATCCTTGAATGCGAAAATGTAATTGCTGGGGAGTTCTTCATTCCATGTATTATTATGATCATTTAGGTTGATAAGTTTTTTGATACTACCTCTACCTTTAGCTATTTTTCTTTTTTGTAATTGCTTTTACAATGACAGCTTGATTCTGATGCCAGTATAGACCTAATAAGTCAAAGTTTGTGAGAGTGATCAATTCAGGGCACTATATTCAATGACAGAAAGCTGGATTGGAAACATGAAAACAAGACAACAACAACAACAACAACAAAACACTCGACAAATGGAGAAACACGGGGAAAATTAACTGCACTGTCTCTTCCGACCTTCATGTTATTGGCAATATCCAATTTGCCTCCTGTGTTTGTTTGAATAGCATTGTCATAGAAAGTGTATCGTTTTCTTGAAAACATCTGCACTTGAAGACATCATTTCTGCAGATTTTAAATGAATCGGAGTGACCTAATGTATTTGCAAATGTTGCATTTCATCACAATAGAGATAAAAGTATGAATTATCGCAGAAGAAAGTGATGACATTTTCTATTGTTCACACGCTTTATTATAACAGTGAAAATGACCGTTGTCACCTTTGCAAACTAGGATAAATTTGTGATGATAACTGACTCGGACAAGTCTATACTATTCTTCTTCCCACGTCTTCTCTTAATCTTCTCCATTCTTGACATTAATTAAGGGAGAAGCGATGATAATCCTCCATGCACACAATAATCTGTGTCAGAGTATAACCGTTAGGATTTTATAAATTTTTTAATGTGATGGAAGTTATATTTGCTAAGTTATATTGACCACTATCATATTGAGTGCTTACAATGACCCTGAACAACAGAGATGAATATCACAAATATCACCTTTTCAGAGCTCTGCAGACTAGGTTTCTGGACTCTTGCTCCAAGGCACATGAATGCTTTATTGATAATTCATGATGGATTGCCCTGGACACTGCTAGTCTGAATTCATGGTAAAGGGTAAAATGCATGGCACATGAAAAAAACAAAAAACAAAACAAAACACATGTTTTCATGTGGAATTTCTCATGAATGTGTAACAGAGCATTGCAATCCTGGCCATTGTTCAGGACCATTGTCTGGGTGTCAACCACACACTCCCATGCACACCATGACCCCTGTGCAAAAATAAAGTTTTGTACAGAGGGTTGAAAACGGGGCAAAATCTGAAACCTAACTTAAAAATAAATCTTAAATTTAATGAAACTGATTAATGATATCATTTTTAAATTACCTCCAACAAAATTGTGCACTATTCAGCTATTGCTACTATCAATGTCAGTGTTGTCTAATATAATTGTTGAATTTTTAAGGATCAAAAGGTGTTTTTTTTAACACCTAGTATATCAATATGTAGGCCTACATTCGAGTATAAGCCAGTTCGTAGATCCACTTTGCGCATGAGCAGAAAAAGATCATTTGTACCAAGAGGCAAGTTGGTTTTTAAATTCACTGAGATAAGCATCTGTCATATACAATGATTATTCATGCAATACTTGTAAGTGTTGCTTGCCAGTACATCCACCTGACAGCAAACCTGGTATTTGGCAATAAGAATAAAACAGTTTTTTAATGCATTCAATGCAAAGCAATGAAATGGATGCTTCCCCGACGGTTGATTGACGGACCATTCTGGTCACCTGGTCTATGCAAGTTCATTCATTGTTTGAACACGAATTCCATTAATTATTACGTCGGGCAAGCTTACCGGTACCCATAATGTCTCTTTGAAAACGATTGAAGTGCCTATAACCAACTGAGAAAAAAGAAAGGTCATTTGTACCAACGTGCCCATGAGCTAATTACGAACTGGCTTATTGTGTATTTCATACTGCATAGATCTCTCTATAGATCATGTCTGTGTATGTGTGTGTATGTGTGTGTGTGTGTGTGTGCGTGCGTGTGTGTGTACTTTGGGATTTCTGTATAAATCAATAGAGTTGGATTCCATGAGCTCAACTGAGAAAAAAAATGACCGGAACATGCTAACTCGCGGATATTTCATTGTATCGTTTCTGATTTCCTTTTGAAACGTCTACGGTCCTTTTATTTGGCTTCTATCATCTTACTGATCATAATATGTCATGTCAAACGATTCTGTTTTTTTTTTTTATCTAAGCCTAGTTATTCCTTCAATGAAGACAATTTCAGTCATGTTATCATCTTCAAATAATATAGGAAGGTTCATGTTAGTATTACAGTCTAACAGGACCCGACCCTGTATGATTTCCCCGTCAATTAATTCTGGCATGAATGAAAATAAAGATTGACTGAGAGAAAATGATGTGCGAGATATGTTTTAAACTAATTCTCATTAAATCTCTCAACAGTCGTGTATGCTTCATCTAACCAATATTACAAAAAAAAAATGTGAGTGATGCATTGCTTAAATTTGCTTAAACACCCCATTCCGTCGGAACGCATTATCTTCATTGTATCTCTCAGGCCCACATAGTTCTGAAAACCTTTTTTTTTTTTTTTTTTATTAATTATTTTGTCACTACTCGAAGTTATATTGCTGACAAGTTTATCTCCCAAATTTATTGCTGTTTGAAAAAATGGCGAAATATAGGTGAGACAGATACTTCTATCAAGTAATTGATCAATCCTCAAAAGTTTTTCCACCATTGACAGTTAATGTTAGAACCTCTCAACGTCGGTCTCATCTTTGACACATCTAACCTCCGTCATTTCAACTCTTTTTTACACGTTTACTCCAGTTATTATCACTTTTGACATTCATTTCTCTGATCTACTGTTTATCCTTTCCGTTTTGCCATTGAAACATCTACTCTTGAACTTTATTCCCTGGCATCAATTCCCTCCATTATTTTCCCCTCACACTTTTCATGCTAACATAATATTTATCACTGACATTTTTTTTTTTTTTACCTTTACATGTTAATCCGTGGCAGTTTTAACAGTAACGCTTTTATAGCTTACCCGTGACACCCGTGACGTGATATTGTAACTTACAGCACTTGAATGTTTCTATATGTTTGCTCCATATTATTTAAGAAAGCTACTTCAAATCACACACCAGAGAGGAACCTTCGTTCAAAAGGTAAAGATTTAATCTTTCTTTGTTATTCCGAACAGGAGAACCAAATTTGCTTTTACCAATGCCCCTACCCTAATGGAATAATCTACCCCAGAAATTGAGACAAATCACTTATATAAGCAGACTTAAGTCTGTTTTGAAAACGCATTTGTTTACAGTGTAACAAACATGAAACTCGGTACCATCACTGTAACTGGAATTGTATGTTTTTGTACGATCTTCTCATTTTTGAGCGCATAGGGACATTATCACTTTGTGTTATACGCTATATATGAGCACTGTCAATTATTATCATTATTATTACTGCTATTTTCATTATCATTATTATTATTACTATCATTTTGAACATTTCTTTTTCCGGAGCACCGTGAGCCCGATTGGCTACCACGCGGAAAAAAAAAAAAAAAAAAAAAAAGATGCAACGCCTCGGGTGGCAAAAAGAATAAAAAGAAAAACAAAACCAAGGAAATGTAACTATGCCAATCACTTTGTGTGTCGTAGCCGCTCAGGGGACATTGCTTTCCGGATTAACGAATCTTCGGAATAACGAACATCACCTTTTGGAAATATAGGGATGACTCCAATTACAAGTTTATTTTGTAAGGGACTTATATAATATTTCAAGCTAGTTAAAGACAACTGATTTACAATAAAAGTAGGGTTTAATATTTCATGCATAATACTCTTAAAAAAAGAGCATTATTTCTGTCATGATCTGCATGAACTTTTTTTTTTAATTCAATTCGTTCGTCAAGAGTCTTTAACATTTCACTCCCAGTGCCGGAAAGAACACAGTGTCCCACAGCGTGAGAAACAGTGTGAACACAGTTTGAACACAGTGTGAAATCTCTTCACAGTGTTAAATTCGAGCGTTTTAACAGTGTGAACACAATGCGAGTCATCAATTTACAGTGTGAATCAAAGCATTACTTTGTGAGCACTCTGTGAAAAACCACATCACATTGTGAAATCATCTTCACACTGTTAAATTCGAGCTTTTTCACATATTTTATAGTATATTATCAAGAACACAGCTGTGAACACACTGTTGGACACTGTGTTCTTTCCAGCAAGGTTGATTGGTAGGCCTTCAAGCATAAAGATCGCATGTTGAATTCCTTTTGCCCATTAGAATGGGCGAAATTCTTCCTGCATGCATCCTGGATCTTGTCGACAGGTGGAAAGAAAAAACAAACTGATAAAATCCTCGAAAGCTTCCGCTATTTCATCGGGGTCGTTGATTTGAAAGGTCATCTATGTTTCAACGCAATTATCAGATTAATCGATATTACCTTAACCCCTTCAGCACTTCATTATTCATATTGTGCACATATACCCTGACATTGTATTAAACACTTTGTCAAATTGATTTGAGAAATGCATTTGCTTGCATGATTTGGCTAAACGTATATGAAGATGAATTCTCCACTCAAGTGACTAGCTACAATTGTACATACACATCTTTTCTGTTGCATAACGACTACTATAGTATACACAGCTGTATCTGTACCCTCCTTTGCAACTTTCCAGGCCGCTGCTGTACAAGTGTACTTTGTATTATACTTTTTTCAAAGAAGCATGCAGCGCCCTGTTGGATTCCATCTTATCTAACCACTAACGGAGCAGCTCTTATTTTTACTTTCACATTACTAGTATCACTTTTTAGGACCAGGGAAGTGAGCTCACCTCCCTGAAGTAGGACCTAGGCCTACATAATTCACCATCTATATACTTGTAGTAGGCCCTATACTTCACCATCAGCTATTTGACCACACATGCGCCCCATCCAGATCAGTGAGCTGCAACAGGGATTGATTCAAGGATCAATAGCTGCATATAAGCTGTGATTTTCGCGAGGGTTTAATTTTCGCGAATTTCGCGAATGACTGTTGGCAAAGGTTGGACCGCGAATTTAATAACACGCGAAAATGTCGTCATGCGCTAGCCTAGTGCACTTACAATAGCCTCGGTGTCAATTCACGAAAACATCTCGCAAAAATATCCGTGACCTGCTCATCCGCGAAAGTATCTGTACGCGAAAATAACAGCTTAGGCATATACAGTATACTGACAAGAAACAGGAAGGGGGAACTCTTCCCACCTCCCTTCAAGAAATAAGGGGTTGACTCAAATGAGCATGGCGTGCGCTGTAATCAATCATGTTCTCAATCCATGCCATCATCAGAGACTCCGGAACGTTCTTTTAGGGTGGGGCAGCTCCCCCCCCCCCCCTCTCCTCCAGCAGGGCGCTGCGTTTTAAATTAAAAGTTCGGGGCGGGAGTTTCATTTTCTGGTGCCCCTTCTGGAATTCGTCAGCTGACAAGCAAAACAAAAACGAAAAAAACAAAAACAAAACAAAAACAAACAAACAAAAAGGCCTTATACCTACACTTTTCTGGTGCCACTTCCATCAGCATAAAAAAAATAAAGTGGTTCCGCTGCCCCTTGCCTTGGTAGAGTTACTGATTGCTGACTATAGGGTCTAGAATATAAATCATGAAACCACAAAAAGAATAAAGGGAGCGTTTAGACCTATCAGCGGCAATATCGCCCGATAGGCCTAGTACTATGACCAGTGTTCTGATTGTGTTCTCTCTGAGTTGTCAAGGTTGTGGACATGTTTTCGCTCTTGAAAGGGCAAATTCAATTATTGCCGGTGTACACCTCCCCTCCCCCTCCCACCCCCCTTCTTTTTTCTCTCCCCATCCTTTTTTTTTTTTTCTTCTTGTTTTGTTTTGTTTTGTTGTTTGTTTGTTTGTTTCTGTAGTACAGTAAAGTTGTACTGCCAGTACGTGTTGTATGTACGTTGCCACTGAACTAGTCGTTCGTGGATGGAGAGGGCGCGCGAAAAAAAAAAACAAAAACAAAAAGAGTACCTGTAGAGATCAGTGCAGTGGTACTTGTATGTTGAATCGCGAGCGCGCGGGCGATCGTGAGCTCGGGCGCAAGCAAGCAGCAAGCATAGGTTCTTGTAGCTGCCGCGCCCGCATGCATGTATTCAGCCGCGCTGACAAGTTCCATTGCGAGCGAGAGAGAGCTCGCAAGTTTTATCAAGATGGCGGACTACGGAAACGAGGTAACGCTTTCGGACGGACGACCCATTAGCAGTCTCAGGGTAGTGGACCTGAAGCAGGAGTTGAAGAAGTATGGGCTGTCTATTGCAGGGAGCAAGAGTCAACTGATCGAGCGCCTTAAAGCTGTAAGAGAACTCGGCCATAACCAGTCTTTGACATTCTTGTATGGTAGCATGAGGGGCGAGTGTGATTTCTCAAAATTGACGTTGAATGAGGGTACCTTGGACTCGGTGCGCTTCCCCTTGTAGCGACTGGACCGAACTGCTCAGCTTTAGTATAGTAGTCGTCAGTAGCGGGGCGGCAGCAATACGTTTACTGTCAGTCACGCCAGGCCCAGGGCCTCTGCCCGCGCCTGGCCGCTTTACCGCTAAAGGCAAAGCTAAAGATACACTGTAGATATCCTAACTGCAATCACATCTCTATTCACATTCCTACTAATCAGCTGCTAATAAGACCTAGGGCCTAGCTGACTGGAACCTTCTTAAAGTTAGTCGACATACATTCTTAGCCGTACACATGGTACTAGTACATGTACATGCATGCGTAGGGAGCAGTGAACCCATTGACGGTGATTGTTTCTCGTGGCAACCTTGGCCGTTGTCGTTTTCACTTTGTTGTGCTTGAATACCAGGCCAGGCATTACCAATTCAAAGTCAAAGACAGTTCAACCACAACCCAATTCAGGGATATCAGGTATCAGCAGTCAGTGTAGGGCTTAACGCAATTAGAGTTCTAACTAAAAATGGAATCTAGCTAGGAAACCTAGCTAGGCATATGTTGGTGTTGTGGTTGTTGATGTTGTGGCTAAATTGTGATATCGGTCCCCTCTTGTTCTGCGTGTGCGACTTCACAAGCTGTGTGCAAAATCTAACGTTACATGTATGGAGGTGGTAGATTCTAGCAGTCACCAGCTATGACGAAATGAATGGCAGTGAATGGAGTGGGGACCTATTTCAGGATAATAGTATACCGATTTTGTTTTTAACCTGTTGAGGACAAGTCCCGAAATATAGGACAAGTTCAGGTGTCTTATGGGAATGCATGCATGGGTGTTGTACAAGTAGTGCTCAGCCAAAATCAGTCCGTCTTCAACGGGTTAAGTGGCACGTCATTCCCATTAATTTGAATATTTGCGCCTTCATCTGCATCACATTTCCAGAGCTACCAAGTCTCACGCATTCTGCGTGAGACTCAAGCATTTAGGGGCTATCTCACGATCTCACGCATGACACCCATTTTTCACACGCATCGGACGAAGTCTGCAACTTGGGCCTATCATAATGAGCATAGCTCAAAAGATTTAAGTGACAGTTGCAATTGAAGGTATATTTCCCTTTTGCCTTTCAAAATAAGTCAAAAATAGTCACTTAAGTATGCACCTGATCGCACCATTAACAGCTCAAAATCGAAAAAGCTCCCTACAAACTTGTACTGTGGGAGGCCACGGGGGGAAAAAACCCCTTCCACACCCTCGCTCGCGCGCACATTGGCATGCCGAGATGCCGAGTCATGAAAATCTCACTCATAAAATCTTGTTGAACTTGGCATCCCTGCATTTCTCGGAAAATAGATTCTAAATCAAATAGGCCTAGACTACAGTGTAGGGGTTCTATCTGTACATGTACATGTACTACACTTCTTGTTCTACATTACAATCTGCGGTCATACAGTTAGGGCAGTCCTGGTGCATGCTTATGACAAAATCTGGTCAGCCTGGCACAGGGATCTACAAATTGTATACTGATACCGGTGGCCGGTGGTACACTGGTAGGGTACATTGTACACAGCCTTTCGCACGGCGTTTGGTCGGGCTTAACTACAGTTGAACCTCTCTTATCGGGCCTCCCTTTATCCGGATCTCTCTATTATACGGACGCAATCTTGCCGTGATTTTTTTTTTTTTTTTTTATAATTACAGGAGGAAAGGGGGATTCCCAACTCCTTGAGAACTCCTACACAAACACACATGAATTACATATTACTTCCAACATTAACATACACCTCTATTTTGGGGTCTGTTACTGAGTGTAACAATGAAAAGGTTGCAGTACACACATTACTACATGTGGTACTACAATGGGCTACATCAGTACATGTGTATGTATATGTACAGTTGTACATGTGTAAAGCATTGAGTCTCCCGTATCCGGCCAAATCCCTTATCCGGATGAGCCCCGGTCCCGACTTGTCCGGATACGAGAGGTTCAACTGTACATGTATACACAGCCCAGTCGCTGTAAAAACGCAACAGGGCTGTACCAGGATGGTGCACAATATTGAAGCGAACACAAAGCGAACATGGCGAACATTGACACACAATTTACAACTTTAAAGGGATGGTACAGTATTGGTGGAGATGAAAATTGGACCTTTAAAGATAATAAAAAGTTTTGGTACCTCAAAAGTTTCCCTGAATTTCCTTGTCTTGGTTTGTGTTTCACGTTAAAGTACGTTGTCTGTGAGAATTACTCGCCCCAAAGTTCTCTCATGTCTTAGTAATCATGCAATAATGGTTTTGTACCAGAGCCGTCGCCGTACAGCGTCGATAAATATTGTACGAAACCACTGACTGCGACCAGCATCGTGCAGCCCATTGTACGCATAGCTAACTGCGACCAGCAGCCCCATACGCATAGCGTAATGGGACTTCGCATTGTAACATTCAGGATCATGACAGAATTAGTATCGCGGGTAAATGTCAATTTAAAATCCCAAAATTTCTTCGATTTGAAGACTTACCAATTAAGTTGAAGTATTGAAAACAGGCTTCGAACAACGTTTGGTTCTGCCAATAGTCCCTTTCTTTTCGAATTGATGACTGAATGTGACTCGGTCGAGAGGACCTTGGGAGAGCTACATACACCATGGACTGATGCATACACTGACTACTACAGCCAGCGCATGCGCACACAAACATCTTATCCGTTGATATGGGATTTGAAATTTGTGCGCATGTGATGTGTTTGCATGCACTGGCTGTAGTATTCAGTGTACATGGTGTATGTAGCTCTCCCAAGGTCCTCTCGGCCGAGTCACATTCAGTCATCAATTCGAACAGAAAGGGACTATAGGCAGAACCAAACGTTGCCCGAAGCCTGTTTTCAATATTTCACCTTAATTGGTTAGTCTTCAAATTGAAGAATTTTTGGGATTTTAAGTTAACATTTATCCCGCGATACTAAATCTGTCATGATCCTGAATGCTACAATGCGAAGCCCGATTACGCTATGCGTATGGGACTGCTGGTCGCTATGCGTATGGGGCTGCTGGTCGCAGTTAATTGCATGATTACTAAGACATGAGAGCACTTTGGGGCGAGTAAGTCTCACAGTGTTAGTTATATGAAAGGTACTTTAATCTGAAACACAAGCTAAGACAAGGACATTTTTGAGGTACCAAAACTTTTTATTATCTTTAACTTTTTGCGAGATACCAAGAAAACACTTACGTGTATGATTACCTTTTATACTGTAGTACAGAGGATACCATTTTAAGAGGAATTCAAAGTTTATTTGATGAAAATCAGGTTTGGAATGACTGAAACATCCAAAAACAAAGTAAAACAAAGCAATCGTAATAAAGTGTGGGTCCCACACTTCATTAGAATCGCTCTTTTTTGGATATCTCAGCAATTTCAAAACCAATTTTCATCAAATAAATGTCTAATTCCTCATAGAATTACATGCTCTTTCATATTTCATAAGAGGTTTCTCATTATCTCACCAAAAAAAGAATGTTAGAAACCTGAAATTAGGTCTCAACCAATACTATACGATCCCTTTAATACCAAAAAACAAAGATTATGTGCAGCATGTGCGAACGGTACTTTGTCTTTCAATGAAGGCCATTTTGAATAATCGGAATGTGCCGTTCGCACACTCTGCATATAATTTTCGTTTTCATTAAGTTGTAAAAATTTGTGTATGTCAATATTGATGACATAGACATGAAGTCTAATTAATGAAGATTGTCTGTACCGTAATGAGTTTGAGGTGACAAAAATGATGTCAAGTATCAAAATTCAATGGAATCGGCATGTGCGCTCTCTGTTACATTGTAGCTTTGCTGAGCACCATCCTGTAATAGGTCATGCTAGGCATGGTGATGAAGTGTTATTCTTATTGTTATCATCATACCAATCATACACACCCACACGCACAGGTAGATTGTTGAATGGTATGCAGTTGGGTTTTTTTAGGTTTTTACATACATTTGTGTAGGATACACTTAGTTGTACACTGGAGAGAGTGGATCGAATCACCGGACACTTTTTTTTTTTTTCGTGGAAATTCTCTACTCAGAGGATGAATTTTCAGCCAAAAAATAATACTAGTTATTCACAAAGTCCTGAAAATTGCAAATCCAGCAAAATTATGAAACTTATTCACTGTGAATTTTGGAAGTAGACTTCAAATGTACCCCTCTCCCAAAAGTTGTCTTTTAGGGCGGTGTAAAATGGCATTATAATTCCGGACACGATTTTCTTAGTGGAATGATCAACCTCCTTCACATCTTGTCCTTGTACCAGAATTCCAATTCATACCCATGATTCCAGGGCTGCCAACCTTGAGTGAGAGTTTGGCGTGAGACGCTGGGAGGGAGCGGAGCGACCTCCTGGCGAGCGCCTGGCGCCCTGCTGTGCGGCTGGCCGTACGTACAACACTACGTACACAGTCAGTGTATGTAAAGCGATGTAAAGCACATGTCATAGCCATACATGTACTGTAATTTGCCAAAAGTACAAGCTACGCTCAAGTGGTATACTTGTAGGTAGAAACCAATCGTAATCCAATAGCTCGTCTTTGCGCGTGAACCGAAAACGATTATTATTGGTTAAGCTTTACACCCGCACGGGAAAATCTCGAAATTTGGTCTTGGGCATATCAATATTTGGAATATCAGAGAATTTAGAGATATATTTATTTTTGTAGTCGTGTACATTCCATTTTGGGGGTTTAGCGTGAGATTTCGTTTATCTGAGTGAGACAGTGAAAATTGGTTGAATTGCGTGAGTCTCACGCTCAATGCGTGAGAGTTGGCAGCCCTGTGATTCACTGCACACATTCTTACTGAGCAATATAGAAAAAAATGGGCATGTGAGGCTCAAATTTTATATTTTATGTTTTTTTTTAAATGTCCAAGGTAAACAGATGATGAACATTTCGAACAGTTACGCGATAAAGTCTTGTCATAGATTGACATCTTCTAAATCTGAGGTGAAATGTGAATTTCATAGCGTTTTTACGTACATTTTTGTGTTGCATTTCTTGTGATTTCGATCCACACAATGCTCTGTGAGGCTAGTCTGTAGTCCCGCGTGTACTGAATGTTGTTAGTACGCATAAGTGTGCCCATCCAGAATTACCATCCTGCCTGGTAATACGTACCACACCTGTACTAAGCTGTATATTCTGTCACTAATTTAGCTTTCTCACAGTTACTGTTAGATCTAGAAGAACTAAACTTTATAATTAGGTCCTAAACCTAGATCTAGTGTCTAGAAGTAGAGATGTCCTGCACATTCTTTCCCTTGTTCTACTTGCAGTAATCTCCCCAGTTCCACTTTTTAAAGGGGATGGCTAGTAACTGGTCTGTGGGAATCAGTGGGAATAATGGTGGGGGTGATTGTTCCAATCCTTGTGGGATTCATTTAAGAGTACATTACAGTATACTGTATACAAAATTATTTGCATCAGAATGGTCTCATATTCAAGTAATGTGCAGTTTAATGTTTCCAGGTTAGCATGCCTGTACAGTGACGGCACATTAAACTGCACACTACTTGAATATGAGACCATTCTGAAGCAAATAATTTTCACACAGCAATATATATACACTGTATGTAATGTACTCTTAAATGAATCCCACAAGGATTGGAACAGTCATTCCCCAGCATTCCCACTGATTCCCACTGATCAGTTTCTAGCCATCCCCTGTAAAGGGAATATTTGTTTCCACAGTAGTGTGCATGATGGCTTATTTTTCACATATTCTCAGAAGCACTGTGTAAACTGAGGTTTGTACTGTTTGTGCTGCTTTCAGTGTGTTGTCATTACAAAACCACTTCTAAGGAAATATTACAATCATGCAATTCTATGACATAAGGAATTCAACATTTATTTGATGAGAATTGGTTTTGAAACATTGGCTGAGATATAAAAACAAAACAAAACATAGTAAAACAAAGCAGTATAAATCATCATGCTCATCCCATAGATCTTGATACATTAGATAGAAAAATCTGTCTGTCCAGAGGAGTCTTTTATGTTTATTACATTTTTGGCTCATTCCGTGAAGCCAGACGCAGTCTCTGAGGAACACATCCCTGACGACCAGATACTATATACAGACCGATCTTTCGGTCAATAGATGAAATAACATGTTGATGTACATGAGTAGACTAGCTCTAGTACATAGTAGATTCTACTTACAGGGGATGGCTACAATGTAGTAAGTGATCACTGGGAATCAGTGGGAATGCTGGGGGATGATTGTTCCAATCCTTATGGGATTCATTTAATGTACATTACATGTATACGGTATATCTATTGTTGTGTGAAAATAATTTGCTTCAGAATGGTCTCATATTCAAGTACTGTAATGTGCAGTTCAATGTTTCCAGTTTAGCATGCCTGTACTGTGTCGGGGCGATCGTTAACAATACAGTCGCACTGACACTACAGGCATACTAATCTGGAAACATTGAACTGCACATTACTGGAATATGAGACCATTCTGAAGCAAATAATTTTCACACAACAATAATGTACTCTTGAATGAATCTCCCAAGGATTGGAACAATCATCCCCCAGCATTCCCACTGATTCCGTTTTCCCACTGATCAGTTACTAGCCATCCCCTTTAAGATAATTTAACCCCAAATAGCATTTTATGTGTACATCCTCAATTCTTTTTGTGGAAAAATAAACTCATAGGAAGTTTATCCAAACATGCAAAGTGAAACATCAGAGTTTAAATCCTGGAGAAACTGCTTCATTCAACTTTTAATTTGGTGTCCATCCCCCCCCCCCAACTCACACACACACACACACAATCATAAGCTTCATGTGTGCATGTACAAATTCTACATACAGTGTATTTTCAAACAAACTTCATAATCCTCAAAACTAGAACACGCGCATGCAATACCATTACAATAAATGTTCTGTACACTTTGACCATGAGGAAAACATGGTCTAGGTTTTGCTTTGAAGGACATAAAACAATTGATCATGCTGCCAAGACTGTTGATGATCTTAAGGGGTTGCTGTTTGTGTAAGTTACAGTTTGTACTGTATATACATGGGTTTTGTAGTTAATGATCTACTCCATGTAATTTTCTTTCTGGTACATGTACAAACTGTTAATGATGTACAATGTAGCATAACCTTTGTCCTTTTTTTCCTAGCTGTTTCTCTCACACTGAGAGTTCACATGAAGCATCTACAACGTACACATATTGTGGAGTTAAAGGGAAGGTAAACCCAAAGAGCAATGTGGATTGAGTGAAAGCAGCAACATTAGTAGAACACATCAGTGAAAGTTTGAGAAAAATTGGACAATCGATGCAAAAGTTATGAATTTTTAAAGTTTTGGTGTTGGAACCGCTGGATGAGGAGACTACTAGAGGATATGACGTATGAGTGGACAACAATACAAAGAAAATATAAAGGATATTCAACAAAAATTCACTTTTCTAGAATTATGAAAGAGCAGTGGACCAACCGCTTTCAGAAAGCAGGGGGAATAATTGCTACCCTTAACATATGTCAATATCAAGTTGATGGAATTTGTAATTTTCATGAAAAATGGATTTTAGTAGTATTTTCTTTATATTTTCTTGACATTGTAGTCCACTCATACGTCATAACCTCTAGTAGTCTCCTCATCCAGCGGTTCCAACACCAAAACTTTAAAAATTCATAACTTTTGCATCGATTGTCCGATTTTCTTCAAACTTTCACTGATGTGTTCTACTAATGTTGCTGCTTTCACTCAATCCACATTGTTCTTGGGGTTTATCTTCCCTTTAAGCACCTCGGTGCATATTCTGCTTCTCTTCTTCTTGTTCTTCTTTAAGTCTACCTCCTTCAATTAGCGGAAGATTCTTGCAGATTCTCTATTGCTGCCCAACTGTATTGTATTGTGTCTCCATCTTTTCTTGACTTTTTCTTTTGCAGCAAATTGAGCTTGAGGAGATGAAGCAAGCACCTGTTTGTGAAGGGGGACCAAACCAAGGTGTAAGTATTTCAACCAAAAAGTTTATCACAGATTATGCTTAATGCATACTTGTAGATTCCAGTCAAGGTATAATAGAGGCATATATACTATACACATGTGGATTGTCCAGTATGTACACACTCATCCAGTAGATTATAAATTGGTATTACAGTATTTGTACAGTCTGTATGTAACAGTACTGTACTACTCTTGGAGATGATGCTGAGCTTTATCTAAGCATTTACAGAGCATCAGTTTCTAACTTTTCAATATCCCATAGTTATGAAATAATTGTATGTGTACCAGTATGTCCTTAAGGTGGTTTAAAATTGAAGATGGTAGAATACAATGTACAGAGGATGGATTGCCATCACATGCATAGCAAAGTTGTTACTCACCTATAGTAGTAGGAAATGTTCAATTATACATTCAGAATGCCTCTGTTGAGGTACAACCTTTCAACCCACTTGGCGTGAGCTACATTCTACAAGTGTATCTCAGTGGCAAGAATTGTAGTCTGAATGAGTGTATTGGGGTCACTATCAAAATTCATATGGAACAATAGCCCCTTTCTTTACTGCTTAATATTGCTTTGATGTCTCAACACCAATCTTTGCACTTTTAGTCTGCTACCTTGAAACTGTTCCATTGAGAAGATTTGTTCACGTAAACTTTACATACTAGTACACTTTCTTCTTTTAGCATGAGATGCTTGTGTGCAATTCGTATAGTGCATGAGGCTGAATGCACTATAACAATATAAGCACCGACAAATTCTGAATTTGCCCCGAAGGCCAGTTATATTCAATGAGGCCGCATGCCGAATTGAATATAATAAAGTGCAATAAGATGTCATGCACTATGTCTTATATAAAATAGCATACATACCCAGGCAAGATAAATTGAAAAAATACGAAAGCCTATCATTTAAGACTGTACACATGTCTAGACAATACCAGTTCCTTTGAACCTGTATAGACAAAATCCTGAAGATCCAAATTCAACTATGGAGTCTAGGGTCTATATCTAGATCTAACGTTAGATCTACAACACTAATAGTGCAAGTAAGAGTACCGTACATAGGCCCTACGATAGGTTAGGACTAACATTAGATCTACGCGCGACAGAGCTAGTTAACACTTGACCCTACAGTAGGTCTATGGATCTAACAGTAACACATTAGACGCCCTACTTACTGCACTGTGGGTCCAGGACCAGGACTAGATGATGTATTGTAGGAGTAGGGATCTACTGGATTTAAACACAAAGCTCGTGCCAGGCATCATTGAAGTCATCACTGCTGCACATGCGGATCTGAGAGTGTGTTGTAAATGTCGTTGTAAAAGTTCATAGCGTAGCGTGATCAAAGAGCGCTTAGCGTATACTGTACACACGCTGCCCATTTCCATGGCGCACTTCCGCGTAGAATGTACAGAGAAAACGGCACAAATCTTGGGTTGACTTGCTCAATATCCGTCGGATTGATTCCTTTTTCAGAACAGTAGGAGTCCAAAATTCGTAGGGCGTATTTGATGGCATCCTTTGTTTTCTTTGTGTCCTTATCGTCTAAGATACTGTTTATATAGATCAGTCTCTGTAAAAGTAACAAACCTGTTGATTTCAGCTTCCGTGTTTAAATCTACCGCTGAAAGTCTAGTCCCACACAGATAAGTTGCTGGCATAGCCGGCGAGAATTGAGAATAACAATAATATCGAGCAAAGCATATCGCGGTTGTGGCGCAATCGTGTCGATAAGATGCGGGATTCAAGTACTCGATGATTAAAGTGAGGGAGCAAAAACCGATAGTCAAATCGATAGTGGGTTATCGTTTGCAATTGTTATATTTTGCGTGCACTATAACTTTTGCCATGCACTGCTGGCCTGTGTCATAAGTATGTATGCTATTTTATATCCTTCTTGACGCATTTTTCATTGCCTGGTTTCTTGTTACTTCTGTAGATTGTTGATGATGAGTCTGTTGCATCAAATTCCTTCATCCAACAATACCTGAAGCAGCAGCAAGAACTTCTGAAACAGCGTCATGGTGAGTCCATAGTTATGATGTTTTGTCTTTTGCATGTTCCTGTAAAACATGTTATATTCGTGGCAGTAGATTTTCACGAATTGGAGCTGATGGCCTTTTTCGTGGCATGAAATTTTCGCGAATTGCCATTGGCGTTCAATACATATAGTGTAGACAAAAAAGTTCGCTTGCATTTTAATTTCGCGAATCTTCGCGCATGCGAACATTCCTTGTTTTACAGTATACGTACCTTGTACATGCACATATATGATTGTGTATTCTCCTACAGTACATGTCAGGTTTATGTGCTACTGTACCATACTGTGCACTCAGTGGCAGACATATAACAGAGGTTAAAAAGAATACAGTCACAAGAGCATACTTCACTCATAGTCCTCTTCCTGATAATTATTCCAAACTGTATGAGAGACAGACACTCTTGCTGACATGCACATCATATTATGTACAAGCATGGTATGAAATAAGTAAAGAGAGCTGTGTGCACACTGAAAGTGTTCTGGTTTTCCAAGCAATCATTGGTATTAAACTTACAGTTTCCTGGGCTATGAGGCAGTCATGCATTTAATTTCCTCAGTTTTGTTGAAAGTCGGTCTCTGTGTGTAGACTCAGGCAGATGAAACATGAAGAGCAGATTCAGAATATCTAGTGGGATGGCTTCCCCATGAGATGAAGTCAAATCGATTTTGCTCAATTTTTTTGCCTTTCATTGAGGTCCTTGTGAGGCAAACCAAACTTGTCCATATGAACAATGCGTATAGTGTGTACATGTATGGTCAATAGCACAATCAGGGTATGCAAATGCGAAACGGGAAAAATGAGAAAACTTTGTGAAAATGTGTTTTTTGCTGTTTGTTGTAGTTGAGTGTACAAATTTTCATTTCATGTAAAGAAAGAGTCACAATTTTGCATTAAAATGCACATAAATTAGCATTTTAATCAGTGGTGTCAAATTACATTAAAATGACTAATATATCAGAAAAATTCATTAAAAAAAGGGAGAAATGTTTTTTCATCTGAAATTGCCTTTAGATATTCCTTATGAATACCCCTTTCATTCACCACTAGCACATAACCATGACATATCACAAAATATGAATTAATGTCATATTTTCACTACTCAAAATGGATGATCAATTTCGTAGGCATTACTTTCAATTCATATAAAACCACTTTTATATATTTTATAATATTTCACTTTTGCCACAGAGTGAAGAGGTGAAACTTTCAGGAATATGTAACAGACACATGCTGGCCATTATTACAAAGTTTTATGAAATTAGGGCTGGTATATTGCAGGGCTCCACACTAACTTTTATTTTTGGTGGCCCAAAGGCAAACATGCGACCTTTTTTGGTGGCCCGATCAGGCCACCAAATTCTTCATTTCTGAAATTTTGGTGGCCCGATGTGCGTTTTTGGTGGCCCAGGGCCACCAGGGACCACCGTTAGTGTCGAGCCCTGTATATTGGAAGATATGATATTTTTCATCAAAAAATTATCTTTACAGTTTGACCTTGAATATTCATATACACGTACATGTATGTGCGCATAGTGTTTGGATCCATCCCCACATTTGTAAACACAAGGTAGAGGATTAAATATGAAATTTATGTTGACTTGAGTTGATATCCGAGCTGTGACACTCAAACAATGACATACAGGTGTATTAAGCCAAAATACTATGTTTTTTCTTATGATATCTTTAAAAAATGAAAAAGCAATGAAATAAGAATACTGAACACTTATCATATGACCTTCATGCAGTAGAAGATGGGCGTGGATCAGTCTTATTTTTCCTCAGCAATTTGTAAATATATAGAAAAATAAGTTCTTATTGCTGAGATTGGCTAAAATTTTCACACAATAGATTACTACTTATATGTTCAATTCATGGCTAAAAAACCAAGGATATTGAATAAGGGGAAAAGATTCTTTGAAGTTGTCAAATTACTGTAGGATATACATTGTACTTCACTGAAAATACCAAAAAAACGGCTGCACTTATTTTCCTCAGCATTTAAAAATGGCTCAAAATTCAAAACTGGCTGTACATTTATTGGCAAACAGCACACCATATTGTAGTGTATCTTCAGTACTTTTAGGAAAAGCAGAGAAATAAGCTATTTCTCCATGGATGTACAGCTGTACAGCATGGGTAAAAAGGTCACAATGTCACAGAAATAAGCCAGCATTACACTCCTACCATGACAGGACTTCAGACCTCATAACTTTCTCCAGCAGAAAGGACCACTGTTTTTTATTGCATGCAAGCAATGCCAGGAAAAAATCCATTTATTTGAATACCAAACACACACGGGTAGACTTAAATTCGAACCTCAAATCTTGATTTTATGTGAGTTGTAAAATGCTTTTTTTTTTTATGCATTACGTGGGTTTTGGGGGATTTTTTGGTAATTGATCTTCAAAAATTAACAGTAAATGAGAATTAGCTATTGTATTACCACATGTGATTATTGATGTCTAAGCATGCTGCATGTGAATTTTGAAGTCAGTTGGTGCATACTTTTAGAAGTTACAAGAGTTTAAAGTGAGAAAACCATGATTGCACACCCTGATTGTGCTTCTCACCGTATGCATATCAGGGCTCGCCACTACTTTTTCCTCTATTGGCCAGTTCAGGCCACTATTTTAAAAATCTTTAAATCTGAAATTTTGGTGACCTCCAAAAGATACATGTATGTGGTGGCCCAAACAAAAGCACACCTAACAATGCATGTCAAATCTGAGCTGTCTGATTGGGTCTCCAAAAGATTAAGCTTCTTTGAAATTTGGTAGCCCGACATCAATTTTTAGTAACCCGGGCCATCGGGCTGCTGCTTTATGTCAAGCCCTGTATGTTAGCCATCTTTTGTGTTGGCCAAGTTTGCTAAACTTTTCATCAAAATTGCCCCTTTCCTTCGATTTGTGTGTGTGTGTGTGTGTGTGTGATGTAGTATTCATGTGGGTTCACTTTTTTTCCTGTAATGATTTGTGGGTTTTTTTCTATCTGTCATTTTGTTTTTGTTGTTATGTAGAAATAATATCTTATGGTCAATGTTATTTTTGGTTGTATCTTGCATGTGTGCCGTGTGACAGCTCGGGAAGTTCCAACAGAAGACAGTGTCATACCTGAAGGTCTCACCAACCAGGTGGAGGAGCTGAATCAATCCTTGAGCCACAGCCAATCAGAGGAGGTAGAGAAAGTTGATGAGAGAGAGGAGAAGAACGGGGAGGACCAGCCGGATAAAGAAACCAAGCCAGTGGCCGAGGAACATTCCTCTGGATCAAGGATGTCCAGGAGGTCCAGAAGGCAGAGTGCCCAGCAAGAAGAGAAGGAAGACAGAAATGCAGAAGTGGAGCAAGAGAGAAAGAGAAGTCACCGGAAACGGCTGAGGAGCAGAGACTCGGAGCAAGGAAACGATGATGGGATGTCACATGACAGAAGATTGGCAGATGAGAAGAATGAGGACATGAAAGTGACAGATGGCCTGGATGAAGAGACTAAACCAGCCAGTGAACAGGACAAGGACAGCAAGCAGCCTGAGAAACCAGCTGAAATGGATAGTCCCACCGACAATGATGTCACTGCTGTATCAAGTGCAGATCAAGAGAAGGAAAGCAATGAAGGAGAGGCACCTAGTGCTGCACGTGCAGAAGATGCTCGTGAAGACAGCCGTGATGAGGAAACGGAAAAATCTGTCCAAGAGACGAGTGATAGTGGAAGCAGAACAGAATGTGAAGTGGAATCTCAGCCCGTAAGACAAGGAGAGGTTGAACAAAAAAGGGAAGTGTCAAGAGCAGAAGAGCCCAGTGAAGAGAAGACGGATGCAGATCAATCAACAGTTGCTGTCCCTTCCCAGAAGGAGCAAAAGTCGGAGTTAGTGACTGCTGGAAGGTCAGAGACTGGGCATGAAATTTGTGATGAACAGGCAAAGTCCATGCCAAAAGAACAGGGTGAGCAGATCGGTGATGTTGTAAAAGAGGGACATAGTGAGGACAAGAAGATGGATACTGCTACTCCCGTGTCTGAACCTGCACACAGAGAGCAGAGATCAGAAACAAATGAACAGATGGAGACTGGTGGAAACCAAGAGCCAGGGGTCGAGCCAGGGGTCGAAAGTCGTGATGGGAATGTCCGGGATCCGCGAGATGCCGCAGGGAACAACTCGGATCAGAAAGAGAAGAAAGAGTCGGCACCGCAGCAACACCAAGAGAGCAACAGCCAACGGAGGGTGAAGCTGAATCGATCTGGCGACCTGAGCAGAGCCAGAGGTAGAGAAGAAGAGAAGCCGGACTGGAAATCAGAAGAGACTGGAGCAACGGTAGCTGAAAACGTGGAAGGACTGGAGAAGGCAAAGGAGGAAGCCAGCAGTGATGCCCTTGTGGAGAGAGGCTCAGACAGCAGCGTTTCTCCAAGGAAGCGACCAGCCTGGGAAAAAGAAGAAGCAGATGCCATCAACGATGAATCTGATGTGTCATCAAAGCGGAGGAAGGCAGAAGCAGATGGAGATGTCAAACCCGAACAAACCCTTTCGTAAGTCACTTCTTCTCTTTTAAAGTCAAAGAATTAACTAAAATGTGCACACAATTTATGAGTTAGAATCAACTGTTTTGCTTCTCCCAGTATTACAGTGTAGTCTTTGTAATAGCACTTTGGTGTTGTATTTGACCCCAGATAGCATAGTATCAATACTATTCTGTGCTATTCAGACTAATACAACATCTAGAAATATTCTAGCTATCCCATTGGCTGATTGCTAATCATGTGATATTTAGTCAAAAGCACTATTGCACACTCATTGTTGAGTGTGCAATTTTCGATCAATCAATTTTGGATATTGTCACCCATTTACATTTACTCCTGTGAAAGGCTCATAACTGCTCATAGTTTTTGCACCTTCGCATGCCTCTGACATCAGTGCATGATACCTTAGTCGTGCATGCTCAGGTGCAAGCGCGCCCTCAGTCACTCATTTTACTGTAAAGAACTCCAACCTATCGCTTTTGTGTATGATTGTGTTACAGTACTACCGTACGACCATTCACCTTTCACAAAAAAGAGTTGCCATTTCTGTTCTTTATTCAAGAATCAGTGTGGACCACATTCATTCACATTCAAGGTGTTGTATAAAACAAATACAATGGTCTTTACTAGTGCAATGAATCAGGATATCGCAGGTGGTGAAATATGAGGCACACTAGTATACACAATATACCATCGCATTCTTGACCATTCATTGTTTCGATAATATTGACATGACTCCGCATGAAACTTCACATAGAAAAAGAAAAAGAGTTGCAACTGATCTGACAAATTACCCTACATTGACGTAAATAAGCACGTCGATGTAGGGCAATTTGTCAATCAGTTGCAATGAAAACATCTCAGAGGAAGAATTTCATGAATTTAAATGATAATGCAGTACCCGCTGTATGCTATAAGGATTAGAACCAACACTCGCTGTTGAGCGGAAGCTCGGTGGTCTGGTGGAGATGAGGCCTGTCCGGAGATCAGGAGGTCATAGGTTCGAATCCTGCTCGAGTTTGTATGCCCATGATTTTTTATCATGGCTACTACTAAAACGCTGATCAATTCAGTGCTTATGTACGTTGATGTAGGGCAATTTGTCAATCAGTTGCAATGAAAACATCTTGACGGAAGAATTTTATGAATTTGAAGAAAAAGAGTGTATTTACAAATAGTACTTGTGCCTTTTAATACAGTATGCTCACCTGTTTCTCTACATCTTCAATAGAAGAATGATTATTGTGCTGCATAAGAAATTGCTATCATTTGTCTCCCTCTGCATTTATTTAAATCACAAATGCTGATCTACAATTTTTGATAAACTTGTCAGAAAAACAAAGCCAATGGGATGTGACCTTGTCATCCTACTGCTTTCCGGGCAGCAACACTACTACTGGGCTATCCCTGGTTGCTGGCAGTGACACAGTGAACTTGGAACAAGTGCCCAGGCTCTGAAATTCTGACATTGTTTATGTATTTAGAAAGTCCCAAGGCGGACCAGGCTTTTTGGATGATAGCACATCTTCTTTCGTCTGCATTGATATTCTCTTATTGTCTGTTAGTTGATCTCGTCTGCCCTGGATTATTTAACATAATACTGTTGTTCAAGTGTACTACTCTAGTACCTATAAATTCTTATGAGCTTTTCTGTACTACGGGAGCTCCTTCCCCCAAAGCCTCGTTTTAACAGAACAACAACATCAGGAGAACAGAATTCCTCACCTCGGGTAATGATATCACAAGAGAAAGTTATGGGTACTACAATGTATTTTATCAGACGCACACTCATCTGTGAAGGGGATGTGTCCACTGATGCGACTCCCCGCCCACCAGTCAACGCCGTGTGTCTGTAAACAAAACATGGTTACCATTACTGATCTCAACTACATAGAGATTAGTGGTTGCAGTCCATGCACCTGATCAGCAAGTGTTGTGTCAATCATTCTCTGTCTGGAATGCTGCACATGCTTGTTGAGTGTATCAAAGAAATATCTAATGCCACAGTTGCATTCTAACAGAAGGGTTACTCGGGTAATACCAGGGTAATGTCACGGTAAGAATTTGGCAAAAGTTACAACTGTACTGCGACAATCTGAGTAACTTTTTGCAGGGACCATTTTAAAGGTAGGGAATCCCATTTGCATGCCTTAAATGAAGAGTTGTATAAATACAGTGGTATGTTGAAGAGAGTATCATTTTAGAAACTCCCATAAAGTGTTGAAAGTGGAAGGTGACATTTAGTACATTTTTATTGACCATTAGATTTTGAATTGAATTTTTTTCGGGGCTCACCGTAAATTCCAGTACATTACTAGGCTACCTTTGCAGACCCATGCACTGCACGTGTGTCCATCATGTATATTTTGTGAAGAAAGTTCATCAAAACTTACAAACATTTCTATATACATTCTTGCCACACACTCTATATGTTATTGCATCAGCTCTTATACTTTTAGATTTGTGTTTATAGATAAAAAATACAGAAGACTGCAACAAAAAAGTGTGGCTGACACACAGAACTACTGAGCGGTTGAGTTTTGTGCATTATTCAAATTGTAGATAACTGTTGACTTCCAAATTTCTCAACAGTGGCCTAAACAAGTCCCCTGAGGTTCATATTTAATGTTTTGCTGCATTTTGGGAGGTCTGTAAAAGGTATCCCCTACCTTTAACAGGCAGGGTTTTGTTTTGTTTTGTGTTTTTTTTTTGTGTTTTTTTTTTTTGATAAGTTACCAGGAAGCTCCCCAAATGTTGTCACGGTAGCAAGGCTCTGTTTAAATGGGGCTTCAGAAAAGAATCGTCCATGTCCCCAGTATTACAAAATGTACTTCCTCTTTTTCCGCTCCATGGAGGCAGACCACAATCGGAGTATAGCAGATTCGATAGAGCAGACTCCCTTGGCCGATAGCAGCATTTGTCCATACCCAGAGACAAGGGTTCCAAAGGAAATAGAGTTATAAGATGCAGTCCCCGATCTCATTCAAAAATAAAAGGAAACCCATACAAACTGCACACGTCGCAATACCCCCTCGATGATTTTGCATATTACTGGTATAGACACCATGCACTGAGAGGCTCTGGGTTAGATTATGGATTCCACTGTGGCAGGAATAGGACTATTTTATGAGGGGTGCAGCCCCAGAGAAAATGTGACCGTGCACCTCAAACGAACATCAAGTCGCACACACTGATTTTGCGCGAGGACTGAAAATAAGTGAAATGGGTCAACCTAGCCGAACTTGACTTTTTCATATTTTCTGAAAGAGCGGGTCTTCTTTTACATTATGCTAAAATTTGGTATCATAAAACGGGCAGGAAAGTGTGTTTTTTTAGCAGTTTATCTCGAACATTTTTTGTAGTATAGTGTGATTAGGTGTGTCTTTAGAATCCCTGAAAAACCTTGTCCACACTCATCACTTTCAACTCTAATAACTTTTGAAAGGATAGTGCTACTGCTTTGAAAGTTGGTATTAATTATGGACAGAATGTGTCAATGAGGCATTCTTAATTTCAGTTTAATCTGATAATCCCTTCATTGTTGTTACTCTGGTGGTTTACTTCCTGTTTTTTGTCCCATTCATCGCACAGCCAGCACGGTTTGGTAAAGATTAAGCGCTTAAATAGACACTGTACTTCAGAGCCTCTTTTCTCAGTTCACACTTTTCCTGAGTTTGTGCTTTCTTTCCAATATTTAGATAGGTTAGGAGAGTCCATTTGATTTGAGTTATACATCATTTTAAAGCTTAAAGTCTGCTCTTTCAGAATATTGTCTGAACTAAAAATTCATGTCTGGTGACTTTTTGTTTGTTTTGAGGTGCAGGGTCACAAATACCGGTAGTGCAGTTTCTGTCGCAGATGTGAGCATATCAAATTGCAGTGCAACCAAAAAGCACACCAGGGCGGATGCGATTTACACAGTAGTACATATGAGGCCAATAACAATAGCACTTTACACGTGCCATCAATGGAAAAACATTGATCAACTAGAGAAGCACTCTAAGAGCGCAGACCTCCGCCAAGCATGCAGCTCATGTCCACCACTGATCTTGTTCTTCCATATCAGTGATTTCCACCCATATAGCATTGTTTGCTGAAAGTCGCCCGATTCCCCAATATAGAAGCGTTTGTTACGTCATAAACCCTCAGCTGCACGGCACGCCTCGCCCTAGCAGAAACTTGAGCACGCACTTTAGTACGCGCATGCAAACCTCAAATACGTGCAGCCTGAACTCCCAAGTTCACTGACCCTACCTGCCGCAATATCAAAAATCCTTCATAAATCCCCCCAAAATTCTCCAATCACTACCAAAATTTAATCGTTTGTTACATGTACTTGTGTCATTTTCAACCTTTCCTGCAAGTTTCATCCAAATCCGTTGACTACTTTTTCAGTTATTTTGCACACGGACAAACTAACTAACTAACTACAAATGTAACTAACAAACCAACGGAAACGAAAGCATAACCTCCTCCCTTGGCGGAGGTAATTATATAGTGTGTATGACATCATTATGATATAGTGCACTACTACAATGTGTACTTGTACTGTAAACATCCATATTTTCGCGCAATTATTTTTTTGCACTGAGTGGTTCAAAAACATATTTGCGAATTCTTAAAAATGCATTTCAAGATTGTTTATCCATTCAAAATGTGCAGAGAAATTTGTGAAGATATTTTGCAGATTTTAGACTTCGCGCTAGTCAAAAGTAGCGCAAAATGTGCAAAAACTTACATGTAATGCACCATGCAAATTTGAGCCTTTACAGTATACCATGAATATGACATTACAGTGTGGCATATTTTCCTTCATGATCAGCAGCATTCTGGGTTTGACATCAACATAGCAATGTTATATTTGGTTACATGATGTCATGTACATGTATACCGATCACTGAATAGGATTTCACTGTTGAAAGACATAAATCCTTCTTTAGTATGCAATGACATTGTATTTAGATATCTGCAGCATATACCGTGGACAGCAAATAATCCTATAAAGCTACAAGGACTTTTTATTGCAATATTTTCGTTGTTTCTGCCACAATTGCCTCCTGGAGTTACTTTCTCTGAAATGTCGCCTGACAGTTTCACAGTGTCAGTATGAATGGCCCTTGTGTGGAAACCGGCTGTACTGCAGAGATTTGCAAGCATGAAGCAGTGTGTTTCCAAATTTTGTTTCATTTTTTCATGTGAGAAGGTGGCTGGATAGCCCATATTCATCTGCACTAGCTGGTCTTCCATGGGGGTTCAGTTGGATGTGAGGTGGGACATCTTCACTGGGTTAAGCACCCTTCTTTTTAGGATAAATGAATGAAGCGGGAACTTTCGTGTGCTTGAGTTGTGACTCTAAACTCACGGGACCTCCATTTTTATGTCCCTTCCAAGGGACAGAATGCTCTGTCTTTTACTAGAAGGGACGATATGATTACTGAAAAGCAGGATATTTTAGGGGCATGACTTTTTTGCAAATTGGAGCCAACAGCCTTTATTTGGGTATGAAATTTTCACGAATTGCCACTGGCATTCAGTGCATAAAATTACTGTACAATGTAGACAAGAACTTCCAAATACTCTATGTGGCATTCTTAGCAAATGTACTTGAAAAAAATTTGGTATCAAAATTAATTTCTTATGTATTGTATTGTTTTATGAATTTCTTATGTATTTCTTTGTTTTTTGACCTTTTGTTTTTGTCTTTTTTTTTCAGCAAAATTTTATGTCAGACGTTTTTGAAGAACAATACTGCTAAAACAAATTGATTTCAGCCATTGAGAGTAAAAATAAACATATTTATATGAACCATGTGAAAAATATCAATTTGCATTCACTTTGTACACAAAATCACATTTTTGAGCCATTTTCAGTCCGATGTGCACGTACAAAAAGTTATATAACATCAGAACCATACCCCCCGTGAGATCTCGGCCGTGGATCGCGCGATCACCGCGAAAATTTGCACAATGGTAGTGTGTGATGTAATCTACAAGATCACATAATTAGATTTTTCAAAGTAGTCTTCTTTTATTTTATATCACTTAATTATGCCAATTTATGCAAAAATCAGATTTTTTGCTATCAGTAAATAAAGTTCCAAAAGTGCAAATTTTTGGTCCAAATACTCTTTGTGGCATTCTTAGCAAATGTACTTGAAAAAAAAATTTGGTATCAAAATTAATTTCTTATGTATTGTATTGTTCTTTTCTTTGTTTTTTGACCTTTTGTTTTTGTCTTTTTTTTCAGCAAAATTTTATGTCAGACGTTTTTGAAGAACAATACTGCTAAAACAAATTGATTTCAGCCATTGAGAGTAAAATTAAGCATATTTATATGAACCATGTGAAAAATATCAATTTGCATTCACTTTGTACACAAAATCACATTTTGAAGCCATTTTCAGTCCGATGTGCACATGCAAAAAGTTACATAACATCAGAACCATACCCCCGGGTGTCGCAAATTTGGTGTCAAAATGTGCGGGAAACTCAAAAGAAAAAAGTCATAGAGCATCGCAGTGAAAGCAGTGCGCGTTGCCGAGTAATCGCACAAAATGTTGGGGGGGGGCCTTTTAGGCCCCCCTCCCCAGTCTTTTTAGGGTTAAAGAGGAAATCTAGTCCAAATATAAGATAGTCTGATAACAAAGAGTCCACGCTTACGAGTTCAGCGATAAAAATTTGACTAAAATCGGATGAAAAATAAGGAAGTTATGACATTTTAAGTATATGCTAATTTCTGCAAAGCAGTTCTTGTACAGTGGATATGAATATGGAAATGAGTGAGCTAACCATGTCATACCCTCACAATTTTCCATTGATCATGTACAAAAAAGTGGCAAAAATTCAATGTTTCTGTCATTATAGTCTGAAACATGGTGTTATTCCTGGTTGAATAACTTCAGAATAGTGATCAGTTAGATACAATTGTCTACAAGGAATTGAGCCTCGGGCATAATTGCGATTGAATGAAAAACTGGAAATTTCAATATTCAATGTACAAACTATATGGAGATTTGTGAGGGAATGACATGCTCACTTTGCCATTTGCATATTCATATTGACTGTTTATGAACTGTTTCCCCCCAAATATTTAGCGAAACTTTAAAAATGTCACAACTTCCCTATTTTTCGTCCGATTTTGATCAAAATTATACCAATGTACTCGTAATATTTTACTCTTTCTGATCAGACTAACTTATATTTGGACTGAATTTCACCTTTAAAAGTGAGATTCGTATCACAATTTGCATTGCAATCCAAATCTCACTCCTCCTGGAAAGCACCTTTTTATGCAATTCTTCAAAATACTCATCATTACCTCATGGAGGTCATTTAAAAGGACATCATTATTATTTTTTCTTCTAATACCTCAGGAATACTGTAGATGATCAGATTTTCACCAAACATGCAGACTGTGTTCATAATGAAGTAAGAAATAACACTCTGATTAAATATCATGAGGTCAAAGGTCAGGTAAGAGGTCATACATTTACATGTATGGGTCTTAAGGACATAAAATAAGCTTATTCACCCAATAATGGATGATTAGATTTCCACAAAATCTGCAGGGTGTGCTCATAATAAAGTAAACAAGAAACAAGTAAATTTAGGGTCATGAGGTCAAAGGTCATAGGGGCTATAAAGGACACAAGATACATTATGTACAACGTAAGGTAATAATCTTCCAGTAACTCAACAATGGATGATCAGATTTTCACCACATGTACACTGTATGCTTGTAGATATTCCTATGCCTCTCAGTTTGTGTTGAAGATACTGCCTAGTAAATGTACAACTGTAGACTGTAAAACACAATATTTTCGCGGCATGAAATTTTACGCGAATTGGAGCCGACGACCTTCTTCGCGGCATGAAGTTTTCATGAGTTGCCTTAATACTGTATTTAATGCGTATACTATAGACGGCAACTATCACATGCGTTGTAATTTCGCGAATCTTGGCTCTCGCGAAATTAAAATGCACGCAAACATTCCTCGTTTTGAAGTACAGTAGAGTTGCTTGGTGGAGGTCTGCTCTCTCAGAGTGCCCCTCTAGTTCACTTTACAAAATATATTGCACTCTATCTTGCATATTGAAGTACAATGAACACTGATGCAATAATCACCGCCCCACATACAGTAATTGATGTCAGGCAATATACACGTAAGAATGTCCTTTAATTGTGTGTGTTTTTGTGTGTTCATGTACACTATGTGTGTGTTTACCTTAAGGAGGACCCGAAGGCTCAACAAAGTAACAAGAAAAATTGCCCCTGTGCACGTACTTAATTACATGTATACACATGCATACTATTCAGCATTCACCCTTCAGGTACATGAGTTAAAATTCACTCCTTAGCTTTTTAAAAAAAACTGAACCTTTGCTACCGAGAGCAACATGGACCAGTACTGTGCAAGTTTACTTTGCTACTGTGCAGTCTAACATGAATAATCAAGGATGACGAAAGGATGAGGAAAGATGATTGTAGCGTAAATGCCAACTATTTGTAACTACATGTACAGTAGTAGGCCTGTGTATTTCTGAAGTTATCCACTCCAGAAATCTTTTACACAGATATAAATAATTGTAATTATTATTATGCCCATGTTCATGACACCAACATACTTGAACAGTACATATACAGTTGCTGTACATGTAGTGTACACACACACACCCACCAGGAGATGGGCATTAGATTTCTTCTGTGTATGAGCATCAAAGCTGCTTGGAGTAAAGGTTAATAATTTGTATACCCTCCTGATCAGAAAATCTGAACTTTGTTTTACCCTGTTCACACATGTGGGCTCTAGTTTGATATCCTTGCTGATTGGATACTGTGTGTTGCAAACAATGTGCTGTCTTTGCTGAGACAAGGAAATACAGGTAATTTGAACATTGGTCAGCAGAATCATATTGCGGGAATCAGTCTTATTGCCCGTCAAGTACCAGCTACTAGTACCCATCAAAGTGTTGCCCAATTCTAGGCAGTCTTTACTCTGTGTTTGCTTTGTTTACAATCATGAATCGTTTAAAAAGAAGAAGAAGAAAAAAAGGAAACTCGTAAGCAAAAACTCACAAGCTACCAGTGTAGGGCCCTACTGGTATTTGAATTTGATGATGTTTGCAGACCCATCTTGTTCAAACTTACCTGAGGGCAAATATTGTTATCATGTGCCCAGAAATGTTGATAGGGCATTAAAACCAAGAATATGAATATATGCTTGTTACAGGAACTGGGGTTACTTCGCAAAGGAATAAAGAAGATCTCAAAGTTAACAATAAACTTGTTGTTAAATATGATATGCCAATGATTTTCATGTTCAGTTCTCATGGTACTATACTTGATGTTTTCATATTCCACTTCAAATTGTTATCAAAATTTATAGGAAAACTTCTTCTTATTTTGTATGTTAATCTGTAGCTGTATGAAAAAGTTTCCAAAAGTATCATTTTCATCTGGAAGTTAAGATATCATTGAAGACACACACAGCATAGCATTTGTACTACTGTAAATTCTTTGACAGGGGATGGTGCTTTGTCAGTCGAAGCACACTTAAACTTCCATTGTGAACACACTAGGCCAGTCAAAGCACTGTAATAATGCCCAGTGTAAACAGACTGCCAAAGTCACCCCTGGAATGCAATTATAGTACATACAGTAGTACTGTACATCCATGTAGGCTGAGGAAATTCTTAGTAGGTAATCTCCACACGGAATATTCAATGCCTTGTGTCTGCACAGCAGCCGCTCAGTGTCTGCTTAGGGTATAGTGTATGTGTGTGCATTTGCTGTACATAATTGTTTGTGTGTGTGTGTGTGCATTGTGCACCATGTGTATTGGAGCATTTCGCATGTCTGTATGTCTGTGTGTCAGCCATGTGTGGCGTGCTGACTGTGGTCTTCCTATGAAGCCTGTGTGTGTGCTTTCAGAATTCGTTCTTCGTATGTACAGTGCTGCAAACGTACAATGAACGCAAGATTTGAGTGTTCCAACTTCTGTGTGTGCCTGATGATTCCAGTCATATAATTTCCTTCACATGAGCAGCTGGAGAGTAAAGAGCCAACCCTTTTCATGCCCCGGGTTTGAGTTTGTACAAATAGAGCACAATACCACCACATGGTCTATTCTTGTTTTTTCTCCCGGATTTCTTTCCTGCTCTACAGCTGTACATTCTAGAAGTCCATGGAAGCCCACGTGGGTCCATATCACCATTTGTTTGATTGTCAAGTTGGCTGACTTGTCGAGGTGTAGGGAGTCATTGGATTTCAGTGTCAGTGTGCATTCATTCGTGTGGATTTATTGCTGTAAAATTTCCCTGCCTCTTGACGACTTGCTGAAAGGTGGATTCTACCAAGGTCACAGCCATACTCGAGGTTACACCAGCACAGAGGTGAAAGAGGGCAGCGTTTGTGCTTGAACTTGGACAAATTCACCACACTGGTACTTACTCAGCTCAGCTCATCTGACTTTGCCTCGTGTTCACTGTTTGTACTCTGTAAATGTCCTATGTATGATGAGAGAAATGACGTAAGTAAACCCCACACTAGTTTTGCCACTTTGTGCAACCAATGCAGTGGAATTTTGTGTTTTGTGCTGTCGTTTCAGGTCATGTTCACTATGTGCTATGGAAACAAAGGAGCCTACAGTGTATACATGTCATTATACATGTACAGAAGTCTTGAGTCCAAATTTCGTCAAATGTTGTATACTGTATGCAGTGAACTGCGTTGTTCACCACATGCATGTACGACTGTACTGTACAAGTAGGTGGATGCACTTGTATGGTTTCAAGCTTCAACAATCAACATCAGTCAAAAAAAGAATATATTTTAAGAACTTTTTTTTTTCAGCTTGTGTCCAATGAGATTTCTAGGTATTAAGATGGCAGATACATTATGTACATTGTACATATCAGATATAGGGCCAATGCAGAGCTTTTGACGATATTTTTGATAGCCAGAAGAAATTACGTATTTTATTGTTGCAGTGACATGAGTGCTCAGCAGATCAGACAAACTTTATTATTACAGCCAGACAATACAGTAGCTGAGAGTTACCGTATGATAAATTGTATTCACCATACCTGTAGGCCTACATGTGCATAAATGTATCTACAGTGTCATGTGTACTGTCAGTCGGCACAGTAAAAGAGTTATTATGGCCATATACAAATTTGAAACTGAGACTGCTTTCCTGATGCTTGTGTTTTCTGCATGTAAATGTACAGAGAGGCATTCTCTGGACATTGTACATAACTGTATTTGGGGATGTGATGAAATATGCTGAGGATTTTCCGTCGCTACATACAGCTTGACACATGGAAGTCATTCCTGACTTGTAAACTCATGGTAAACACAAAATGGTCATGCATGTTTGTGTCTTTTAACACTCAGTGCATTTTAGAGCACAGCCGGAATACTACATTCAAGCAACACCATGTTCATGTGACTGCAAATGGTTGTTTCAAGGTCTCCTTGCATGCGCAGTGTGTGTACATGTACAGTACGTATGTAGGATGCAGTTGTCAGATTCCATCCCAATTTTTCTTTCCAGTTTCGCTTTGATTTCACCAATTTCAGGCAGGAAGTATTTCCATGTAGCTCAACTCCCCTCTGAGAATTGTGTGTGAATTGTTCTTGAAATCTGCATGTCTAGTGTCAAGGACATTTGTGTCTAATGTATTTCACACTTTGTGTTTCTACTGTAGCTGTATTTTGTAGGAAATACTACATGTAGTACATGTGAACTTCAGGGCTGCCAACTCTCACTCATTGAGAGTGAGACTCACTCATTTTGGTCCTTTCTCACTCTAAAACTTTATTTCATTTGCATGCATTTCTATTGATCTCACTCATTTTGACTCCGAAATTATAGCATTGGCCTATGGGAGTCTCACTCTCAAGTAGTTTCCAATGTTGGCAGCCCTGGAACTTCAGTGCTTGGTGACACGCCCCCTTCTGATCCCCCCCCCCCCCCCCCCCCTTTCTCCACTGCCACTGCCAAAGATTTTGACATGAAACTGGCAACCACTTTTCAGCCAGTACAGTGTTACATGTACATTGTACATTAACATTTGTACACTGTACATCACTAAAATCCTTACAGTCTACAGTGTACACGTACATGTACAGTGTACTAGTACTGTACAGTATTCTCTCATTATTGGTAGTACAGTCCGACCTCAGTTTATACAGCCACCTCTTTAATCCAGACTTCTCTATCATCTGGTTGTGTACACACAGTGAAGAAAAAAAAAAATGTTATGAGTTTTACATAAAAGGTTTCAATTTTTGTAAAAACACAGACTTTAGTATTACTAGGCCTGCATACATGTGTGTAGGCCTACAATGTAGGCCTACTACACACCACTATTGTGGTTTACGCTACATACGTTGTACATCAACCTACATGTGTACATGTACATGTTCATAGGTGTACCAGGGTACCTATCTTAAATGGGTTAGTCACATACTGTACGAGCTGAAATTTTCGCGTACAGATATTTTAGCGAATTGCTACTAGGAGGACATTTTCACGTGTTGTTAATTTCGCAGTTGCGAGGTCTAACTGTTTCGCGTGTTGTAATTTTCGCGGTTCAAAGGCGATTCGCGAAATTCTCGAAAATAAAACCACCGCGAAAATTTCAGCTCATACAGTACTGTACTGGTTAGTGATTGGTTTAACACAGTCATGTGATGGAGGCACATTGGTTATGTTCGCCCATGGGCAGAACGTTTTTGTACTGTTCTTTCATAGGAAAACATTTTCACGTAACAAATGACAAATGATTGAACGATCATATTTTTCACGCAATCGATAGGATAAATTTGCCTATTCCATACAATGTGAAAAAGCAGATGACCGATCAATGATGGTATTTGACTAACCCATATAATATAACAGATGATGACTTTTGTTGTCGGGAACATGTACCAAACATTCTACCCTCAGGATTTGAAATGCTATTTCAGGAGGCTATATTAAAGTCCCTCGACTTCGTTTCAGAACTCAATAGCATTTCAAACACTTCGGGTGGAACATTCAGTATGTTCCCTACCCCGCCAGTCATCATCTATATAATGTACCACTGTAGCTTGTACAACCTGCCACTGGGTCAACAGCTACTGTTCATTCACATTTAGTGTACATGTACAGTATGTGTACACTAACATTGTTTCTCCCAGTATCCGGCCAAATTGCTAACAAATTTGTACATACACTGTACTGTTTCTGGATGGACTTCTGTCTCAACATGGCTGGATAACAGAGGTCATACTGTAGTGGATTAGTAATAGGGTGATATAAATGAAGGTGATGTTAATCATTTTCATTGTAAGTATTCATGGTTGTACAGTCAAGTCTTAGTGAATGAAGTTTTTAGTACATGTACAATGTACATTGTACGGGTACATGCCTCCACTTACAGAACTTGTACTATAGACAGTCACAGTTTAATAGTAAACTGTTCCTTCTCTTGTGTCTCCAGCTTGGCATTTTAACATTGATTAACCCCTCATATTTCCTGTGTGAGTGCAGTTACATACATTTTAAGAACATGTATAATGTCCATCTTGGGTTTTGGGGGGTTTTTTGTCAGCAAATGAAAGCTTGATCAACTTTGAAGTGTTTGTCTGAATTATTACAGCATTCCAAAACATGAAAGTCAAAAGAAAAACCCAAATTGAAATGAATAACCTGACGGTTTTATTTTTGTCTATACAGTACATTGTATGTAGCTGTTGTGTTCATGTCAGAGCCCCATGTTTCTCACAATTTTATTAGCACAATTATTATTATAGATGTACAAATGTAGGCAAGAGCAGTGTCACTGCTGCAATGTATGAACATGTAGGTGTATGCATTTAATCAAAATTATTTTTTTCTTTTGCTCCCTTTCTCTGTTTTTAAGTCTGTCTGCTCTTTTTACACTCTTTGCATGTACAATTGTATGTCACTGTATATTACTGCCTTGTGTGAGGAAAAAAACAACAACAAACAAAATACATTGTACTTCTACTTTTGTTGTTGCATTGCCAATCCCTATACCATCCCTACCACTCTGTTAACTCTTTTCTTCTCTGCCCCCCACCCCAGGGAGGAGGAAGGAGGCGTTCCTAAGGAGGACAAGTCATCCACGTCTGGAGAGATGGGCAAAGGGGAGGGGAGGACTGCTGCTACCAGCAACACCACGGAAACGGAGGATGGAGAGATCAAGGAGGAGGGAGAGGGCACGGAGGAAGTGGCCGTAGAGGGCGCGGCCGTAGAGGGCGCTGCAAAGGAGGAGAGAGACGCAAAGGAGGAGAAGACAGAAGACCAAGTTCCCAAGGTAATGTGAGATGGGTGAAGAATATTTACCTCTTTCACGTGAATGAATGAAGGCACTTTGGCTCTCAGAAGTATAGATGAGGTTCCGCGAATGTCAAATGACGCGTTGCTTCGAAGGCAAAAATAAACCACATAATGTATTGAGCGCATACAAAGATGTAGCTCTAGCGCACAGTAAGCGTACAGCATGCACTGTACTCACCTGCCTATCATGGGACATGGGATGTAACGCTTACGCGCTTACTCTCATGTATGCCCCCCCCCCCCCCCACTTGCTTTTTTACCCCTCAGCATGGTTTGATGACATCATTGGAATCTCGTCTATACCCTGACAGAATCCATCAAAGTATGACAATTTTTCAACTAAGTCTCACAGATTGGTTTTTGCTGATTCTAGAGCAGTGTAATGAAGCATGAAATGGGCAAAAAATGGTTTCCAAATAATAGTGTCAAACACTAGATTTTACATGTAGTAGAAATGGCGCATAATGTGTATATATCACAAATATTCCGCATGTTTGAATGAATGCAATTTCCCATTGAAGCATGCATATTTCAATATTGAGAGCATATTCACCATTTTGTAGATACCTGTAAAAGTTTGGCTGTACAATGTCAAGTCAGATTATCAAAATCTGTTTGAAATGACAATAGGGCACACCTTTCGTAATGGAATTAATGCAAAATTCGTTTAGAGTACAGAATCATTTTGAATTATATGGAAATATTTACCAATACACACACTGTCTCTGTAATAGTAGAAAACATGCTTGGCAGTCGCATTTAGTATTGAAAACAATTGATGAACGCCTTGAGCAAAGGTGTTTCTCAGCTATAACTGCTTTGGTTAGAGATTGAATTCCATCAGTTTCTTAACTGCTGTGTATGCCTAACTATTACCTAGCCCCCCAAGCGTAGCATCCTCCGACCCGTGTTTTGGAGCTGTCAGCCGGGCTAGGCCCCCAGGGTCCTGTCTTGGAAAAGTGCCCTGATCTTTTGATGCTGCTTGTTTCCCCAAAGTCGTGTGACCTGACCTAGAGATTCCCCTAGGATGCAAATCTTGATCCCCCAGCGGAGGAGCTGAGGCGCTGGGATGGTGTTACCGAGAACAACCGCATGCCACATTGAAAGCTTATCAGTCTGACAGTGGCATTGGCATGTAGATTTGTCCGCTGAGCTACAATAATTTCGCTTGTACACACGTGATAATTTGAGCAAGGATCAATCCGAAGCAACCTGAAGTGATTTGTGCTACCAGAACTTCACAGTCTTGAAATTTCAGGATGTCTGACCTGAACGTGTTCTGTACTCGGTGATGGTTCAACGACTACCACATTATCCAGTAAATGGATGATTGTATGCTCATGTGGCTGCAACGCGTCTTCATCACGAGAACTCAGTGGATGAACAATTCATCAGAGGAGTTTGCCATTCCAGTTACCATCATGTCAAATGAACAAAAATTTCCGTTCTCATCCAGTTTTCGCCTCGTATCTTTTCCAGTTCCAGACCTCTGGGTTCTCAATTTGGACCTTAAGCAAAAACCCATCAGAACTGACCCTATGTGTACGATCTTGTGTCTCCACGGACATTGCACTACGTCTTAGTGAATCAGTTAACCATGTGAGCTTGCATAGTAAAACTGAACACTTGACTTTAGGTACATACCAGCGTGAGATGAAGTCAAGCAGTTTCAATCATTTCATTCAGCTTGAAACCCCCAGCAGTACAATGGCAACTGCGAGCGCTCGTCTTCATGAAAACATGCTTCAGTGAGAAAGGAATTGACACTAATCGGCTGTGGGACTGGATGACGTATGTTGAAGGGACAAAAAACTTTGTTAAATAGGAGTGTCCTGCGAGATATCAAGTGAATGCACTCAGTTATTAATTGCTTGATTCTCTGGCATGTACAATGTGGACTGGCTGTATCAAGAAAATCAATGGCAGGCATCGCCATCTATTATCACATAATCCTTCAGCAGACTCAACACTGGATCCATCAGTTTCCCTGCAGCCATGACTCTTTTACACCAACCGCTTTTGTATTGCGCTGGACCGCCAAAGTATTTGCCACTGGTGATGTGTTACTCTTCAGTGCATCATTCCACACATGTGATTTGAGGTAGACCAGTGACACTTGAACTTGAATTTATTTTTGCTTGCCTGATAAAACCGTTCAGTGTCAAGTCACAAATAAGTCACAGATGGAGTATTAAAAAAGAAAAACTCTCCAGGTAAACCCTGTTCTGTAGATACGTGAGGCCCTTCTGCACTCCCCAAACTTGTCGTTCCTCTTGAGAGACAGTACTACGCAATTTGCGAAAGTTGCAAAAGTCATCAATGTTCTACACTGCAGCATGTCGCGTGTTCAGCAGCTTGGATTTTAGAGGAACTTGAGTTTGCAGCTTGCACTTTCTGTGTGTGGGACTTGAATACACAGCGTTGGTTGCAGTGCAGCAGTCAACGTGTTCCCTCCTCTTGTCATGTTCTCACTGTCCTGTGCTCTTTGAACCTCGTGGAAGCTCGTTACATAATGGGATCTCTTTTCGAAACTGCACCTCTAAAAACTGCCCCGTTCATCACTGGAAGTAGTTCAGCATCTACAACTAAAATGAAGCATCGCGCAGCAAACGGCATAATCCAAATTCTTCGTGACTGTTTCAGTAGTCCCCCTCATCGGCTGTAGCACATTTTTTCATCTTTCTTTTTTTTTTTTTTAACGAGACAATGCATCGAACTTGCCCTTGGCAAAATGCCTTCTCCAAAATTCCGCGTCAGCTCCAAAACAGGTCGCAGCCAGTTGGGAGAAACACCAAACCAAATGTAGATTTGCATCTTCTGAGGGACGGAGGTGGACTTGGTAATACTAACGATGACTGAGCCAGGACCCTGCTGCCAGCAGTTTCTGACTGTTGTCCTCTGTTATGTGCCTTTTTTTTTTTATTGTTTTTCTGCTGTCTCTTCTCTGTGTTTGTTCATGTCATACAATGTATTTCTCCTCCATTTCCAACTCTGACCAAAAGTCCTGCTTTACATTTCATTAAGACCAGATACAATGAACGTTTGGTTTTTGGGGCGCCTGCCTTTATTTGATCCTGTTAATGATGTTGGTCATTCTTCAAAATGGAAATACGGAAACGATAGAAAACCCCCAAACTCAATTCAAATCAGAAATTGTGAGCTGCTGATTTCCTACAGCAGAATTTTAAACACTATTTTCAGCTTGCGTTAAAAAAAGAAATAGATTTTTAAAAAAAGGAAAAAGGGAAAACATGTTCTTGAACTTCCTATGAAATTACTTGACTAAATCATTCCTGTGACCGCATGCTTTGCCAATTTACAGCGTGATGCTGATCACATGGATTTGTCAGTTTGGCTATTTTCAACAACAGCAAAGACTGCATTTGCATTCATGATCTAGTCCAATTCTAAAGCATACTGAATTCAATAGTCATTTTACAGTGCATTGTACATGTGCTACATTGGGTATGTGCATTCAAAGCGAACTGTTAGAACTGTTACTCTGAACATTTTGGCACTTGCACAGGTCAATTTGATAGTTCCAAACAAACATAGCTGCTGGAGTTCCATTTCCGTAATTTTCCTGCAACTTTTTACCAGTACTTACCTGTGGATTTTAAGTACCTGTACATATATAGGTATGCATCAGACAGTGTACACTTTTATCACTGATCAAAGATGCTCATCAACCAGTGAAGTTCATTGAGGAAATTGATTGCATTTAGTGTTTTAACAGATACACTCATGGCAACAAAAAGATAGAGAAAAAAACAACAACTTCTTTTGCCTCCAGTTCTGACCTCCTGTAGAATAGAATATGCCTACCCTCTGTAGAAGAAAACTATTTCTGTCACGTAACTGTCTCCATGCTCTCTTATCTGCCATGCATTGTCATCTGTTTTTCTCATTTGTGTGTGTGTGTGTTTTATATTTTTTTTTCAGCTGCTGTTGGTCCAGGCGTACTACAGCATTGCTAGCTGAGATATGCCACCATTTTCTTTCAACTCTGTTTATTTACTCTTTGTATATGTATATACATTTTTTTCTTGTCACATTGAAGGTGGAACAAAGATCTCGGGTGAGGCCCATCATCACCTCATCAGCTCCTGTGAAAACCAAGAGGGATTCATTCACATGTAAGACAAAGGGGCAGAGGTCAACCCATCAAATGTACCATTTTACCAATATCTGTTGTTTCTTTCACTTTTTTTATTAACACACATTTCCAAACCGTAGCACTACTTTATCATTCTGTAGTAAATATTGTAGTCATACAAATTGTTTAGGAACTTTGTAGTGGATTAAAATTTGTGTGCATTTGTGACAGCATGGAAAGAGTATAATGAATACATTGTAGATAGCTAATATGACAAGCATTTCTGAACTGAACTTTCATGTTGCCCAAATATGATATGATTTTGACAGCCAGTGCTCTTGATTTTTTTTTTCAAAGCTCTAGATGAGATTGCCACTCTTCCCAAATGTAGGGACTGTACATTGTACAGTGTGCTATAGACGAGATGTGAACAGAGCAGTGACAAAACATTATTTATGAAAAGTTGACAGTGCCCTTACTTGTGATTTGTAAAGAAATGATCAGAATGACACAAGTTTTGTTGACGAAGTTGCACAAACCCATGGGAATGTTAAGTTCAGTTCTGTGCACCCATGAATCAAGCTAATGACCTATCCAACCTCCAGCCAAGGACAAAGCGGGCGACAAAGATCAAGGACAGGAAGGGAGCAGCGATGTGAAGGCCACTTCACCAGCCCAGGCCAGTGCCCCTCCCGTCAAGAAGAGGCGATGGGGTACCACCAAGAAGACGTCGGATGACCTTGGAAAGAACACTAATGTCAACATCAGTACTCAGCTTCTTAAGGTAAATGGGGTAGCAGAGGTTTGATTTGTTGTTGTTGTCCTTGTTCTTGTTCTTGTTCTTCTTCTTCTTCTTGTGTTTTTGTTCAGCTTCTTCACTTAAAGTTTCCTCATTTTAACGGAGATTCACTGCGGCAGCAGTGTAACAAGTCACATAGATTGAAACACTCATCTCCAAGCTTGTACAATTGTAGTCTTTTGAAAGGAAGATGAGGAAAATGGCCATAGGTTGCAGCTTGAATCTAGAATATTTTGTTTTTCTTGCAGTACAAAAGATGCTAAAGATTTGATATGCCTGACAAAAGTAAATCAACAAATTTGTTGGTATACCACATGATATTTAATTATTCAGTTTATTCTTTTTCATGGTATTGAATAACATTTACTGAGTCAGGGCTTCAAACTAACTTTTTTCTCTGGTGGCCCATTTTGGCCACTAAAACATTAAATTGAAATTTTGGTGGCCAAAAAAAAAAAAAAAGATATGTTGTGCCCCGAAATAAAAGGAAACAATAATACTCCATTTTGAATCTCAGTTGCGCGATATTAGGCCTTCAAAAGATACGTGGTACACTTTTTGGAAGTTTCATGTCCCAGCATCAATTGTTAGTGAACCCAGGCCATTGGTATTGTCGAACCTCGACTAAATTTTAGCATGAGCCCAGCAAAGCCACACTTTCTTAACTTCTTAAATTTTGTATTCTCAGGGCATCATTCCAGACATCAAGGTTCCTCCTTCAGAAGTACTTGCACTGGAGCAAGAGGACGAGTTGATGGACGTGGAAGAAGCGGCCGTCGAGACGCAGAAAGGCCGGGAGGTGGAGAAGAAGATGGAGACGGAGCCTGCAGAGGAGGAGCCAGCCAGCAACGAGCCACCAAAGAGGAAATTCATCCGACAAACCATCACGGCGCCGGTGAGTGCAACATTGATTCTTACCAAAAATTTTGTTTCTGACTTGTTTGCTTCACATCGAGGTTTGATGTCTTTTTCTTCATCTTCTAGTGTCCAGGACATGGACACAGAAAGTTCACTGTCTGAAATTCATTGCATTTAACAAAAAAAAAAAAAAAGAAGAAATGCATATTCCTACATGTTCTGTATATGATGATGATAATATGAAAGAGAAATGCAGTATTCAGCTCTCCATGTATCAGAATGCTGAATTGGAAGAAGTACATTGAGATGTATGACAATTTGTTTATCATGTTTGTCACCTCATTTCTTCTTTCTCTGATTAAAAGAGAAAATGATTACAAATCTGTTACCCTCTGCAATGTTTGACATTTCAGGGAGCACCAGCCGACGAAGAGAGTGACATCGACTACGAGGACGATGAGATGACGGTCCGGAAAGTGAAGCAGAAGGGGGAGGGGGAGGAGGAAGGGAAAGAGGGGGCCGAGGCGGAGGATGAGTCCAGCGATAGTAGCAGCAGCAGCAGCAGTGGCAGCGACAGCGATGAAGATGACGAGGAAGGAAAGGAGGAGGGCAGCGGGGACGAGGATGGACAGAAGAAGAAAAAGAAGAAGGCCAAGAAGGATGCAGCAGCAGCAGCAGCAGCTAAGGAGGCAGAGAAGGAAGGAAAGCCAGAGACCAAAGGTTTGGGAGGCACAAACTTCATCATCCTTCCTGTGAAGTCAATGAACCTTTTAAAACCAGTGTAATCTTGATTGCCTTATGTAGACCTGTTTAGACTTTTACATTGATTGCGTAGGTCCTAAATTATGGGACAGGTTATTATTAGAAAATAGGAGTCTGCCATTTCTAAATGTCTCCACATTAGATTTGAAGACAGTTGTTTGTTTATTGATATTTGAGCACTGTTTTGAGAGCACAGTAGAATAAATTTCAATAGGAGTTCTACTTGACGTATGTCACTTTATGTACCGAGTTTGAGTACACAAGTTTGAACTTGTTTAAATGATTGCTTGGTATTAGCCCTTGACGACATACTGATTTTGCTACAACACGCATTTCCCATGGACACTTGGCTGAGTATACTCGGGACTCGTCCTCGACGGGTTAAGATATCTTATGATGAGCCATACAAACACATCAGGGAACCAAAAATAAAGACATTACATGCAATATTCCCAGTAACAATGAGAAGTAATGATATGCATTTTAATTCCTTTTTAACCTCAGTGGTCAAGATGCAGCGGTTGAAAACGGCAGTGCGCACCGTGATTGACGAACCCGTGCGCCAAACTCAACGAGAGCCGAGCCCCTCGAAACGGCCAGAGAGTAAGATCGTCCATGTGATCAACCTGGTCCGGCCCTTCACGCTTGTCCAACTGAAGGAACTGCTCGGCCGCTACGGAACACTGACCGAAGGCGGTTTTTGGATCAACAACATCAAGTCTCACTGCTATGCAACGGTAAGCAGTTGTCACCTGCACACCCATGTACATTGTAATTCTGGCCCATGCAGTGTGTTTGAGATTTCCATGTGATGTTGTTGAAGAGATTAGCTTACTAGATGATTCATATGTTTGGCTATACCCCTGCCTGACCACCAAGTTGCCTGCTATTCAGCATATGTGTTTCCCACAGCATACAGTTCAACATAAGTGAAAGTAAGCTTGCTTTTATTTGTTGCTGCAATGTTGGAAATGCCTTGGGCAAGGTGGTGTGCATGAAGTATAAATGTTTGGATGGTCTGGAAAGCGTGGCTAGGCATGTACATAAATGATTTCATATCTGTGCACTTCAAGGATCCCCACCCCTACCACCACTTCCCCCTCCCCTTGCCCCCCCCCCCCTTGTCCTCCCCCCCCCCCCTCCCCTCCCCTCCCCTCCTTTCACCCTAATGTATCCCAAGAATTGAACATACACAGGTATCAAAATATACTACTGCTGCGCTTGTTCAAAGGTTGCTCATAAAATTAACTTGAAGCAGGTGTTTAAAAGTGTTTACACCTACCTGCTTGTTTGAACTGTGAAGTACAGGTGTAGGCCATTAATATGACATGATACAGGCAGGTCTATATGTCTGTGCCCTGTCATCTGTGCTACATGGTTATGTTCAGAACTAACACTTAACAGATGGGCAGTTAATTTTAGTGCTTTTTTTTTTTTTAATTCATTCTTGAAGCTGCATGTAGCTTGTTCAATGGAGCAAAGGCTAGTTGTGCATTTTCATCTTGTTATCTTCACTAGAACTTGTGAAAAGAACAGGAAAAGGGGGCACAAAAATGCCTTTGCCTCTCTCTTTCTCACATATTCCAAGCAAACCCATTGAATAGCCAGTATTGTAGTTTATTCAAGTGTATGATGCTATGTAACTTTCTAGATACAAGTCACTAAACACACTCATTGCATAGCCAGTATTGCAGTTTATTCAAGTACAGTATATGATGCTAACTGTTAAGATATAAACCACTATTAAAGCTGCCAATTCTCTCTGATTCTAGGGGAGTCTCCCTGAGATATGAAAGAGCTTTCCACATCCTGACAAAGGAATATTGAAGCCTGTGTTAAACTGTGTTACAAACAGTTTTTAGGGGCATTGTGCATGAGCATGTGTATACAGTGTGTTTGATGAATTTATGTTCTTCAGGAATTCTGTAAGTAATGCTAAACAAACAGTCATTTGGTGAGCAGTGATAGCTGTCAGCATGGTCCCCCATGTTACAGAGTGGAGTGGCTGATCATGTACTGCTTTTCATGTTTTGTTATTTATTTATTTATTTTTTTTACTTACCAAACAGTACGAGACCACAGAGGGTGCAGTCGCCTGCCGTGCATCTCTTCATGGTACAACATGGCCCAGCAGCAACCCAAAGACACTCCGCATTGAGTTTGCGGACCAGAATGAGGTAAGAGCTTAGCCAGCAATGTCAATTTTATTCAGAAAGAGAAAAGAGTTGTTTAAAGATGTTCAAAAATGTTTGACCACAGATTTATAATGAAAAAGAGATACACAGGAAAAAAAAAAAGGAAAAAAAAAAATATATGTATGCCACTTTGATCAGAATTTTATTTTGTATGCCACATATTTCACAAGCTGTTGAATTTGTGTTCAAGAACCGCCATGATGGAATGAGAGATAACCAGGTTCCCTTTAAATGGAAAAGATTTACATTAGGGATGATATGCAAGGCATATGTTTTACAGGAGGTAATATTTTGCTATTTGTTAATTTTACTGATATCAGTTGACTTACAGAATTTGCAAAAATGAGAACACCATGAAATACACTGTGTACGATGCAGTATTATGTCTTCCACATGCATTCATCATAAGACAAATGATTGTGGGGGGGGGGGGGAGTGTCCAGGATAGCCCTAGATGTATTAAGAGCCTAAAAGATTAAAGGAAGCACTTACAGCATTATTTACACATAATAAAATTTGAAACTCTCTACCTTTACTCTATGGATGTAACTTCAAAGTTTGTATATATCTGGCTAAATCTTGCCTCTTCAGCTCAACCGCCACATGGGCGTGGCAGTACAGAAAGAGGAAACTCGGGCGGAGCCTTCGCCAGAGCGCACCCCAGCTCCAGTGCGCGGTGATCGCATCTCTGCCCAGGACCGGGAGAGAGACGCCGAGCAGGAGCGGAGGACCAGGGAGCGGGAACGGGAGCGGGAGAGGGCCCGCAAGGAGCGGGAATGGGACCGCGGCAAGGAACGCAGTCAGAGCCGGGAGAGGAGAAGACGGCAGCGATCCCAGGAGCGAAGAGAAAGACACGAGGGTGAGTGTCCATTCCGCATAACTTCCATCTCTCGGTTGATTTCTGTTTTACAGGTCTGAATACGCAAGAAGATGATAGTGTTAGCTGTGAGTGGCAAGTTGTAGCTGTGGACGATTCCTTTTCTTGATGGCATTTTCTCATCTTAACTTCCTTGAGTGTACGGTTTTAGTGACACTTGCTGATAGTTTTGATATCTTGGTATCGCCAAGTTTCTAGCTGCTAACACCTTCCTTTCTTTCTGGTCAGTTACAGTTTTTACAGTGTGTATTTCATGTCAGTGTAATTTCCTGAGAATACCAAGTTGTTACTATAGTTCGGATATTACAAGGTTTTGACTGTATGGAGCCTTTATTGTTTAGTGATCCTACCTGTGAGCTCTGCTAATGTTGTGGGGACTCATGCTACATACAATCGTGTAGGAACATGTCCAATGGAATCATTGTATATTGTTGAGGATTTGGTGTAGCTGTATTTTGGCACATTGGGACTGCTAAATTTACAGTTGACAAGATTTGGTATTTCACATACAGGTACACTAAACAGACTACAAACATATTTCTTCGGGGCAAAGACCTCAGTTAAGATTGGCTACATTCAACATCTGGAAGGACTTATTTGCAGTTCCTTATATTTAGAATCGTTTTGGGTAAATAAATTATTGGCAAGGTAATTTCCAAAGCGTTATTCTCTATAGCATCGCAGTGGCGCACTTTTATTCATGACATCACAGAGGCCAATATTTAGAAACCTAGGGTAATAGTGATATGCTGGCAACGCTGGAGTGACAATAATGCCGGGCCCTCTTGAAGAAACGGTGCAATTACAGAAGAGGCTACACTCGGAAATGAGGCCATATTACTATTATAAAACTTAAAGAGTAGTGACTATGTCTCTATAACTGAGGCTTTCATCTCATGTATCTGCAGAGGCAAAGAAGGAAGTCGAAGAACCTCCTGCCAAGCTCCTGGATGATCTCTTCCGGAAGACGAAAGCCACACCCTGCATCTATTGGCTCCCTCTGACTGAAGATATGGTGAGAACTTGAATCCTCTATTTGCTGGGCCCAGATTTATGCTCTTCATGTTTCTGGCAATTTAATTCATATACCTCTAATGACATATGGCTTCTTCTGTGTGGTGTTTTTGTTGCTGATTTTTTCCTTTTTTTTTTTGGGGGGGGGGGGGAGGGGGTTCTGCCAGCAACTAAATCGCAATGGGCATGACCAAAATCTGAAATCCTCAACACGACTCAGAATTCGTAAGAGCATTCATGCTATACTATTTCTGCTTCCTAAATTCATGGTACTGTGAGCAATGTACCTTTGTACACTGCTACCTGCAAATATTACAGGTTAATGCATGCATGTCAAGTGGTTTATTTCTTTCCTTTTTTCTTCAGATCGTCAGGGTTAAGAGCTGTTTTTGTGGCAGATGTACTATTTAATGTTCAATTGTATATCTCAGTGACTGCCACTAGCAGAGAGAGAGAGTCTTGGGGATTGGCTAGACTTGTAGGAGAACTTGGCAAGAGATTACAGTGTACTTGGTTGCAATGGGTGTCATTGGCGTGAGCATGCAAGTGCTTGGGCAGTCAACTGCAAAGGTGGTACATATTTCCCATACTCTGTCTTTCTAAAGCTGTATCCAGAATTATTACATTGTATGTGTTTACATGGTGCATACAAGAAATGTAGTGGAAGAATTATGGTAAATCTCGCTTAACTTGTGTACAATTTATTTTTGTAATGTCAAAGGGTTAGAAGCTCATTTTTCTTTATAGAATCCACACACACACGTTATTTATTTTGTGTGGGGGTTTGTCTTTGTCAATCATGTGCAGATTGTTGAGAGAGAGAAGCAGCGGGCCAGCGAGACCAGCGTCGGGAGGAGCGCGCCCAGCACGTAAACTCCAAGAGGAGGAGGAGCGCCGAGAGATGCAGAGGGACCGGCGGGGGACAAGGAACGGGAACGGGAGCGGCCACGGGGGCCCCGCTACCGGTCGCGCAGCCGAGACAGGCGCAGCCGAAGTCGCAGCAGGGGCAGGAGACGATGAGGAGGGTGACCTCTCGTAGCTAATGAAAGTTTTATCGCAGTTATGCCTAGGATAACCCCTCTATTATGTACATATTGAGAGACGAGTCTTAAATGAGTGTGATGTATATACAATAGAATGTCATTGTTTGGCCTCATTGGTGACCTCCACCGCACAGGCCTGATAAAGTCATTTGGTGTCCCTTCCCTGACTTCAGGATGTTTGTACCTTTTTGTAGATTATAAGCTTTCCAAAGTTGAATTACTTGTCCCACTTATTTCCAAAAGCCGTTGCAACCAATGCAATATCACAGAAACAGTAAGAAAGCGAGTGAAAAGTGAAGACAATATTGTGTTCGACAAACTGGGGAGACTTTGAAATTTAGCCTGGAGCTAGTAAAGCTATCAAACTCTGCATTTTTGAGCAAAGTGTCAAATTCCTTGTTTTTTCAGCCAAATTGCAGTATCTTACTTTCTTGGCCCAACCATCTGTGGCTCAATCTGTTACATGGTGACAGGTCACATCTTTACCCTTGCTGTGCCAGGGACTGCGGAAGGTGTTGGGGTTCCGTGCTTATCAGCACTCGGAGCACATGAAGGGTTGAGTATAAAGTGTCCATCTGAGGCTGGCAATGTCATGTTATTGGGAAGTTACAGTTGAAGGTATATTTGCCATGCTGAGGAGAGCCAACAACTAGGAAGAGTACTTTAACCTGTTGAGGACGGGCTGATTTTGCTACAACACGTATTTCCCATAGACACCTGTCCGAGTATTCTCAGGACTCGTCTTCAACAAGTTAAGAACAGGCATAAGGTTGCTGACTTTGTGAAGGTAAATGTTGGAAAGTGTCAGGAGAGTATGAGACCATCAGAATTTGAGAAAATGTGAAGAACTGGCACAACTTCTCATGGGCAGTTAAAAAGAGCTATTGGGGCTACTTGACTGGATCCCCCTGTCTGTGTTATACTCTTTTCCTATGCACACAAGTCATCAATTTTTACATCCATTCAGTAGGAGCCTCTTCGTGTGGCATAGCTCAGGACATATAACACATTTCATGCTTGTACTTTTTTTTCCTTCCAAGATTGGTGAAGTGACATCAGACTTACGTTATCAAAATCATTAGAAAACAAAAAAAGAGACTGTATCTGTATAGTTTTTTTGTGTGTTACAAAGAAAGGGAAAACAACAAGCATCATGCAAGTTTTTACAACAGTCTCTTAATATCGGTACTTTGACACAGCCAAACCTCAGTTCAGCAGTGAATATACTTTACCAAAGCCTCCTCTCTCCCTTTTCTAGGCCAAACATAGAAAGAGTTGGTGTCTACAATCCTGAATTGGTCATATGGCTATTGTTGGATACTGAGGAGAAAATATCAGATGCATGCAAGTCATGCAGCTGCAACAAACATGGCTTCTTCATTGTTGTTGTTTTTTTGTGTGTGTTTTAGAGGTGTTTTTTTTTTTTTTTTTTTTTTTTTTATTGTGCCCTAAATGGTTTAAAGTGATTACCACTGTATATATTTTTATGTGTTTATTTTGACAGATGTCACTGGTGTTGTAACATTCTCAACAGCCAGGGTATCATGTTGCAACATACATGTTTTTTTTTTTGGTTTTTTTTTTTTTTTGGTTTTTTTTAATTCATAAATAGATATTTTCATTTTTTTTTGGCAGAAGATCACATGCTCAACCTGTGAATTGTCCGGGTACAGGAGGGAAAAAAAAAAGAATCCAGAAAGCCAGAATTCTGAACTCAAGATGATTTAACATGACTATAATGATTAATTTATATTATGTTGAGTTTTTTTTTTTTGTGTGTGTGTGTTTTTTTTTTTTTTTGGGGGGGGGCGGGGTGTGATTGTTGTTTTCTGACTGATAGTAATTCTGTTGTTACCATTGACAGAGGATACAGCACAATATTGTTTTACTTTATGAACAGCCAGTAACATTTCAAATACCGTACCATGCAACAGAAAATAACATACAGATGGAAAAAATAGGGATATGTTTTCATTTTTGTTGATGAAAGAGATAAACATATTTTCACCCTTAAGTTTTTAAGAAGGAGTTCATTGAAGTCAAACATTTGTCCTCATGAACTAGCATTATAAGTTCTCACTTTGAGATCGAAGGAACAAATTCGAAATCTACCTGCGCTCTTCTACATGAATACTACTTTTTCTCTCTGTTGCTGGGTTATGGTGTGTGTTCCTTCTCTGCAAAAATTTGCAAACGAGATCTCATTCAGCATTCAGTATTACCTCATTAGAGAGTTAGATGTATGTCAGTTTGTACAATTTTTAATGTAGAGGTTATGATTTGTGGAGTTTGGGGAGATTTTTGTGTATATTTTGTCATGTAGCATTTGCTTGAACAGGTCTTTTACATTTGGATGTCTAATTCTTTTGTCACTTGCATGTTGTGAATGTGATCCCAGAGAGGGACATTCCAAATTGATGAATATTTAGGGCAATGCTGTGGTCAACAATTTGAATAAGATAATCACAGTTTGCCCTTCCAGTACCTCACATTGCAAGAGATAACTATCCATACATCATTACATCTACAGATACTTGGTGTGATATAGAAGACCCTGTTCAAACAAGGTTTATGGTTTCAGAGGTGTTTTCTTTTTCCCATGAGCTGCACCCCATCATGAGTATTAAAAATAACATACATCAGTAAGAGCATGAATTAGAATTACCCACACAACTACTTTTGGAACAGTCTAACAAGCTTGAGGCTATATTCGAGGGTGTTTGGAGTGTTTGGAAGGTACCAAGTGTGGGTAATTATACCAATGCCTGAAAAAAAATGATATGTATTATTTGCTTTATGAAATAATGAAGCAGATCCTTGTCTTTGTTACAATCACCTTAATGAGGGAGTAAATGAAATGATGAAATCTCCCCTGGTCACCATCTTGATGGGAAAGTGCTAATGGCAAGTCATTGTACTTTACTAATGACCGGTCACAAGCAAAACTTCATACATGCTAAGCAAAACAAATGCCTGGTGACGTGTACAATCTCGATCATTTGATTTGGATCTGCTCCATCCTTTTGAGGCAATCAATACCACTCTTGTGCAGGTGATGGCATGGGACTGCCAAGTGCCGGCATGGGACTGCCAAGTGCCACGACCCTGTCCGTCACAGTGCATTCACAGCAGTAAAGCAATCAGATATTCACTTCCTGACCATCTGAATAAGTTATGTTATCCTTTCAGCATTCCCTCAGCAGTAGAAAGCCCCAACATACCCAAACGTGTTTGTGCTGGAGCTCAAAATATCCACTCTACCCTTCCCCCCCCCCCCCAATATCAAATGAAAACAAAATAAAACAATGACAAAGGAAATGAATAAACCCTCACTACAAGAGATACTTAACTGTGTACAAAAGTTCCAGTTTACAGGATGTAGTTGTTCAGGAGATTGCATTGTCCCTTTTTTTTCTTTCCTTCTCTTGTGTGTTTTGTTCTTTATTCTTATCACCACTATATTCTGTTAGCAGTGGAAGTGTCTATTTCCATTGGGAGGGGACATGAACTTCCATTTTTTTTTTTCTGACAATCACTTTTCCTATGTTTGCTGCATGTGCCAGTTCAGTGCACTTCTCTGAAAGACCAAAGAAGAATGCCCGATTCTGCCAGATAAACGAATATAACCGTCTCCATGCTTTTGGATTCATTTTTTTTTTTTTTTTTTTTTTTTTTTTTTTGCCTATTGGGTTGCATGCAACACTTTAGAAAAAAGTATTCTTGATATTACTTTGGAATCTCCTTTAATGTGGTGTGTGAATGTTGGCAGCCTGGAGCTGTTTGCTGTCTAGGAGGGCTTGCAGAATTTTTTTTTTTATATGTTTGTCCAGTATTTGGGGCCCGTGATGTATTTAACTGTAGACAACCTTGCAGTAGATAAGTAGATGTATAAATAGATTGACAAATGGATTAGATTGATGAATACGAATATAAAGTGTAAAATACAAGTTGAGTGTTGTAGACTCTCTTTTTTTTTCCCACAAAACTCGTAGAGGTTATTAATTGGGTGTATCTCATCAGTGTGTGTGAACACATCTAAAGTTGTTCATTGAAACTGATCAATCAAGCTGAGAGTGTCAAATTGAGTGAGCTGCCATGTCATAAAAATTCCAGTTGCAATACCAGAAGGCACTATTAGGGTTGCATTGGTGGGTCAATTGTTTTATCAAAATTGATTGGGATAAAAGACAGATGGAAGGGACTTGGCATTAGTCTAATAAGCGCATTCTAGTGGTGAATACTTAGAAGGTGAAATATATGTTCTTGTACTTTTAGTCAGAAAGTGTTGATGATAAGTGTTTTGTTTGGCTGGGTTGCTTTGTTTGTTTTGTCCTGCCATTGTCACACTTTTTTTTTGGGGGGGGGAGGGGGGGAGGTTGTTTTTGTGTATACTGTTTTTATTTTTATTTTTCTCTTTTTGACCTTAATTCCAAATGGTTGCTAGAAGCTTTATTATCTAGGTGACTGGTGAGAAATGTAGGCTCTCTATCATTGGTAAAATATTATTTTATGTTTGTTTATTTTTTATTTATTTATTTTTTTTTGGGGGGGGGGGAGGGGGGGAGTTAGGCTTACATCACAATACATGTCTCTGCTTGTGCTCCATAATCATATGAAATTTCCCATTAGATGTAGATACCCCAGGTTCATCGCCGCGGTCACAGTCCATTTTAATGCTTCATGCAACACACAAGGTTTTAAAGTAGAATAGATCTGTTGGTCGAACAGGTGAAGTTATGCTTTGGTTTTATTTGCTCTTTTTTTTTTGCTTTGAGCAGTTGTGCAGCCTGCAGGTGGATCTCACATTCACATGGCATGATTTTGTTTGGAGCACTTTTGATCCATCCACAACATGCGTTAAGTAGATTTGAACACATTGAAAATATGAAGCAAAGTGTAAATGTTGTTATTCCCTTTCCTTTTTTTGATACTGCACCCAGAAATCGGTACTTTTTTGCAACATTTTTGGAGTTAATTGATGAGCAAATGCATGCTATATCATCCAACCCAGTGTAGTCGTCCATCATACATACATGCAGACATTGGGCCATGTGTTGAGCTTCAGTTATGAAAATCCCTATGTTATCTATGACATGGGGATTTTACTGTAGGTTCCTCCCTTATTGACCCAATGAGGACGGACTGATTTTGCTGTAACATGCATTTCCCATAGACACCTACCCAAGCATTCTCGGGACTGTCAACTGAGTAAAGTCTGGAATGTGTTCTATCATTCCCTGCAAACCTAATAATGCAAGTGTAGGCCTATGTGTACGTGAATTGAACGTGATTGGTACTGTTATGTATGTTTCTGTTTGATCCCATTATCTAAACTTTTTTTTTTTGCGCCACACACGGCATAGTGTCATAGTTGACATACCATAACAATGTTGAATAAAGCAATCTTTCTTTTTATATACGCCACTGAAGCCATGACTCATTTATTTTGTATTTACCTTTTTGTGCTGTCTGTAGCACCATGGGATGTGTTGGCCCAGTGCTCCAAATGTTGTTGATCTTGAAGATTGTTGTTAGACATGTTGGCTTTTCATGCCAGATCCATGTTACCATTGGCTTATAACTGAACATTTGAGTTTGCAGTCATCTCTGTTGTCCTGGGCTGCATAACAACTGCCAGATGAAGATCCCAACCTTTCTAATTATTGTTAAGTAGACCTTACTCAGTAATTAAGTTTCAACTGGAGGAAGTTTGTAGGTGGGGAGGGGTCCTCTTTCTCTCGCTGCAACACTGTCTATCCAAGCTTTTTACCACATTATCACATGTAATCTTCAATTGGAATGCACCAATTTAACACTCGCAAAATGGGAATATTGATCGCGAGAAAATACATTATGTTATTCTAACACAGTTGAATGTTAAAAAAAGAGAGAGAGAGAGAGAGAGAGAGAGAAAAGCAGTTACATCATTGACTAGGCAGTAATACACGTTTTCCGCAAATTACAAGCCAAAATTGACCTTGGGTGTATGTATACGTAGTGAGTCTGACTGAAGATTGGTCTTAAGAAATGGCGTTAGTGATAGATGTTGGGCTGTTTGTGTAAATGTCTCTGCCGGTTCACGATTGTAGCCAATTCATCCATCCATACATTCATCCATCCATATTTTTATCGATCGACCGATCGATCAATCCAATCAATCAATCAATCAATCAATCAATCAATCAATCAATCAATCAATCAATCAATCAATCAATCAATCAATCAATCAATCAATCAATCAATCAATCAATCAATCAATCAATCAATCAATCAATCAATCAATCAATCAATCAATCAATCAATCAATCAATCAATCAATCAATCAATCAATCAATCAATCAATCAATCAATCAATCAAATCAAATCAAATCAATCGGGGCCATTCATTTTGGTCAACCATAAAGAAAAAAAAAACGTCAAAAAAATCTTAAAAGCAAGGGCAGGCCCCCGATTAGAGGCCTTACAATGTATCTACATACATGTTCTGTTGTTCTGTATGTACAAGTGTGTGTGTACTGTATGTATGTGTGCTTTCCGTCTGAAGCGGCAGGGGGGAGGGGGGTGGGTAGTACACAATGCTTGCCTTTCAATGAATTAAAGCGAAAATGTTAAACTCTTGAAAGCATCCTGGAACCTTCCTCGAAACCAAACAAACTCATTACATAGTGAAATTCCATTCAAGTCCATTTGAATTGGACTTTGATAAGTGTAGTAAGATCATCCAGGCATAAGTTTTATCAGAATCGGACATAAAATCAAGAAGTATACAAGTCGTAGAATTTTCAAATTGAACACGTTTGCACAAGGGCAACAACATCATTAAAAATCAGTTTTTATGATATTTTCGTCTCACGACTCTCGTAGATGTGCATGTATGTGCACATGAAAATAGAAATGTCATGATTGATAACTTCGCAACACCATCACAACCAACCCAAAAGCCTAAATGTGAAGAAGTTTCTACAACACACATCAATGATCATTGGTGCGAACGATGCAAGTTTTTTTCCCCCTTCCTCCCCTCCCTCCCCCCCCCCCCCCCCCCTTTTTCACTTCGCGTGAACTAGACTAAGTTTAATGAAGATTTGTGCGCATGTGTAAACATCAATATCTTTTGTTATTCCTTGTCCGAGTGCGGTTAAACGTTTACCAGTCTCAAAGTCGGCATTAACGTGTGTAGCAGTGGACTTGCTCTTGCCGTTCATGGTTTTGTCATAATGAGCGTGTAGAGGATGCAAGCACCGAAATGTACGCCACAATTCGGCCATACATGTATTTCAGATTAAAATCAATCTCTCATCACATTTCACGTACCATGCACCGCAAATATACATTTTTCGTGTCCCCTCCCTCGCCCATCCCCGCCCCCCCCCCCCCCCCCGCTTTCCCCCCTATACTCGACATAAACTTTGGGGAGATATTCAAAATATACAAAATTGATATACTACTTATCATCCGTTGTATCAGGGAGGTGGAAAAAGACCACCTCCCTGGTTGTATCGAGCAATCTATACATCAATATCAATATCCATGTCTCGCTCTCCCTCTCTCTTTTAACTCCCTCCCTCTCCCCTGAACCCCCCCCCCCTCTTCTCTCCCTCTCTCCCCCTTCTCTCCCCCTCCATTCCTCCCTCGCTCTCTCTCAGGAATAGCTTGAGAATCTACCAATGTAAGAGAGCGAAAAATGGGGTGATAAATCGCTTCTAAATCTGTATAAGTGTACGTCTCCCAACTTGGTGCTATTTATGTGATTGTTAAATGTACACAACTGGCTCTTAAACGTGTCCGTATGTTTTAGAACAATTCGGTAGCCAAGGTAAACTGACGGGATGCCCTATCTTATGCCTCTTATTATTCTGCCAATAAATCCTCCCCACACCGATAAGGGGGGAAGGCTATGCACTGGGGTCCCCAATTTAAGAGCTCGGATCGGCGGGAGAATGATTGAGTTAAACTCCATTTTTATCTCTTCTGATTTGTAACGTTTGTTTTGTAAGCATCGTAAAGACGTTTATCTCGGTTTATTAAGTGTCTCGGATTTCTTTTGAAATCGTTTCGCACTTACGTTAATACATGTATATAGCCCCTTGCTGCAATGGGACCTACATAGCTAAGGGTGTCGGGAAAGACAACCACGTAATTTACACGCTCGGGAGTCTTACAAAGATGCAGTAATAAATCAACTCCCTTCCCGAATCGATGGCTGTCTGCAGCTTGCTCTATTCTTCCACGGGATAAAGAGTTGAAACAGGTTAGCTGTGTTTGTTATACGTTTCTAGATAAATTTTGCACCTTTTTTACTATATGGATACAAATCTTATAATACTACATGTAGATGAATATATTGATATCATAATCATCTGGTATTTTTTTTTTTTTTGTCACTATAGGAAGAAGAGTGGATTACGACGAAAACAGATCTAGCATCTTTTCCTTTCTAAGCCACCTATACACGTCACCCCAACCCCTCCTCCACCTTCTTTTCTTTCTTTTTTTTTTGTTATTGTTTGTTTGTTTGTTTGTTTGTTTGTTTGCTGGTACTAATGCAATGCAAACATATACTGCCGACAAGGTGTCAGTGGCGCTTGAAAAGTCAGCAGACATCCCTATAGCATACATCGATTATCAGGGATCGAACAACTCACACGGGTAGCCATACACGACTTTGCCTGGCCCTGAAATTGGCAGCATTAGGCCTACACGACCTCGGTCCTCAACGTAATATTCGAGCACCCCACCCTGTCTTATGTATACTTCCCCCACTACATAGTTACCCCCTCCTTCACCAGTTGATATACTTTACTCAGCAGTCGATACCTTCACCAGTTAGCATATCGTCACTGAGACAGCTAACTCCGCTTTGAGCCTGCGTGTTTCATCAGTTTCGTTACAGTTAAAGCGTGGCGACCTGGCAAGAGAAACGGCGTTGCAGTCACAGGACTACACAGTAACATCATATCGAAGGTAAGGCATGGAATTAGTTATCCTTGTCAAGTTATTTTCTTCGGTTTCATTACAGTTGTCCATCCAATATCATGTTAGTAATTGCGTTTTCCAACCAGATCAAGCCTATTTTCTCAGATGGTTAGCAGAAAACGCCGATGAACTCGCGAGCGCTTTCTAGCAAATCTCAGCCATGCGAAGCTTGAGAGTCTCTCGCGTTATTTTACATCGAGCTTCAGCGGGAAATTATAAGGTAAGTGAAAATTAGAATTATCTACACTGATTTCAAAACACTTTCCTTGTTGATGTTTTTGTTTCAGAGTTGTAGTTACCCTCCATTTAAAAAAGAAAAGTTTTTCTAGTGATTTACTCTGCGACATAATGATAAACGGATTCATGGCTCTGCGTAAGTCCATATAGGTCTGCACATTAATATCCTCTACTATAGCCTACCAACTGTGCATCTACTGACACGTACAGCGTCATGCAGACGAAAAAGCAGAACAAACACACAAAGAGATTATATAAACTGAAACTTCATATTTTCTATACATTTTAATGTCTGTACGTCGGTGCGCGTGTCATACAGAATACGATATCATTAACCCCTCGAATACGGGAACCCGATGTGCCCTGATTTCCCGTGAGGGAATCATTTATCTTGGAGCCAACGGTTTACTACAGAAACAAAACAAAATAGGGAAAAAAAGAAAAATATCAGTGTATAAGATAGGAGTATAGCTAGAAGATGCAGAACGTTCATTTTGTTTTAAGATCATGTGAAAACCGTTTTTCAAGGATACCAACAAGATTGCGTCCTTGTAGCATGCATAAATGTTCATAGAATTTTACGCTACGGAAGCATTCAAATTTAGTAGAATATTAGTGGATATTGGATATCAATATCTGAATAATCAGCATCATTAAAAACAGAAACAATGACAGGACACATAAAGGTGTGACATCCTCCATGAAAAGACATGCAGAACATTCAATATGTTTTAAGATCATGTGAAACCGGTATTCAAGGATGACCGCGCAGCTGGCGTCCTTGACGCCTGAACCAAGGAGGTTCGAGAGATGGAGTTACAACTGACTATAATTATTCAATCAGCTGTCAGTTTTCTATGGATGGACAAAAGAATTCCACAGGTGCATTTGTGCCTTTGATGTTCGATGCTTGAAGCCGCCATCTTTCTGAGCAATCTGAAGATTCATTTTTAACGCTAACATAATATCGGGTATATGCTGCTCGTTTATATCAAATGCAATGAAATTTCACCTAATGATAAAGCATATAAAACAAAAGTCAATGCCGTTCGAAAATATGTCCAAAAGTGTAAATCTGAGCTGCATTTTGTGAAAGTGTTTGAAATTTTACCCTCATAGAAAGCCGGTTTTATCGCCTTTCTCCTTATTTCGGCCAAATGAAACTAATATGGCATCATCTTCAAGTATAGTTCTGTATAAATCAATATGTCAGATTAGCGTACAGATACATACAATCGAGTAATTTTGATATCTATTTCAGCAATATTTGAGCAATATCTATTCTATTTCTAAAAACAAAAATAAGAAAGGAAAAGTACATGGCGTGACATCTTCCGATCAAAGGACATTAAGCCTTTTGCGCATGACGCGCATGCCGAGTCACAGGGGTTAGTTTTCCAGTGGGCCTAAAGATATTCTTCTCGGTTGTGTTTTGGTTTGTAAAATATTTTGCTGAATTTGATGACTTCTGGCAGATGTCTCAAATCCAGATTCAAAATTTGAAAACACAGCATTAAAATCAAAATATGGTTATGTTTTTGTTGTTGCCTTTTTGTTCTGTCAGTCGTTGGCTGACTCGTGTTATATATGGATATAATTTTAGGTAAGGATTGCCTTTTTCGTGATAAGTGCTTATCATTTTTTTCTTCTTTTTTTTCAGGGAAAATAGCTCCAAAACCCATGACTTCTTACAGTGCTGCTACAATATGATTAATATCATCAACCTCTCGATTACGGGAAACTGATGTACATGCATTTACCTTGAGGGAATCATTATCTACAAGTCAATGCGTTAAACAAAAAGAAAGAAATAAAAGAAAATCATCCCAGTTATCATATAGAATTACATCGAGAAAGAGAAGAAAGTTCATTTCGTTTTAAGATCATCTAAAAACCGGTATTCAAGGATAGCCATGCAGCTGGCGTCCTTGCAGCCTGAACGTTCATAAAATTATGAGCCAGGATTGCAATGCAGTATGGAATTAGTAGGTGTATTTGATTCCAATTTTTGAATAATCAAAATCCTAGAAAAAAAAAGACAGGACAAGTACATGGCGTGACATCTTCCATTTAAAGATGATAAAAAGCCCTGCACATTGTCGATTGTGGCGCAAAAACAGTCATGGGTTTGATTTTCCACTTGGAATGAAAATATGCTTTTTGGACTGTTATGGTTTGCTGAATATTTTGTGGAATAAGTTCGAAGTTTGGAAATATATCACTAAAACAGTGTATAGTTTTGGGTTTCTGAATTGCAGTTTTTGTTGGATCTTTTTTCTGTCTCGAATTGGCCGTCTCCGTTTTTCACCAATGAGGGGTGTGAATATACTGAACGGTTTCTGTGAAAACCAGTAAGCAGTCTTGAAACTTTGTCCACAGTCTTGATACGAATAAATGATACAAGGTGGTTGTAACTATATTATTCGAATGGGTGCAAGTCACGGGCTCGACACCCACGAGTCACATAGCCCACGAGCCATACAGACCACGAGCTAGACACTAGTAAGTGAACAAGGCCCACGGGATCGATATCAGCTAACATAGGCCTAGGAGCTATACTATCCACGAGCTAGACAAGAGGCAAATAATGCCCATGGACTCGACACTAGGCAAAAAAAGGCCCACACGAACTCGACATTAGGCTACATAAGAACCTATAGTGTCGAACTCGTGGACCTTTTTGCCTTGTGTCGCGCTCATGGGCCTTGCAGTGTCTAGCTCATGTATGGGCCTGTTTTACTTAGTGTCTAGCTCTTGAGCCTTTTTTCTTGGTGTCTATAGCTCGTATACTCTATGACTCTGGACTTATTTTAATGTCTGGTTCGTGGGTCGTATGACTCGTGGGTGTCGAACTCGTGGGATAACCTCACAAGACTTCCTTTGAGCTGCTCACAAGGCGTCACTAAAATATCCTTAAAAATAAAGTGCATCCTTTGCTTTGAAGAATTGAAGTCTAGTCATAACAAAGCGACAATAACTTTTAGGAGGAACAGGTTGCAATTGCTAAATCATCAGCCCCCCCCCCCTCCATTCCCCCCCCCCCAAATACTATGACCCCAGCGAGTTTTTGTGCAGAAACCAATGTGAGTATTGTGATATTATGACATCATCGCCTCGTACAATTTACACATGTGCTTATGGTTGTTATAAAAAATACACTGTATGTGACATTTTTAACACAATGATATTCTTATACCTAATCATCCTCTTTTGTCTGACTTTGATCTTATCATCAAAACCAATTTTAGTTGGATGTATAATTTACTTTGATTAAAATCCCTTATTCTGAGGAGCAGCGTATACCTGCACACCACATATTATTGGTTGTTGTTGTTTTTCATGTTTGATGTAAGTGCATTTCATTCATATAACGCTACCGTTTGATATCTATTTCATGAACATATTCACAAATCGTCATTGTTATTGGGTAATAATTTTGTATTACTAATTTTGATATAGGAAATTAATAAAATGACATGAAGTGAAGATGAAATGAAATTAGTTAGCTGTCACATAACATATAAAGTTGAAAATCTCCTCTTTCAGAAGTCGATCCTTGCAGCCTTAACCTAAAATTCTTATCTTTTGTTGGTTTTATGATGCAACGTCGCTTTGGTCCATAGTTAGGGACATTTTGGCGAATAATCTCCTCTCAGGACCCACGCCTTCGATGTCAATGAAGCTCAACGCAAATAGGTCAAAACCAACCGTCATGACAGCAACCGCAGGGCTATACTAAACAACACAATAAAGTAACTGCGTTACTTACTCAAAAGGGGCAACCGATTAAGTCACCGTCTAAAACATCCAGATGATTAGGAGCTGCCGTTCGTTTGCCTCAAATGACTCACTGTGTGTTTCTGCCTAAAAGAAGGAAAACGGTCAACATGACGTCAATTAACATTGCTTTCCATACGTGTCTTTTGAATTTTTTTTCTTTGCTGAGCCCGAGTGAAGATAATGTATAAGATGATTGCACATTCTTTCTTCACCCAAACATTTAGTTCTTCTTTATCTGTTGAATAAAGAGTCTTTATCGAAATACACACCCCCACCCCCAATCAAAAAGAAAGAAAGAAGGAGTATGTAAATAGATGAATAATCTAGTTGGATCGTTACGTCTTAAGACTCCTTTCTGGTTCATTAGTTTGTTATTTTAATTTTGTTGGTTTTGGGTTTTTTTTTTCCAAACTTGATGCGTCGGTACAGATTGATGTGGACCATCTTTTAAGACAACAGTTATCACTGTTGCTATAGTCATCTCCTAGAATACCAAATTTCAGGCGTTCTTGTCGCTAACAATATGCACATAACAGGATTTGCACAAAGAATATAAGAAAACTCTCATTTGGGTTTTTTTTTCTTTGCACACAAGCTAAGTTTGTGCCAGATGATACGGCAATAGCGCTTATGTTTCAGATGTTAGCCCCCTTCGTAGTCCGTGTTTTGATACTGAAGGAAAAAAAAGACAAGTTATTATTTCACTAAAGAAACATATAAAAATGAACGACTCTATCAAAGTTCATGGCCATAATACAATGTCATCTAACAGACGTTACAAAACTGGTCGTAAAGGTGACTGCAAATAAACCAATAAAAAGAATGATAATGTTCATGATGATTATATATATATATATGCCTCCTTGAATGTGATCCATCTAACATGGCCTTTCAAGGCCGTTATATTCATTCTCTTGCTTAGTTCTGGAGACAAGTTTAACTGTTTGCTCAGAAAACATCTCTTTATGCAACAATGCATCTCAAACTGGCGTCCCGTATCGCTGTCATCTTGCCTTGTGGTTTAAGAGATAGCGTTTGAAAGCAAACAATGATATCCAGCGCATATCTAATCTCATGTCCCTAATACTATAGTTTGATTGGTGGAAAGGTGAAGGCCATGCATGTACCAATGGGGGTGCATGTTTAATTTCATCATTAGTGTCATCATCAGTTTTGACATTTTCTTGTCAACCAATCAACTTCAAAAGAACCGCATTTTTGTCGTTTGATACTGTATCTTTTTATTGTATATTTCCACGATACTTTGTGTTTCAACAGGAATAGTTAGAAATGGTGTCTCTAATTCGGTAATTTCATTATGGTAATAATCTGTGATGATAATAATAATAATGAGAATGATATACAAGGACAACGGCGGTGGTGATAATGATGCTGACGATAATAACAATAATTGTATCATCATCTCCATATCATATTTGATATCATTATCATTGTTATAAAATCATTATGAAGATTATTATTATCGTTATTGTTATCATATTCATTACCCTCATCATCATTATAGTTATCATCATCGAGAAGTAGGCCTAATAGTTGGTCAAGTAGTAGAAGAAAAGAGCAGTAGGATCTATATAATAAAATATGATGATGATGATGATGATGATGATGATGATGATGATGATGATGAAATGATGTTTTTGGATAACGATGATGAGGACAAAGACGAATATTTCTGCTGAAATGAATGTAACCATCATTTCCTCTGCAATAGTTGTAGAGACTCGTTAACAGCGCAGTACACCCCCCCCCCCCCTTATGTCATCTATGTGTATAGGTCCTACTGTCTGCATTTGCCGAATGCTCGGCGAGCTTGAGTATGAAGGTGCCTCCTAATCCATTTGCCATTATGCATGTATGTGGATCATTCCAGTAGCATCTGAATTACATGCGCTTTACAAGAACAGCGTTGGCCGAACCTAGCGACTGCAATAGAAAAGAAAAAATAACAGTAATAAGTCCGCAAGCAGCACATTTTCTTTTTCACAGCTGCATGGGCAGAGATAGAGAGACGTGCCGCCATTCTTCTGCGAACCACAACTTTTGTATTTGCCATGTCTTTTAAGTTTATCATCACGGCGAGGAGTGTCGCAACAATTCATTGTCATGTTTTCATTGAGCACTGATAGCGACGGCGCGGATCGCTCTATTAACAGGGCTAAAGAAGGCAATTACGATGTATGTATCTTCTCTATGATAGTTGCAACAGTAAAATGGCGGAGGGATTACCTGACAAATCACATTAGACGAAATGCTTAAAAGGTTCAGTGAAGCAGCAAAATATATACATATAGATAGACTCGCAACTACATTATTATTTATGACATGCGCATCAACATGGACTCATTGTTGTATGCACTATGTACAGTGCGATAATGATCTGCGCTCCTTCTAAACTGGTTCGACTTTGTTTGATCGGGCTATCATAGTGCCCGATTTTCATTTGCTCTTTGTGTAAAGAAATCTGCGGATTTGATTTAATTCGGAATTAAACAGAAGGAGAGGGGAAAAAAGACATTCAGGGAGTTTTGCGAGTGACGAGCGCGGAAACCGACGACCCCTAGAAAAAGCGTTTCAATGAGGAACGGTTTTAGTCACGATAGGGAATCTATACTGATTAGCAAGATGTGCATTTTGGTGGATTATAGTATTCATGCAGGACCTATAAAAAGTATGTCGTAATCATTATGACCTTTTCTTTTAATTTGAAAGATGAAGAAATTCTGCTGAACAAAGCAAGCGAAATGATGGATGGATTTGATGAAATGAAGTCAGATATATCACGCAATTAAGTGTATGGATGCCAGGAAGATTTTCCTATTAGTGACAAAGTGATATTAATCAAAGTACGTATTGCAAATGAGTTAAAGTGATAACATTATCTCATAAGTATCCCACTTGGACGCAGCTTCAGATTTTCACAAATCTTTTCCTTGTTAAGGATTAAAAAGAGAAGAACTCATGTCTCTTGATGCAAATATTATTTTATACCTGCAGGCTTAATACTTTGGCGTTAAAGACCATAGGTTACATTTTATACACCGGCAATGTGAGTTCCGTGCAGTCACTGCGCCGCAAGTAATGCAAATGTTCTCCTTGAATACGTTCGCATTATCTGCTCTCAGTTTGAATGCTGCAATATCTAATCCACCATAACTTTTACGATTCGATGCCCATTATTGTTCTACGTGGGAGATTGGCGGTCAAACCATGCAGGGAGGTGAGCTAGCTAGTAGCTCCGTGGTCAAACTACAGTCCGTAGCCATCGGCTCACATAAACCTACGGTGTGTTCTTTACCATTATGTGGACCGAGTTTTGAGGTTGAACTTTGGCACCGCTTCTCTTTTTGTTCCCTTCTTTTTAAGTTTTGTTGTGTCAGCCATGTATGTGTCGGTCCGAACCCTTTGTCCATACCTCCACTCATTTTGTGACATAGGCTGCAGGTATGCCTCCACAGGAGGCTGTGGTGCTATACATGCGCCGTGTGACGTACGTGTGCCTTTCATTGGAAAATTTTCATTGGAAGGCAAGGATCGGATATTGGGACCTGCTAAGATAAACAGAGGTGTTTCATGATGGGGAACTAAAGCGAACACTTGAATAGCACAAAAGAAATCCAAGTATCATTGACCAAGAGAGAGAGAGGTGCAATCGAGCCTCTGGTGCCTGTCGGGTTGGCTGCAACCATGAAGGTATTATTTCTGAAACCGAGCGCCGATCGGATTTGGAGTGTCGAATATTATTCCAGGCATGCGGTTCTTCGACAAACGGTTTACCTTTACCAGCGATAACAGCTACACGGGAGAGAGACAAAAAACAAAAAAAACAGTTGTGTCTACAAAGAAATTAGGATATCCCTCTCTCTGGTGCTTAGCAACGCAGTTTTGGGGTGTGTGTGTTTTGGTTTTTTTTTTCCAGGAGAATTCCGTTCAGATATGGGCCTTCTTACGTTGGAATATTAAAATTCTGCGTCGTCGCTGTGTCTGCGTGGTTATCGCATGTGGATTAGCGATATTTGCACGTATGTATTGATCAGCAGGTTGCCGCTAGGATACGAGATGCTGATTGCTGCGCGGATCTCTCGATCCTTCGTATCTTCGTGTTGTCCTCGGGTCTCGATCGTATTTTGATCCACGACTGATGCGATAAGAAGGCGAGGATGTCAGACATTGGGGTGGTAGCGGGAGAGGACGGGTCCCCCAGCGGCCTCCGATTCCTGGTCCCGAAACGTCTCCAAGTAGCCGACCGGAACCAGGGCGTGTACCTTCTTGCGGTGCGCCATGGAAATGGTATGCTGATACTACGTACTTCATGTTATTACCCGCCCCCCCCCCCAAAAAAAAAGAAGAGAATATCTTCAGAATCATCAGATAATCTTATTGCCCCGTTAACGAGCCCGAAATCAAGCGGTTATTAATTAGTATCATAGTTGATATAATGACGTTTAAAAGAATACATAGGTGCTGAATGGTGATTTGTGGCTTGTCAAGGATACATAGACAAATAACCAGGAAGTTTGTTTATATTTACCCTATCGGAAAAAAAAGAATTTGCGCAATGATGTATGATTATGTAATATAAACAAGAATAAAAACAATGTAGGGCCTATTACAACCCACAAACAAACATAGATGCATTAAAAAAAATAACGCACATTCAGAACATACATACAGACACACACACACACACACACACATAAATACACGTGCGCGCACACACACACACATATACACACACACACACACACCGATAAAGTGAATTCAAGTAACACTCACGACAACGAAATAATTATCATTGGCTTTGAGGTCGCTCTTTGTTAACGAACAGAGATACCCAGCCCTGTGTCGAGTCATGAAATCTATTAAAGGTTACATCTTGGTTGCCCTTCATTCTTATAGTATTGCTCTATTGTTCTATTAGTATAATATTTTGAGATCGAAAGCGTGAAATAAAGTCGGAATACTTTTATTCGGGACCCGAGAATGGATGACATTTGATCTTGTGGCAATTGCTCCAATGAAATATCTGCACGCGCTAAGCCGAACATCAATATTTTACCCACAATCATAACCCTAACCCTAATCCTTATCTGGAACTAAACCTAAAGCCCTATCACAACCCTAACCCTAACCGTAAGTCTTTGGAGAAACTGTGGCAGGAGCAAATTAATGTTGTGTCACCGTAGAACGACTAGTACGATGATGATCGAATCGAGCTGTAGTGTTGAATCGCACGCAGAACAAGCTGTTGCATGCGATGCACTCTCGCGCGCGATGAATACCGCTATGTCCCGATATGAATCGATAATCAAAGTAACGGAATGTAAAACATCAACGTAGTAACCACGATCGAGTAAGCTCTGAGACGGAGTAGCCTACTTCCAGCAAACCTGTTTGGTTAATACTTCGCATTTTTGTCATCACTCATCATACTCCTGTTATCTTGGTTTCATTCCACACATATCATCTTCAGTATATGATATTAAAACAGAAATCGACAGTTCTGCATTCATGTTTCACTCTAACTGCAGCGCTTTAGTGACAATGATTAAGCTTCCCGAATAGCCAGAATGCTTAAGTTTACCCACTTTTCTTTGAGCAACAGCCTAGTTTTTTAGATGTCTAAAATTGACTGCTATAAATACTTTTTATGCATCTCATGCAAGCAGAGGTCTTTTTCAGTTTTATTTTAGTGTTTTGTTAAGGAGTCAGAACACAATCATGACAATACAAGCTTCACGGGCAAAAAACAAAAACATGAATTTTCGCAGTCAGTCAGTTTGAAAATGCTATGCCTCTGACAAAGTGCGACAGCAAGTTTTCATTTCGCAATAGTGAAATCCATGCATGTGTTTCGACGAGAAAATGAAACGCACCAAAGATGCATATCATGAAATCATAGAAAACCAATGAGAACAAACACATAATCAAGCAATTGATCAGGGCAAATCGCCCTGCCCTGCCGAAATCAATAAATTATTATAGTGCTGCACGTTTCTGCATACGCAAGATTTTACTTATCAGTGCGAGCAGCTATGTTTGAGCGACAACTTTGACTACGAGGGCGCTATTCTATAATTATGAATACAGTAACTTTGCCACAAGTGAAGCAAGGGGTGTTGCGACATAAATTGTCGCCTCGTCAAAATTGTCGCCCCCGGCTCGGGGAGGCAATTTTTGACGGAGTTGGCGGCATAAATTGTCGCCCCGTCACAAATTGTCGTCTGGCGACAATTTTTGATGCTTGTGCAGTTCCCAATTTTTGACCTCGATGGCGACAATTTGTGATGGCAAAAACAATTGTTGCGACATAAATTGTCGCCCCGTCAAAAATTGTCGCCCCCGGCTCGGGGCGACAATGTGACGGAGTGTGTGAGTGTGTGTGTGTGTTTGGAGTATAACAATACAATATGTGGAAACTGTACATGTGTGGTGGTTGTATAGCGGTAGTGGTTTGTTTGTATGTATAAGTGTGCCTGTATGCGTACGTGTGTATGTACGATGTGGGTACGTGACGTATGTGTATAGGGTGTGTGGTGATGCGTGTTTGTGGGCGCAGTTTTGTGCCTGCATGAGTGTGTATCTGAGGGGTTTGGTGTACGTGGGCTACGTACGTATGTGTGTTGTGTGCGAGCGTTCGTGTGTCTACGTAAGCCCGCAGGAAATAAAAGGAACGAAACATTCAAGCGACACAATTCCCACAACACGCACAGCGCTAAATCACACACACACACACACACACACACACACACACACACACACACACACGCACGAACGGACACTCAATAATCATGTGCGCGCGCACACACACTTCCTTGAAACCTCACCGTGACATTTTACATGGCTTGTTTGCATGGATGTAGCCATGTAGGTTATGTTTTGGTATTTCAATGACTATTTCAAGAATGATATTACCCAGCAAAATGTGCTTCGAGGGCGGGCGACAATTTTTGCCGTCAGCCCTCATCATAAATTATCGCCAGACGACAATTTAAGCCGCCAACTCCATCAAGAATTGTCGCCTATTTCAGGGGGCGACAATCTTTGACGGGGCGACAATTTATTTCGCAACAGAGGGGCAGGGATCATGATCATTGCATTATGTTTCATGGTTATGTAATACTAGTGGTAATATCGCATATAGCACGGCTATTCTTCCTTCGGTTTAATGGTAACTTTGTAGTCTGGGTGCCAAAGGCTGAACCTTGTTTTACCGTCCACCCAATGTTTTTTTATGGTTTTACCCTATTTCGGGGGTGCTGAATCCGAATCTGCATGATGCAACTCTTGCATCCTTGAGGATTTTGAGATATTCAAGTTGGCCGCCAAAATGGCCGCCAAAACCCTGAAATTCCTATGTATTTCCTTCTAAATGGTGAGAAGTTCAAAACAATTGATGGTTCTAAGCTATTTCCAGGATGCTGAATCCGAATCTGCATGATGCGACTCTTCCATCCTTGAGGATTTTGAGATATTCAAGATGGCCGCCAAAATGGCCGCCAAAACCGGAAATTCCTATGTATTTCCTTCTTAATGGTGAGTAATTGAAAACAATTGATAGTTCGAAGCTATTTCGACGGTGGTGAATCCGAATCAGGATGATGCAACTCTTGCATCGTTAAGGGTTCTGAGATATTCAAGATGGCCGCCAAAATGGCCGCCAAAACCGGAAATTCCCCTGTATTTCCTTCTAAACGGTGAGAAATTGGAAAACTGTTGATGGTTTTACCCTAGTTCGAGGGTGCTTGATCAGAATCTTGATAAAACTCTTGTATCCTTAAGGGTTTTGAGATGATAAAGATGGCCACCAAAATGACCGCCAAAAATGGAAACTCATATGTAAACCCCCTTTTTCCTTCTAAATGTATAAAATTGAAAACAAATTCATGGTTTTACCCTATTTTGAGTTTGCTGAATTTGAAGCTGCAGGATACAGCTCTTGCATCCTTGATGGTTTTGAGATGGTAAAGATGGCCGCCAAAATGGCCCCCAAATGGCCGTCAAAAACGGAAATTTCCATGTAGGCTCCCTGATTCGTTCTAAATGGTGTAAAATTGAAAACAGTTGGTGGTTTTACCCTATTTTGAGGGTGCTGAATCCGAACCTGGTTGATGCAACTCTTTTTTTTTTTTGATGGTTTTGAGAATTCCAAGATGACCGCCAAAATAACTGTCAATATTGAAATTTTTGAGACCCTATTCAGCACCCTCGACATTTTGTTGTTGCCATTTTTGCATTCCTTAGGGTTTTCAGATGTCCAAGATGACCGCCAAAATAATTGGCAGAAACTGAAATTCCAATGTTAATTTTTTTTCTTCTAAATGGTGAAAATTTGAAAATAGATTGATGGTATCACCTCATTTCGAGGGTGCTGAAGGTTTTGAGATATTTACAAATGTCCTGTATAAACGGAAATTCCTTGATATTTTCTTATAGATTGTGAAATATTGTGCTATAACGTGAAGCGAGGGATTAAAAGCAATAATCCCTATTCTTGAATTCAACTCGGTTGAGCAAATTTGTCAAGTCAGCCAACAATTAATGGCCTCCAAAGTGACCGTCACAATGGTATTGTAATATACTGAGATATTCCGATATGTCTCAAACGGAACTTTAACACGTAATGGAAAGAACACTGATATTGACATCATACTGAAACGTACAAACACAAAGATAAGACTGAACATTTTTTTTTAATGCACAATTGTTATAAAGTAATGCCTGTGGTAGCCAATAAGGGCTCCGCAGACTGATGTGAAGTTAATCCTTTTTGGCTATAAGAGTAATATTAAATTAAGACACTCTGTAAGTGAATCATTCTGAAATTAATTTATAAGTCATTGATTCTTCCTCACTTCGATTATGGAGACATTATATATGGGTCAACGTTTAAGAAACACCTAGATAAGTTACAAAAATTACAGAAGAGGGCCGGCCGAATTATATTAAGATTACAACCCGATGCTCATGTTTCTGTTTTCGAAATGCATAACGCTTTAAACTGGCAACTCCTTGATCAAAGAAGGTATCATCATTCCCTTACCCTTATGTATAAGATTATGAATAACTTAACTCCTTCTTATTTAAAGGATGAATTTGAAATTGTAACCCACTCCTACCCCTCCCGTTTTGGGCAAAAATTATGACTTCCCAAACCTAGAACTGAATATTTGAAAAAGTCATTTAAATATAGATATGCTATAAAGGAATATAATGACCTTCCCATGGATATTAAAATTTCCCCCAGTGTTTATATATGTAAATCTAAAATAAGTATGTGTAAGGTTACTGCTCCGTTGATTTGATTTTTTTCTTTTTGTTGACGAAAAAGAGTTATTACAGAATTATTTGAATTAGTACAGGTTAGTGAAAGTTATGATTTATTATTTCTCCACGCCCTTTCATTTGTATCCTGCTCTTTTGCTTTTCGCCACTCGATGTTGTTGTTGTTGTTTTTCTTTCTGTCAATTTATGTATTACAAACATGTAAATTTTTTATAAGAGTTATGCATTTTTTAATTTCACATTGTATTTGTATAACTTCCATGTTCTGGACCCCATGGAAGACCAGCGATGCCATGTTGGCATCGCTGAATATGGGCCATCCAGCCGTTGTTGTTTTTATACGGAAAATAAAATTAATCAATCAATCAAATCATGGCCTGCTGGTATTTGGTGTTGAAATTTGTCTTGTATTCTTATGAGTCTCGCCGCGTACTCTTATGAAACTTGTGTCATATTCTGATTAGGTCACTAGAAATGGTTGCATCCATGACCACTATAGTAGATATAAATATAAGGGTAATTTCAAAAGCACTCTGCGTGATTATGATATTCATAAGTACTGGACTATCAACTATAGGTTTTCCCGGCCAATTTCGCACATTTGTCAGTCCATTTGATAAAACGTTCATTCAATTTAGCGAAAATCCTCGTCACTGCACATTCTGTCATTCAAATTTGCAACTTGTTCATTCAATTTAGCATTTCGATCAATGAAATTCGCACATGTGTCTTTCGAATTCGTAAACGGGCATTCAAATTGGCACGTGGTCTTCAGTCATTCAAATTCGCCAGCACTGGCGGAAAACGGTATTTCGGTCATTCAATTTCGCGTATGGGCAGTCAAATTCCAAACATGTTCATTCAAATTGGCGTAATGTCATTTCTATTTTGAAAAGGTGAGAACCGTAATCTATACGTATTTAAATGTGAATTTTTGTTTCATCCACACACTGTTAAGTATAGTAAAGGTGTCTTTGACCCTAAATAACTCGAGTTTGTTGTTCTGTAACGCCCCTCTTCTTTCATACATTTTATGAGAACTATACATGCACCAGTACCGTAGATCACTTCACTTTCTTATGTCCAGTCATGGCAGCACAAGTCAGATACAGGCGTATCCCTCAAGAAGACAGGGAAAGAATCATAGAAGCATTTGAGGGTAATAACCTTGACTATCTAGAACTGGCCGACACACTCGGAATAAAACGCTCAACGGCCAGATCAATTGTGGCCACCTATCTTAGGACAGGAAGACGCAATAAGTTGCCAAGGGCAGGCGAGCGAAACGTGAAGATGGATGACGAAATGAGAGCTCGTCTCCAACACATTGTGGACAATAACCCCTTAGCCACCCTTGAGCAAATGAAGAGAGATCTACAGGCAGTCTTTACGCAGAAGCCCCCTGTATCTGTCTCCACCATTGCAAGAGCACTGGATGGAATGCTCATCACCTCTAAACTAGCTGAGGATGTTCCTGATGCTAGAAATTCGCCGAGAATCCTAGACATGCGCGTGGAGTATGCACAGTGGTTCATGGCCGAGGGTGTCGTTGCACACTGCGTTTTCATCGATGAGACCGGATACAACATCTGGACAAGACGATCTTTTGGGAGAGCCCCACGAGGGATCCCTGCACGTCGAGTAGTACATGGCCAACGCGGTCGGAACTGCAATGTCACTTTTGCAGTTTCTAGTGAGGTTGGGCTTGTTCACCACACCATTGCATCCGAAACCGTAACGAGGGACACATTCGAGGCTTTCCTGGCTACCACCGCCCATGAATGCGACAATGTTTTCCCTCCGAATGAGGATGTGTACCTGATCTATGACAACGCACGTCCTCACGTCAGAGCTCAACTACCTGATGATGCGAGCCCGAGGATTCATTTGAAGCGTCTTCCTCCCTATTCTCCGTTTCTCAACTGCGTGGAGATGGCCCATTCTGCATTCAAGGCAGCCATCAAAAGAGATCTGGCCCGCCCGGAGTTGCAGCAGAGGCTAGGAGACAGAGGGGCAGCACAAGAAGCTGGGGTTAACCTCCAGGAGTGGAGAATCAACCTCATTCAGCAGGCAGCTCGGCGAAATACAGACGCCATAACACAAGAGAAGGCCATCCGGTGGTTTAACCACACTCAGACCTACCTCCCAAGATGCCTGGCCCGCCAAGAAATTGATGGCTAGAGCTGATCCAAGAACTTTATTCCTAATGATGATTGACGCAATATAGCACCCACCAAATGAAAATAATGAAACATGCATATGAAAGAAATAATCACAATGTAAATTGAAACCTCCTTCTCCCAATTAGTGTCAAAACAAAGTTATGATTAATGTATCTGTGAATGAAATAATGCTATCGAACATTAAAAACACATATACATTATTTTGAAAGTACAGTTGCAAAGATGATATCAGAATAAAGAATGAATACGAAAATATGAAATGTTATAATGCTTTCAAACAATACCTATGATGAATGAAAATGAAAAAAAGGAATAAAAGCATAACGTGTCTGCTAAATTGACTGCAGTAAATGCGAAACTGGATGCCCAAGAACGAAATCGAATGAACGAGCGGAACGTATACGTGATCACGTGACTATGTCATGCTAAATTGAATGACCGAATTGCGAAATGGTGCTTGCCTTACGAATTTGAACTGAAAAAGTGCTAATTCGAATGATGTTAATGGTAATTTGAATGCTCCAAAATGAATTTGAATGAAAAGATTATAAAATTGAAATACCGAACATGCCATCTAGGCTAAATTGTGCTAAATTGAATGAAGCAATTAGGAATTGGACTGAAAAAAGTGCGAAATTGGCCGGGAAAACCTATATTACCTTACATGTTGTCGTTTGTTTGTTTGTTTGTTTTTTACTGCGCGTTACCTGTGATTTTTCCATTCCCTCGTGTGTATATATGATATCGTCGCTTGGGCGACAAGACCCTGTATCTGAAATTTTAGTGAAAATGACTTTTTTGAATAAACAGTCAGATAATCAGTTAATGATGTCCTGTCCAAACCTTAGCTGTCTACCCCAAAAATGAAGCTACCATGGCATGTCAAAGGAAAGGTTCTCTTTGTTACAGTGCTTTGGCTGCCATGTTTGTTTGCTTTTTGTCTTTGTTTTTGTTTTTCTCTCCTGAACATGTGACATTTTGTAGATACGAGGTTTGTCGCCCCATATATATATATATGATATTACATCATATTGAAGAAAATTTTGAAGCAGGACTATACAAAATGTCCAAGTCTTGTCTTCAACAATGTCATCTAGACCACCAATATAAACCAAAGTAACCAATGTGAGTGTTCATGGATGAAACGATTAAAACTGTTCATGGATTAAAACAGGTAATGTTGGGAATCTCAGTAAACTTCTCTACATCACTACCACAATATGATCGAGATGGGAATGTCTTGTCCACTGATTGTTAGTGTCCAAAACATATCCACGATATGTAGATGAAACAGTGTAATCTTTCAAATATTCAACCTCATCTGTAGTCTTGCAGGATTCATTCCTGGCACAGCTGTATCTTACAAACTTACAAGATATCCGGTAAAGCTGGTTTCACTGTACAGCAAGTTCAAACTGGGATGTACAATATGCGTTCGTTTATCAGCAGAGTATGGTTGGGTTTAGATTTTGCTATTGACGAAAACCTGAAATAGGGTAAAACCATCAATTGTTATCAATTTATCACCATTCTGGCGAGCATTTTGGCGGCTATCTTGAATATCTCCAAACTCTCAATGATGCAACGGTGGTATCGTCCAGATTCGCATTCAGCACAGTGATCGAAATAGGGTAGAATCATCAATAAAATTGTTCTCAATTGCGAAACATTAGAATTGAAATACGTGGAAAGTGGTTTAGGCGGCCATTTTGAAATTGGAATGGGATAGAACCATCAATTGTTCTCAATTTTGAACTATTGCAAAGAAATACGTGAGAATTTCCGGTTTTGGCGGCCATTTTGGTGGCCATCTTGAATATCTCAAAATTCTCAAGGATGCAGGAGATGCATCATCCAGATTCGGATTCAGCACCCTCCAAACAGGGCAAAACCATCAAATGTTTTCAATTTCTTACCATTTAGAAGGAAATACATCGGAAGTTCTGGTTTTAATTGGCGGTCATTTCGGCGGCCACTTTGGCGGCCATCTTGAATATCTCGAAACCCTCAAGGATGCAAGAGTTGCATCATCCAGATTCGGATTCAACACCATCAAAATAGGGTAAACCCATCAATTGTTTTCAATTTCTCACCATTTAAAAGGATATACTTGGGAATTTCCTGTTTTGGCGGCCATTTTGGCGGCCATCTTGAATATCTCAAAATCCTCAAGGATGCAAGAGTTGTATCATCCAGATTTGGATTCAGCACCCTCGAAATAGGGTAAAACCATCAATTGTTCTTAATTTTTCACCATTGACAATAAAATACGTGAGAATTTCCGGTTTTGGCGGCCATATTGACGGCCATCTTGAATATCTCAAAATCCTCAAGGATGCAGGAGATGCATCATCCTGATTCGGATTCAGCACCCTCCAAACAGGGCAAAACCATCAATTGTTTTCAATTTCTCACCATTTAAAAGGAAATACACGGGAATTTCCGGTTTTGGCGGCCATTTTGGCGACCATCTTGAATATCTCAAAATCCTCAAGGATGCAAGACTTGCATCATCCAGATTCGGATTCAGCACCCTCGAAATAGGGTAAAAGCGTCAATTGTTTTCAATTTCTCAACATTTAGAAGGGAATACATAGGAATTTCCGGTTTGGGCGGCCATTTTGGCGGCCATCTTGAATATCTCAAAACCCTCAAGGATGCAAGACTTGCATCATCCAGATTCGGATTCAGCACCGTCGAAATAGGGCAAAACCATCAAAAAACATTGGGTGGACGGTAAAACAAGGTTAGGCCCAAAAAGTGGCTTTAGCACCCAGACTATTGGGGCTGAGTAAAAACTTTGTATGGTACATTTGAAATGGCATGGAGTTTGTAAGCGCCCCCAACGGCGTGCGTTTATTAAGATTTCACCTGTCTTAAATGAATTGTTCCAATTTGCCAGAGACACGTCATCGGAACTAATAACGCATTCCGTATTGAGTGCCGAGAGTCACAAAGATTCTACTGTTGAGTTATTTTCAAAAATAAGCGTATATGAATTTTCACCTGCAAAATGTCGATAAGGATGAAGTGAGTGAAACATTGCAAAAGCAATAGAAGCCATTTTGGTTGATTTCTTCTTCTTTTTTTCTGTCAAGTTCTATTATTGCATTCAATGCATGTGAAAAGAAGATGTCATATTCAAGACAGTAATAACATTAAGATATTCCCTGCAATCCCTTTATTGTCTGTCTTGAGTATTTTGTGCAGTGCCCTTAAAAAAAAGGAAGATTACCCAACTGAAGCACGAGAAATTTGTTTCCTATGCTTAAAGAGATATTCCAGACGATTTTCATAATTTCACATGAAATTAGTATAGATAAATCGTCAATCGTAAATACATAATTACGAAATGCACAGAAAGATTCCAGATTTACACAGTGTAAGTGGGAAGCACATTGATTTTTTGCTCATCTCGTCTTCGCGCAAAGATACTAAGGTGGATGAATAGCGCCATCACACGTAGACTAGACAATGTTCACTCTGAGTTGGCACAACGCAGGTCTTGTACTCAAAGGTTACTTCCGAAGCATTGATGCCCAGAAAAGCAGTGGAAGTGCGAGTAACTGTTTTATGGCAAGATCGATCCGAAATGTCTCCTTTTAATGAAACACATACTGCTGTAGCTGCAGGAATATTGTTAGCTGTGAGTGTATTTCTTTTATAAGAAGTCTCTATTAAAACATTACAAGTTTAATCGAGGCCTGGATATGAAGTTTTGAAGCAGACAAACACACTCAAATCACTCGAGAAGGCAATTTACGTCAAATACCATGATATGATTACTCCTCACTGCTTGAATGTGTCAGCTTTGTATTGAATTATTTTGGTCATAAATCATTAATAGACACAGATAATCTGTTTCCGTTCCTTCATATCTCCGGTATGTGTTTAGGTAATATTTTCCTTTCTTATCAGTACACTTGTCAAACCAATGAACAGTGGGGGTTTCTCGTGTCCCCAGTTGCGACATCTGACGTTGGAACTTTTGACACCCCCCCCCCCCCCGAGTAGGCCTTCAACTTATTATTTTTCTATTTATGTTTTATTAAATAAAATCACAATCACATTATTTACACACAGTTGGCAACAATTTGAAAAAGACAAGAGATAACTCTTAATCTATGGAGACACCAGGGTAACTACCTTCCATAGTGACTAAATAACACAATCACATAATTATTATTTAAACTCATATAATTTATGAACATGACATACACTGCATGCAATACATTTTGAGTGCACTGATAGAGAGGTAGTGCATGTATCAAGGTATATAGATGTTGTAAACTCTTCTTAGTCATGGGTGGTGAAATAAATGAATGTTTGACGACGACAGAAAACGTCATGCTGGCTGGATATGCAAAGGAAAACGTCCTCTAACATAACTACTTTTTAACAAAATCACCCGATCATGTCCGTGGGCGCATTTCAGCTTTTATATCTCTAATTGCCCGTGTCGAGACAAAATCGAGCAACCGATTTTGAAAGCCTTCGCTTGCTCCAAGGTCACCATTTTCCCTTTGTTCCCAAAAGATATTTTCTCATAACACAAACTTCATATTGGGTGCAATCTTCGCCACTTCCTTCCTGAGTGCATCTCCCCCTCCCCCCCCCCCTTCCTCAGTTTTCTCTCCTTTCGTTCTCTCCTTTTATCTTTCTCTTCTCTTCTACAATGTATCTTCTTCTCCAGCATTCTCATCAATGGTTGCTATTCTCTATTCCTCTATTCCAATATCTTGTATCTCACCCACCTCTCCCCCCCCCCCCATCTTATCAGTTAATCTTATGCGAATATTTCGGTGTTCAATTATCTTTCGTGCGATGTATTACTTTTAAGTTTTCTCCCCAACAACCAAGTGATTTAATCCATATCTTCTTGTGTATGATTTAACCCCACGATAGCTCCCTTGTTTTAATAGGCAACACGAATGTGGTTGTTGGAAAGACAGTGATGTAACATTTCATCAATACCAATACACAGTCACACTTATTCATATAAAACATCCATATGTATCGACATGATTTTCATTATATATATTTTTTTTCTGTAAAGTGTGCTGGACAAATAGCACAAGTGTGCTTTACCACGTCACTAAAAACAAAATTTTCTTCCGATATAATACAGCGTATAATAATAGAAAATGCACGCCTGCTCCTTCCGATATTGCACCAATAACATAATAATCAATCTCCCAATGTTTGGGATGAGCGGCATACAAATACTTTAAACGTGTGTTTGTTTATGCATGCAGGAGAGCACCCGTTCTTGTGCTTATAGACTTACCATACTCATTCGATTAAACATACATTTTAATTTTTCTAGTTTTATCAAGCCTCCTTATCCAGACGATGATGGAGAAGTACAAAGTTCAGATTTACAGCATTCCGATAGTCCCGCCGTTATCGAGTTCTGTACACAATTTGAAGTGGAGTCAACATGATTTATACGATCTGTTCCTCCGATTGGTACATTTTGAAAGAAGGAGACAGACGGAAATATAAAGAGAGAAAGAGGGTGAGAGGGTGATAAAGAAAGGACTAGAAAAGAGACTAGCATATGCGATATTAATTAAGCGATATTTCATAGAGCGCTCCAGACATGTGCAAAGTCTTCGACTGAAGCAGCACCTCATTTTGTTACATCGGAATACATAAAATAGAGCGAAGTTTCAACCTATATGGTGGTGTTTCTCACACCTCCAGCAGGGTGATTTCCGTTCTCTCAGAAACATACTCTCCCCTGATTTTGGATTTGTCGAGTTTGTTCTGTCGCACATCAGGATCATCATGGCGCTTTTCAAGTGAGTTGGTTTGGTGGTAATTGCGACAAGGCTTTTCGAATGTTGTCCCTCGGACCGCTTCTGAAAGCGTTGTAACATTGTCATCGCTTTACGCTTATGTTCTTGCTTCTTCTTCTTCTTTTTTCCAACTTCACACCATGTGGAAGTGTGGACAAATTTGGCGTTTATTTCGTCCGTCATGATTGATATTCAAGGAATGTCATGATACTTCGATTAATGTATGATTTTACATTTATCTCATGAATCTGTAGCCATCCTTTTATTTGCTGTCTGTAGACTCATTAATTATTATTTTTTTTTTGTCTCACTTAGACGTAATGAAGTTTAGTGCACGTGTGTCTACGAAAAACCCGCTCAGGAAAAACAATGGGATACCGTGGTACTATGTTGCACCAAGCACGTGATATTTTAGAAGTTCTTAATTCGCGCTCTGCAGTGGATAATACCTACTTGTCAATGGTGATAAACAGCTCGCACTCACAAAATAAAACGCCTTTCTGATCATTTATACGCCTGACATGGGACTATTGACCAATGAATTTTTCAGCGGGGCTAAAGGGGGTTTTCATTACCCCCAAACATATTGTTAACATGTAGATTCAGTGAATACATGTACAGAAATTTAAAAAAAAAATGGAAGAACACGTTAGTGAAGTTTGAAGGTACTCAGACGATCCATCCAAATTTATAAATATTACCAGATTTTTGGTTAAATTTATGTGCCGTAAAGGCTGTTCCAAAAGGCTACAATCTTTTATTATCAATTTGGTTGAAAATAATATAAAGAGAATTTTACATAATTCGTTTTTGTCTTTGTGAAAACAAAATGCATAATGAAAATGCATATTTTGTATGTTTACGATATGATGCATATTTTCTTGCACATAACATTTTGTTGTTTGTTGGTTTGTTTGTTTGTTAGTTTTTGTTGCTGGAATATCAAATATGCAACTTCGCTGCTAGTGAAGTGAACACTATACGTTAAGTACAGTGAATTATGGTCATGGTTAAAGGGACTGTACAGTAGTGGTTGAGGTGGGGATTCATGTTTTGAACATTCCCAAGTGAGATAATGAAAAGCCTCTTATTATGAAAGAGCATGTAATTTTAAGCAGGATTCAACGTTTATTTGATGAAAATTGGTTTTCAAATGGCTGAGATTAAAAAAAAAATAGTGCTAATAATAAAAGGCGACATGCCACAACTTCATTAGGATCTCTTTGTTTCATCTTGTTTTTGAATATCTCAGCCATTTCAAAACCGATTTTCATCGAATAAACTTTTGATACCCCTTAGAACTGCTTGCTCTTTGACATCTCATATAATTTCTGAATATCTCGCAAAATGTTAAAAGCTAAATCCTCACCTCGACCAGAACTGTACACACCCTTTAAAGTACTGTTCTTCATTGTTCTGTCGCCCTATTTCAGAAGTTTGTTGGGCTTTGTTGTTTGGTTGGTATTTCAAGAGGAACAACAGAGAATGAATCAAGTGAGTTGCTACAGAATCAGCATAATTATCATGGTTCTAATTCATTGGGGATGGCATTACCGAATTTCTTGTGCAGAAAACGAAGTACTTGGTTGCAATAAGCTAGGTACCAATCATGTAAACACGTAAGATTCTCCAGAAATAAGAGCTTTTAGGAGGTAGCCTGGGTGAACACAGTTTCTAACAATGATTTCCATGGTCACGTGTACCCACTGAACTTTTCATAATGAGCGAAACTTTGGATGAGTGCATTTCCTACGCCGCACTGAGACTCGAGCGTAGTTCCTTCTTGAACGCTAAATGCGACAAAACACTCAATTTTTCTAATTTAATTGTGTACTTCAGTGCTTCGCATTGAATCTCTAACTACTAGCAAACACTATGCAGTCTTGACCTTTAGCCCAAGCCTACGTCACGTTTACGTCATAATGGCAAACCGCGAGGTGTATGTTTGAATATCAATGTGGTTATGTTTGAAATAGTTGGTTTTCCACTGAAACGAGCAAACGTAGGCGTAATCCCAAAATAAACACTTTATGCATGGTGCAATATCCAATCTACAGTATACATAATTAAATCAAGCAGGAGGAAATTTTGCAGATTATGGAAATTCACCGAGATACAAAATAAAAAAAAACATCTCAAATCCTTAAAATAGTAAATTTCAATGAGCTGCGTAACCAATAAGTCAATGAGCTATTATGTTGTACGCCCTACACTCTAAGAAAAAAAGGTTCTCAAATGGTTCTCGTCGGCTCCAAAATGGTTCTCATCAGATGGTTCTCGCAAAATGGTTCCGATGAGCACCTATAAATGGTTCCCAATCGAAATGGTTCCGTTCGTCACCATTTGCTAGTATGCGATCCAGTCCCCGAGTGTTATTTGTGGTACTCCTGCAGGTCAAACAATATCTTTAGGTCCACTTTCATTTTTCCCCTTGCTGTATATTCGAATGCCAGATGTGAAAATCACCAAAACTGTGGTATTGGTACAAAAATATTGTATGTGTTTCTACTGCTGTGATAATAAAAAGTACATATTGTTTTTATCGTAGACTAATGACTTCTCTTGGCTGCGTGCCAACTGACAGCTGCCACCATCCAATTTTAGCGCTCGATCAGATATGCGTACGCGTAAACGTACACATACTAGGACTATGTAATTACCGCGGCGGCACGCGCCGCGGCTATATGTAGCCCTGTGCTGCCTGCCTGCGCCTATGCATGCAACGTACCACCGCACAGCGGCAGAGTGCCAATGCAATACCCATGCATGCAGCATGATGCAGCAGACGGCTAACCATAGATCACACCCATAACGAGCGGCACCCGGTAACGTTTAGACATTAATTTTGACAAAGTGGACTGGAAACGTGTCACTGTCAATTCCATTTTCGCCATGGCAGTCATCACAATTTAGGAGAAGAGGTAAGATTTTTTAGTTTTAATGTGGTTTTATCTCATTTTTAGATGACATTCGTTGGTACAAAATCAAGTTAGAATGTTACGTGTTAGATTCATCACTCAGTTTTCGTTTTCAGTCAGTGATTAACCTTAACGGTTAGCTAGATCCTAATGTTAGATCTAATTTGATCGAAGCTGCTATCTTGTGTAATGTTTACCAGGTACAGTAGATCCAGATCTAACAATAACATGTTAGGCCTGACACTTCTCCCAATTAGAAATTTGGCATACCGGTAGCAATGGCTCATGGGCTAGCCCGAACAGACGCCGTGCGGGGCCGGAGCATGGCTGTCGCGTTTTTACAGCGACTGGGCAGGGCTAAGACGGCCTAAGTTACATTGTACTTAGCTAGGTATGCATGTAACGTTTAGACATTTCTATGCCTACTAAAAATAGAGTCTACTGACTCCGAAACATAGCCCAAACGCCGAACGCAAAGATAACTGTGTACAAGGAGCGCCCCGGGGTAAGGTCTATACCGTCTAACCAATAAGGAAATTTGTTCTATATTCGCACTTAGGCCCCTATATGTTATAACTGTCAGTGTTAACGTTAATAGAGCCAATAGAGGTCTGTCTACAGCCCAGTAGGCCTAACTGTTAGGTCAAAATCTCTTCAGTATGTTTTCAGGCTTGTTCTAAGTAACGAGTCACGTCATGTAATGCCGTGTTCTGTTTATCGAATTAATATAGCAATGACATTGTTTTATTAACGCGGTGTAGGTCTATATGCTTGTATCTTTCAATTCATATATCAGGGAAGTGGACACACCAACAAGCACAGAAACCAGGGAACAAGTAACTCTGGCCGGGACAATGAAGCAGTACGTACGTGTTCAGGTCGCTGGTGCGGTTAGGGAAAAAGGTAGACTCTACATTGATCAGAGAGACAGCCCGTGACAGACCGTTGACAACATCGGCCGGAACCGTAGGCTTAACACTAGCCAAGAATGAGGTGGGCGGCCACAAGAATTCATCGATCAGAATAAGAGCCCGGGATAGCCCATTTGCAGCATCAGCCAGAACCCTGGGCTAGTCAAGAATGAGCTGTGTGGCTTAGACGTTACATCGATCAGAATGACAGCCTGTGATAGCCCGTTGACAGCATCAAACAGAACCGATGGGCTAGTCAAGAATGAGCTAGGTGACCAAAAGAATACATCGATCAGAATGACAATTTTAGCCCGATAGCCCGTTGACAGCATCGACCAGAAACCTACGCTAGCCAAGAATGAGCTGAGTTAAAGAAAAAACACTGATGCTGCCAGAGAAAACCTTTGAGAAATATGTAGATGGGGTAGGTAAGTCCGTTTGCATTGACTTATAGTGTATTTTATAGCTGCTCTTTCAGAATCTGCCGTCAACCAAATATTCATGTCAGGCGACTGACTGATACTGATCCTATAGTATTTGCAACTTACAATATGTACCAGTGATAATGTTTCACTATAATTTGCATTTAACAGCTTTCAATCAACTGTATGGGGGGGGGGGGGGGGTAGACATAATGAGATCAGACCAGATGCCAATCTGAGAAGTGGAGTCATTCATAGTTCTAAACTTTAAAAGCACAAACGGAAAATGCTCTTTATACTTCTCCAGTCATTGTGTAGTCGATTTCTGCACACTTTTAAAGTTTGCACCTAGACTGGTAAAACTTATTGCATTTATACCCACGCAGGAATTACATATTGTGTTGAGAATTGAAGATTATGTAATTTATTTCAAAGCACTGATGCACCTCTTGTCACCAGTTTGTATTGCTTTTGCAGAAATACAAAGTGTACATGTACTTGGTGGTGGTGTTTAAAAGACTGTTGGCAAATTTGGTGAACAAAATGACAAATGCTAACAACATATTATTGTCATAGGCAGGTTATAGGACAGCAAATTCAAACTTCAGCTTTAGGCCTGCATTGTATATAAGTTTACTCTAATGAATTTGTTGCTCTGCTTTAAAAAAAAAAAGTGTAAATGAAGAGTTTGTTCGCAAAAAACCGATAAGTCCATATTTGCCAAATGGAGATATTTGCGATTAAAGGTCAAGAAATATAAAGAAAACAATAAGAAAATTTTTGCTTCTTTTGACAATAACTTCAAAAATGTACCTTTATATGTAGTAACCAATATATAATTTAAAAGGTATTATTTTGTACTTTATGACAGAGACCGTACCTCAAAATCTTAAAAAATGGACTTATCGGTTTTTGCTATCAAACTCTTCAAATTTTTATCGATTCCCAATGTTATATATTTTAGTTCATGGTTGAGGAATTTTGTTCATTCATGCTTGTGAAACTGTGTGGGTGTGGTATCCTAGCTCTTTTCCCCTTTGGATTCTTATTATCCTTCTCATTATAAAACAATGTGTTCTTTTCTTTTCTTTTCTTTTCTTTTGTGTGTGTTTTCGTAGGACATGCTGTAAATTGTCAGAAGTCATGATTAACCTGAATTGATACTCTTCTTGTATTTGCAGTTGTATAGATGTGTCTATGGTGCTTTCAAATTGCAGAACAACAACAACAACAAAAAAGGTCACTCGTATACAAACAAAGATAAGTCAATTCAAGTACTCGACGTTATGAATGTGAAGTGAAGTGAAGCGAAGAAGTGTAAAGCTTATCCTATCCCAAGTATCATACCAGCAATATAATATATGTTTTCTGTGACAATACCAAAGGTCCTGTTTAATGGAATTATTTTCCTGCCCTTTGTAGTTGCTTTTAGGACAATAATATGCATTAAAAAAAAACACAAAAAAAACAAACAAACAAACAACACCGAACAAACTAGCAAATACAGTTAAACTCGCCTAAGTCGACGTCGCATATGTCGAATAATCGCGTAAGTCGATGATTTTAAAAAGTCCCGATTTTTCCCCATTGACGTACGAGTATTAATTCACTCACAAGTCGAATTTTGTGAGTCGAATACTCGCTTAAGTCGATGAAATTCCAAGAACACTTTCACGGAAAAACCATTGAATTCACTGTGCCTAAGTCGAATAAGATTTTAATGTGTAATAAATCACTGTCATTCATTATTATTTATTACTCATCATTATTTTGTTTGTCAGATGAGTTTGAGGTGACAAAAAAAAATGATCTAAAATCAAAATTCAAAGCGATCGCATGGGATCGTTTAACTCTCTTCGTATTTGGAGGTCCGCTGGTACAGCCCTGTCAGCTGTCGCGCTACGTACGTACAGCGTTCGTACAGTACACATGCGTTCATTTACATGTACAGTATTGAGCTTGCAGTGTACATGTAGCTTGGCATTTGCAGCGCTGTGCAGTGGAGTGGTATAATGGATGAAGCTGCTGAGTTTTCAAAGCGGAAAGTAGGGGGAAAGTTACGGGCACGGGTAAATCAGAATTGCACCTCTACACGCATTTCAAGCCACGGTATGGTAAACTGGAATCAATCACTGCTCAAATATCGTTTATATTCACTTCCCCAAGGTTTAACAAGGGTGTAAAGTAATCGGACCTGTGCCAATACTAATGCACTGTCCATGCAAAGTTAGCCGCGGCCCTGCTGGGCGACCCGTGCTGCGGCACACCGCTCCAGCTCTCGGCTCCAGAGTAGACAACATACATGTACATTAAACATACATGTATGTACCTGTGGTGAAACTGTAAGTCGATTTTTTTTTCGACTTACGCACAAGTCGAAAATCGCCTAAGTCGATGTGTTTTGCTCAGTCCCGAGAAGATCGACTTATGCGAGTTTAACTGTATGTGGAAAAAGTTCCTCATACTACTTAAGTAATGTACTTGACTTCTGCCTATCTTAAGACTTACACAATTACTGTATCTCATCCATGCAGGAATTATTTCACAGAGAATTAGAAATTTTGTTATGTATTTCAAAAGCCTGATGCACCTCTTGCTATTTCATATCATCTGTACAGAGATGTGTGATGGTGTTTCAAGAACTGCTCGGTACACAAATGACAAATATTGTGGGAAAAATTAGTGAACAAATGAAGATATTTTGTCAAGAATATTTGACAGATTATAACATGACAAATACAAACCTCAACTTTAGATTGTAAAAGTGAAGGTAAATAAATACATTTCTGCGAATTTGTGAAAGAGCAAATTTCTATCGTTTTCAGTTATTGAGTAATGTTTCATGAAAAAATATTGGTGAATGTCATGTACATGTATTCATGCTTGTGAAAGTGTGTGTGCATGGGTGTGTTATCCTTGCTCTTTTTTTTTTCTAGTGTCAATGATAATGTATGATATGCTGATGTATTGCTAATATACATGTTTTGAACGTATGTTTGACTGATCAGATGAAATTCAGATGAATTCATTTCATTTCAAATGAGTTTGTGATGCACATTTTTTCAATGCAGATAGGTAATGTACCTTTAAGAATGGTGCCAGTGAAGCACCTTATCAGCACTGCATGTGAAACACACCAAAAATACACAGACATCAATTCACATACTACATTCTAAGAAAAAAAAAAAAGGTTCTTTTGAGCACCATTAAATGGTTCTCAGCACTGTCACAATAGCGACACCTTTTTTGGAGCCTGTGAGAACCTTTTTTAAATGGTGCCTGTCAGCACCTTTTAACATTGGTGCCCATTAGAACCTTTTTCAATGAAATGGTTCCCATGAGCACCTTTTGAAAAGAGTCAAAAAGGTGCCCATCTTTAGTCAAAAAGGTGCCCATGGGCACCTTTTAAATGGTACTCACGAGCACCATTTCATCGGGAAAAAGGTTCTAATGGGCACCTTTTGCAAAAGGTGCCGACAAGCACCATTTAGAAAAGGTTCTCACGAGCACCTAAAAGGGTGTCGCTATTGTGACAGTGCTGAGAACCATTTAATGGTGCTCAAAAGAACCTTTTTTTCTAAGAGTGTACGAGTGAGTTCCTTGTTGAATTGTGTTATCTTAATGTAAATCTATAGATAAGAATGAGGATGAAATTAGTTGACACACTCACGAGCCTGATATAATCATGACATGAAAACACAGGACAACCACCAAACATTGATACCGGCACCGGATGTTCCATAAGTATAGTAACGCATTGCTGTGCTTTGGAAGTTCACATGATTCATTATAGCATATTCTTGTGATATCATAGACGCGGTGTATGCTTAACAGCGACACGCCCGGCCATTCATTTTTTTCTTCTTCTTCTTCTTCTTCTTCTTTTACTAGGACCAAAGTCTAGCGTGGTCGGCTCTGCATGCACGCCGCCTGATATTTGCCTTGCGTCAATTTTCCTCGCGTAAAAACCCAACTCTCAAAGTTTTGGGGCTGGCATATATGGTGCATGTTCTAGAGCCAACGGAGCCGACTTTGCGCGGTGGCTGTAGGACCTATATGTTTCACTTCGACAAACATTTGTTCCCCGTTTGGTGGGTTCCAAAAGAGTGTTCTACAAGTCTGTACCTTAAATGGATGGTACAGTATTGGTGGAGATGAGAATTGGACTTTTAACTTTTTGCAAGATACCAAGAAAACACTTATGATATAGTAAAGAGCATACCATTTTAAGAGGAATTCAAATTTTATTTGATGAAAATCGGGTTTGGAATGACTGAAACATCCAAAACAAAGTAAAACAAAGCGATCGTAACAAAGTGTGGGTCCCACACTTTATTAGAATCGCTCCTTTTTGGATATCTCAGCCATTTCAAAACCAATTTTCATCAAATAAACGTTGAATTCCTCATAGAATTACATGCTCTTTCATGTTTCATAAGAGGTTTCTCATTTTCTCACCAAAAAATGTTAGAAACCTGATATTAGGTCTCAACCAAAACTAAACGATCGCTTTAAAGTAGGTGTCGATCGCTGTGACAGAAATTACGGGCTACCAGACACAAATGCATCCATGTTTGGTTTTCTCGACCAGGAATGTCACATGGGAATGCGTCAAAAGTAACCCATGAGGGGTAGTCTAAATAGTAGATCCTGCTTAAAAACACAAATAAACAAACATCCATGTCCTGTTTATTCAGCGTTTAATGTTTAAAGATTGTATAACTCGTTGCCGATATACTCAGAAGAGACACGGCATGACCACTCGCAAAATCTGAAAGCATTTTTGCCATTCAAGTTCATTCGATTTTAAATTAATATTTACTCCCCTAAAAATGAACCCAAACCAGTGCCAACATCAAAGTTATTTCTCTTTAAAGGTCCTGTTTTCCTTTGGGAGAAGTGATTAAAAAAATGTTCAAGATATCACATTTGATGCATATGTGCAGGTCAGATGTATATCACGAAACATCCTACCATATAATATTTTTACAATAAAGCCTAAAGTTTAAAGAAATATCATAATTTTTTTAAATAAACCATAACTGTATACGGTTTAGTCTGGAAACAATTCTAATATACATATTGTTCACATTTTGCATATTCAACAATACTTAACATCGATTATACTGGTTCAAATTCTTACATTGGTTGTTTCTATCTCTAACTCCCATTTTAGAATTATTTTAAAGCACTAATGCTGGGTTTTTGTTTCATCTGCAAATGGTAAATTATGCCTTTAAGGGGTATTTACCACATTTAATACAGAAAACATATCAAAACAGGAGTATATACCCATTTATCAAACGTATTCAAACGCTGGGCAATACATACGAACAGCTCAAGAAATATGCCAGGATGCGCTATGTGATGAAAGTAATTCATCTTCTCCTTAAAACACCGACTTAAAAGAAGTGAGGGAAACGAAAATGTAAAAGAAACTCCGGCGTTTTCATGTTCCCTCTACTCGCAACATTCGTCAGAACATCAGTATCATTCATACAGGAGTTTGTAAATGATTAGACCAGGGAGGTGGAAATTTAATAAACACCTCCCTGTTAAGACCAAAGCAAACATAACTTATGTTATTAACTTTTGTAACTGTGAATATCATGAGCAGTCAGAACATGGTTTGTTTTTTTCAAGATTTTTCAAGATTTCAAGACTTTTTTTTGCTCGACAGTGCATTAACTCCTGCATACAACGATTATGCATCAGACTCATATTTTATTTATTGCGAATAGATCCCAACGGACTCGTTGTCTTCCTCGTTTCTCAGTCGACTTTACTTCATTGACAAAGAACGTGAAACACAACCCAACACAATAACACATTTACGACAGAATACCTATAGTGACACTGCCATGACGATCTCGAATGAGTTGAAAATTTGAATAAAATAAAATGAATCGTGTATTATCTTCATTTCGAGTTCTGAGAAAGTGAATTGAGTGTCCTCCTATCGACTTGGAAACACTGAACATAATCGATGGGGGAGATCATTCTGCATCCTCAAAGGTTCAAAGGTGGTTATGAAACTTCTGCCAGTAAGACGTAATAATATACAAATCTCAGATTTATAATCTAAATCTCAATCCTTGGCAGTGTAAGATTGTCATAGGCCTACTAGAAATACCATGATGCACGAGTGAAAACGCACTCTCGCTTGCACCTTCAGTCAGAACGACGGCCGTGCACGCCACACACGCGCATAAATACGCACAGGCGCACGCACTGCACACCACAGCATAAACTCGATCAAGAACCCACTTTCACTTCTGTTGTTGCCCGAGGGAGGGGCACTTTGAATAAAAAGAGCAAGGAGGTCTTTATCATTACATTTCTGCAAGAGCTCGTAGCCACGCAGTGGATCCCGCTCACTTCTTCCTTTTCTCTCTGTTCCATCCATCTCCTTGAAAGGTCTGTTTCTCCAGGTCCGACGGCCACCGATCATGGATGCCTCACCGGTTGCCAACGGCGTTCCTCTCACGGAGGACTTCGCCGATGGAAGTAGGACACCGAAATCATCGCTTACGCTCGACAACCAAGCGGCGGTGGTCGACGTCGGCATCGACAATCCGACAGTTGACCTCGAAGAGGACGAGAAGGCCATATCGGTGCACATTGTCAAACCTGAGGACACCGACGCGCTTCCGGTGGTCAACCACGACCTCGTCATGCACAATAACAATATCAAAAAGGACGGGTACGCGATATACGACCCGTCCTCAGCCAAGCTCCTCGACAGGAAGAACAAGAAGGTGGTCGAGGTTGAGCTAGAGGATCGAAATCGTCCCGAAGAGGACGGAATTATCTACAGAAACGGAAAGGACGATGACGACGGACTTCCTGAAAAGGCGGAGGAGGAGGAGGAGGAGGAGGAAAGGGAGACTTGGGGGAGGAAGATTGATTTCCTTCTGTCGGTCATCGGGTTTTCCGTTGACTTAGCGAACGTCTGGAGGTTTCCCTACTTTTGCTACAGAAATGGTGGAGGTAAGATACGCATATTACGTGTTCATTTACATGTATATATCATATATCTTTGAATATTATCAATAATTTCATATGAAGGGTAAACATAAACTGAATTATACTGATATTCACAAAATGTTGTCATGGTTTCACAGAGGCAGATTAAGTGTTTGTCCCTTGTCTTTTCTGTTAACTTCCGATATCATACAAATTAAAAAACAGAGGAAAAGCTAATGATAATAATAATAATAATGATAATGATAAAAAAGTATTAATAATAATAATCATTATTATTATTATCATTATTACTGTTGATATCATTATCACCAATACTATTATTATCATCATTAGTGTTAATTGTTATCATTTTTTATTGTAATTATCATTTTTTTTCATTATTATTAACATATGGGACTTTTAAGGCGCCAAATCCATCTAATAGTCATGATAATTCAATGCTCCAGGCACAACCATGTGCAAGATACGAATTACATACAGGAATATAAGAGAAAGAAAATGACAAAGTGAAGCAGTACAGGACATATCCCACATATGAAATAATGCTAATCAAACGAGCCAAATCAAACAAATACTTCTTGAGATTATTTTTAGATTGTTTCAACAGAATTACTATTCTTAATGAATTGAGGGAGTGATGAGTTCCATGAAAAAAAGACCCGGCGTAAGCAGAAGTTCGTTAACCCTACTTTGTGTGAAACCTATGGATGACAAGGAGGCCAGAGTTCTAAGAGAGTAGATATCGAGAGGGAATGAAATAATCATTTGGATTGACCTCATTTGCCATTAGAACAGTATATTTTGTCAGATTGCCATAAGTGGTTTGGCAAAATAACTGGAAATTGCAAAATATTTGAATCCGCGTGTTCTCGCTGTTGGGGTGTCTCCCAGCTACCTTAAAACGCCGAGGGAAATATTGGTTGTTGTGGCCAATGATGCAGATCTCTTAATGGCCCTTAGTGCAAAAAGTGACGTAGTGGGATGCATGGGACGTCTGTAAAATAAGCAAATGACTCATAAAGTCAAACCTGTCTTTAGTGGCCACCTGCCGTATACGACCATTAAAAACGATCTCCCTAGAAGGCTATGTTAAAGACCCTGTGTATAACGGCCACTTTTTTTTTTCGTCTCCCTGGATGCCCTTACTTGAAATGGGGTTCACTTTAGCAACCTCACTAGTTTGCCCAGGTTCCATCATCAGTAGTTTCAATTCAAGAACTTCATTGTGATATCGGGCAAGCCTTAACCAAGCTTTTGGTTGTAAGGAAATAACCTTTGTCGTAAAACGCATACATAAAAGGTAATTGCATTAGTAAAAGCATGACCACAGGTGTAATAATTTGTCCAAATATAATACTCGTCTTGACGACACATTATAACAATATTCTTAGCTCTCCCATAGCTTTCTTCACGTTGTCTGACAAAAAGAAAAGGCTATTAGCATACAGCCACCGACTGAACTTTTATGCTACTTCCTTACGTCTGTGTTATAACATGCTAACGCTTGTTTGAAGTGGGATTTAGTCAGGCACCGATGCATAGTTGACGAGATGTCCTACACATACTTCAATGTGCGTCATGTTACGTAAGGCCAACATGAGTATTTACTGTGAAACAAAGATCTCCAGGACCGCAGTTTATTTTCTCGTTTCCAGACATTTTCTATTCTTCAACGTCCGATCGAAAGAGAAAGGACAACCTTCTAGAGCCCCTGTTGTTATCTTTGTACCTGCTCTAGTTACTTCGGAGCTCAATACTGGTTTCACCATGTATGCTTTAACATCCGTAGTGCCAGGCAAGATACGCTTACCCCATTGCAGTTTTGTCGACAAATGACACACATTCTGCGACACTTGAGTATTCAGAGGTAAACGTTCCCTCCTTGCATCGTAAACTGTGAGTCTCAAGCATCAGATAAACCGAAACAGGTGGAAATTGGGATGATTGGCCATTCACCATCCCTTTCTAGAAACGCATTTAGTATTACAATGCAATGCCATGAGTTAGAATACGTTTTGGCTTTCGCTTTCTCTCTTTTTGCATTATTATCTAGTTTAGGGTTTGTGTACTTTGCACTTCGGTACATTTTAAGGTGTCTGAGGTAAGAATATCTTTCGACATGTGGAATGTGATAAGAATCTATATAAAATCAGTGTCAAATGAAATCTTGTGCCGCAAACTGGCAACATGTGACTTTGAAAGCAAGTAGGCAGGTGCCGTCATCTGTTCTGTATTGGTAGCGCGAATGTTTCAATAAACTCTTGCTCGTAATTCATCATGCCACAAGAGCACAAACTCACACACACACACACACACACACACACACACACACAAATATCAGATTGCATTACGTTTCAAATGCGTCATAGTTGCCATACGACTGGCTGTCAAAGGTAAAGAGCTCATGTCTACCGGACGACAGTTGTTTTCGTGGTTTTACTCCGAAAATATTTCACGTACACTCCCGCCTTAGGCCTTGTACGCTTCAAATCTTGGACCAAAATCGGAAAGTAGGAGGGTAGAAATCAAAGACACTTACACACAAAAACCGGAATTCTTGCCTAATCCCAAACGAGTATTTGATAAGCTCCGGAATAAATATTAAAGTTTTATTTACTTACACCCCCTGCCACACTGTCCTTATTCCTTAGGTTAAGTTTTTAGCAAACTAAACACTTGCGTGCTTTCCTTTCACATTCCACGATAAGGACAGCCACACAAAGAAAGAAAGTTTGACGTCGCATTTTAAACTACACTCAACGCTGTTTGGTACCAAATGACCAGCTTTCCAACAGCATACCAGCAGAGTACAATGGATTGTTTAAGATAAAGACGTTTGTGATCCCAAGAGAATGCCAACAGATTTCCTGTGAATACTTTTGTATATAGTAAGCATCACAAGTTCCCACTTACAGCCGTGAGACTTGAAAACAGGGAGAGTGCGATTTACCAGGGATATTGAGAGTCCATTGAGTATTGGGAAGTAGGTACTTAGAATGCGAGTCAAAATATGAAAGTTTCATTTTTCTCATCTTGTAGCAAAGTAGCATACGTCATTAAAAAAAAAGAAAATAATATGTTCAATCCATCATTATTTTTAAAGATTCATTCGCCTTCTGAATGTAAAATCCCGGGAGTTGGAAAAGGCTTCCTTCGTCACATACATGATTCGATTGTTCTTTGGTTTTTACATTATTGAAGATTTAACAGGGGCGGATCCTGAAATTCCGTAAAGGGGGGGGGGGCGCAAAAGGTATTTCTGGTGCCACGATTGACGAGCAACGATTGACAAAAGCGGTTTCTTAAAGGTATTAAAGGGGGCGCACGCGCCGCCTTTTATTTTTGTTCTTTTCATTTCTTTTATTTTATAAGCGAGACTGGGGAGCCCTCTTGATCCGCCACTGCTATAAACATGTTATACATACATATATACAACCTCATCCCCCCTCCCTCCCTCTTCTCCCTCTCACCTGGCCTGAAGGGCACGATTCCAGATCGGGCGTGGTCTTTGAAGCTTCGCTTGAGCGGATTGAATTGCGACACCTCTCGAAACGTGGTCCCATCTGAATACCCGTGGTAGATATTCAAGCCACTTGAGATTATGTCCAAAGACAAACACAAAATTCAAGATTTATTCACTCATACAATTCATTGAAAAACAGTACAGTATTCTTGTAATTACAATATTCTGACTTTTATCATTGTAATTATCCAAATTGATATCAGCAACTTTGAAAAGTTGTCTAGCTCATGCTTAATGAACTCATTATAGAGCTTTTTTTTAACCGTTTTCCTCTTCCTCTGCATCCTCCTCCTCTTCTTCCTTCTCCTCTCATTCCTCCTCATCTTTTTCTTATTCTTTTTTTTTCTTCTTTCCCCTCTTTCCTCATCTCTTTAACTCTTCATGAACAAGTAGGTCCTAACCTTTGGGGCCCTAAAAAACTACGCTTGCTGTAGGATTCCCACATTATTGTAATAATTGATGATTTCTTAATGCAAGACATTTTTAACATACAGTAGACTAAAGGCATCAAGTACACATATTCACAAATCAGAACATGATTGTGGGTATATTTTCTTTGTTTAACACATCCATGTAATATTTCCTTAACAGAACCTCCTATGTCAACAACGACCAGCATGATTGACGAGTCCGGTAAATGTCAAAGATTTAAAGGTGTCACATTCTCCCGGCCAATAATTTTTTTTTGAGAGAGAAAGTGGACTGGAACTCCCGTCATTTTATGTCGCGATAAACAATAATTGTTTGTACTGAGAAAGTCAAGAAGCTGTCGTGAGGCGTAATACGAGAGTAAGTGTCACTATATTCCGCCCGTCACCCGATCACTCCGTAAAACGGCGCAGCGTACGTCAAAGTCCCGGTGCACATTTTATCACGTTTTGCTCATATAAATCGAATTGAGATGCTCTTTCCTCTTATTAAAGGTTGACACAAACTCCGTTATCATCCAACTGAGATGATCGAGACGTTCATTGGTGCGTTTTGCGACGTTTTTAGTTTGGTCATCTGACACACTCACTACGTATTGGGAAGAAGAGATCAGTACAATGACAGGAAATTACGATTGGAAAATACAAGAGTTGAAATGGGGGAAAGTTGATAAGTATCTGTGACTTAATTCGACTAGAAACTATGACATTGTCTGAATCATTGAAGCAAAGATGAAACAGCTGAACCTACTATATGAAATAGTAGTACGCACATGAACGTGCACGTCTGTAATCTTTACTTTGTAGATGTTTTAAATTAGAAGTTGAAATTGGGTTTGGAATAACCCGTGCTTACATGATTTAAGGATGAACAGCAACAAGGAGACGGGTCGAACTTGCTGGATTTTGATGTTTTTCTATCCTGGTGATAAGATTTCTTTTGAGGGATTCTGTTTTCACATGCATCGCCATTTAGTTGGTGCCCCCGTATTTGGCAGAACGCTTTGATATTGTCAAACTTGAATTTAGAATTCAATTTATACTATTTAGATTTTGTCAATAGGGAAAATGCATTCACGAGGTTTTGGTTTGTTTATTTGTTTGTTTGTATTTGAATAGAGCAATGCTTTGATCCCTATATTGTCAACACTTATTTATTTATTCATTATATTTATTCTGTCATATCTAAACATGGTAGTCCCCTCAGTTTCTCAACTGCTTTCCAATTCTAGGGAGCCCTGTGTACAAATACATGATAAATACTGGAAAACGATAGACTTCATAAAAATCACACGCAGGTATAACACACACACACACACAATACAATTTTAAAAAGATACGAGACTAGTATACAGGAATAAACATAGACGAAGTGAATTATTCAAAAAATACAAACATATACATTAACTGTGTAATTACTGTAATGGCGTACCGTAAGTAAAAATTAAGATTAGTATATGATAAAAGGTGCTTGTGAGACAAAATAGATTATCATAAAAATGCAAACAGTGAAAAAGAATTGAAATAATCAATTTATCACCATTGTTTCATTATAATGAAAATTTGATTAGAAGGTAGGCCCTGTAGCTCACTTCACAAGACAGAGAGCGAGATAAAGCACATGGAAGAACCTAAAGGTAGATTATTCAAATCGGCTCAAAGAACAGAGGATGGCACGAATCGGGTCTAGGGCAATTACCCCCTGGGCAATTACCCCAGACCGTTCCCCTTCCCCTAATCCTAATCCTAATCGTAATCCTAAACCTAACCCATAACTCTAATCTTCACTCTATCCTTATCACTATAGTATCCAGCCGGGGAGATAATTGCCGTCGTGGGTGATTGCCCTGGTATGATACAAATAAATTAAGAGAGTATATTCAAACTAATATCATACATTACAAACAAGAAATACATTACATCGAAACTATGTTTGAGAGCAACAATGACATTAGGATTTGCCGCTGGGTTGTGTGATTCTGTTAATTTGACCTTTGCTTGGATTGAAATATTATGTCATGCTATATCAATGATGACCTCCCCCCCCCCCCCCCCCTCACTGATTTGCATATGTATGTGCTTGAGATCAATATCATTATGTCGTCGGAGCATGCTAAACCGTAGTTTGCCATTAATTTGTTTTTGTCGGAATCTGATGTAACTTCCATAGTTCTTATTTGTCTTCGCTTTTGTGGTCTACATCCCGTTGAAAATGGAGAAGAGCCCCCCTTTAATTAAAGGATGGTACAGTATTGGTGGAGATGAGAATTGGGCTTTTAAGTTTTTGTGAAATACCAGGAAAACACTTACGAAATAGTACAGAGCATACCATTTTAAGAGGAATTCAAAGTTTTTTGGATAAAAATCGATTTTGGAATGACTGGAACATCCAAAAACCAAGTAAAACAAAGCGATCGTAATAAAAGGTGGGTCCCACACCGTCATTAGAATAGCTCTGTTTTGGATATCCCAGGCATTTCAAAACCAATTTTCATCAAATAAACGTTGAAATCCTCATGGAATTACATGCTCTTTCATATTTCATAAGAGATTTCTCATTATCGCACCAAAAAAAAAAAAAAAAATGTTGGAAAGCTAAAATTAGGTCTCAACAAAAACTATACGATCCCTTTAAGCTTTACATTGTCGTGTTTTCATTAAATCTGCCAGTACGATCCCAAACTAAAGACCATCTTACTGTTTTTTATTGTCACATCCATTTTTCCTGCTGCTAATCTACTTCGTATATATACACACCCCTCTTTAATGATAGACCGTAGCGAGCAATGAAACCCAGGAAAAGTTGACATTTCTCAGTTGCATCTTTTTTTTTTTTTTTTTTTTTACGACCAAATATGTTTTAACCTGGTCTTGCTTGATTCATGATCGGCCAAGATGCACAACACGATGCATGAGAGGATCATGCTAAGGTAAATGAACTTTTCTTTTTTCATTTCTGAGACGAGAATCACATAGAGTTAACATGCAAAAATGGACATGAAGATTAAAGAGGGACAGAGAGAGTAAGTGAGAGTTCACAGATCTTGTTTGCTTTCTCGCTCAAAATAGCTCGTCAAGTCTAAGGTGACATAATATACGGCGACGTAAAAACGGACATAAAACTTAATGTTACCAATGTGGTTATTCCTATGTTTACCTGTTAAGTGCTTTTCTATATATTCTTAGAGTGAATCCGCCACTCTCATGGTGAACATAATACATCCCACCCTGAGAGAGCTATAAAATGAAATTACAAGCATTCGGTGTAGACACGCATGAAAAATATGTAAGACGCCTTTCTTGACCTCAAGATGATTGAGTATCATGTCCAGCCGTAAAAGATCTCATCGAATAATGATTATTAGTCAATCTAATAGCTGTGGAATGAAGATAAATTTCACCCTAAAGATTACAGCTTGACACGCTGGGATTGCTGTTGTAAAAATTACATACCGTGTCAATCGAAAAGGTTATTGGGTGCTTCTCTTTTTCCTTTCTCAAAACGTGAAACTTTATCCAGGAACTGATTAAAAACGAATGTTCTAATGCTGTTTGAAAATAAATGAATGAATGAATGAATGAATAAATCAATCAATCAATCAATCAATCAATCAATCAATCAATCAATCAATCAATCAAGCAATCAATCAATCAATCAATAAATCAATCAATCAATCAATCAATCAATCAATCAATCAATAAATCAATCAATCAATAGATAGATAAATAGATAAACCCATAGAAGTACTGCAAAACGATGAAGTACAGCATGGGTTCCCGACTGACCTAATTCTACCCCGAACTTTGCGCCGTGCACGAACTGGGAATCGCTAGAGGGATACTTCCAGGGGTGAGGCCTGCTTGACGCCCGCTCACGGGATAGCTGCGTTTCGAGTGAGTTGATAACCTAGCAACTATGTGTTAGGTGTGTCAATGACCGCGAAAAACGACGTGTGACTGGTAGGCTGTCGCGAGTAGAAATTCAATATCATGATTTCTATTTCAAATCCTATCCAAAATACATGCGCTGCGTCTCAAACATAAACATATATGTGCATGACATATATTGCTGTGACACAGTCCAAACCGAAGTATGGTACCCCCCCCCCCCGAAAAAGAAAGATTAAGATATAACATGTCATGTTATATTTTCAAACAAGGTAACAAACCTAGAGAGACATCCCCTCTCCCCTTTAATGCAAATTCCTTATATCTAACAGCAAACAGTGACGTGTTTATGAAGGATGGAAACTTATAAGAAAAAAAAAAAACTTTATGGAAACTTAATGTTTCACATACAAATAGTGATATCTGTCAGTATCTACATGGAGAATATTACATTGTATTATCAGAATACTACGTAGCTTGATATGACAATATGATGAAATTTTATCGTCAGAAGTCTCCCATGCACTTGGAACTGTCGAGCTTTGAATGAGATTTTTTATGTAAATATGATAGGCGTCTGATGGTCTAATCAATGTTTCTCTCGTTGTCATCTTTTCAAAAGGTGCATTTCTCATCCCTTACGTCATATTTCTGTTCATCGGTGGTATCCCATTACTCTACATGGAGCTCTCGCTGGGACAGTACCACAGGGCAGGTGCCATCAGTGTCTGGAAGATATGCCCGCTCTTTCAAGGTATGTTACTATGGTAACGTGTCTTCACAGCACTCATCCCATGAACCAATTGCTAGATCACTTATACATATCTGTGTGTTTGCCTCTGGGCATATCTTAAAGCCACCGTTTACTATTGGGAGCAGTGAAAAAAAAAATGTTTGAGTTATCACATTTTGATGCATACGTACAATGTATAGTTCAGCTGTATCACAAAACATCCTATACCATTTAAACATTTTGCAATAAAGCCACAAATACAAGGAGATATCACAAATTTTCTCAATAAACCATAACTGCTACTATAGACATGTCACATGTTGAAACTATTGCTCACGTTTTGCCTATCTAACGTACTTATAACATTGTTTATACTGATTAACATTTTTACATTTGTTGTTCCTTTCCCTAACTAATATTTCATATCTATTTTGAAGCACTGAAGCTGGGTCTTTCTTTCTTTTTTTCATCTTCAAACGTACATGCCTGACAATGTCGCCGGCTGTACAAATTTGCAGATAGGCAATAACGATAAAGTGCCTTTATTTGCCTGCAATGGGGACACGTACAGCCAGTGGACTCGATCGAACTAGGGAGTTGAGATGAAAACCTCCCTGATCGAACCTGGGACTGCATGATTAAGAATCCATGGTATTAACCAGTGATCCACAGCGGATCCTCCTAGAGTTCAAGCATTTAGTTAGTTCAAACGTAATGCTATATATTTGCCATTTGATTTGGTTGGAAGATTACGAAATATGATATTGAATACTAAGTTTATTAGATATCAATTACCAAATCAATTCTTACATCGAAACAACTGCCTGTTCGAATTTCTGCTTAAATATGCTTTCAAGGTTTGAAACTCTTAAGTTTTGGGGTTTTTTTTCACGAAACATGCTAGTGTCGTTTTGAATTGACGGACTGTGTTTCGTTGCCTAATCAATCGGAAGCTCCACCGTCTCACATTTTTAAAGACCATTTTGCAAACAATTGGGGTAATCTCATTACCGGATTTCTACCTGCTTCTGAGGCAGGTTTTTCGCAAATAAATTGAGACGAATTATTATTGGAGAACATAGTAACTCTTAAATGTGAAAACGCCAAAATCAGGTAATCGATGTTTGGCGACATTATAAGGCTGTCGTCACGTGATAGGCCATCACGTGACAGCTCACTTTTTAATACATCTATTGATGCTGTTTTCGTGTAAATGACATCATAAAGACTATTTTCATCATTTTCATCGCACTCAACCACAAAGTGAGTAATGGTGAGTGCAATCTGTCATCCAACAAAATGATAATCGAGTTCCATTGAACATGGTATTCTGCGTCATAACTTTCCGGTTGTTTACGTTCTTGGTCTGATGGCAAAACAGATTTATCATAGTTGTCATGCATGTGGTTGCCCCCGATACATGAAAGCAATTATCGTCAAGAGATCAGCCGAATGTGACTTCGCGATGTAACGTATGGGGCGGACGGTTTCTTCCAAGACATTTTTCTTCGTCATATTAGCCCCGAACCTAGCATATACTTTTTCACAAAAACGTGTGTTATAGAATTCAAAAAGTAAAACAGAAGAAAATCTAAAACATTAGAAAGATTCAGTGCAATACATATGTATCATTCTTCGTGTCTAGCTGAACTTCTTGATATGACAAGAAGGATATGATTTCTGTTGATTTCTACAAATTTTCAATCGATTTATTTCAGTATAATTTCTTCAAGAAAGTCAACTCTGTTTATCTAAACCCGTGAGACCTAGAACCCTTCACACCCTCGTAGACTGGCATTGGACTATAATCAATGAAGGCACGAAGCATAGCGTTGTGGGCAGCAGGAGATTGTGGGTAAACTTTCTCAAGATGCAAACCCAAAAGCAATTCTGATCTATGTGTTCTAAGAAAAGACTAACCCGAAAGTGTAAACTAAACTGAAAACAACAACAAAGACACAACTTTTCGGGCAGAATACATTACTGCCGCCATGGATTGGATAATACATGTATACATTTTACGTACGGGCCGGGGGGGGGGGGGGGGGGTCAATGGAAGTCAGGATGGGATGATATACGTATGGGGGGGGGGGGGAAATGGAAGTCAGGGAACTCTAGGGTACCGAAGTGATGATGTCACGGCCCTTTGTTTTAGCTCAGGTCAGAACCAGGTGCGCGCATAAACACTCGGGTCAGGTGAGGTTGTTTAGAACCAGTTTCCATGGCAACGGATGACTCTATGACATCACACTTTGGTACTCAATACAGGATGACATCAAATGACATCAAGTCAGGATGCACATAGTGGCAACAACTTGAGAAAGTCCCTTTCTGTGCAGCGTAAAGCCACAAATATACTGTAGGCCTGAAATACGGTCGCCGGGTAATAGGCTGATGTACATGTTGGATGGGGGACAGGTCAGAGAACTACAAAGATGACGTGAAGGTATATCAAACATTAAGTATTGCAAAGTGTAAGGAGACACAATTGGTCACACATGTTTGAGTTAAGTGCATTGTGTCTGTGTGTGTATATGTGTGTGGGGAATATAATAGGGTGTTGAGGCGCCAGATGTTTATGTCATGTGATGAGATGTTGCTATTAGCAACCCTGCCAAGGCAAAATAGAAACGTTCTGATTTACTGATTCTCTGTGAAGCTGAAAATATCAAACTCATCTCTTTACGCAAAATTTATTGCAGCGATTTTCCAGTTCCAAATTGCAACCGTTTAGATACTGGCACGTGTTCAAAATAGTTTTCCCTGTGATGAGGGATACCTCCCGGTTTTGAGTGAAGATGTATCTTTGAAGACGTTCACTTTATCTGTAGGGTCCTCTTGATAAAAACAAAAGCGGCGAAGATGTTCCTATTTTTTTTTTTTGTCACTCATATATGCTCTCAAACACAAGTTATATTTTATTTTCGATTGATTCTAGAGGTTTACCGTTGTATGCATGAGTTTTAATAATCATAGATTTTTACTTTCTTCCGGAAATTTTGAGGAGCTTCATTTTAGTGTCTTGTTCATTTTCAGTCATAATATTAGTTCGATGATCATGTTTCTAATGACCTCCGCTAGGAATATTGTTCCTATTTCAAGTGGATATCCTCCCGCTTGGTAAATACACCTGTTCGAGAAAGAAAAAGTGACGGACATGTGGTCTGCATGCCTCCTTCCAAGTGGAAATGAATGACACATTTAAACAGAGTCACTGGTGGCAACACAACAAATTTTCATGTTGGCGAGATTCCAGAGCGAAGCGAGCTGGTCATTGGTTATAAGTGTTCATCCACCGAAGATATGCCGGGGTCACGTGGTTGTCATTATTATGACGTATATCGTTACAGACTCGGAGTGGCAGGTATGTTTTGCCGAGCGCAGAGCCTCCGGGGATGCACATTGAGCCATCTTAGAAGCACAGTAACCTGTTGCAGTGGCGGATCCAGGCGGGGACGCACCGGGCGCGCGCCTCCTTTACTTTCTGTTAAAACAAAAGAAATGAAAAGAGAAAAATGCGAGGGCGCGTGCGCCCCCCCCCCCCCCCCCATTTAATTTTGTAAAGGCGCCCCCTCTTTACGGAATTCCTGGATCCGCCCGTGTGTTGTGTTCCCATCCCACAACACCGCGTCACAAACTCCTCTGGCTAGGCTGTTGTCTGCGCAGAACAGAAGTTCAGTCTATCATTTTAATATTGACGCGTCGGTTTTTGGTGCATTTTATTGAATGATAACCAGAGATTGGTTTCGTTTCGTTTCTTCGAATTACTTAAATGATGTCATTAAAACCATTTTGAAACATTCCTTGTACTCTTCACAGAATTTTTTTGGAAGCGTAAACAATATCCAACTGCAACTAGCCAATATGTAGGTCCCTCCTGTCTCGGGTCTTATGCTAGCGGTACTCGGGTAGTAATAACCACACCCCGGCTCTACGAGGACAGTGCTAACACTGAGGAGGCTATCTTGGGCTAAGTCGATCTTTACAGTTAAGATTAACTTAAAATCATGGTATGCTATGCAAGCTTTTCAGTGGTATTCTATAACTTCCTATTGAAATTGACAGTTTTGGAGGCTTATACAAAATAAGATAAATTATAATGGAATTTGTCGGTAAGTTTTGATAACAAGTTGAATTGAATTCCGAAAACATTAGATACAACTGCATAAACATGGAAGCCAGTGGCATACCATAATCCTTAGATTGATTTAAGTTTTACGTTCGACCTTAATTCCCCTTTGTGAAACATCCCCAGAATTTTCTGAAAACCCACTCTTTCATAGTGCTCTCCATTGTGAAATCAACTATGTCAGTGCCTGTAATCATTGTGCAATGATCAATTCACATATTCTTATGTTCTTCATGGCTCAAATATAATTCTCTTTATCAATAGAAATACGGTGTGTAATGTCGTTGAGATCCAAATGAATAGTGTGTTTTATAAGATAGTGTGAGTGTTGTGCAATAATCATATCGGCATCACGTGATATGCCAAATATATCTAGTACAGTATACATTCTACATCACGCACCATTACATAATATAAAACCATAATTATAAGGTCATGTGATAAACATTTGCCAGTTATAACGATATCTGATTATGATCATAGCGCTATTGAAACGCAGCATTGTTTTGCTCCTCATTTAATCGGTTACAGTTCGATATTCCAAAGGTTGCCGTAGGTTCCTATTACGAAGGTTCATTTATTCGAAAATGAAATGAGGTTCGGGTTTTTCGGAAGGTTCCTTTAATCCGAAAATGAAATTAGCTTCGTTGTTCCCAAGGTTCATTCATGTGAAAACGAAATATGGTTCGTTATTCCGTAGGTTCGTTACTGCGCACCTTATTTTTAATATAAGATATATAACGAACCTCTTTTATTTTATTTTTATTTTTCAAATTCTCTTTCACCAGTCTGGGGTCGTAATGATCTTAATTTTCAACAGAGCAGAGCTGTAGACACGATCAGGTATACCCCTTGACATTATCCCTTTCGAAGTGTAGACCAATTCTACACAAGCTTCATCACGCCCATGACTGGCACTTTCTCCCCAGCGAAGTTTCCGAGTGCAAACACTGGATGTGAACGTTGAACTCCAGAGAAAGTCAACTTCACAATGTGATCATTCGTAAGTAATTTGGCTCGATGCCCAAGAGTACTTTGCCTTACAAAGGGCACATCTGTTCAGCAATCATGTTCCAGCCAGCTTACGACCCCTTCCATCGAGAGCGTTTTCTTCTTGTTGTTGATGTTGTTGTTATGGGCAGTATTTTTCGCGAAACGTCACGGTCCATCCTCCTTCGTCTCCATCTCAAAACCCTTATATTACGACTAGCAAACGCCAATTTCCAAGGAGCAAAATGTGAGAAGAAAAGAGAATGGGTGGTAGAAGGCTTAACGGTTCACCACGTACTCTTTCTGGGGTATGTATGTGGCCCTGTCTACATGCATTCTCTTGAAAACGGCTAGAACATGCTTGCCGAAACGTCGGGAGTGGGAAGGTCCTTTTCAGGGTCACATACATACCCAAGAAAGAATACGTGGTGCACCTTTAAGCCTTCTACCATCCATCGTTCTACCGCCATGGAAGCCTTCAAAGGTTTCAGGAAAAGGAAGTTATAGGATTTGATGCCCACCAATGTTTTCAAATCCTTGAACATGAGATTCATGGTTACATCAGAGATTATTACCTTCAACGCCTAAGATTCATAATACAGTTATAATTTAGAACATCCCTGCATGCACAGATGATTCATGGGTTCTTCAGATGACACCATCTTTGCGGCTGGAGGTTATTTGTTCCACCAAAGATTTACAGTCGTGGTGCCTTATAGCATTAAAGGTTCCCTCAGCGGCATCTATTCCATATTCCACACATAGATTCAAATTTTGACAAGAGGTTATACCAGTTCTTCCACCTTAGATTGTTTGGTTCCACCAATACTCACCTATCGTTGAGCCCCAAATCAGAGGTTCTTATCAGAAACAACATGGTCTTTATGCTTAACTCTCATGGTTCCCATCGGAAGTTTCCATTTTTGGTGTTGCGCCCGAGCTTCATGGAAGCAGAGCGTAATTGTCAGGCCTTTACTGCAATTGATGGTTGACATGATTCGCACCAAGCTTCATGGTGCCATCAAAGTTCGCCATCCTTGCAGTCTAGATTCATGGTTCCACTAGGGGGTTGATGAGTACCCCATCAGACCTTTACCGATACTGTTGTCCAAGAGTCATAGTTCCTCCACAACTTTAAATACCAGTCTGTGCATTATAGGTCTCCACATTCCTTGGTCCCCAATATTTATGGTTCTAGAGGTTCCCTGTATCTAATATTTACAGTGTAGGCCCTCTTAGGTCCCAAATTCAGGGCGATTATATAAGAAATCGGATGTCTAGAACTCAACAAAAATTAATGTTCATTACAGTCTAAAAGAGTTTCCTTTGCCGTACTGTATCACATTGGTCCTCTACGTGCAAGACATAACGGAATACAAAATGCCTCTACCGTTAAATAATTGTTCTTTTCTCCCTTTACAGTCTCTCCTGTTCTAAATTCAAATCGTCTTGTTCAATCAGAGTTATCTCGTGTTTCGACCTTCAACATGCATATAGAAATTAATACAATCTTTCTCCTTTTCTTTCGGTTCGACATGCAGTGTTTAGTGAATATACTGGCGTGACCAGTTTACTTCATGCGGTAGCGGATCCTCATTATTGCTTCCAGTAGAATATAAATAAACATCACAATACACGAAAATCTTCCAAATGTACAAGTACCAGTGGTATGTCTTCTTAATTGATCTTCATTAAAAAAATGGCTGGTCCCTTATGATAACTTTTCATACAATACTCGTTAGTCAAGAAGGTCAGCACAGCCTACACAATTTCCTCCTATTTGTCCTTGTTTTCTGCTTCTTCTTTCATTCTTTCCACGCTTCTCATCTTTCCCACATTTGGTATGATATCTTATTTTTCTATGATTATGATACACGTGTTCTTCTTCTACTATTCCACTTTCTCACTGTCACATCTTTTACTAAAACACATTATACTATGACACAACACCTGATTATAAAAGGCTGATAACACGAAAACCGAAAATTGTCGTATTACGAAGAAATGAAGATGGCGGCGACATTGGCCCAAACTTTAAGATAACAACAGCAACTGAACGAAGGAAAAAAATAGTTCCCAAGCTTGGCTCAATGATGTTATACGTCGATAAGCACATTGGACTGGTGAAGAATGTGGATATCATTGCATCTGACACTGGGTAAAGCATGTAGTATATACATGAAATCCTAAACCATGAATTCGGGCCATTTCTGCATGTGTCGTCCTATTTCGCGTCTTTACAGAGTACTTTCACGTTTCTCTCGAGAGCCCCGTTGGTCTTGGGATATTTTTAGCCCAGACCATAGTCCCAAGAATGTATCAATATAGTGTCACGGAAATCACAGTTGATGTGTTCATTTACCCCTATATTCCTATTTTCGTTCGCTGCATTGCGGAAAATCCCTCAGACAGTAGTTCTGGAGACAAAAATAGCCCCGTTCAATACGTGGTCAGAGGTTAAGCGTCGATATTGGCGTCGGCTGCTGCCCCGTAACGTATACATACCAAATCCAATATTATCTTTCGGCGTAACGTTATACCATAACGTAGAAAGCAAATGTAATAAAGGAGAAGTACAACTGGGATAACGCCATCACACAGAAACAGGGACGTGCATGTGACTCATGTCGAGTCTGGCTTCATGTGGATTTTTTTCAAGAGAGTTAAAATAAGATACAGAATCAATTTAAGTGCTACAATATCCAGGAGAGTGCGAGTATTATGAGAGCTTTTAGCGCATGAAATCAGTTTTCAGTATTTGCAGGTATCTACAAGATGTTATGATCCACATGATAGCAAAATGAGATGATAACGATGATGGAAGTACAAATAATCACGATAATGATAAGAACGATAATGATAAAAGTCTTTATGATAAAATGTACAATAATGATGATAATAGAAGTAACTATATTATACTGACCTTCCTGATTGAAGCGTAACGTCATTAATATCAACACTGTTCGTCCGGATGGTCATATTATCCCTATGCCAGCATCTCCAGGTACTTTGCTTTTTCTCACCTTCTTGGTTGAGCAAGACATCAAACTATCGCAAATTGTCCTCACACACACTGGCTAGTAATCGAGCTTGGGATCTGCTGTTTAGGACAAAACATTTGGTTGTTTTTTTTTTCACTTTGTGACGTTAAATCTATAGACAGAGAAACTTACAGGGCCTTCACAGAAAAACCCCTGGACCCCTACGTGTCTGGTTTGATCTAAACTAACAATGTGATTGGTAAATCGTAAATGCTACAAATCAATGGTTCTATTCACGATAAAGGATGTCAAAGTATATAACACACACCACACAATTCAATTTGAGTCCGTATAATATGTAACCAAAATTAACCCTCACTCATTCACACCGAGGAAATTGTCTTCATGTGCTTTGATGTCACGCAGAAACAAGTTTCGGACGTCTTCTTCTTCAGTACAGTGACCTTTCATCGTCCAATCCTTGATTTGTCAGGGTGTTGGGTTGACATCCAGGCTTCTTCTCCCTGCTAAGGAGACATTTGATACTGACAGACTCGGGCGTCGGGGAATGGGTCTCCGCTGGAAGTGAATTAATCTCAGCATTTTGACATTTATGACATTGGTTTACAAATCAACGCATGCAGCGATAATCGATCGCGGACCTGCCATGCAGACGAGAGACCAAGCAAGAGTTCAAGTGCGCAGTATTCCTTCTAAACTCGAGTCGGCGTGCATGATGGCAGCGGAAATTGCCAACGAAACAGCGGAGCAATGACAGGGGAAAATGGATGTATATCATATCGATGAGCAGGGTCTATGTCTGTATGTTATGTTGTTTGTTTGATCGATTGTGTCTTAACGTTCACTTCCACCGTATTCCACTTGAAAGTAGCAAAATCGGCATGGCCCTTATTCAGATATTAGATAAAATTGTTATCGGGAAATGACGAATAGGACTTTTTAATGTGTTTTCCCCTGATGTATGAAAGCGCATGACAATCAGCCGACTCAATCTCTAAAGGTAACATGACATACCCATTGCGGGGGCATAGTTACAAACAAAGTACAAATTATTTTGGAGCTTGATAACTTAGACCCCTGCTGATGAAAATGTAACGTTACGTCATGCGAATAATGGGAAAAAAGAATCATCAACCGGTACAAATAGGATGTTTTCTTGGTTGCTTCCTCGCATGGTCGTTTATTACCCTATCGTTGTCAGGAGCTAATTCATACACTTGGGTTGACAGGGACATGGCGGTTAAAAGCACTTGACGGGATTCGAACTCGGGTCCTTCATTTGAGAGTCGGGAGTCTTCTCCACTATGCCACAGCTCCCTAATAATTATAGCTTCTTCTTTTTTTTAAGTCTCCGAATGCTGTCGGACGTGAGGTAAATTAATGTGTTGACGTAGAAAGGCCTCTAGCAGCAACAGGCTTTGAGAAAAGACAAGTGAAACATACCGGTAAAAATCTTTTTGTGCGTCTTTCTCTTAATACCAAAAAGTGAACCTATGTACTCGTCAGGTTGAACATTACCACATCACATGCTCTGTGTAGGCCTCCACATGCTCTGTGTCGTTTTTTACGCCATGATTACTGGAGTATAGTGCAACTGGGTCAGACCGAATCCCCGGGGGTCTGCGGGGTACACGAGCAAGGTGCACTTTGTGATTTCACCCTGTTCTAACTGTCGCTGGTTGTCCTTGTTTGTATCGATCATGCACAAAATGTTGCCGCCATCTGGATCGACGCGACATCCAGACAAGACTTGATTTTAATTTTTCCTTTTGATGTCTTCTGTCACTGAAATTCTGGGGATATGCAAACCTCCTTAAGAATTGGCGGAAATCCTTAAAGGGACTGTACAGTACCGCTTGAGGTGAGGATTCAGCTTGTAATGTTTTGCGAGATATTTAGAAACCACTCTATGAAATGTTAAAGAACATACAATTCTTAGGGGAATCAAGAGTTTATTTGATGAAAATCGGTTCACATGACTGAGATATCTAAAAACAAGGAAAAACAAAGAGATCCTAATAAAAGTCGTGGCCTGTCAGTTTTATTTGGATAACTTTATCTCAGCCATTTCAATGCCAATTTTTATCAAAGAAACGTTGAATCCTTCTTGAAATTACATGCTCGTTCATATTCCATGAGAGGTCTCTCATTATCTCACCAAAAATGTTATAAACCTGAATCCTCACCTCAACCGGTACTGTACAGTCCCTTTAAAAGCGAAACGTTGCAAATTACATATTTCCCTTTAAATTTTTTTTTTACCTTGTTAAGAAGGTTTCCAAATTCCTTTCAAAACGTAAGTCCATGACCACTCCTCTGTGCCAAAGATAATATCCATCCCATTTTACGTCGCGTCGTCCCATATTTCCTGCTAAAAAAAACAACAAAAACAAACAAACAAACAAGCCAAAAAAAAAACATGGTCTTTTTTATTGTTTTGGGTTTGTTCAGGTTTGTTTGTGTGTGTGTGTGTGTGTGTGTGTGTGTGTACGTGGTGCGAGGGCGCGCGCGCGTGTGTGTGTGTGTGTGGCTGTACGAGTTCTTGCTTCACAGATTGTAAATGCTATATGGGATTTATGTTTTCGTCAAGATCAACTGTTCCAAACTGACATGCAATATTCCATTACATTATTCGATTCGTCAAAACCCTGTCTCGCAGAGCCGTATGTAGACCGGCTGCTTGTCTCAAACGTATTTTCTACGAAATGTTAGAAGATTGTGCTCTGTTCAGTTGAACAGTCATGGCCCTGCGAGAATGGCCCTGTCAGGTCACCAACCCCAACCATTTCTGCCGTTAACAAGAACTGACATCGGGCCTGAACATGCACATGCAAATCAATCGGGAACATATCCACAAGTCGTATAGCGTCATTGACCAGGATTTCGCTCGGAAACGTCACCAGTCTATCTCTATGTTCCATAGTCTAGATCGGAATGACTCTATCAGAGTAGGGGCAAGATTCCCAGAAATGTATACTGATGCATAATTATTCTCCCCATGCAGTGTTAAAATGAACTATTTATTTCTAATGACTCCCTTGCGCTCTCCTTCACACCATGTTGATTGAGGCTTACCATCGAACCATGAATATTGGGAAATGGCAGATTAGAATGAGACTATCAGGGTTGATAACAATATCTATGTCAAGCGAGGGAAGATGATTGTCTTCGGTTGTTGTTGTTGTTGTTGTTGCTGTTGTTGTTGTTGTTGCTGCTGCTGCTGTTGTTGTTGTTGTTGCTGCTGCTGCTGCAGTTGTTGTTGTTTTGAGGGGGTGGGGTGCTTGCCGTAATTTGGCAATGAATGATAACTTGGACGGTGAAAGGGATGAAATCGCTACATACATACATGTAATCTTAACAAAAAGAGTGACCGTCACATTTTTTTCCACAAACAAATTAATGAGCTGTTATAGTCACATCAGTGCATAATCTTCTTATTGTATAGTGCATATAAGTTGTTCTTCTGAGAATATGCGAAACTTCTATAACACTCTGTAAGTTGGGTTACACTATGATATTTCATTAAAGCCAACTTAAACAAGAAGTAGTAGTACTGCAATTTAACCCGTAGCTCCCATTGACCAGATGTGGCATGTATTACGGAGGTTTACAACATCTCGAACTCATTTGTACGAAAAGCGTGCCTCCATCTCAGTATAAGAACTTTCGTATCGTGCCTGGATATTTGCGACCATTTCTGTGGCGACGACGGTCTTTAACCCTTTGTGTACTGTGAGTGCCGATTGGCACACACACACACACACACACACACACAACCATAGCGTTGTGCATACTGTCCATTGGCCCTCGCACAGAAAGGATTAAATCGCAATTTCCTATATAATCATGTTCACGTTGACGTTGATGAATATAATCTTTTTTTTTCAGACTTTCGAAATTGAAGCAAGTGCAGAAATTTCATGTAAAAAAAAACGAAAAGGAAGAAAGTGATGAAATATAAAGTTTCACTTTCAATCATAATGAATTATGATTGAAAGAAAAGGCGATAACGTCGTATCTCACGCCTCTCATTTGTTTGTAAGAATAAAGATATATCAATTGTTATATATATATATATATATATATATATATATATATATATATATATATATATATATAATATATAAATATATAATATAATATATTGCATAATATACTACTCCTATAACATTTATTATTGCTTGGTTGTAACTACAAGACTACAATAATTGATTGAAAAAAGATTATTGCTTAGTCATATTGATAAAGATTCTTTTGTAGTTCATCGGGACACATGAGTTCGTGACATCCCACCGTCTTGTATTGACATGATGTGTTTCCGATTTACATCATTTGATTACATCTTCCAGAGCTTTATTTTTTTTTAATCCATCTTTCTACTTACTTACTTATACTTTTAGAGTCCAGTCAGTTTTCATCGATGTGCACGATGTATTTTTTTTTACTATGTTGCAAGATGGCTGTTCCTCTCATCACAATGTGGCACCACAAATACCTGGTAAAAGCACGTCCGGGCTGTGCGCGTGCACTCACTCATTTCTACGGGGAGCCATACCCGCAGAAATGTGAGTCCCAGAATGCCAATTCAATCACATTCGCGTAATTTTGTCCAGATTATTCTCTAATCGAATTGCATAAAATTCGCCCCGCGACTACCCAGAAGTATGGTCTGTATTTCAATGGCTGGTTAGACAGGGGCGCGGTGAATACCATTCCTCCACGCTCCCCTACAGTGGCCGGAGCGTCGGGGCAGGGCCGACGAGAGCCCAGTATCGCCACGAGGGAGCGCCAAGAGCAGCCGGATAGCTTCTTGGTTAAGCAGGAACACATTACGGCGACATTGGCCTGCTAAACTTCGTTATGGTCCATAATTCATCTTTGCCATTGATTTTCTTTCGAAATGAGAGATCGCTGAACTTTCCTGTTCCAGCCGCAAACCGCACAGCGAATAGTCGCTGCAAAATTAAATGAATCGTGTCTGGCATCACCACGACAATGACAACACATAACATGAGAGGCATAAAGACCACTGCCCCCGTTTTCAGGACTGCATACCCTTGACATGAAACAGAACGCCCAGTTCACTTGCAACTTGGAATACATGTGCAACCATTACAGTGGCGGATCTAAGGGGGGGGGGGGCACTGGGCGCACGGTCCCTTTGTTTTTTGGATAAAAGAAATAAACAAGAAAAGATAAAGGGGGCGCATCCATTGCGCCCCCTTTAATTTGTTGTTCTTTTTTTAAGTATGCATGAGTGGTATGAGAAAATTGCGCTTTAGCCTTTTTTTTTTTCTTGTCAGCCGATTTACCCCTGAAGTGGCATGAGAAAATACCTGTTAAGGCCGTTTTTTGTTTTTTTTTTTTTTTCGTTTTCGTGTCAGCTGATGAGACCCGGAAGTGGCGCCAGAAATATAAATTCCTGTCCTCTTCCCCCCCCCCCCTTTACGGAATTCCTGAATACGTCCCTGCATTACGCAGAAAATCAGATCAACTGTAACGACTACTTGCTGAATTGCGTTAACTCGACTTGACAAGAAAGTGTGACGACGAATAACTACATTTTCTAAGAACACTGCATCGTTTTCTTTTATGACGTAAATCCCTCAGCCAGGGGGCGTGGCTGGACTCATTAAAAAAAATTATAATAATCTATAAACATAAATTTAGACGGAAACGAAATAGACAAAAACGAAATTGCCGGAAGGTATTTAGACTTCAACGTGCCTCGTAAAATACACCATTTTACACTGACGGCTTTTCAGTCTTCAGGACCATGGCGTTACAATTTAATCAGTACCCGTATATACTTTCCTTTATATTCTTTAAGTTGTCTATCAAATATATCGCATTTAGCCTAAATTATGGTCGAAATAGAAACCATTCACAATTACAGTCAGCTGATGATACATGCAACTATCGATGTTGGTTGGATGACCTCATTTGCGTATTGCCGAAAATTGAACAATCCCCTTTAACAAGCCCTTAAATTCTGAGAAAATCAATCATGACAGGGTGGGGATCCTAAGGAGGGGTGGGTCTACACTTAATCTGCAGCGTTTCAAATCAATTGAAATAATATACTAGTGTTTGTTCGTTTTTTCTGAGAAAAGGGACGCTGTTAAGTATCATGTAGGAAACGCAATTTGATTTTGATGGAAGGCACAAACTAATACGCATTGTAATCTAAACTCTTTCGTTCGAAGTTTTTCAAAAGAGTCTGCAACCGCAGGTCTACGTGCGTCTCAGTTTCTCCATAGGAACCAATTTATCAACATTACCTCGTTTCCCGCGTAGGAACTCGATTGACTAACTTGATGAAGGCAAACCATCAGCCTCGTTGGCAGTGATGGAGTGATACAGAATCACCCCTCCCTGATGTCCTCACACTAATGCACGTGTACAATCCACACTTACTTTTACAATTACTTTAATGTGTTTTGTGCCATGATTCTATTCAACGATTCCAAGACAGAGAGTTACTACGTGGAAAATTTAGTGTAGTATGGAACATGATTGATATGACACAGGAGAATAATACATACATTATTATCCAACTACATATCATAACAAAAAAAAAACGTCCCTACTGGAAAGAACACAGTGTCCCACAATGTGTTCACAGTGTGTTCATGTAATCAACTATGTGAAAACGCTCGAATTTAACAGTGTGAAGATGATTTCACACTGTGGTGTGGTTTTCACAGAGTGTTCACATATAGTGATGCTTTGTTTCAAACTGTGAATTGACGACTCACATTGTGTTCACATTGTTAAAACGCTCGAATTTAACAGTGTGAAAAGATTTCACACTATGTTCACAATGTGATCACACTGTGTACACATTGTATTCACGCTGTGGTTCTTACACTGTGGGACACTGTGTTCTTTCCAGCAGGGATAACTATAACCGCAGGCATAGTGAGGTTGACTGGTTTTAAACATCCATACAACACAAAGAGTATAGATTGTGACTGAACTTGGATGGAATAATAATTTACCTTTGTACTTCTCACCCAAAGCAAACACACGCAAGTAAACACACACACACGCATTCACACACATGAAGGCTTATACTTAGATACACAGCCTCTCTGAAATCTCACTGTTCGTGGATGTACATTGAAGGGATGGTTTAGTTTTGGTTGAGATGAGGCTTCAGGTTTCCAACCTTTTTTTGAGATAATGAGAAAGCACTTATGAAATATGAAAAGAAATCATACAATTTTAAGAGGAATTCAAAGTTTATTTGATGAAAAAATGGTTTTGAAATGGCTGAGAAATCCAAAAACAAAGAGGTCCTAATGAAAGGAGTAACCCAACTTTTGATAGGACCACTTTGTTTTACTATGTGATTTTTTTTTTTATATACCAGCCATTTAAAAACCGATTTTCATCAAATAAATTTTGAATTCCTCTTTTATGTATGCTCTTTCATATTTCACAAGTGGTTTCTAATTGTCTAGCAAAAAGTTAAAATCTGAATCCCCGTGTCAACTATAACTATGCCATCCCTTCGATGTAGCATTATAGTGGCACTGACAGTAACTGTAACGGTGTTCAGTACAGGTTTACTGATGAGAAAACTGATGTGCCCAGTTATAACCATGAATGGATGTCCGTGTTCATCACCCATGATTTCGTGTTTTTGCCTGTACATGACAGTCCCGAAATACATTAAGCACCGTTGTAATGAAAAATGTAATTATCCTTTAACAAAACAAAACAAAAAACTTTCTTTGATTAAGGTTGTTACTCGGATCCTGCTTGTCATGGGAGTCAGACTGGCTGGGAAGAAGCTTGACGATCGAGGTACTAGGAGTACTCCAAATTATCGGGAAAGTACCATGGCGGAGAAATGAACTCTACGGAGTGTGGTGGTCCTTTCACAGGGTCGTATGTCATTCACCCAATTTCCTCTCACGAAATGGTTCACAAGGTTTATACACGTGACAGATTGATGGCTCTCCAGCAAACTGGAGAACCATTGTTATGGTAATGAAGTTCCACAATGCTGATTAGGGTCTCGCGTTTGTCCAAGGGGGGGGGGGGGACCTGGTATACTTCTTCTGTCTAACATCCCTCGTGTCTGTAACTCTTTGGAACTTTCTCATCCCTCTAGAAGACCCCGCTGAGAATACGGGGCCATGTTGTTGAAATGGCTTTGATAATGGGCAAAGAACAAAATGTCAAGTGTGCATCGGGCGCTGAGAAGAATGATGGCAGCAAATTACTACGACAAATCGAACTCGGCAGAGGGAGCGCGAACCTCGAGAGACGAACAGCTCGTTTTCTTTTGATTTCAGGCACGTTTTCTTTTTAAACGCTTGTCCCATGGAATGTTGGCTTGCACACACATGCGCAAGTGGTGGACGAATTTTGTTTGATGAGTCAAGCCGATGAGGGTTGATAACCAACACTCTGCGCGGGGCACCGGGATAGCAAGAAAATCACCGAGTGCCGTAAAGTTGCAGAATGCCATAAAAGATATACTGTACAACCTTTTTATCATAAACAAGAAGAGAGCAGAGTTCTCGACGTAATGCTGATACTTGGCTTCTATGGAAAAATATTTTTCTTCTTTAATCAACTGACTTGAAGACGATTTGATATTTCTAAGAGAGACAGAATAAAGCACTACCTAACATCCTCACACGAAGCGCCTACTGTACTTCAACTCAGTTCTCGCCGGCATTAGAAGGGTCATCTGTTACAGTTTTACCAGGGATCGGGTGCCTGGTTTTACCAAGTAACACATTGAAGACTTATGGTTTGTCATATTTATGAGCCATTGTTTGTTTTCTTGCACATGCGTTGTCTTCTCTTTAGTAATTGTGCAAATCGAGCCTGACTGACACTCTGAAATCACTTTTCAAGGGCAATGTGTGCAGAATATGAATTAAAAAAAAAAGAAAAAAAAAACAACTTTAAACGAAACGAAAGATTCCGACTGTTTGTAATATCATGTGATATGTCTAGTCTAAACCTGTTAAAGGCAGGATTCCGTTTAATCTTCTGTCAGAGATTCTTTGGAAATTCAGCCAAAAGACACTTATGGATTTAAACTTAGTGAATGCAGTATATTTTTAGTAGTGAGGAAAAGAAAAAGATCAGTGAAGGCAAGAAATTGAACAATCCGTTAAAATGTAATATGGGCCTACTCAGTCGTCAGTATGGTAATTTCAGTGTTTTGGGTTAAATCAACGAGCCATCATCGCGTTGGTGATGTCACAGTAGTTGAACGATATTGAGAAAATATAAAGAAAATTGCACAGAATTTCCTTTTTTTATAATAACAAGTATCTATCACTTGGACTTATCACCACATTAATATGCTAAAGGTCGTATATTTTCCCTCGCCTTAGATGAAGGAGGTTAGTCAAATGCTCTTTCATTATCCTGCAAAAAAAAAAGAAAGAAGAAATTATTATGTGAAATTCTCTTTACATATGTGTGTGTGTATATATATATATATATATATATATATATATATATATATATATATACATTGTATATATATATGTGTGTGTGTGTGTCTGTGTGTCTGTGTATGTGTGTGTAATATATATATATATATAATATCTGACAACGCTCCATATACAACTGTACTTTTTCCATACACTGTCTCCCTAAGGTGGAGTTAGTTATCAATTATTTATCTATCTATATATACATTTGTATTTATATACCCCCACGTAAACTGTTGCACTACGAAAATAGCTTTTCTTTCTTTGTAGGAATAATGCAGTTTATTCTACGAACGGTTACCCTTGTGGAATTTTTTCCCTGCAATGTTTGTACGAGGTAAACCAAAGGACGATTAGATTTACAACACTTCCGGATAGGTTTGAAGATATAACCGTCTATTTCCCTAAAAATAGATTTCTCACATATTGAGAGTGTCCCCAACACTTGTTCAGAACTGGCATGACAAAATAAACAGATCGATACCATTGCCCGTCTAGATGAAAAACAAAACGAGACAGGGATGGGGAGAGAGAGAGAGAGAGGGGGGGGGGGGTGAGGGGAGAAACGGATTTTCGAGGTAATACATCAAAGTCGGGAGCGCTAAAACAGTTGTAAATCGTCTTATGACGTAATTAGACTGTGTACCCATGGAAACCATGCACGTTCTTCAGTTCTTGGTATTGGCAAAGGATAAATCTATTTCATTCGTTACACTCGCGCCAAGAGTGTAAGCCTTCTTTATTAAATGTGTCACGGTGGTAAGTAAATCATTGAATAGGTTTACTCTCGAATTTTTGTACATTTTCATCTCGAGTATATCTACTAACTAAAGTCATCACAATCTTCCTCTAGAGCCAACCGTCTTTTGTTGATTAATGAGACTTTAAAGAACCCGCCAGAATATCAAGAGCACAGCGATATTATTTCCGTTTCGATACTAGGGGCGATATCACAATTGTGCCTAGTGTGCCGGAAAGATACCTAGTCGGAAAATATTACTTGTATCATTAATCGTTGTAAACTCAAACGTGACCCCATTGCCACGGAAATTATATTTCTGCAGTCATTTACAACAACCTTTTGGCGATGAAAATTAAGACATAATATTTTCGATTTTTTTTTCTCTTTTTTTCTTCTTCTTCTCCTCCTCCTCCTGCTCCTACTCCTCCTCCTTTTTCTTCTTCTTCAAAATTTTTATGTCTTCGATTAATCAGGAGTGGGCTGGGCCGTAGTGCTGATGGCGTGGTATGTTGGCTTCTACTACAACGTGGTCATCGCCTGGTCTTTCTACTACCTCTTCGCAAGCTTCACCAAGTTTCTCCCGTGGAGGTACTGCGGCAACACGTGGAATACTGAGTGGTGCTTCGACGAGACCATGAACGCCACCTGGAAGGAGATCGAGGGCGAGCTGATGTGGCACAACGCGTCCACGGGATCGACCCCTGCCACCGAATACTTTGAGTAAGATCTATCTCCTTCGTACACACTCACACAAAACGGTTCCATGACATTTGCTCCTGCGACATTACTCAGTAGTACAGTACTGCTCCCATGAAATATCTTCACTATATGCCAAACCAAGGAGGTACTAGGCATAGCACCTCCTTGCCAAACATAGATTCTACCCACAATCAAACTAAACCTAAAACCCTATCACAACCCTAACTCCAACCTAAGTCCTTGAAGAAAATAAGACCGCAGCAATTGTCACCGGCCACGCCATCACACTCCTATTACCGGTTGTTTGGTTGTTGTATAATTATTTACGCGAATATACCATTCCCTTAAGGAACAGTATTAGCTCAGTAGAACCTCTTCTTGTTCAAACATCAAGTATTCTGTGTAAGTTATTCCTGAGGGGCTACATGCGTGTGAATAGATCGTGATACTGGGAGACGAAGAAATCAAGCATTAGTGTGCAGCGGATCAAAACCAACGTACCAGACCATACTGTATCTGGAATCATAATGGCTCGTTATGACAAGCACATTCCCAGATTGGTTATTGGTTATTGTAGTAGATGCAGGATACTACCGTCACTACACAAACTTGTGGATCCGATTTGCGGAATTCGAAATAGCAGTTTGGAATCGTAGCAGGGTAAAGTTTTTTTTTTTCTTTCCTTATTAGTTACGTAATCTTCAAATTTATCTATTGTACAGTTTAATTCAGAATCTGTTGGTGGGTCATGATATGATCAAATAAAAACAAAAACAAAGAAAGCAAAACAAGACAAGACACACAAAAGAATAAAAGACTGCCGAAAATGGCGGGGGATTTTTCCCCCTCCTCTTCTCTCAGGCAGCGATAGCAACATAAAATATTATCACAAATATGAATCGTTGAAGTTGATATCGTTATCATATCAAAATCGTGCATCAATGGATTTTACGGTCTTATTCTGATTCTGAGGATGATTTCAATCGACACCTATGTGTTAGCAATGTGTTTCTGATCAAACCAAAGAATCTCATACTAAGTAGGTAATGAATGTTGATGGATACTGCATTACAGGAAATGTGTCTGAAAACAGAAGAAAAAATAGATGAAGTCAGCAGCAAACATGTTCATTTGCCCTTGCTAAAAAAGTGTATAAACTTGCAAAGCAAATCAATAATAATCATCTTCCACACTCAGTGTTAACGCACACACACACACACACACACACACTCACACATACACATATGTTCTATACATATTTCCCCGCCATTTAATACTTATGGAACGTATTGTCCTTTCTGTTGTAGTCGTGAGATGCTGAGGCGGCACGAGAGTAGCGGTCTGTTCGATTTGGCTGGGTTGTCATGGCAACTGCCTCTCTGTCTCCTCCTGGTCATGATCATCCTTTACTTCTCGATATGGAAAGGTGTCAAGACATCGGGAAAGGTATGAACCTGAGGACTATGACGATGACGATGCTGATGGTGGAGGTGATTTTATCGCACATCAGGAAATAACAACGGGATCCCCCAGACAAAACAATTTGGTTTTTAAATTAGCATTGACGTTTGAAGCTCTATTTTAACAGACCTTACCCCGACAACATCGGGACAACATCCAGATAACAAAACTCTTCGCATTGGGCAATAAACCCGCAGAGGAGAGAGGGGGTATGCTGTTTAAACAGATTCACACCAAAAACCTTCTCCGGGTAAGCTTCCGTATAACAACCTACCCGTTCATGTGCAAAGAGCATGAAGAAGATGTGGTTATACTTACAATCCATGCACGTGATCGGAGACCGGTGTGTGCACTGGTGTGTTATTCTGTTTGGACTATTGCACATGCCCGTTGAGTGTATCAAAGGAATGTTACCGCGAGTGCGTTTTAACACATGGGTTGTCGGGGTAATGTCGGGGTAATGTCAGGGTAATTACCCTAGATTGCTAGGGTAGAATTTGGCAAACGTTACCGCGATAAAGGTCTGAGCAACATTTTTTTTTTTTTTTTCGGGGACCGTTTTTAACAGGGAGGTCATAAAAATGCCCTGACGTTTTCGCGATAACTGGTTTGAAAAGCTCTTAAAACCGGGCTACGGAGAAAGATCAGCTAAAATCATAGACAGTGATGATATTGTAGCACAAACATAGATATATCACATCAAACACAACCACACACACACACGCACACACACACACAGACTGACAAACATATACATACACATCACCCTTCCTTCCAGAGTACACACTGACGTCACAGACGTACAGAATATCACATGAACGCTGAATCACCAGCACACACTCCTCGTGCCCAAGGGCCAAACCTCTGTGAGAGCTGGTTAAGGTTATCACAAAAAGAGGTCGCGGAGAACATAATATATATTTGCGAAGTACCTCTTGACAGTGTAAGGTATACATCTCTTCACGAATGACTGTACACTTTACGTATTTGATATAAATACATGTACGAATAGAGAGGAGGAGGGAGAGAGGGAGAGAGACAATGATGTAGACGACGTGTAAGCACATTTCCAAAAATATCCGTTGGACGTTTACTTTCAAATTTGAAGTTGCACTTTGCTCGCTGAGCATTTTTCGCGACTAAATATCCTCAGCTTTGCGGTTCTCTCAACCTTCTTTCACGTGGGCGATGTGTATTGCGCCTCAGTTAAATCATTTATCTAATTTTAAAAGATACCTAAACGCCTAAACTTGCTTTCGAGCAATAAAAAAACGCCTTCCTGTACGAGTGGTACAAATCTCATGTTGGAATGTCATCCAGCCGTAAGAGTGGAACAGGAATGATTGCAAAATGAATCTAAGGGCTTGGCAGTTAACATGACTCATTCAGTGTTAGAATGATAAAGATCACAATGATCATTATGAAAATGAGAATAATAAGAAGACGGGAAAATAGTAGTAAATCGGTGAAGAAGAATTGTTCATTCTTCCACATCGCATGTCATTGCACTTTGTATTAAAAACACAAACAAACAAACAATCATCTGTCTGCCATCCAAGCCAATAGACGGGGTCATCCCACGAGAAGGACACGAACGAGTCATGCAGCCTACGAGTCAAACAGCCCATGACTTTGACACTGGGCAAACAAGGCCCACAAGTTTGGGCCCACGAGATCGACATTATTAAAGCAACATTGGCCCACGAGTTCGACACTAAGCGAAAACGGCCCACGAGACCGACATTACATTTCCTTAGTGTGTCGAACCCGTGGGCCTTGTTTGCCTAGTGTCGGACTCATGGGCCTTATTTGATTAGTGTCGGAACCCATGGGCTGTAAAACTCGTGGGCTGTATGATTCGTACAGTGGGTCCTGACGTGCACCTTATGTTGTAAGTGAGGGTTTAAGTGTAAGGAAACCGAATAGGACAAACCATGCAGGTGAACAGCTGAAACTACCGAGGACAGATGTCTGGTCTTGTGCTCTCACTAAATTATGTCCTGATGGATGCATGATTATTATTTTCTTCGTCTTCAGGTGGTGTGGGTGACTGCCACCCTGCCGTACTTTGTCCTTACCATCCTCCTCATTCGCGGCGCCACGCTTCCCGGGGCCGGTACGGGCATCAAGTTCTACCTCCTACCAGACTTCAACCAGCTTGCTAATGCACAGGTGAGGGTGCACCCTTGGTTAATCCGAGCGTCTGTAGCCTCCATAGTTGATAGCGCACAAAAAGCATTATTCCCGTTGAATACGAGGTGTATTTCTTTTTGCTATCTGTTCGCTTTTCTTTTTTTTTTTTTTTACGTAGGCTGAATTGAAATGAGATTCCTTTCAGACGTATTTGTGCATTTCTTGACATAAATAGTGAGAAATATGCATGCCTGTGGAATGCATATTGATTTACGTTCGACTTTCCTAATTCGCTTGCTTTGTCACCTACTGTGATATGACTATGAAATAATCGATGTGCTTTGGGAGATTCAGCTAAAGAATACAGGTTATGGACCATCTTGGCTGTAGGCCCTACTTGCTTCTGTTCTGACTACCCCTTTAATACCAAAATGTTTTGCTGTTGTTGTTGTTGTTGTTGTTGTTGTTGTGTCGCTTCATCTTGCTTTATAGACTAAAAGTGACATTTCGCAGGCTAATTCCCCCTAATGATTCAAGTAAAGCATTTTAAAATCATAAAAATAAAAAAGCATCAAAATCAATGACCAACAACATACTGTATCATCATTTATCACACAAGAGCTTATAAACAACAAATTTAACGACAGTCAAAAAAATAAATAAATCATAGAATGTCGTATAATGTATATTTTATTGCCCCCAATGATCTAAGTGCGACAATAACATGCTATCTACATTCCATTTTTTTTTAAATCAAGATTCAATCAATTAAAGAGTAGACGAGCTATTATAGTAGATGCGAGTAGACGAGCTATTATTGTAGATGCAGGATCCTACCGTCACCACGCAAACTTGTGGATCCAATTTTGCGGAATGTGACAGACATAAGTTTGGAATCGTAGCAGGGATGTAATTTTTGGTGGTTTTTTTTTTTTTCTTATTAGTTATTCATTGATTACTTAATCATGAATATTGTACAGTTTAATGTAAGTCTATGCATTTATGTTTTGGCTAAAAAGAAAATCCTCGTTGCATGTTTCTGTTGGAGATGGAATACCAAAATGAATGAAAGAATAAAAAGTAATTACGAAACATGTTGGGTGTATTTCCGATCACAAACGCAGGTCTGGATTGATGCTGCAGTCCAAATATTTTATTCCATTGGTGCTGGCTTTGGCGTACACATTGCGTTCGCCAGTTACAACAAATTCCACAGTAATGTATATAGGTGAGTTCATGTTTTGTTCATGATTTAGTATCTAATGTGTCTTTCTGTTTTGTTTTATTTTTTTATCCTGGTTTCGGTTGCGGTTGTCATGCGTTATCGCGAATAATGACGCAACATCAGACACTGCGAGTGTCTACCTAGTACGTCATTAGCAAGAGGAAAGACAGCGCCATTGAGTGAAAAAAAAAAAAAAAAAAAAAAACTTTTGCAGGATGAGCAATTCCGGCAACTAATGAAAAGAATGATGCAAAAGAAAAATTCGTGTCGTTAACTATACATTTTAGAGTCAACTTAGCTGATTTTGCGTTATGATGGCTTCTGGCAAAGTTACCCTTCTAGTTCAAGACTAGATGTGTGTTCGAAACGTTTTGGTAACTCATTTTTCTTTCATCACAAGTTGGTTTTCCTATTTTTTCATCCAAATAGTAGGTTAAAGTGTGCATGAAAACCGTACAAAAACAACAGCTTATACACTTTGACATGTTCATGATATAGAATCTAGTTGATGAATGTAAAGAGCGATACCCTTCACTAAAAATCGAGTGACCGTTTTCTTGTTGCTCCTCCCTGTCCAGGGACGCCATCTTTACGAGCTGCACAAATTGCTTTACGAGTTTCTTCTCCGGCTTTGCAGTATTTTCAATTTTGGGCTACCTGGCCGAAAAGACGCAAAAGGACATTTCAGAAGTAGCCACGGAAGGCAAGTGTATTGAAACATGATCCCACCTCGGTACACTTTCCTGACTATGATATGTTTCAAATTTTGTATATTATGTACCAACAATCAGATTTTGTTTCATTCGAGTACACTTACTGCCTCCACTGAAATTTTCATATGATCGTGGTAGCAAGGTTGAAAGCATGAGATAACACCAGCTTTGACAAAATCTAATGAAGTCTTTCACGAAAATAAAGGACTTACATGACTCGGAAGCTTGGAATGTATGTAACAGACTGCATCAAAGCTGTCAAGATTTTCGAAGACTTCAAAACTTGGCCTTTCTTAAGAACTTGTGTTTAGAGTACGCTCTTATAATGATGGATCCGAGACATGAATCATGAAAAAGACCCTATACAGGACCGGTACGATGAAACGTACACCTTACTTTTAATGCGAGTGCAGAATTGATATCAGTTTGTAAGAGCACGAAACGAAAGAGGAGATCTATTGAGATATTCCACCCATTTATTCTACTGTAGCTTGTCGGAGAACACAGTTTGCTGGTCACTGTTTCCGTGCTAATAAATGTACTGTACATTTTTTTTCTGAAACTACCCTGTAATCTACAACGGGTTCCAAAGTCAGATTTTGGGTCTAACTGTGTTTTATCGTCAACGCCAAACGCCAAACGTTTTTGATGCTGGGTTTAACCCAATTTCGAGGGTGCTGAATCCGAATCTGGATGATGCAACTTTTGCACCCTTGAAGGCTTAAAGATATTCGTGACGGACCCCATCATGGCTGCCAGAATGGCCGCCAAAATCTGAAGTTACTGTGTGAATTTCCCTATAAATAATTATAAAATGATGGTTTTACTCATTTCCACAATCTAAACGGTTCACTTACCCTTGCATCCTTGAGGATTTAAAGTTACTCAGAATAAAAGTTTTTAAGATCTGAAATTTTCTGGATGCAAGCGGTAAAAAAAAAATGCTTTATAGTGATTAGGGAGATTATACCAATGGTGAACAGCAATAAATCGTGATGTATTCAGTGACCTGTGAAGTGCAGTTGGCCGATAATTCTTTTGCAAATTAATATTGGTCCCATTAGGTCCTGGCCTAGTATTCACGGTCTATCCCGAAGCCATCGCCACCCTCCCTGGAGCACCCTTCTGGTCCGTTATTTTCTATATCATGCTCATCACACTCGGCCTCGACAGCTCGGTATGTATCCTGTCATTAGTTCATCAAGAATCTTTTTCATTTCATGTAGAATGATCAGCGAGTAAAAACGGGTTTACGTCTTGTAAATTGTCATTTCTTTCCCTTTCTTTTCTTTCCTTGGATTAAAGCTCACTAGCAAGGGCTAGAAATTGTCTTTCTGTATTGTGAGTGGTCAGTTCATGTTGTGTCATCAGAAAAAGAACAGAATATGGTAAAGAAGTTAGACAAATATCTTTACGTTTTAAGCCTTTTAAGGTTTTGAGAGATAGCATTAATCATGCCTAGTTCTTTGTTGACCATAATCATGATAATCGCTACTTGTAACAGACTTTGTATGGCTGGCAGTAGATATAATTATTTCGACCTAGAGAAAACGGTGACACTAAACTGATTTATACGGGGGCAAAAATCATGCTGCAGTACATTTTCCCCTATCCTCAGGCGGTGAGTTGGCTCAGTCGGTAGCGCGTCTGCCTCACGATCCTAAGGGCCCGGGTTCGAACCCGAGTCTGGACTGAGAAATGTTTTGTGTAAGCATACCGTCCCCTCTATCAAGAGGCAAAACATTCTGTCCCTCGGATAGGACATAAAATGGAGGTCCCGTGTATGAGAGAGTAACAACTCATGCACGTAAAAGATCCCGCTTCATTCATTCATTCGCAAAGAGCAGGGTGTTTAACCCGGTGAAGTGGTCCCACCTCACATCTAACTGGACCCCATGGAAGACCAGTTTAACATATCTGAATATGGGCTATCCAGCCATCTTCTCAGGTGGAAATGAACAAACAAACAAACAAAATGGATCAAATTTTCAGCAAATATTGATAGTAATGATAATCATCGCAATACATGTGCCACGACTGCCTTTGCGAGAATTACTTACTTGTTTATTTTCTTTCCCATTCATTTCTCTGTGTGTTATGTGATTCCTTACGATCATCTAATTAAATACCAATTTATCTGGGCGTGAACACGCTAAACGGCCAATGAGACTCAACAGTTCGATACCGCACGATACAATCGACGATATTTCAATGATATTCTATTTTTTTTACGTTCTCTACTTATTGTGCGCCCTCTGTAGTTCGGCGGCACCGAGGCCATCATTACCGGGTTGGTTGACATGTATCCACGCATCTTCAAGAAGCGACGCGAGCTCCTCGTCCTCGTCGTCGTCATCAGTTTCTTCCTCTTCGGACTCATCGACGTCACCTACGGCGGCATCTACGTCTTCCACCTGGAGAGCGAGTTCGCAGCCTCGGCCTCCATTCTCTTCGCCGTCGGCATCGAAGTGATAGCTGTGTCCTGGTTCTATGGTAAACGCATAATTTGGTGCTTGGGAATTACAAATTTTCGTTGTTCGCGTAATCTTAAATTGTACAAACGTTGCTTATTAGTGGGACCCTCCATTTCCATCCTCATCCTTATTTAATTTGTACTATCCATATATAAGTATTAAAAAATCCTTTTCTTCGCCTCTAATGTAATGCTGTATAATATTTTCACATTCTTCTTTTTTGTAAAACTTACATTTGTTCGTTGTGTTAAGTCTTTTTTTTTTTTTGGCCCCTTTGACACTGTTTCTTTGTAGACCCTCTTTTTACTTGTCAGGCAAATCTTTAAAAAGATTTATTCTTTTCACATTTCTGATATAACCCGTTATCAAAACACTGTGGCTATCAACGTGAATAACAAAGTATAGTTGAACAATGTCTGTGAGACATAACCATTCTATATAAGGTAGCTTGCCATAATATGTCGTCATATTTACGATTATCTAATACATAATTGACGCCACTAACCATTTTTTTCTCTCGGCCACTGGAAGACAGAATTGAAAAGATAAAGTTGTAATCCCACTTAGCGTTTGATTGCCAATGGGAGGTGATGAAGAGATACTGCTCATGGCTTGAATATAAACTATACCCATGAGATAATTACTGCTACAAATGAAATGAAATTAGCCATACAGCGTTATTACTTTGTCTTTTTTTTTCACACACAGGTGTAAATCGATTTGCTCATGAAATCAAGGAAATGATTGGATTCCTACCCAGCTACGCTTGGCGGATATGTTGGAAATTCGTGTCGCCAACTTTTATTCTGGTGAGTTAGATTATCCAGAATGTTCCACGTCTTACAAGTTTGGCTTTTTTGTGGAACACTGTTTTCCGTTGTTATGATTAGTATTTTTTTTGTGTTACCATGACAAAGTGTACATTGTTTCTTTTTCATGACATCGTTCGTGCATGTACTTTATATTACATTCGAGAAAAAAAAAACTTTCCTTATCAGACGAATGAAGGACAAATCGACAACTTGTATCGCTTTGAATCATGTTTTGTTTTTCTTTTTTGATGATGGAAATAAACAAACTATAGAATTGAATTGAATTGAATTGAATGTAGAAATTGAACGAATGGAAGCTGTAACTGACGTGAGGAACGGCACTGTGAATAGGGTATTCATATTCATGATGGAGTGTATTCATGTTGTATTCTTTATTTATCGGTTAGATTAATGTTAATGAGTTTGTAATTTCCTTGAGAAAAAAAATGGAAATATGAAAATAAATTGAACTGTATGAACGTAGAATTGTCAACACAAATCATGTACAAGCCATGCTTGTGTGGTCTTTTTCTTTTTCTTTTTCTTTTCTTTTTTGCTCCAAAGTGATGTTTACATCATATCTCTCTTTACAATTGTGGTTGTTTTTTTTTTTTTTTTTTCTTAAAGGCCATGTTTTTCGCGAGCCTGGTCCTGACGCAGCCGCTGGTGTACGAGGAGTACGTGTACCCTAAGTGGGGCAATGTCCTGGCTTGGCTCCTGGCCGCCTCCTCCATGGTGCTGGTGCCCGCAGTGGCCGTGTGGCAAGTGGTCAAGGCCCCCGGCTCGGGATTCAAAGAGGTCCGTGAAACATTGCAACTATAATGATTTAATATATAAACGATAGGATAGAACTCACGAGAAAATCACGTTTATGTTTACATATTTTTTTTTTTACAATTTATGTCAGAGTTTCGTGTTTGTTTGTTTTTATTATAAAGTGTTTACAAAATTTTATTATATATTTTTTATATAATATAATAATAGTAATGATAATAATATGATACAATTATATTATGATTATATAGGTATGTAACAATAATTGTATAATATTTTTTTATTAATTTTATCTTATAAAATCTCCTTTCGTTTCCTGTTGCTGCCACCTATACTGAGTCAAACTATACGAATAATGGCGATTTCCCTTACTTTGGCCTAATGTTCACATTTTGTTTAATTGCTGTTTATCACTTCGTTACAACAGTGAATGTCGTTCAGAAATTATATAATATCTAAGTGATAAAATATATTTGTGTTATCATGACGAACGTGGTAATTGATTGTGTTTTATATGGTTTTGCATGATTATGCTATACTTTTTCAAATAACATTTAGGTATCAACGTATTCAGTGTCTTGTTAATGTTGTTTTTAAAAATGCCATAAAGAAATCTAAAGTACACCAAATTGATCGTATCGTCACAATCGTCATTATCGATACTCCTACAACTTCTACCTGCATGTGAATATTGTTGAATATACGAACACGCTGTCAATGTGTCGATTAATATATTTTCATCAATTCCCTTTTACTTTCTCTCTCTGCAGAAATTCGCCTATGCAATAACACCCCGTTCGGATTATAAGTTGATAAGTGAAAAGAGAGAGATTTCTAGATACACGGTAATGTATATGACAAATATATATCATTATTCTGTACCGATAAGAGATAAATCCTTTCAATTTTCTTCGTGAAGACTAGGACGATTGTTTGCAAACCTTTAAACCTCTCCATGATTTTCTTCTACAAGACTAATATTGAAGCTAGTTTCAGTCTTACATAAAACAAACAAAAAAGTCCATGAGTTGTACAGCCCACGAGTTATACAGCCCATGAGTTCGACACAAGGCAGATTAGGCCCATGAGTCGACACTAGGCAAAAACGGCCCACAAGTTCGATTTTATATCGCCCGTGAGCCTTTCTGCCCCGTGTCGGACTCATGGATCTTAAGCCACTCGTGGGCTGTATTATTTGTATGTGTCGAACTCGTGACGTGCACCCCAAGTTAAGTATGAAAAGCTTTGACAATATCACGTCATTTCTATCACTAGAATCCCATGTATCTCATATTCATTCATATCACCACAAAGGTGACGAGAAATGAGTTTACATCTTTTAATAAAAATCATACGATTTGATTGAAGAAATGTTCTAATACAACGATAGAGAGAATGTTCTCTCAGAGCAGGACTTGTTCTTCTTACCCACGATTCTTTTTTAATATCTAGTTTTTGTGAGTCTAAATCTAATATTGTTTATGTCATCCCCCCCCCCCCCTTCTTCCAGGCGAAACACTGGCGTACAATCTAAGGACAGATGGGGAATGGCGTGGATTTCAAACTTTGCGCATACGGATGTGAAACTGGATGTACGAACTCACGTGAGGCCGAGCACAAATATGTTCACAGATAGCAAGCTACATCGAGAGGGACCGTCAGACTGTCCGTGGGTGACATACTGCAGCTGCATCATTATCATGCCAACAGTCAAAGAAGGGAACAGATTATCATCTGGAATATCGGAAGTTTATTTGTGATCCAAGTGATGTGCGCGTAAAGGAAGGATATTCCTATTTATATTACACATAAATATAGTAACTTTGCTTATTGTGCCAAGGTCAAGAATATCTTCCAGAATACGAGGGCGCCCTTCATATTTTCTCATTTTCATGAGCAAGAAACGACTACTCAGTATTCAAGAGGGGGAGGGGTAGGGGGACATGGCATGGCAAGAAATACCTCGAGCGCAGTTATCAATTACATAGATATAGCCCTGTTCGCAATGTATACATAATCATGAACAGATCTCCAATCCGCTACTCCACTATTAGAGTACTGTGATGTGGTTTAGTGGACATGTCTATAGACTACTAAGCGGGGCATCCTATAGGTTCGAATCCTGTCCGCCGCACACATCATTAGACAAGATGCTCTTACCCTTTCTGTCCCCTCTGACCAAGGTGTATAGGTGACTACGCATAATTAGCATTACTTTGGTAGTGGAGAGTGGCACACCCTACTATACTACTACAGTGGTTATACGGAAGAGGCTACCAAAAAAAAAAAAGATATGTTTAATCATTATCATTGTCACTGTGATTCTGTGAATCCATCAAAAGCTCAACCAGTGTGTGGTTGCGTTGACGCATGCCGCAATGAAAGTATTTTGCAAAGAAGTACTCTTTGAACCTCCGCCAAAAAAGTCACTGATGCCATATAGAACTGTTTGCGTATATCTTTTCAAACACGATGATAATAATCATTGATCCGAATCATGATCTAGATCACCATCAAAATACTAATCAACTTTTCCTATCATGACAATGGAGCATATCCAGCAAATTTCCACCACAATCCGTCCACAGTGTTATTGATCATCATTCCTAACTGTCAAGCAAGCAAGCAATCAAACAAACAAACAATCGCCAGCAAAATAGAACCATAACTTCCTTCGCGGAGGTAATGACAAAAGACTCACTGAACAAGATTCCATGATTCAAATTAGTGAAATTCTTCCGTCGAGATGTTTTTTTTTTTTTTTTTTTTTTTGGGGGGGGGGTTTCATTGCAACTGATTGACAAATTGCCCTACATCGACGTAAAAAAGCACTGAATTAATCAGTGTTTTAAAAGTAGCCATGATAAAAAAATCATGGGCGTACATACTCGAGCAGGATTCGAACCTACGACCTCCTGATCGGGCGAAAGCTCGGTGGTCTAGTGGAGATGACGCCTGTCCGGTGATCAGGAGGTCGTAGGTTCGAATCCTGCTCGAGTATGTACGCCCATGATTTTTTATCATGGCTACTTCTAAAACACTGATTAATTCAGTGCTTATTTACGTCGATGTAGGGCAATTTGTCAATCAGTTGCAATGAAAAAACATCTCGACGGAAGAATTTCACTAATTTGAATAATAAAGCAGTACCCGCTGCATGCTACAAGGATTAGAACCAACACTTGCTGTCGGGCGAAAGCTTGGTGGTCTAGTGGAGATGACGCCTGTCCGGTGATCAGGAGGTCGTAGGTTCGAATCCTGTTCGAGTATGTACGCCCATGATTTTTTATCATGGCTACTTCTAAAACACTGATTAATTCAGTGCTTATTTACGTCGATGTAGGGCAATTTGTCAATCAGTTGCAATGAAAGATTCCATGAGCTGATTATCTTGTTAAATAGCAATGCTGGAAAGAACACAGTGTCTCACAGTGTGAGAAACACAGTGTGAAATCTCTTCACACTGTTAAATTTGAGCGTTTTAACAGTGTGAACACAATGTGAGTCATCAATTTACAGTGTGAAAGAAAGCATTACTATGTGAACACTCCGTGAAAAATCACACCACAGCGTGAAATCATCTTCACACTGTGAAATTCGAGCGTTTTCACATTGTCGACTATGTGAACACACTTTGGGACACTGTGTTCTTTCCAGTAGGGAGGTGCGTTAGCAAAAACAATAAATCCACCTGATACTGCCTGATATGTGCATTCTAAGTTCATTGTTTTGTTTAAATTTCAAAATTATTTCATTGCGAACAATAATATCTGCAACCACAAAAATCAATGACCGTCGTAATTCTGATACAGTTAGACTTCAGAAATTTCAGACCACGTGTTTCAAACATGTTCATTGTATAAACGAGTTTCCTGGGTTTTTAATGACCAGAAGTATATCCTTTTGTTTCTTTCTATATTCATTTTTTCTTGTGGTCTTATGAGCAAGAGGTGACAAGATGGTTGGGTTACGAAAAACATTCAAGTTTCGGTTTTATTTGTCGCCATTCTAAGTCTCACCGTCATTCATGTTGAATTCATATCATCATTGGCAAGACAATCAAGAATACAGGAAACCAGTCTAGGTGTAGTTTATTTGTTTCCAAAAAGTTTTAATCACATAGTTTAAATACTGCGCGAATTGATTTTTTTTTCAGTGTATGATATTTTGATAGAAATTCATTATTGCTCTTACGGTCCTCTGTATGTAACCTTGTTATAGACTCCTCAAAATAAGTTCTGCAGTTAAAGTTTGATATATCATATTTCTCTTATACCCGCATTATCTTCATTAAATATGACATCATAAGAAAGCCTGATTAATTATCTTTAAAATGACACATCACTTGCTATGATTGGGTGTTCTTGGAATGTGCAAAACAGCTGAGTATGGGGACAAATCATAAGTGAAAAGTCGCAACAATTCTGCTACTGATAATGCACAGTTTTGATGAAAAAAGGCCACTGGAATATGCAATGCTAAAATGAGAGCACTTTCAAAAACTCCCATTTCCTAGACATTAGATGACTGTTTGGTCAACCTTTATGTTTGATTTTAATCTGCAGATACTACTGCAGTTTTTAATTCATGGATGAAGCCTGGAATCTAATGTTAATCTCACAATGCATTCTTTTCAAACATATTCCTTCCCTGAAACGACAAAGCAAACGAGAATTATACTGTTTGACATAACACGTTTCCTCTATTTTGCAACATTTCACATTTTGACCTTTCCTCATACTCAGTCATACTGTGCATTCCAGGAATGCATAATGTGAACAAGTGAGTTGTCGTTGTAAAGAACATTAATCAGGCTCTCTTATGATGTCACATTTGAATGAAATAATGTAGTTTCAAGAGAAATATGATACATCAAACTGGAATTGCAGGACTTTTTTGCGGGGTTTATATCCTGCGAGTGACAATTAAAGTTAGGATCCAATGACGATTTGCTACTAAAGACTCCTTCGCACATAGAAACGGGCATGAATAATCATAACAACGGGTTTTTCTGGAAAAAAAAGATTACTCAAATAATTATAATTCAAGAGTCTCATGCAATTAGCAAAGACATTTAGATATCATTGTGACATATCAGTCGTCCACCTGCATTTATGTAAATTTTGTAATGTCTCATGTATATCACAATTCCAAACTTATCTCCCCCCCCAAAAAAAAAAAAAAAACCAAACAAATGCCAAATCATTTTGTTTCTTTTCGCGTGTATGAGTATGTGGGTGTGTATGCGTGGGTGTGTGCGTATGTGTGTGTGTGTGTGTGTGTAACGAGAGAGAATGATATTAATGTGGGCATTGCATTATGATGCTCATTATCTACCGTCCCTGGGGTAGCCTTGCTTCCAAAATGAGGTATATTATAGCAAAATCAGAAACGTTATAACTTCTGAACGGAATAGCCTTTCTCATGCTGCCGTTTTCATCACCTGTGATTATTGTGACGTGTTTACTTTTTTTTTGGATCTTTTTGTTACTTTGTTTGTCTTTGCTGCGACTTTCAACAGTGGGGCGTTTTAGTTCTACAATGCCCCCCAAAGCAACCCCATTTGTGTGTATAATTTTATGCCCATTCATCAGCATACGAATTTGGACGGTATTTACACTTCCACCATATCACCTCAAATCTGCAAATTTGTGTATGTATGTATGTATGTATGTAGGTATGTATGTATGAGGGTGTTTGTATATGTTATGGTTGCTAAATATGCATTTTGACCGTATGTGTATTGATTATTTTTTTGTCGAATCGTGGTTGTATATTTATCTCTCTAATTTCCTAGCGATAAGTCTGCACTAACAATGTACAAACGTTTGTAATACTCTATTTTCCTGTTTGCTGATATTCTGTTATGTGTAAATCTTTTCTACCTGGTAATTCGCCAAGTCAGCTATCATATAATTGAACTCACAGTACTTTCTTTGATAATTTCATGTATTATTGTCATGATGATTTTCCTCTTTGTGCCTTGCATTCATGTACACGTACCTAAATCTTGTTTTCTGATTGAAAGAAGATATGCTAATATGGCAGAAGCATACATGACTATTCTTTACTCAGTGGAGATGTTAATGAATGAAATGAAATGAATTCAAAATGTAATGATAATAATATATGTACATCTCTTAAGCCCCTGGCGTTAAGAATTTGTATCATACGTAGTTGTCTTTGTGTTTGAGATAGAGCTATTATGATATGTACTTGAATTTAGAAAATCATATGATATCGTTACAATATGAAGATGGTATCATGCAATGAGCTTTAATAATTTTTGGGAATATAGGGTTTTCAGATTATAGTCCACATCAGGCGATATCCATTGAAACGCCTCATGCGCTACATAACTGCTGAGCTGAACTTAAATTCTTCAGTGGTCAAGAATACATGCTCGTTAATTATATGGAAGTGGTAATTTTCGTTTACGCTCTTCGACCGGTCATAAACAGACATTAGTGGATTCTCTCGAAACAAGAGTTACTCTCTGCCCACGGTGGCACCAAGGTGCGTGGAATGAAAAAAATCAGTTGATGTTTTTTTTTTTCGTGATTCGTGGTGTTTAATGTTTTCTGTTTGTGAATTACTACATGTCAGCACAGATACTTTTTTATATTTAGCTACATTATATTCTTAATTTATATAAACATTCCTTAAATCCTTTGTATATCACTGTCTTGTGTGCCTATTGGGAAAGCTGCTGTATCATAACTTGTACAATTTTGTATGAAATTGCTTGAAATTTTTGACGAATCGAAATCAGTTGTACAATGATATTTGTAAAAGAATAAATCCAATCGTCCTCAATCTATTTACTTGTGAATTATTGTAAAATGTACTTTTTATGTGTGTATGCTTTGTCGGTGCAAATTCGTACTCGGAAAGCACACATTCTGTATAGAAGAGTGTCAGGATGACGTGATAATATGTACCTGATAAATCACAATGCAATGATGAATGATTACTCATTGGGGAAGCTTACGTCAGCTTTCTATTTACGGTTATTTTCGTGTAACAATCTGATATATCGAACGAATGTTGATAATGACACCAGTTGGCAACCTACAGTGCTGGCATGCCATATTCGTTTCTCACAGCTGAATATGAAGATGACTCTTTCAGGTGATATTGTGGTGAACGCCGAGCTCACGTGTTGCCATCGCAGCTATTACACATAATAAGCGAAATTTTGCAGCTACTAATAGTATATTGTCTGTGTTTGGTACAGTATCAATCAGCTTACCGTCTGAAGCTAGTCTTCAGGACCGAAGAGATGACAGAATTCAAATCAAAATGTTGGACGAAGCAACGAATCAAAACGAGGTCGTCCGCAATCTAAACGACACAAATATCATAACAAATGTATACGAGGGACCTCCCCCTTAGCCCTTCCCCCTCCCCTCTCTCTCCCCTCCGGATTTCAGGATTTCAGGATTTATTTATTCAGTATACTTTATAAAATCCAATGGCAACAGCCAATCAGGAAGCTGGATTCTTGTCGTTACTATGACAATTGCTATTTTAGCAAGAGTTGCTATTATTTCAACTTTTTATGAAATGGGGCCCAGAGAAACAAACAGAGAAAATACATAGCATATTAAAAATACAGACACATTCAGATTCAAGTCGTCAAGTTACTGAGATGTCTGCAACGGATACAAATCATAAACATCAACTTCAGAAATTATGAGGCATTAGGAACTTGACAGGAAGGCAGAGCCTTACATGAAGCCAAGTCCTATAACATGTACCAAATGGACAACATATTAACATCAAAATTACTAACAGCAACAACAAAAATAGACACACATACAAACGCGCACAGTTATACACACAACGAATATTTACGCATTAAACAAAAATATAAATCTTGATATAAACATTTTCTGCTATACATTTATTTTAAAGATTGTCTATCACTCAAATACTGCTCGAGATGAGTTTTAAAAATTGTAAGAATCGGAATTGATTTTATTCAATCTGGTAACTCATTTCATATGTTTGGTCCATTATAAAACTTTGACTTTTGATGAGAGCTTAATCTTACAAAAGGAAAATGATACTCAAAACAGTTTCTTGTTACACATGACATAACATATGCGCCTGGCTATTGAGCTTAAAATGATTTGTTAATAATACAGGAAGGATATCATGAGAACATGAAAACATAAATAATCCACATTAATATATGTCACATAGATATATTATAAATACTGACAATTTTCAAACGATCAAATATTGGCTTTATGAGCACGCTCTTCATGACCGCTCTATATGATTCATTTCAAATGATTCATAGTTATCACTTTACATTGCAAAAGATATGAGCACAAGCTATTGCACTTTGTAAAAAGTAAACATCTATATATATATATATATATATATATATATATATATATATATATATATATATACCGGTATAATGACATTTGGTCAATATTGAAATTACGGATATTAGAGAAGTATGACCTACATAATTAACATTTTAATTCATTTTTGTCTTCCATTTCCAACAGCAGTATATTACTTTTTACAGAAATTTAGTGCATGAATAAACATTACACAAGGTTAAATAAGTAATAATTTAAATAAATAAATCGTATTCTTTCTACATTGCCTTGCAACGAAACAGTGAACGCCAAAACAAACAAACAAACAAACAAACAAACAAACAGAAACCTGATTAACATAGGACTTTTTCTTCAAAGGCTTTCATGTTTCTTTAACTCGTTTTCAACCTGCGTGCTCTGCACCGCTTTTTACAGCTTAACACTTTATGTGGTGCTAACTCCCACAAAGCTGCAGTGCTATATTAAATGTGTTTCAGTGAGATTGCTCCATTTTGTGGGGGTGAGATGGCGATGGAGGGTGGGGGTTGTTTGTTTGTTTGTTAATTTCCATCTGAGAAGATGGCTGGATATTCCATATTCAACTATGCTGAGCTGGTCTACCATGGGGTCCAGTTGGATGTGAGGCTTGACCACTTCACCGGGTTTAACACCCTGCTCTTTGCGACGAATGAATGAAGCGGGATCTTTTACGTGCATAAGTTGTGACTCTCTCACACAAGGGACCTCCATTTTATGTCCTATCCGAGGGACAGAGTGTTTTGCCTCTTGCTAGAGGGGACGGCATGCTTACACACAACATTGCTCAGTCCAGACTCGGGTTCGAACCCGGGTCTTTAGTATCGTGAGGCAGACGCGCTACCGACTGAGCCAACTCACCGCCCGTAAGCTTAATGCAAGCCGGGAAACGGCGAAAACCATGGGGGGGGGGGGGGGGGGGGTCAAAATGACTGATATTACACACTTGAAAAGGAAAGTCTAAGGGCAAGAGCTTTGCATCAAGAAAATCAAAAACAAACACAATAACATTTCAGAACAACAACAACAACAGCAAAAATCTGATATATTATGAGATGAGGCGTGTTTGTACATTTTTACGTATGGAACCTTGGCATAATCTTTCATGGACATCTTCAGTTTATCATTCGTGACTATTTCACATCAATGACGTCAAAAATCTTCAATTGGAAGACAAAATGAGGGAAACACATACACAAAATTCAGATTTCAGGGTTTGACGAGCTCATCATTATGTATTGGATGATACGAATTGTACATGCCTGATCGTAATGATGCCTGCAGTAGTGTTCTGAACTTAGTCTTTTTCGAAAGAAGCTGAAATTACGGATATGCTCTCTTTACGTGCTAATGATACGGAGAATATTGAATTCAAATAAAGATAATAGTCAAGCCAGTTGCCAGTCATACATTTTTAGATTCACACAGAGTCATCATATTAGACTGTATCATACTTAACTTAAGACATTTTTTAATACTCCATAATTGGCAATTTTTATTTTGATATCACCTGATTTGTCACTTTAACCGAAACCATTCAAGTTACTCGTTGTTGCCGGTTGATTTTGTCTGTAGAGCGATTAATCCACCTAATAGCTGTGATAATAAAACATGTGGCACGTGTAAAGCTTCTTCTTTAAGTGCTCAACGCCATCCACGCTTTTTAACGGTAACTGAGTTGAGCAACACAACGTAATGAGGAGAAATGTAATTTCCTGCCCCAAACAACAAAAACATGAGTGGCCTTTGAGCTGGCATTTAAAGTAACATTCAACTCTGTATTAAAGTTTACTTAAATGCAGTGATGTGAAGCAAATACAATAACGGAAAGTTCAGTAAAAGATGAAAAAAAAAATCCGAAAGATATGCAAAAAGTGAAGTATATAAATCTATATTGTATGATATGATGAGGCCAAAATGCAAGATTTTTTGGCGATGGCATCACTACCTCATCTGTCTTGCATTTGTAATTGCTATTGGTAGCTTCTGTTCCTCCCTCTTAAAGATATACTAGTATACAGCTTTACCGTTCCAAAACTTTCTTGGACTTCGTCCGATTCTATGGGTACTTTTTATAATCATAGGTTGTTGTTGTTTTTTTAATTCTAATTTGCCGTTCGTCTTTCATTGACGTCAACGAACATGAAAAATAAGCTTCTCTTCGGTAGTGACCTTCTTAGAAGCCTCCAAGGTTGTGTCAAGATAGCCCAGGGCAACAGGACATGCAAATGAGCCAAGTTTCATCTCCAGCTATACCTCGGAACTTGGCGAAGAAAACGACAACTCCTGACATTTCATATATATATATTTTTTTTTCAAATTCGGCAGTATATATCAGTGCTTAATTTGTTTCAATGGCGTTGTGTTCATTGTTTATTTCTTATTTGGATAGATCACCAATAGTGTTACATAAGGAGTGTAATCTTTGTCTTTATATCGTATTTGTTTTGCTTGAATTTTTTGTTTGGTGTACACATTATGTGTCTGTATCATAAAGCAGTCCAGGCCCCGACGAGATATTTCAATTTATGAGACTATAATAAAATATGCCTATGAAAAGAGTGAACTTTTCTGACACGGTTCATTTCTATCACATGAAACGAAAATACACCCTTTAATCAGAGATTGGTCTATAATACGCACGTTTGTCGCATCTGAGTAGCAAGCATTCGTCATCACCACATGTCATAATAATACCATCTCATGGGGGACTATTCATTATGCAGATAAAAAAGTATGCGATGTATACACGCAACTCACGATATCTCCTAGAAGAGAACTTCCTAATAACCTAACGCAGGAGTTACCATTATACCAAGATCCACATTGAAAAGCTTTCGTGAGAGTTACAAATGATCAAGCTATCACGAAGAATCTGGCTGACTGATCAATTAGAAGCAACATGAACTTCTCTTCACTGATATACATTATTCAAAGAAAATGTTCTCCATGCGCTGAACTATTTTTATCTGAAGCAGGTGCCGCTACACGTCTAATGTCTCTCGTTCTGTGTTCGTCGTATAAGAAGATGATTAGGTCATAATTACGACTCCTTTAAGTGAGGATTACTGCTTGTGAACATTTTTTTTTCTCCCACTCACTGTCACGCCGAGCGCTTAGAGGCCAAAGAAGGTTCTCAGTTACAACGCGACTTGTGTCAGTTTAGTGCACACAAGTTCAATTCCTTTCAACAAATCCTAGCAGTTTTAAAGGTGGCAATCCTGTATACCACTTGTCACTCAAATTTTTGCACTTTCTGATTGTATCATAAATAAACGATTAAACATCTTCGGGGGAAAAAATTGATGCTGACCATGGAGTTTCACAACTCATCGAGTGAAGTCCAAAAGGGTCGGTATTCGCGATATTCGTGGAATCAAACGGTGTAGTACTTCCTAGCGAAAGTTGGCGAAGACAGTGTGGAGTTTGAAAGAGGTTTGAGTGAGGGTGAGGAGCCCTTGGGTGATCTTAGAGCGCTACGTCTTGGCACTCACTTGGATGTCAACTATCTGGGACATGGATCCGTGCTGGCACCTTGCGATACACCACTTACAGTCGGGAAAAGAACCCAGATAGATCAAACACAGCTGTGAATCGCTTGACTCGGTAAATGTTCCTCGTGGGAAGAACGAATCTTCGTTGAAGAAAAAGGCGAGCTTGGGGAATTCATGGAAACTTGGCGCACCTAGGGCGATATCGGAGGGATCTTAATTGTTTTCTTCATTACTTTTCAACTTTGCTTTGGCATTGTTATTCTTTTTATACATATAAGCTGGGTTTGCATCATGCTAACGTATGTTGGCTTCCATCGTCAGCAGACGTTCTTTGAATGCTAATGGCAGGACATGTCATTGCAATCGTCGAGCAAGTAATTCGTATGCCCTGGACGCTATCAAATATTGACATCTCCCTTCTCATTCTCCTTACTTGCGACCGTGATCCATCCAGATACATAATATTGTTTCCATAGCGACTGGAGAACGAAAAGTGAGAGCACTGAAGAAGTGCGTCGAGAGGAGGAGTTCGACTTCGGCGAATGCTCGGGAATAGAAGAAGCAACCATTTCAGAAACCATTTGGTAAGTTTTTAATCTTAAGTGATGCTTGTCGTTATTACACCGGGAATATGTTAAATGAATCTGGTGTATGCAAGAGACCTGTGATTGCTGCATTCGCCAGGAAATGTGTGATTTTTTTTTTATTAAAAATTGTTTGACGTTAAAACTGGCAACTGGAAAGAACATGATACGTTTGGTCTTTACGTATTTCCAAATAAATGAGAGGAATACGTCGTGGTATCTGATGCGTTTTTCGTCGATTAAAGCAACATACTATCTGACTTCTTCTCCTGTTAAAAACAGAAAGCATGCAGTCCAGAATTTAGTAGTCCTCTTCAACTAATCATCTCAATCACCCCAAAATTTCATGACACTATTGCTAGGACATCGGGGTAATGTTGTCAAAGTTCAGTTTAAAGAATCCACGGCACTAGACCTTCTCAGAGCACTAGATGAAGTTTCAGGCATCTTTACACTTTTGATAGATATGCTTGTAGCGAAGAGAGAGCAGATTTAAAAGTGCATTTAGTAGAAATTAAAGCATGCGTGGGGATGGCTAGATTGATTAAAGTGTCTATGAATAAACAACAGCATACAAAAAAAAATACTGGAACATACAAAACAACTTTAACAGCGTTTAGGAATTATCAATGGAATTCACGCATACTTGTCGATTGGGCGGTTCTTTTATAAATTTCTATTTTCATTTTTTAAAAACCAATGTAATTATTCACAATGTAACATACAGTGCATTAATGATCTGGTTTGTAATAGGCTCTATTTCCTCTAACAGTCTTACCAATAACATATCCATAAAAATAGGGAAGAGAGGTTTCTTCATCATTATAAAGAAGAGGTTTGTGTTCAATCACTACACAACAAAATGTAGGAGACGTTGCTCTTAGGGTGTATACATATCCTATCCAAATTATATAGATATATAGGGCCTATATCGTGAACGACAATGCATTGTACTGAGCAAGTGAGCGGTTTCCTTACTCGCACCCCACTATCATTTTATTAGCTCGATTCCTTAGAAACCTTAATCTGTTGCATGATGCATTATATTGAGCTTTAGATTGACAGGCATTTCGAGACATCAACTCTCTTCCCTGTCACGCAGTCTCGCCTACGGAGTTCGCTGCGGCTAGACCTTCAATACGTCAATCATATCAACGTGATGAAACGTGTACAAAAATATCATTCCCCCATTCCCCCCCCCCCCCCCCCCCCCCGCCCCCGTTCCCAATTTCATCTCTTACAACCCAACTTCAGCTGTTCCTCTTCACATTGCTGGATAACGCATTTTTATCCGGAACGAAAATAAACAGCTCAGAGGCGGACAACGCTCTGAGAGTGCGTTACAACAGGGAACAGAGAAAGAAGAATCTTGACATCATTAAACTCTATAACCGTTGTTCCGAGATATTAGATTCTCAAAGAATACATAATCATGTATTTCTTACTGATTTATCAAACTGAACATAAATTGTAAGTTCTTGAAAGGAGATTAACGAGTTGCCCGGCACATGTAATGTGCACATCAGTGAGGAGGGGAAAAATCTAAAAATACAAAACGACCACTATCCTCAAGCCTCATGATACCATTTCTAAGCGAATCCTCTCTTAGTCATGCTTACGAAAGTAGAAAAAAAATAACTGCGAAAGCATACAGTTCAAAACACGGTTTGCCCTTGCTCAGAATGTAGCGTGCGAACCGCAGGGTACACTCTAACAGATAGGTTGTTGTCAGGTTCATGCAGGCAACACGTAGAGGCACAAGGGTGGTCTACAGAGTTATGATTGACTTTAATAGTGGAAAGAAATAGTTACAGAGGCTATATGAATGATCGTAAGTATTTAATTTTGTTTAGATAAACTCCATTTTCAAGTATTTCCTCAATCTTTTGCTTTTCTTCCATTTTTTAAGTAGGCCCTACCTCCCAAACTCTGCTTATTCTGTTCATGAATATTATACGCGACTTTATTTTACTGCTGCCATTGCGCCCTCAGCATCCTAAGTCATCACTCTTTAAATTGATGTCAAGTCTGCATTCTTTCTGCGAAATTATGCCGTTTAGTGTCAGGCACATTATGCATATAACACAAAGCCATTAATGTCATCGCCTCCAAGTGAACAAAGCCCGACACCAAAGTAGACCCACGAGCTGTACAGTCCACGAGCTAGACACCATGCAAATATTGCCCATGAGCTTGTAACTAGTCAAATGAGGCCCATAAGCTCCACCGTAAAGGCAGGAAAGGCACACAAGCTCGACATTATACAGCAAGGGTGTGTACAGTTCTGATCGAGGTGAGGATTTAGCTTTTATCGTATTGCGTGATATTCAGAAACCACTCTATGAGATGTCAAAGAGCATACAATTCTAAGGGGTATCAAAAGTTTATTTGATGAAAATCGGTTTTGAAATGGACGAGGTATCCAAAAACAAGGTGAAACAAAGAGATCCTAATAAAAGGCGTGGCCTGTCGCCTTTTATTATCATCACTTTTTTTATATCTAAGCCATTTGAAAACCAATTTTCATGAAATAAACGTTGAATCCTTAAAATTACATGCTCTTTCATATTTCATAAGAGGTTTCTCATTATCTCACTTAGGAATGTTCAAAACATGAATCCCCACCTCAACCAGTACTGTACAGTCCCTTTATTAACGTATGCAGTGTCGACCTCGTGGGCCTTATAAGCCTACTGTCAAGCTCATGAGCCTCATTTGCCTACCTTCTTAGGTCTGTTTTTCTTAGTTTCTAGCTAGTGGGCCTGTTTTACATGGTGTTTAGCTCGTGGGCTGTATGACTCGTGGATGTCGAGCTCTAGGGCTAACCACGCTATCTCGGCTCTTGACGTTGGCATCAATGAAATGCTCGCAAATCCTATAGACAAATCATGATATCAACATGCAATAAACTGGAATACACTTGATTCATGTATTCACGTTGACCTGTTTATCATAGGTTGTTCCTGGCAATCAGAACGCTAGACCGGAGCTTGCCCAGAATTCCACTACTAATGTCCCCAGATGGTGCCAACTACTTTATTGAAGCGCGTTTAGACTTCAAAAAGATCATGTCCTATACACTCTTATAGAGACAATGATGTTCACAAATTTGGACCCGTTACAGTAAATCAGCATATTCCGTTCTCATCATAATTACATATTACAGAGCCGATATCCTACAGTTGCTATGGAGGCTATACCATCGCTACAGACCGTATGGAAGAACTCCTATTGTGAGTCTCTCCCAGTTCTGGTCCTGGACCTGCACAGAGGCTGTTCCACTCTCCCACACAAATCTGCCGGATGTGACACCCACGTGACATCCCTGGATACCCCGTCCGACACAAAATGGAGCGTCTTGAGGAGGGTGTCGTCAACCAAGGTAAGTATTACACCTACATTAAATCCAGTGGAGGATCCGGGGAGAGATGGGGGCGCCAGGCTACCTTTATTTTATTCTCATTATAGTCATGATTTTTTATAAAAGAAATAAAAAGTAAAAATTGAAGGGGATGCTTCTGGCGCCCCCCTTTATTTGTTTATATTTTTTGATAAATAAAAGTATGCACAAAAGAGCAACCCGGAATTGGTACCTTGCTTAGTGCCCCCCCCCCCCCCCCCTCCCCTTTACGGAATTTCTGGATCCACCCCTGAAACCATGCACCCACGGTGTCGAGGGTAAACAGAATAAATTTGAATGAATAACATTGTCCTACGAATATATATAATTATGTGTATATACTTATGTATGTATGTAGGCCCTATGTGTGTATAATTATGTTTATATGTTTGAATGTGTGTATGAGTTTGTCTCGTGCATGCGTGTGGGATTGTACGTATTAATGATAATTGTTCTTGTATTTGTGTGTGCCATGTATGCTGAACTTAGCATCACATTTCGCAGTCTGTCGAAATCTTTGGCTTGATTTATGAACTGGAATAAACAGGCATCTATCAAGGAATAACGCGTATTTGCTAAAATGTCTAGTGGGCGTTTCTCTGACGAAAAGAATTTTATATGCATATTGTTCTTTTTTCTGCTTCTAGACAACTTTATTTCCAGGGCCTGGTGTGAGACCTACCATTGCATATGGTGCTCTTATAGTATGATACGGAAGTATGAATTATACGTAGGTGATGCATGATCGCCATTCAATACTCTTTCACCACAAGATGGCAGCAAACAAAATTATGGTTGTTGACCACATAACACATTAGCACTGTGTTCAATCGTCTGCAACAATCCATGATTGCGTTGCTGTCGATATCGACGGAGTGTTACATCATCCAACCCATGCTCGCACTTAGCAAGTTATGCGACGTCTATGTCTTTGCATCCCCCCCCCCCCTTGTACTGAGATTTGGAATTATCGTCTGATGTGTCATAATTCTAAATTATCGGAGAGTTCTTCTGATCAAAGGGCCTCCAATTTCTCTTCTTCTTCTCTGTTATTATCATCATCATCATAAACGTCATCATCATCATCATCATTATCATTATCATCATTATTATTCTTATAATTGCCGGTACTTTCATTTTTATCATTGTTATCTCCATCATCACAAGATGTATCTTGAAGATCAATTTCAAGCCAAGTTCCATCCTGGAACCTTAGACTTCTATTACTTTTCTGAGGATTCTCGCCATGCCAAGCAAAGTTATCCAAGTAACGTCGCAGCTGCTTTGGTGTTGTTCCGAGTGGACCACCTTCTGCACAGGCGGCGAAATTCTCTGGCCAGGTCCCGGTACTTTTATTGAATCATTTGCTTCTCATTATCGGCTGCTCGGCTGTCTCCCAGTACAGCGACATCGACGACCGTGCACATCTTCCAAACCTTTTCCACTTTTCTACGATGACGCATATGCTACATGTATTTTTATTATAACATTGTAAGTTTAAACATCTAAATCCCGCAGGACTTTTCACTCGGTCATTTTTGGAAACTTTTTGTGGTTTGTGCACACACCATTTGCTCCACACATGGTATTTCATGTTTTCTTTTGCAAAGCTCCCAGTGAACGACTTGTGCCAGTTTGTCATGTCGTCTTTTGTACTCTTTTTGGGCCAGTTTACTACAGCCACACATGATGTGCCACACCGCCTCGTCTCTTTCTCGCCATAATTATCCTGCATGTGGCGTCCACATCCCTTCTCTGTACCTTGGCTTTTATAGCATCCGTCGACAGTCCTTTTTCTTTTGAGTGGGTATAATACCTCCCTTTTTCGCAGAATATGTATAGGTATGTCCTCGTAATGCCTCTTCTCGTACTGATCATAGACATAAACATGCTGTTATTTTTTCCTTCCTGTGTATCATTTTATAAAATGCGTGTCTCATTTCAAGCATTACCTTTTATATTCTGTTGCAAAATACTAATAAAGAAAATAAAACGTACAGAAACCAGCATGGCATACAGGTCGTATTAATGTATACATAGGTCACATTTATTTCCCGTTCCCAAACATTTGTCCAGTCACCATTGTAGGGATGAGGCAAAGGAGTGGGCCCACCCACTGTGCACCTGGTCAAAGGCAATTCGTTGCCATAGTAACCGTTTCCTCCATCTCGTCATCACGCAGTTATCTGGAGTGGTGTTAATTCGTCGCTCGTTTCCCAAACATCCTATCACTGCATTCTCGGTCATGATTCATCTTGTTTCGTTCTCCTCTGCAAGAAGTTTACTCGATATGATTGAGAGCAGCAGCCATAACTGCTGGACACATCCGCCCATGGAGGCGGTCATGTGCATGATGCGTATAATATGCATAAAATGAACGCTATACCCATATACATATAGATATTATCTAAATCTTAAAGGGTAACACTACTCTAGGGTGAATCTTGCTTTCATACAGAGTACACTCGCGTAAAAAGAAGAGATAAAGTTTCACAGACAAATTGCATAAAAATATGACTCTTTTTTTTTTGCAAAGTTTCTCATATTTCCAAGAAAAAGTTATTCAATAACATAATGCAAATGAGAAGTAAACATAACCTAAAATCATTTACTTTCAAGGCTCAAATTGCTTTGAACATACATTTCCAAAATTTGCAGGTTAGTATTTACTGTAAATTTGGCAGGGTATATATGGTAATCATTCAACCTTTTCAGGTAATATAGTAATACTATAACCATTAAATTGCAGGTGGGTTGGCGTCAAAACCCTGGAATGTTACTGACTTATCTCCCCCGAGACATATTTCAGGTGACGTAGACACCATAAACGTGACTTAGTGCATGTGGATTTAACAGTATACCGCTGAGACTATTGAACATTAAATGGTTTATGATTGTGTGTGTGTGTCTGTTTTTTTTTTTCATATATTTCTAATCTTCTCCTATAGTCATTATAGAAGGCGTACTTTTTTTCCCGACAAGAGTGTAGAAACTTCATTACTGATTCCATCATGTTTCAGTGGTTCCATATAGACTCCAACCCAAGTAGTCGTGTAGATGTGGATTATATCAAAACAAAATGAATTGGAAAGAAATAATCTCCTACCGTCATATAGCTATACTGCCACAAAGAAAGGAAAAACAGACAACTTGATTTTTTTTTTTTTTTTTTTTTTTTTTTTTTGTCGTTGCTGTTCGTCGGTTTGGTTTGTTCAGTTGTGTTTTCTAGACATCTGACTTTTCAGTTCGCTGTGATAGAAAATGTTAGGGTGTGTTGAAACGAGGATCCGCTGCAATAAAAACGGTTACAATGTCAAGTAACTTGCATAAAACACCAGCACACACACATTACTTTACACAAATCAGATAAACACACAATAATTTGCAAACAGAGAGGTAGAAAAACAGACAAAACTGAACAAACACAGAGAAATACAAACGAGAGATGAAAAACGTCGTTCATTTAGACATCAAGTTTACGAAGAAACAAACGGGCAGAAAAGCACAACAACAACTGGGTCATCCACGGTCGGAGCGTCCGATGTTTCAGCATGAAGCTGTTATCTCTAGAAAATTTCCTCATCCATCTTCAATATTGAGTATATTAGTCAAACTTCGGTTTGTAATGGAGAGGGGGAAATAGCATGTTGACAGATACACTCCAGAGCACCCTCTACGTCTATTGTGAAGAAGGCGATACGAAGTTCATTGCAGGGAGTCAAATTCTTTATATTTGACTTATGATTTTTCAAGTCAAAGATAACCGTAATCTCGAATATCAGGACGTCATATTTTGAGCCATAAATACCATAATGTTACTAAATGTTACTATAGTATAATGCATTTTCTATGTTATTCTTGCACCTTGTTTAAGTTCACTATACAAAGTAAGACCACGACGCAATCGATAGTATTAAGTGGTATTTCATTTGATTACACTACATGCTTAGTTGTGTAGACTGGTATATTCATTACGAAAGAATGAAGTAAAACCAGCAACCCATTACTATATAACTCTTTGACAAGCATGTACCATTATAAATACCACAGTTACGAATTTGGACATAAATGGGCTAAAGTATAATCATGCATTTTGGTCTTGAAACGACATTTCAATGGTCATATAATCGACATTCTGTCCTCACACTTCATTAACATAGAAGGTGACTATAATATCTAGTGCTGTCTGTCTTGCTGATCTAAAATCAATCTCGTTGTAGCCTCTCATACATCTCTTCGCTTTGAAAAACGATCATCATTTCTACTCTTATCAAGGGAATGCCCATCTTTATACATTGCTTGTGTGTATGAGTAGCTTTTTTCCACGTCTGCAGTGCTGTCCAAATCAAGTTATCCATCTTACTATCCTGCTTGGTCCTTTTAGCTTTCGGTCACTTCTCTATTTTGTTTTACCTCACCCTCCCCCTCTCTCTCTTTCTCTGTATGTGTCTTACGTATAATTGTACATATATTTCTTTCTGACTTTCTATGTATTTGTATATATACAGGAAGTTTCGAGTATGCCATTCGTTATACACTGACGAAGGCCCGAGGCGGGCCAAAAATTTTGTGAATAAAAACCTTGTTGGATCTACAAGTGGCGTAGTCCAGACTTCTTCTTATATATATATATATATATATATATATATATATATATATATATATATATATATATATAGCATGCTTGTACTTTTCAGTGCAATCACTAATCCTGCTGATATCAAAAGAAAGAACATTATCTCGTCTTACACATCTGAGGCTGATGAATTTTGATCGCTCCGGAATCCTCTGGTAATATACAAACATCTTCACCGGGGGTGTCAGGATATTACAGGATTAGTGCGCTAAATAATCGCCACCAATGGCTTCGCGAGTGACATTTCCTGAACCGACTATTTGGGGCAAGAAAGTTGGCACTATAGCCATACGCAGGCAGGTAACATTTGCGCATCGAAATTATTCATCATTTTCTTAAAAATCACCAGCGATACAACTCTTTACACTTTCTGCGGATTCAAGTTTGACTAGACTGACTACTGATGACGTGATAACAGTATGATATTGTTGTAATTGTCTTATCGTTGAGTAGTCAGCACGTTTGTTCTTTGCTCCTTTTGGGATTGGACGGTTGTTGTTGTTGTTGTTGTTGTTGTTGTTGTTGTTGTTGTTGTTGTTGTTGTTGTTGTTGTTGTTGTTGTTGTTGTTTCATTCTGTATAATGTTGACCTATTTAGTTATATAACCATGCTCGTCTTTCGTTATCAACTCTTATGTATTACTTTTGAGGCATCGCATTTTTAACGAAATGACGCATTGAAAACGTGTGGTGAATGTGAAGTCGTGCCCACCGCCGACAGGGATATATGCTACTCGAAATAATGGAATAGATCATAATGCGAATAGATATTGCTTATTCTACAAAATAATCAATGACCATAAGCGGTTCTCAACCAAGGGAGCAACATATCCTACCAAAAGCTGACAGAATCTTTTGCATGCTCTGTTGTCTCATCTGTATCATTTTTCGTCTCATGCGATTCAGCTTGTGAGACTTAAAAAACTGCTTGCAGGGGACCAGGTTGTGTTGTACTAGCTCCATACGTGAGAAATTAAAAATGATACATGGGCCTTATTGGCGTTTTAACAAAATCAATTAGCCGCGTAAAATATCCTCGTCCGTACAGAACATGTTAATGCTCATGTTTAAGTGAAACTCGAAATTTTGACAAGAGTGATATTTGACGTATCATTTTTCTTTCTATCATTTTTTTTTTTAAATCTTTCTGTGCGTTTTAAGTGGCTGTGCTTATAGAGCCACACTCCCTACTTTGGCAAAAGGAAGCAAGTGAAAAAAGTGACATTTCTCGTAAAAGAGCAAAATGTGTCTGTCATTTACACTGACGTCAATGGACTATCATGATGTCTTATCTAACATATCTCTTAGTAGGATGAGTGTTTCTGCATGAAATTTGGCCTGGAAGAAGAACTCGTTATGTTAATTATGAAAACATCAATAACTCAAATTCGGATGGTATGTCACTTGCTTCCTTTTGCCAAAGTAGGGCAGCACAGTTTAGATGCCTAACGACAGTCATGGATGCCTACTGTAACACCGCATTTCAATACGACAAAATAACGAAATACATGATAAATGATGTACAATATTATTATTAGTAGTAGTAGTAGTAGAAGTAGTAGTAGCAGTTGTTGTTGTTCTCCTTGTTGTTATTATTATTATCATCATCATCATAATAATAATAATAATAATAATAATAATAATAATAATAATAATAAGATAGGCCAATTTCGCACTTTTGTCAGTAAATTTGATAAAAGGTTCATTCAATTTAGCGAAAATCCTTGTCACTGCACATTCTGTCATTCAAAATTGCTACTTGTTCATTCAATTTAGCGTTCCGATCATGAAATTCGCTCATGTGTCTTTCGAATTCGTAAAACGAGCATTCAAATTGGCACTTGCTCTTCAGTCATTCAAATTCGCCAGCACTGGCGGAAAATTGTATTTCTGTCATTCAATTTCGCGTATGGGCAGTCAAATTCCAAACATGTTCATTCAAATTGGCGTAATGTTATTTCTATTTTGATAAGGTGAGAACCGTGATTTATACGTACTTAAATGTGAATTTTTGTTTCATCCACAAACTGTTAAGTATATAGTAAAGGTATCTTTGACCATAAATAACTCAAGTTTGTTGTTCTGTAACGCCCCTCTTCTTTCATACAGGTTACAGGGGCGGATCCAGGAATTCCGTAAAGAGGGGGCGTGTTTACAAAATTGAAGGGGGGCGCACGCACCCCTCCCCCCATTTTTTTCTTATTTCTTTTGTTTCAACAAAAAATAAGGGGGGGGGGGCGTGCGCCGGTTGCGGTCCTCCCTGGATCCGTCCCTGGGTTATCAGGACTATGCACCAGTACCATAGATTCACTTCACTTTCTTACGTCCAGTCATGGCAGCACAAGTTAGATACAGGCGTATCTCTCAAGAAGACAGGGAAAGAATCATAGAAGCATTTGAGGGTAATAACCTTGACAAATTGATGGCTATAGAGCTGATCCAAGAACTTTATTCCTAATGATGATTAACGCAATTAGCACCCACCAAATGAAAATAATGAAACCTATAGATGAAAGAAATAATCACGATGTAAATTGAAACCTCCTTCTCCCAATTAATGTCAAAACAAACTTAAGATTATTGTATCTGTGAATGAAATAATGCTATCGAACATTTTAAACAGATACACATACATTGTATTTTGAAATTACTGTTGCGAAGATATCATAATAAATAATGAATACGAAAATATGAAATGTTATGATGCTTGCAAACAATACCTATGATGAATGAAAATAAAAAAAAAAGAATGAAAGCATAAACGTGTCTGCTAAATTGACTGCAGTAAATGCGAAATTGGATGCCCAAGAATGAATTCGAATGAACGAGCGCAGCGTATACGTGATCACGTGACTATATCATGTTAAATTGAATGAACGATTTTCGAAATGGTGCTTGTCTTACGAATTTGAACTGAAAAAGTGCTGATTCGAATGATGTTAAAGGTAATTTGAATGCTCCAAAATGAATTTGAATGAAAAGATTATAAAATTGAAATACCGAACATGCCATCTAGGCTAAATTGTGCTAAATTGAATGCAGCAATTAGGAATTGGACTGAAAAAACTGCGAAATTGGCCGGGAAGAACTATAATAATAATAATAATTATTATTATTATTATTATTATTATTATCATTATTATTGTCATTGTTGTTATCATTATTACTTGTATCAATATTATTGTTGTTGTTGCTGTTGTAAAAGAACAAGTTATAGCAGGAGTATTATGAGGGGAGGAGGAGGAGGAGGAGGATGAGAAGGAGGAGGAGGGGCTGAAGAGGAAAAAACGTATGTCTATCTCCTGGGCTCCAGGTTATAGATTTCCATGTCATCTCCATGGTAACATGGCTCATTGTTCATGAAGAAAATCACAGTTTTCTTCATCACGAAGTGTACACACAAATAAGCATGCGAAGACAAACAAACAAACAAACAAAAATATGTATTTAGGTGTCAGTTTCTTCAATTTGTCTCCATCTAGGGAGACAAATTAAGAAACTCACACCTGAGCCTTCACCCCTCTGAATAATATCTTTCTTTCATTTAAAAATATGAATTCATTCTTAATCTGTTTGTTTATCTGTTTTCTTGATTACTTATTAAAATGTTAACAAAGCTATCCTGTGACTCTCCAAAATGATCGTGTGCTCGATCTGTATTATTACGAACACCAAGTGAAAAAGAAGAAACCAGCCTATATTTTTGTTTGTTTCGTTGTTATTGTTTGTCCAAACATTAAGTCAAGGGGTTAAGGGAAGAATCGCCACTGCGCGATTGTTATGACAATATCTCCACAATGTATTTCAGTGCATCCGTGCGTGGTCATTCATCACTTCGGGAAACGGTCTCCCCCCGGGTCGCCACCGGGTCGGGGCATTGACTGAGACTGATCATGACATAACACGGCGTTTCCTTAAATCGGGCGCCCTTTATCCCACAGCCTTTAGATCGATGCAAAATGATAATAGTTCCTCACCTACACATTGCCCTGCCTGTTTTTCGAACATGGAAACATAATGACATTACACATACAGACGTTAGTGTCTACTATACATCATATATAGATTCCTCTCATCTGATTGGTTAAAAGTGGAGTCATGAAAATAGCAGTGCCCCATTTTTGATCAAAATGACATCATGATTTACTGTGCCCGGAGCATAGAATCAACTGTGCCCTGTAAATAGGTTTAGAAACAGTCGCAACCCCGTACACATATAGATCACTCATAAGTATGTACACACCAATGATACGACCGCCGCGATGTCGATCAGCGTTGATTACAAGTGCTGTAAAAGAGACTAGAATCTATATTTTCGGCATCTATATTTCGGAATCTATATTTTCGGTATATAAAACAAATAATGACATATTCATATGATATTCGGGGCACAGTTAAAATTATATAGGCCCTCGGTGATGTGAAAACCATAAATATTAAATATGCCCTCAGCTTCGCTTCGGGCATAGTTATGGTTTTGACATCACCTTGGGCCATTATTTTAACTGTGCCCCTCAAGCAGCAGTCATTATTTGTATACTGTAAAATTTGTCGATGTTTGTATTATTATGCAAATGACATTATTAACCTTTGGACTCTATCCCATTAAGTCACATTGCACCAATTCCTCTCCCCCCCCCCCCACCCTTTCGCTCTACACACACACGCACACACACACACACACACGCACACACACACACACACACACACACACACATACACCACATGTAGTAATATGTACAATTTATATATTATATCCATCGACAATGTAATCATGCTCTCCAACATCCAATCATAAGCAATGGGGGAAGCCCCTTCCTATTAAATCTAGCATACAATGCCCAAATATAATGTGGAATGAGAGAAAGCAGCAATATTTGATAGTGAAATATATCGCTGTAAGTTTGAGGAAAATCGTAATATAATATCGATTCAAAAGTTATGGATTACCAAAGTTTCGGTGGCGTCATCGCTGGATAGGAGACCACTGCATTTTATGATGTCATTATGGACAACAATAAAGAAAGTAGAAAGAAAGTTCAACAGATTTTCACGTTTCTTTACCATAACGAAAAAAGCACTGGACTTACCTCTTTCAGAAAGCAGGGGGATCTACATTATACCATTAAGCATAACAGTAACAAGTTGACTGAATTTACACTTTCATGAAAAATTAAACTTTGCAGAATTCGCATTATATAATTTCTTTATATCGTTGTCAAAAATTATCTCATGAAGTGAAGTAGTCTGCTTATCCAGCACCAAAACTTAGAAAATTCACAACTTTTAAATCGACTCTCCGATTTTCCTCAAACTGTCTATACTATCTCGTATCCACTTTGTCTGTTAGTCTCATCTCGGCTGGATTTGTACACTTTATTTAACCCACTAAACAATGTCAGATATATCTATGCTCAATTTGGCCGATATATTAATTAAGTTACAAGTTTGATGACCCTTTTTCTTCTTGTATGCGTATTGTAACAGGTGAGACCCACGATATACTGAAGCTTCCCGTTTCAGTAGCCCCCTCTCCATCCCAAATTATTTATCCTCAAAATGTTTCACTTCTTGAATCTTCATTAAAATAAAAATGTACCCTGCTTTTTTTTTATTACTTACGTTGACAGTTCTTTTTTTTTATTTACATTGTGTGTATTTGCTATTGATTATGTTGAGGTGGGGAAAAATAATCTTGAAGTTAGGTTTTTTACATTGAGAGCTAAAAGTAGTTTGAAGATATCACTTTATATTTCTACAGAGAAAGATAAAGTTGTACGAAATATATAAAAATAGCATGTTATCAGATGCAGTACAAAGCAATGTGAAAAAGGTAAGAAACAGATTTCTAATTAAGGTTTTTCATCAAAATTGTCCCTATTATTCGTTAAAATTTAGTTTTCTAACTACAGTAAAACTGCACTAGAATGTTTCGTTTTGGCGTGTTTCGTATACTCAGACATGTCAGTTGTAATTGGAACAAATCTGGGCATTTGAAAATTCAGTATGTAAAAAAGCGATTCCATAATAATAGTATATTATGTTCAAGTTTGCTTCATTGACAGAATAATATGAAACAATCATAGAATAGCAGCGGTTCTATCAAAAGTCTGATGAAAAAAAGAAATGATACGAAAGTTATAGAATTTCTTTGTGGTTCACGAAAGAGTTATATGGGTAGCATATGCTACTTGAGACGATGATTATGATAATAAATTATGATAACCATTGTCCTCGAGGCTCCCAACCACCTTCACCAAGTTCACACAAAGTCTCCACTGATATTGAAGTAAGAAATTTGCCTCCTTTCCATCAAACTTGATGTGAATTGCAATAACTTTTGTCATGATATTTATGATATATATATATATATATATATATATAACACAAATATATTTAGGAGAGAGATGGCAGATGAGAATATTATATATGACATGAAATATTATAGTACACGTGTTTATTTTTGTCACGCCCAACTTCAAGCGGTAGAGGACCTCCTTTGCAAACATGCATATTAGGAATTTCATTTCTTGACTTATATATATATATATATATATATATATATATATATATATATATATATATATTTAGTTATATATATACATACATATTTACAAATTGTACAGAGATATATTGAAGTCAAATGAGAGAGAAGAATCGAGGACGAGCGAGAGACCACCGAAACAGACAATATGCATTGCATTTCAATCATTACTCATCGCTTTCTTAATCATTGCTATTAATTATTATTTCATATTTCCATTTTTAACACTTCTGAGACTCTATGCATTTTCAGGCCTTTGTCGAAAGAAGTGTGTGTATTATGCCCAACCTGGAAGGGGGGGGGGGGGGGCATTGGTCAATTCTTGGTCTAGCTTTATGCACGCATAAGCGGTCACACATGAGGCCAGATCCGGAAATGAGAAGTGAGAACTTCAACACTTCACGGCTTATACTACGGGAGGGCTTGTTCAGGGTCGAAAGGGGGTGCAAGGATGTGTGTGTATGTGTGTGTGTGTGCGTGTATATGTGAGTATTATGTGCCTAAGTATGTGGGAGGAAATACCAGCTCATTGTGTAATAAGGTGCCTGTGTAGGTTAGTCACGCCAAATGGACTTAATAGTACGAAGATCTTGGTTAGTGCCACATTCTATTGGCATTGCCAAGGCGCAGGATAGTAAACCACGTCGCTTATTGGTGAAACAAAGAGCACATGAATGTTGAACACCATGCGTCACTGAGCTTGTAGGATAAATTTCAGATAGTGACTTATCCAAACGGCTTCTCGCCTAGCTGCCACGGGAAGTTTTATCAATTTTCTGATTAGATTATGTACCCCTGGCGTACACTGAACTCGGTCTCCCTACGGATGTGCCCATGCTTTCAGTTTGTCGCACATGCTGCTCCCAGCTCCATACAACAGCTCCTCAAGACGCTGCCATGACCTTGATAGAGTGGAGGAACCCATGAATGCATAGGCTATATACACTCCCTTCTGCGAGCGCTTTGGAAGTATTAAAGTCAAGACACACTGGACGACTCTGTTCAACTTCTAAAATTAACTTTTCCCCACCTTGTACTTCTGCGAGGAGATAAGCTACATTCCGAGGAGTTTGACTGCGATATCTATACGGATAACTAGTGGAGTTAATACAAGTGAACTAATGAAGAACGTTTGGCAAAACTCCGAGGATATAGTGTAAATATCGCACCTCGCAGCAGAGTTGTTCAGGGAGGTCTCTTCCACCCCACTGGTTGTATTGAAAGGGTACGTCTTGTAATTGGTGAGTAAGACGAACCTGGTTACCACGCACCACATCGAGAATCAAAATCGTCATTTTTTTTTTTTTTTTTTAATCCATATTCGCGTCTTTGGATTCATATGAAGCATGGCTTACTTGGTGCTTGAATGACTCGAAGACGTTTGAACTACATGCAAATAAAGTTTGTAAAGCATCAATTTGTCCGAAGGATTGAGGGGTTCATATTGGGAGAAGTTCTCAATTACGGTTAGAGAAAGTTATTTCGTTACTCTCATCGGTCGATAAATAATTGCACGCAGTCATGAACTTGAAGTAATCTTAAGTGGCATCGAAGGTTACAGACTTGGCAATTCTGTGCTCACCACCGTAAGAGTTCTTATGGAATGAACAATGCCTTCTGCGGCTACCGTTGAATAAGTTGGGGGCCAGCGTCTTTCAGTGATAGGATAGGGGGAAATTTTTCGTACATGGGCACAGGCGAGGGAAGGGGGAAAAATTCGACTTGACGTGTTTCGCTTTGTGACCTTTTTCTGATTGGGTTCTTCCCTTGCAAACTTCCGTACGTTGAGATGGTTGAGTCACCGTCGCGCGCGGAGCGCGAGCGTGGAGACAGCAGGAGCGCCGATGAAAACGAGGACAGCGTACCTCGCCTGCCAACCGCTGCAGACCACAGGAGAAGTAGCTCATATCAATCCAAAATGGCGAGGTATTATGAGCTTAGCACAGACGAGCAAATATGGGTGATGATTCGCGTGAAACAGGGTCTCATGACCATGGAAGATGCTTTGGAATATGTCCGGAGCCAGCACGAGCAGGACGGCAAGGCATCCGCGGATCCACGGTGTCCTACCGGTCCCGGTCCAGGTGGGGGAGGACCAGGTGGTGGAGGAGGAGGAGGCGACGGGAAAGAGCCGCTGCTGCCCCCTGGGTCGCCGCCCAGCCGAACTCGCAACTCCGCACCAATGCGCACTCTCTCACAGGTAGCTCAGCATCTCCTTGTTCTATAATATTGGTATTATCTTACATCAGTAGTGACTTTTATGGGATTGTTTGTTACTTTTCATGACTGAAACAGTCCCCAGAACATGAAGAGAATCTAACACGTTCTTCCTGATAATCACCCATCACCCTGGATTTTAAGGGACAGGAGCATACCTTCTCCAATGCAATGGGAAGGTTAATACCAGGCACTTAGATCCTTTCAAAACAGATTAAACACTAAGGGCTAAAGTCACTCATGTCCCATATTGCCTATGGAACACCTGACAATGCCTGATTGACTTTTTTTTTATTTCCTTCCCCATTAACACACACTAATATACACTAATGTTACTATAGTGATTGTCAAATTTGAGGTCATAGGAATAGACATTGAAGCACAGTCATGTCTATGTCTTCATCAGATGAATGTAAAATCAATTTATTGATGGCACAATGCCTTCAACAAGCTATTTTAGATGCCCCTTCCTATTTCAAAAGATTGCATTGTGTCTTATTTTTAGGATGGAAAGAATAGGAAGTGTTTTACCTATTGATGATGACTTTCCAAACCTGAGACTGAGTGAGATTGTATCACTTTCAACCAGCTCTTGTGCTAACAGTATGTTCTGAATCATGCACATCATCGTAATTGTTTTTCTCTTTTGTTTGTGTATAGATACATTCAAAGAAATTGTTCAGTGTCTGCTTTTATATGATAAACATACTAGTAATTGTCAGTTCGAATGTTAGATATTTGTTGGATGCAATTGGTTATGACTCTCAGGTAATTCCAAAACAAATGAAAGTTTAACCACAGGCAGAGATCTTACAGAGAGTAAAGTAATCTATTTGAATTTTAAATGGAAAATCCCTATTCTTTATTCAAATATGCTTACAATGTTTTCACTGATCATTTCTATATGGTTGATAAAAACCTGCTTTATTGCATTTTTTCATGTGGGCAAAGTCCTATCTTAGAAATAAGCATTTGAACAAATATTGACAACTTTGTTTCACAGATTTAACAATTGTGACTGATCCTCTCGAACAAAAAGGAAAGGAAATTATACATCCTTTGAGTCCAGACTATGAGACAGAATCCCCCTTTTAACCTTAATCCTGAGTAGTGCTGCAACCAGGTGGCTGTCATTGCAGTGTCATCATTGAAATGGCTCCAGAGGTATCAGACAACACCTCTCTAACCCCCATACCCCGTTATCCCTGTACCCCCACCTTCTTCATGATGTCACTGTTGGGACTAGTCACCTCTGCTTGCTACACTTTAATCACAGGTGCAAGCTGGGGCCTGTTGCATTAAAACAAATAAGAGGATACATTTGATATCAAACATAAGTCAAATGTAAGTCCTAAATACTTGATTCTGATTGGTTGAAAGTGAGTTATGTTTGATTTAATATATCAGAAATTGTGTGTGTGTGTTTGTGTGTGTGCAATAGGCCTTATCTGGATGCATGAATTTGTAAAACTATTGTGAATGCTGTCAAGCACCAAAGACAAATGTATTAGGATGAAAAGTAAGTGTTTATGCTTACCTTGTCCCAATTTTTGTAATGGCTTTGAGTAAGTTTCCTTAAAAACAAGAAAGAAAGAAATATACTAATTCACTATTGCTTCTTGACCCTCCTAACAATTGCAAGTATGGGTTTTAAATCAAAACTAGAATATAAACATATAACAGCCTAAATCACTAACTATTGGTTATAAAAGTATCAGAGTCATCTGCCTTCTTAACTTAATATCCATGGTTCAACCCTTAGAAGTGGTATGATTCTGATCAACTTTGCTGGTTTTTTACTAACCTCTGAGACTGGTATCATTGAATAGTTGAATGGCAAAATAGATTTAATGGAAACCACTGTATTCATCATGCTAACTGCCTCAGGGACACTTATCATTAATGCTGACAATGCAGATAAGCTATCCAGGTTTGATATAGAGACAGGATTATATAAAATTTCTTTCATTTTCTCATTGTGGGTAAATTTCTTCTCTTGAAAGTACATTACTTTAATAGGAACAGACATAACTATATGATAGGCCTATTATGTTTGTGTGTATTTGTTCTATTTGACAAATATGTTACATATGGTGTTATATAATCATGATAATGAATATAAAAAGCAAATCTTCAAGGTATTTTACATTCTGGAAAGGAAGTGGGATCACTATGGTTGTCACCGTTGCTGTAGTTGCTGTTAGTGGGAGTTTTGTGTCTTGCATTAACTGTCTGTGATCTGCGTAATCCGATTTTGAAGAGATCTGAAGAAGTTTGTAGAAACTTTACTATCTGTGTATACAAAATGCCTGTCAGTCCATTTTCATAGGGGGAGGCCTGCCATTCTGATTGTTTAACTATCAATTTACAGTGTCACCTATTGTGATATGGACATTGGAAAGTCATGGGAATGGAGAGTTGAAACTGCATTTAACTCTAACGTAACCACTGGCTATTTGTGCTACATGGAATGATGATGGAGTTCCCAAAAGATGGTGTTCAGAGGGTTAAACTGTTGCATTCCATACAGTAGCTATGCCTGTGGGTAGAGAGGTTTGGGACCTTGTGGGATGGACAGTACATCAACAGGTGACTTTCTGGTGCTGTGTACAGCTTGCTCATCCCCAGGTGCCATCCACTGATTCAGTGTGAATTACACATTAAGTGCTGCATGTTGTCGGAAGAGGGAGGGACAGAAACATGTGTCCTGTCACTGGGGGGAAAAGGTCTCTTGGGATGAATTAGTGGGTTAGCCATCTGTGCACCTGAATGACACAAGGACATCTTTCTTTTCTTTTAAGCCCAACTTTTGTGTGGAACTTGCTCAACATGTTTTTGGTAATATCCTGTGACTGACTTAGACACTGAAATCAAATAGTCACATATTTATCATTCATGAAATTAAGAAGTTTTGTTTGTTTTGTTTTGTTTGTTTGTTTTATCAATACAGTGTAGCTTCTCAGAGATTATGAGGTTGTGCCCATGTTGCTTCAATGCAGTGACATGGTCTTGCTGATTTTTTTTTTTTCTTTAGCACTTATTAGCAGAACTATGAGCAGTGGTAAATTCAGTTTGATTGCCTGTCCTGTGGGGAGGGGGATGAATAAAATGGTATCTGGAAGAATATGTTATAATGTTGAAAAAGCTGAGCTTCTTCTAATCATCACCTTCCCTTCATATGCTGAACACATCGACATCAATGCTTTGCAGCCACAGTATCATTATCATTGGCACGTACTGTTTTTCTGGGATCAATTGTGTTTTCGTTGTATGTGCCAGGTCTGTGCATATATAGAAGATACATGCTGTCAGTGTTGTGCTGTGTTTAGCCCTTGACAGAGGGATGTGTGCATAGTACTTCTAGGCAGATCAGAACAGGTGACAGGTAATGCCCGTGTCTGCAAAAGCAGCAGGAGTCAGGGTGAGAAAGCAAGTTTGACGAGATCCGCCGAGATGAATTAGCGACCGATGAAGTGGCTCGTTTTTGCTGGTTAACCACGAGCTTTTGGGTGGGACTAATGCCAGCTGACTCCCTCCTTCAGGCCAAAGGGACTACTGTGTGACGGGCAATGTACAACCCTCTATGTGTAGCCAAGATCTGTGCCTGTACTTTGCATACACTGTGAATTCATGTCATTTACAAATTAGTGCCCAGTGAAGTTTTCACATTTAAACCCGTGTAGGACAGACTGATTTTGCTACAACATGCATTTCGCATGGACACCTGTCCGAGTATACCCGGGATTTGTCCTCAGTGCGTTAATGTTCTCTTAGACTTTTCACTTCCATAATACTTGTTTCATTTTGGTCTTCTGTGCAAGTCTCATGTGCGACTTACCATACAACCTACCTTTCTTGAAAATATTAGACTGTAGGGGTCCATTACAACAAAATTTACAATACCATCATGACCAATTGTTATGATCAACTTGCATATAAAATTGTACAGTGTATGTTGTTTTCAAGTTGTACTTCAATGTTTGGTAATCGTCATTAAGTAAATACATGAAGAGATCATTAGTGTTTTTTTTTTTTCTCTCTCCGTGGTTTTGTGACAAAGGAAATGTGAGCAAAAAGCAGGCCTGCCCTTCCCAATCAAGGTCATACAATGACTGCAGCTCCTCATATTCATTTTTACAGTGACATGAAGTTGTCAACATTCAATCCACTGGAAGCAATTCAGTGGTAATTGTCATGGGATCTCTAAAATTTGAATATCATATACAAATGTCAGCAAGAGCCATAGTGTAAATCATAGTCGTCATTGTTTGCTTGTAGGAAGTAGGAAAATCATCTACAGTGCACTCTCAGTATAATGAACACAGTTAGAACAAAAATCTTTTTACCAAAAATTACAAATGGAGGACCCAAAATTATCATAGATCTATATAATATATTTATATACTTGTTTTTATAGCTACTAACAAAATTTTGATGAAAAGAATAAACTGCCACTCCAAGGACTTAATTATAATGCAATGCCTGTTTTGGTATCGAAAGTTACCCACAAACTGCAGATCTACTATAAGTGAATGTAAAAAAAATAAAATAAAAATTAATTAAAGAACCATAGCTTTTCACTGTTGCATGCAATGATGGGTGATTTGCAACATTTCACAGGAATCCTTTCTTTCCTCTGTCTGGAAACAAAAGTCAGTGTTAAAAGTTGCTGAACCGAGAGATGAGATATTTATCTCAGATAGTCAAATAAAAAGTTAGACTTTGTAAGCCAGATGCTTATCTAATGCAATCCTATATCTGATATATGTGTATCACTTTTGAGAAACTCTTCTGCTCATCTACCATTATCTTTTTTTAATTCCAACTTCAATTTATTATTGTCATGATTCATATTTCATGCATCATGTAATATTTGTAACTATTAGAAAAAACATAATTGTATATTTATGACATCACAAAAAAGGCAGAAATACATTATGTGATTGTATTATGCTATGTACTGTCATGCAGTGACAAAGCAATTTAACGCATTGAGGACAGGCTGATTTTTACTACAACATAGACACCGGCCCAAGTATACTTGGGACTAGTTGTCAAAGAGTTGATTCAAGAGAAACCTTAATGTGGAACCTACATGAAAATGAAATTGTAGGGTGGTAGGATCCCAGAATGAGAGAATATTACCAATTTTGGAGGGCAGATATATTATTTGACACAACGTAAACATAATACTGTTTGTAGAGATGGGAATAAAGACCATACGCAAAAAAAGAAGAAGAGAGAATAGAAACAGCCATAATCCCATTGCTATAAAGTTTTATTTAAAGAAGTTTGCAAGAGGGACAACAAAATGGTTTGATTGATAACATTTGAAAAAGAAGCACGTACAGTGATCTCGGGCAAGAAAATACTCCAGCCAGCTGTTTAGCTATTGAAGTTTCCAAAGTTTATCTATTATAGATCTTACACACATGAAAATGTGGACAGTTTGTGAGAATGGATGTATATGATTGCATATGAGCCAGTGGGATGCTGCGAATTTGTATAATAATATACGTGTTGATGTACACCCACACACAAATCTGCACACTCTGTGAGACAATGTCAGTCTGAAGTTGAGCCAGAGATCCTTTCAAGGCAATATTGCATAATTCATTTTTAGACCATTCACAAAATAATAATAAAAAATAAGAACTCAAGCTTCTCATTACAGCTTATGATGATTGGAGTTCAAGCTAATTAGCATAGATTTTTGGGGAAGAAATGACACATTTTTGGCATCCTCCAATGAACCTGGTTCTATTTCCAGGAACAGGAAGAATGCTAATCCCCCTCCACAACAAGCGCCCTCGCTTGGAGAGGCAAACCTGGACCCCCTCTCGTCCCCTTCCTTCAAGGAGGAGAGAAAAAAATAATAATTCCAGAGGAAATTAGTCAGGAAGTTGTCTGCCCAATGACAGAGCCCAACACTGCTGTGTGTCTCAGACTGTACAGCACGCTCACGGCAGCGTGTTGTATAGAGTGCTGTCTGAAAGGTGGCGTGGCAAGGCATGAATCAAAGGACAGATGTTTCGACACCTTCTGTTTCATGCAAATGGACAATACACCCAATGAGTTATCCTGAAAAGCATATTTTTCCCCTTCCAAGGGAGAGAGAGATAGTAGAATTATGTGACTGTCAATATATATGCATCAGCATACTTCTGATTCAGTTTCTCAGTTTCTGTCCTAACAATCTTCTTTAAGCAGAGAATAAGCATACAAGTATGGCAATGCATTAAACTGAGGATGTGTCATGCACATAACCCATACAGATTTTCTTCACCAATAACTTGCATGTCATAAAGGAAAGTGTTTGATTAACATGCCTTTAGGACAGTCTATTTGATTATGGACATGCATTGGCTTGTTATTGCTAGTCTTCATTTAAAAGTCTTGGATTGATATCTTTTTTCTTTTTGGTAGCACAATTACCCTGAACACTATCACCTTATTGAAAGAGATTCTTCATCCTTGAAACAGGAAACAGTCTTATTAAAAAGACACGGTCCCTTAGATAAAGCTTGATGAAGATTTATTTTTGATGCCTTTATATAGTTTTGATTACTGTAGTATGATTTCTAAGTTTCATTGACATGCAGTTGTTTTGCAGTGAGAGAGAGAGAGAGAGAAAAAAAAAAAAAAAAACCCTCATCAATTGAAATTAGAATATCTACCAGTAGTCAGAAGTAGACCGAAGTGACACCACTCAGACATTAAAGACAGTTATTGCTGAAGAATATGCTCTACAAAAGTATAATTGGTGTCATGTTTAGAAAAGCTTTTCAAAAGAATATTTTTTTTTCTGAAGTATTATTATTTATTTGTGGCTGGTATTATACAGCATATGCTTCATCATTGGTATAAGCATTTACTATGTACAGTATCAGTCATATCAAATTGTTTCACCCTGAATTTTTTTTGTGTGTGTGTTTTTCTATGTGTTGCTCGCACTCATGTCAGTAGAACTTAAAGCAGTAGAGAGGCAATTTCCATGTCTGTAGACTCATAGTCATATCAAAGAAGCAACTTTCACCGCATCGTTCTCCTTCCTGTGTATGTGTAATCTTGTTATATAATTTAAAATGCTACTTTTCACTATAAATTTCATGTGTATGGGGGTATCAGCATTATTTTTACCCTCCAGGATTCATGTTTTTTTTTCTCAGGTCTGGATATCTAAATGCTAGGTTTCATTTTCAGTTGTTGTTTTTTTTTCATCATATACAACTGTATGTTAGTAAAGCACAGAAAGACTGGTCTGCCTCAAGGCACTTTCATGGATGCACACTTCCCTATTTATAGTGGTTAGCTTTGGATCTCCTGTAAGTGGCCTTAACACATGATCGCCATTGCTTCCATCCCTGTTCACATCAAAGTTTTTTTTCTTTTCTTTTCTTACATTATATCTATTTTTTTTGTCAAAACAGCATCTGATTTGCCTCTTTCTGCCATGTCCTTAAAGTCCCTCATCTCACGGAAGCATTGTAATTAATTCCTGAAGGAGGAAATATGCCAGTTTCCCTCACCCTCTCCCTCCCCGGTCAGAGAAGTTCGCATTTTCAGTATCTCATTTTCAGATCTGATATGACTTCACACTCCACCGATAAATTCTACCTCGTTCTCTGGCCACTGCGACAATCTTTGTTCATGAACCTGAAGTGTGGAAAGATTTGTGCCTTTTTTTTATCGGCAATTAATGTCCATTTCAATTTTACGCAAACTGTAGTATGCAGTTATTAGAAAAGTTTTGAAGTTGCAACTGTTACTTCAATAAGTCCTTGAGGTTTACTAGCATCTATTTCTTTTTTTTTTTTTTTTTTGCAAATTGATGCTCAGAAAAAGTAGAACTACTTTTTGTATTAGCTCTTTTGATTATGATAATTTTCAGCTGGCCATGCCTTGCATTTTATCTGAAAGGTTGAAGAACAGGAAAAAAACCTTTCATTTTTCCCATAATTCAATTCAAGGGTCATATTTACTCGGAAAGTAAGAAAAGCAAAGGTCAATACTGTGGTATGAGATTATATCTTATTTGTTTTGTAAAAAGAAATTATTGACTCATTTAAACTTTATATCATGACTGACTGACCATACTTTTGAATTATACATTTTTATGGTAATTATTTGTCTGTTTTAGAGCTGTTCAAAGTATGTGTACTATATTTTGTTGATTTTCATTCAATATTTGCAACATCCACTTTGCACTAATATTAATTGCTTTAATGTTCATATTGAGATCTTTACACCCAGTAAGATGTACAGCTATATTGTCATGGTGGTACTAAAATGATTGATATTTTCATGCATGCTAAATCTCTTAAAATATCCTGGATCAGAAGGTTTATTTGTGATCCGCAGACTGAAAATTACACGTTCCACATGTTCCGTTCTTTCTTGCCCCAACCAGTATCGTTTCATTTATTTATGGGGTCACTGTACTACAAAAAACTTGCCAATGTAATGTCTAATGATTTTTGGAAAGAGGTACTTCTGGCTTTTTCAGAATTTCTACAAATCTATACAAATGATAATTGGGCAAGCCAGCCTCTTTGGAATAATCCTTTGATTAAAATGAATAATAACACTGTATATTTTAAGTCTTGGTGTGAAAAAGGTGTACATTTTATAAATGACTTGTTAGATAATGATGGAAAATTTCTTTCATATTTTGAATTTCAGAGGAAGTTTGGTATACAAACTAACTTTCTTCAGCACGGTGGACTGTGTAATTCTATCCAATCATTTGCAAAAAACTGCATGTCGAAAATAGCAGACTCTTTTTTTCCTCATGGTTTAAATGTAATACTGAAACATAAGAAAGGTTGTTCAAACGTTGTTCAAAGGTTTATCAAACGTTGTTAAGACACACGTCAAAACATTGTTACAGTTTTGTTAAGTGGAGTAGTATGTTGGATCTTGATGATGAAACATGGTCTTTATACTGTTTAATTCCTTTTGAATCAACTATTGATATTAATATGAGGTGGTTTCAATTTAAGATTCTCAATAGAATATTATATATGAAAGACGCTCTTTTAAAATTTGGTTTTGTAACAGATAAAAAGTGTACGTTTTGTAATGACAGTGAGGAAACCATAATGCATATATTCTGTTCATGTCCTTATTCAAATAATATATGGAATAAGTTTGAGTGATGGTTACTTTTGAAGATAGATAAACAAATTGTATTTACAAACCAACACAAGTTATTTGGATTTTATGGTCTCAACAACAGTGCATTAAACTGTATGATGATTGTTATAAGAAGAGAAATTTTTTCAGCGAAATTAAAAAAAAAAAAACGTTCCGTCATTCGAACATATAATATCTGAGATAAAATGTTATTTTGAGATGGAAAAATGTATAAGTCAAATGAATAGTAGAGAAAAAAATTTTGTGAAAAAATGGGCTTTATTTATTAAGTGCTTTTGAATATTAAAATTACATGTATTTATAGTGTTTTCAGGGTTATTTCTGCCGATAAAATAAAATAATGATATAAGTTATATGTTGTAAAAAAAAAGTTAAAGAAATTGTGTTATTATATGTACAAGTGCAGTAGGCCACTGTTTGTCGATAACCAAATTATTATTCTGTTTTTTATTTAAAAAATTATTTGTAAATGTGACTTTCTGAATATGTGTATGAATAAAACACCCTGTGGAAGGGGGAAAAAAAAGATGTACATTGATTAAGACTGAAATAATTGGCATGTTGTAGAAATTGGATATATGTGTCACAATGTGATGTAAAAATAGTTTTTTACTGTCCAGATAAATTTGGCCATTATCATAAGAAAAAAATAGTCTGGCCAAATTAGGCCAAAAAAAAAATTGACTGAATTGGCCATGCAGACTAGCGGCGATCTGACAACCCTGGTCGCAACAGCTAGATGAAATGCGTGCTGTTATCTAGCAGTGAGCCAAGAGTAATTCTCTCCTTTTCTTTATGGCAAAACACATGAAAGCATGCACACTCTCACAAGTTTTTGGTGGTCCAACTCGGCCACCATAGCTTACAATTTCTGAAAAAGTAGTTGCCCAATATTCCTTTTTTATTGGCCTCAGGCCACCACTAATGTCAAGCCTTGTATTGACTGTCTTTTGGTTGTCATGGTAAACCAGTATTGATCCTGAAGAAGACTGAAATAGATACAAAATAATAATTTACAAATACAAATATTAATCATAGAATGACCAAATGGGGATAGAGATAATATTTAAAGCGAAGGAAAAAAAAATAAACATACTTAATTCTTATGTACTGAATGTACAAAAAATCCAGACTTTCATATGATTACAGATTATTGGGCATACACGTATAACAATGCACAAGAAATTATTACTTGATTCTCTGTCCTGAAAATTATTCTGTTCATAATCTGCAAGCATGGATCATGAAAGTTGGCTGTATGCCCTCACAATGTAAAATTCCAGATATACACTACACATTGTAGACATGACCGACCCTCTCCCCTTTCATTTCAATGCCAACATTCACGTAACTGTCATATGATACTCCAGAGGCCAGCCACGAATCTTCTGAGGGGAGAAGGCCGGTCGGATGTGCCTTCATTGTGGTCAACCTTCGCGACAACGACGTAGGCCTCAGTTGCAATTCATCCGAGTGGTTTTGGACAGATCTACTATCTGTATTTTATTCTGGCTGAAAATGATGACTAATGTAGCAAGCACACCTTCAAAGCTATGGAGATGTGGTATTGTGGATTAGACTCTAGGCTCATTGAAGCAGGAGACCCTACTTTACAATCCTTGTCAGTGCATACATCCTTAACTCTTTATGTGCCATGTTCACACATCCGACTCAGTCGACGGCGTGCCAACTTCGCATATTCCGCTCAAACGCACAAACCCGCCCAAACCGATCGATAAATCGCCAACTGCTACAGTACAATGAATGTGTTTCTTGCGAATCCGTTCCTCTCACCTTGTATAGCTTGAATTTTATGTTGTGATTGACTAACAAGCGATGTTCCGACCATTTCAGACTCTTGCGTGTAACTTCTAAGTTTCTGTCAGGGTTTTGTGTACAAAAGTCATGCCTTTACAATAATGTAGCTGCTACGGTCATTAATTTGAAAGAAAAAGGATCATAGATTTGTCATACAATTTACATCAAAGCAAAGCTTGGCATCTTCTCTTCAACTTTACACACTATATGTACAGCTTAACAGAAATCAATAGAGGTAACAAAGATTTGAAAAACAATGTTTTCTCAAAGCATGACAACATTGGTTTCTCAGAATAATGTGGCACACAGGGGGTTTCCACCATGGCACATAAAGAGTTAGATAGAAGAAGTGTGTTAGTACCCATTATAATTGTACCTCATTTGATGAATCCTTGATTCTGATTGGTTGAAATTGATGGGGGGGGGGGCAAGGGGATATTCACCAAGTGTCAGTAGTTTCATAGTACCAAAACTGCCCCGTAGCACTAAGCTGCCCTTAACTTGTTGTTGGTATGTACGCAAAGGTTATGCGTATACGTGCACTGTAAATTCTTGACTTCTGTAGCATGAGAGGTGACCCTCATCTAATGCGATTGCAATGGAACCATCTATGGCAGTGTCCGATGTGTCGGCTGGCTTGCGTGATTGCACTTGACCAATAATTTTTTTTTTTTTAATTCAATCTGTTTTATATATAACGGATAGAGACTGCTTTTTATTATTGCCCTTTGGATCCCCCACCTTCCCACTTCAGTTGGTGCAATAAAGTTCATATTTCTAAAGTAGGCCTTCTACTTTTGTCTTATCCTAGGTGTGATTTATAGCTATGAATCTGGTTTTGCTTTGGTAACTTTGTGGCCAGACCTTTTGTGAGAATAATACCAGTGCCGAAAAGATAATCTGGGGAAAATAAGACCATTGTCATTGTTTAAACATAAAAGATCCCATTACATGTTTTCACAAATGTGTGATGATAATAATCATGCACCCATTATTTTAATTACAGTATCTTATGGATACTTTCAGGATTCACCAGAAACACATAAGATACATTCAAGTTTGCATTTTCCTTGTGTTGAAATAGAGAATTCACTAATTAATATTCCTTATTATGCCATTTGGGAGAATGGGGTGAAGTATTTCTGATTATAACAAAGTAGGCCTGCATGTTATGTAGATCAAATCCAGAGGGACAGTGGTGTTAGCCTGCATTTGTAAATCTGGTATCAGTAGTGTCAGAAGCAATGGGTTGAATAGTGCTTAACTGGAATGACTTGAGGCATGCTGAAAATGTTGCTGCATTCAATATCCATCAAATCCTGATGACACAGTTCCTTGAAACTTTCACTCTGTCTTATACTACCTTTAATGCTTGAAAATACCATTATCAGTCACTAAACACACTCCCAGTACCTCTTTTACTTATCAGTGCTTAACCTGTTGAAGACAAGTCCCGAGAATACTTGGGCAGGTGTCAATAGGAAATGTGTGTTATAGCAAAATCAGTCCGTCCTCAATGGGTTAAAGGCTGTCAAAAGCATGCAAAATGCAGTATCACATACTGGTATCTGATATCTTATGCAGATATGAACAGGAACATCTTGTGGAAGAGGTAGGCAATAGCTGTTTGGTTGTATTGATATTTACATAATCCATTGATAAGACATAGTTTCATGCATTTGCAGTTTACCCATTGTCCATGTTAATTGATGAGACATTGATGTGAGTGACCCATTAGCATGTAAATGTTGCACCCCCTGAATCTCTCATTTAAAGCCTGATATAGCCTGAAAGAAATAGATTAGTATGAATTTGTCCCTATATCTTTAAATGATGAGTGTGGGGACACATCAGTCCTACAAAGAGAAAAGTATGCAGTGTGAATGAAGGGCCACCTCTTCTATGAAAGGACAACATGTGCGCACACCTCAGTCACTTGTACCTACCTGCGAACAGTCCTGTACGCGGCATTGATTCACGCCAGTAAGAATGGACTTCCTCTATTGAGGGCTCACCCTGCTAATTGATGAATAATCCAGCCAAGGAGGTTTATTTTCCTGATTAGAAAGCAGAAGGAGGTGATGGGGGTGACCCTCTCACCTTGCCCTCTGACATCACCCCCCCCCCCCAAACAAAACAATGCATCTCGTTCCTAGTGCTAGTTACACGTTGGTCTTGCCAAACGTCAGGCTTTTTTTTTTTAAAGAATCAGTTATTTATATACCTCAGCTTAGTTCTTACAGTTGTAACCAAGCCAACACAAACCAAACCAGGTTAATCAAGTCCAAACAATTACAAGACATTTTTTACTTGCTACACACAGAAGTGCTGTCACGTCGTAAACTTTAACGATACATTTCCTTCTGTTTCACAGATTTAAGTGATATAATGTATTATTATTGTTGCGACTAGATACATACCATTAGTTATATCTATTTTCAATACAATTGATGTTATTTTTCCAGAATAGCTTTTAAACTCTCCTTGCTGGTAATTGTCATCACATCACTAGTTTTTTTTTTTCATCATATTTCACTTTTTTCTGTGTGCACTTGCAGTACAATTTTTGCGTATTTTCCTGTCATTGTTCCATACCTTATTCATAGGAATATGCTATTCTTAGCCATCCTATGGATTATCGTGAGCCACTGCAGCATCACCAACTTGCACTGTGTTGTCATAACCACAAGTTCCTCCATGACTCGGGGGATACCTTCAAGAATGTTGCCATGGTGACAAGTTGATTAACAGCATATTAAGCGTGCATGTTGAGCATTTTCTGACACAGAACTCATACTATATGTGGATATATGAATGTATACACTTAAGTTGTATATCATATGAAACAAGTTAGGTACAGTAGCATTGATGCATTGTATCTCCAAGGCTGATGTCCCGCCCCCCCCCCCCCCAAAAAAAAAAAAATAAATAAATAAAATAATAATAATAATAAAATAAAATAAAATAAAATAAAAATAAAAAATAAATAAATAAATACAAATGAAATAAACAAAAAAAATAAAAAAATATGTGGCTTCCAGGAGCCTGATTTTGTAGCTCAAAAAAAGAACAAGAACTTGATAGATTATTTTCTTATATCAATTTTAATTCAATTCATTTTCAATTCAATTCATTTTATTTGCATTCTTATAATCTTATATCTCATAATCTTACATCCTGTAGATCTTACCATAGACTGGCAATTAAATCATTCAATCAATCATTTCAATGGATTTGCCAGTGACAAACTCACAATCTGTTTAATATTGATTCAAATAACCAGAAGAGTGTAAGTAGAGATAACAATGATAATGATATGGATAATCATAATAATGAATAATGATACTGATGATACTGATGGCAATTATGATAATGATGAGAGATTGTCAATTATCCTGATCAATCATTGAAAATCATTGTGTTGGCAACCATTAATAAAAGTCCTGTATTGCCCCCCATACATGAATTCAATGATAGCTTCACATTTTACAATAGAAGATGAGCCCCACAATGAAGAGCATCTAGTAATTTATCACATCCTGTCGTGCATTTCCCTTTTTACAATGTTATTTATAGTTGATAAAGAGGTATATTCTTTCAATTGAATAACCATGCTCTAATTCCTTTTTAGTTTTGGTTTAACCCGATGAGGAGTCCCGAGTATACTCGGGCAAGTGCCTATTGGAAATGCATGTTGTAGCAATATCAGCCCATCATCAACGGGTTAATCAGTAGAAGCAACAGTAAATCATGTAGTCAGCTGAGATACTTCTCTCTTCTTTTTTTTTCATGACCTTGAATTTTGTCAAGGAGTCCTTGGTTATTTTTGCCATTTTTTTTTCTTTTGAATCTGAGTGTATAAAGAAAAGAGAACTGAATAAAGTAGAGTTCTCTTTTCTATATATGCATCATTCAATCATGACTGAAACAATATTTGGATCTAGTAATTGAGACCAAGGGCTGTGTCATGTAAAAACGACTCCAACTACAGCTCTAAAAAGATATTCTCAAAAGTCGACATAATTAGTAAAGTGATATGCTGAATCCAAAAAGTAATCATGTGCAGTTTGCATGAAATGCCAACTTTGAAAAAAAAATGACCTCATAATGACCAAAAAAAAAATGTATTATGCATAATTATTGTTCTGTTGTGACAGAAATAGGTCAGTGTTCCAGATACCATTGGAAAGTTCATGTGATGCATTTTCACCCCATTTTCTTATTAGCCTCTGTCCAGTATTGTATCAAATCCATATGTTCAGTGCAAATTTAGGACTGCTTTTGACACATCAATCATTTTCATGCAGCAATCAACTCTAACACTGACACATTCTTATTTTCCATCAGTTTTTATTTCAAGCCAGTTAGGCTGACATTTTTGAAGTGTGAGCCTTTAACCCAAGCAATGGATATTGGTATCTTTTTTGGAATATTGTACAAAATGAATGCTGTGTATTGGAGCATACTATCTTAAGCTTTCTGTCAGTGAATTCAAGGATACAATGCACCATGTTGATTCATTTTTCAACCTATTGCCTGTGATATTTCCACTGGGGTACTGTGTTGCATGGGTCAGTTCCATAGCACAGCGGGTTGACAAATTTAAACTGGCAATACAACATATAGAATAAATGTTGGTGCATACTTTAGTAGGAAAAAGAAAATGTATGCCAGCTCTTTAGATCAGTTAAACAGAGAAATGTTTGTGAAACATCTTCATATCTGGCATTGTTTACCCTCATAGAGGATTTATATATATTATACATATGTATATATATATATATATATATATTTATATGTTTTGTTTTGTTTTTGTCAAATGACATAGCTCATGTCTCAGTCAAAATAGAATTTTTACCATTTAGGAGGCATGGTGCACTAGTATTCTATTGTAGAAGACTCACATTTACTTTGTTTTCTTCAACAAAAAAAAGCAAATACTGAGTCCTGCTAAAAGTATAGGTGCAGAGTTTCAATTTAAAAAAGAAAAAATCAATGTAGGCAAGGGTAGGCAAGCATTTATATAATGATTTAAACAAAGAAAAAAGAATAAAAGTAATAAACTTGGTAATTTGTATTAAAGCCTGCTTGAAAACAACAACAACAACAAATGCATTGCTATAGCATCCTTGAAGAATGATGACTTTAAGAGAAGTCCTAAGCACTCAAGTATATAATTGAGGTCACGGAAATACTGGTAAAGTCCAATGTATCAGAAAGTGTGTTGTGCTGTATTTATGCCAATAGTATCCATTCATACTATCATTTCCAAATTTGTGCATGGCACACAAAAACAACAACAAAAAATTGTCATGGATGCATTCAAAAAATTATGCAGAATGCAAAGGTACATTTATATAACAAAGATGATGATGTTAAACTGACTGTCAAGGCATGATGTTTTCGAATTCAAGGATGGCATATATTAGTTGAGAATGCATAATAAAGTGATGGCATTACAAATACTTTTGAAGATAATTATGAAAATAAAAAGAGATTAGCGTAGCTCTTAGGATATCATCCTATTTGTGGACAGCCATGGGGCAACCTACCAAAAAGTAACCCTTGAATTTTGCAGGTCCCTCAACAAATCTATTTCAGTCATTTTACTCCTTTCAAACCCAGTACCCAACCCCGGGTTGCCCAGAAAGTTAGAGTCAAGCAAAGGGTGAGGGTGGAAATGATTAATCACCTATAGCAGCAATTTTCTGTCTGCTTGAATATTTTTGGAACATGCAAGGACCAGCATTTCTTCTCTGGTCTGTTTTGTGCATATATCTGCAAAAAAGAATAAGGATAGTAATTTCAAAAGAATTCATAATTTCATTTCGATATAACTTACTTATTTGATCCTACATTTACCTCAGTATTTGAGTGCTTAATTAACCTGCTCCTCCTTGTTAAACTAATGTTCAAGTGTTCATTGCTGATTTCATTTGTCTGAATGAGTTTTATACTTTTTTATATTTTGTGTATATTAAAGTCAATTAAAGCCACACATGATGATAAAGTACTAGTTAAACCTCTGAATTTTTAAGTGAGTTAAATGCATTGATATGTTATTCAGACATGGCTTTGTGAGCCAGATTTATAGAGCATATGGTAGTGTACAAACTAATTTTTCTGTATGAATCATCAATCAGGATACACTGATACGGATCAAATCAGTTACATGTATCAGTTATTTAGCCAAGTTGATGCAAATATCGGCAGGACCAACATGGAACAACTATTGAGTTTTAGCCTGTCAAATGCTCTCAAAAGTCATCGATAGATTGAATAAAAGTTGTCAGCTTATAATCTTCCAAATGCTTAAATAACCTTTCCATCTGTTGTTCTGATGATTGCAGACAGTTATTACTGTTTGTTGTATGAAGTTCATATTAACATTTGTAGATGAGATAACTGTGTCTTTGAACAACACTGTGACTTTGCCATTCCACTTTGTTCCAATTGCCTGTTCAAGGAAAACACTCTGGTAAATATGATGTGGGATATACATCAGATATAAGATAAATAATTCAACTACTTAACCAGTTGAAAACGAGTCCCGAGAATACTTGGGCAGGTGTCTATGGGAAATGCGCGCTATAGCAAAATCAGTCCATCCTCAATGGGTTAAAGTTCTCTCGGAACCAGTTCTGAATAGTGAGTGTTCCACAAGTAACTTTCAGTGTTACAAAAATGTGTCACCATGGCCAAAGAATATTTTTTTGAATTGGAGTCCATATGACACACAAGCACACCTAGTTCAAGCTTTTTCCACACTTTATGGTCACCTCTGTTTTCCTCTCCACTCCCCCTCCCCCATCCCCCCCCCCCTTCACCCCCACCTCGTTTCTTGATCCACCTTCCTTGAACAGAGAATCTGTTGGCCTGATCTGGTGTGACTAATGCACATCATGACTGCGTGTCCATATCGGTCGATCTCTTTTGTATTAACAGCCAATCCTCCAAGAGATTCCAGGACTTTGGGATGAAGGAAAACTTTGATCTTGGATTTAGAATTGTTGGGAAAGGATCTTGCGGTAGAGATGTTGCCAAAACAGCAAAGCGTGATATTTCTGATATGTTTGCCACAAGATCACTTGTATGCTCTTCCCAGAACTTTAAGTGTTATCTTTCAGGAGAAACTTGCAATTGATTACATATTTCAGAAAACCAATCATATTGCATCACCCATTAGATATTGATCAGCTATTAAGAGCAATTATTGAGTTGTGATTACTTTAAAAGCTGTTATTTTTCATTTTATTCATTTACAGATGTTTTTGTGAATGAGGTCATAGACATTTTCATGAGATGTTATTTTTCATGATTTGACACTGAGGTGGCAATATGTTCGCATGTTGTTAATTTCTTGGTCCGGCAGTGATTCACAAAATTTGTGAAAAATAGAGCTTTTACAGTAACTCCTTTAGTGATTGAATATCACATGAATAATCTGTAATCTCTGATAGTTACAACACACACATATACACACAGTGAGTGAAAGGAACTATTTTCCTTGTTTCGTGTTTAAAGAATATTACCATGCGCTGGGAGGTTCCAGTTGAAATTGCAGAATCTGAGGTGACTGGCATAGCACTATTTTTTGAAGAGTGCAGCCCAAAGAAAACTGTAACTACTGTAAAACATGATATATTTGCGGCATGAAATTTTCGCGAATTGGAGCTGACAGCCTTTTTCGTGGCATGAAATTTTCGCGAAGTGCCACTGGCGTTCAATGCATATAGTGTAAACAAGAACTTTCGCGTGCATTTTAATTTCGCGAATCTTGGCGCTCGCAAAATTCGCGAAATTAAAGTGCACGCGAAAATTCCTCGTTTTACAGTATGCCAATCACCGAAGAATCCATAATTTCAGCTGGTACCTCGAACAGAGTGCATGACATATATTTGATTTGTATTCTACAAGATAAAAATCTAGATATAGATAGAAATACATCTACTGCACAGTGCATATAAAGTAAATGACAGTACTAGTGCAGCACAGATGCCTGCGGTTGGCTCAGACTCATCGCAATTGTGATTCATTTTATCGAGATATCAATAGCTAAATATCTCATTATTGTACAAAATGACATCAAATTATTGGTAAAGCTGAAAATATACCGAAATCTAACATCAAGCTGTATCCACTTTTTTTAATGGTAAAATTATCTTAAGTCACGTGAGATGTTCTCGGCTAATCCTAGTTTGAGAATTCATGTTGTAGGATATAATGTCTATTTTCCCATAACTCAGCTAGGAGCAAGGTAAACTAAACCCAGGCATAGATATGATATCCCAGCACTTTTACCAGGAGACCCAGGGAATGACTCAAGATGCGTACATGGTATACTCACCACTTTGCTAAGCCAGGATATTATTCTCTTCAAAGGGCCAAACTTGTTTGTTGTTGTTTTGCTTTTTCCTTTATGTACATCTGATGGCTGCCATCCTTGTGGTTTAGGGAAACCCGAGCGCTCTAATTATAGCATTGATACACAGGTTTTGTTGGCAATGAATGAGGCCATGAAAATACTTCTCCCGCATTGAGTGTGAATGGGTGGGACTGAATAGAGTTGTTTGACCACAGAAAGAATTTTAGTATCATCTTCAGCAGGTGGACATTCCACACTTTTCTCATGATTTCCTGGTGTAGTGAGACTGTCACTTTTCTTCTCATTCTCATTAGATCAAGACTTTTTATTAAAGTTGTTATCAGCATGGATGGGAGTTTCCTTTTAACCCATTAGCGACTGAAACACCCAAAATGCCCAAAACCGCCCGTGCGTTAAAAAAAAAAAGTTTTTGGCTTTGCCATTTTTTTTTGTTTTCATATAGATTATATGATTATGTAATTTGAAAGAGGTCAAAGTTCAACAAAGTATGTCAGAATTATTGTGACACACCATTCTCTTTGTTAAGTCTTAATAGGCTTTCATATAACATAACTTTCTCCGTATAGTAGACAAAAATAAATGTGCAGTGAGCTATTTTACACCATTTAGAAAGTTGTTGAAATGAGAGTAATATTGCTGTACCTTTCAGGGAACCATAGGCCATTATGTACAGAATCATCAGTTGCTAAAGGGTTAAATGTTATTTACCTACATGTAATAGAAAGAGAGAGAAAAGTGATAGGACATCATAGGGTATTGAAGTGATGATGTCACAGTCTTTAGTTATAGCTTGGGTTGGAACTAGGTGGGCATATAGTTATAAACATTCGGGCCAGGTGAGGTTAATACGAACCAGTTACCATGGTGATGAATGGCTGTGACATCACACTTTGGTACTCTATTTGATATCTGACAATGATTACATAATTGTTTATTTGTGTACTTTCATCATCAAAATCAACTCAAAATAAGATGTAAGAAGCTAAAAATGTTCAACAAAATGTATAGAGTGATAGTCATGATGTACTATACAATAGCATATTTCTGCCTGTCTTGTGTATCCTTATGTGTGTGTAGAAGAAACTGTAGGATATGTACAACTTGTTTTGGGCGAAAAATGAGTTGTTTATATTAAAAGTCATGTTGCTCCACCAAAAGTGATGTGTCATTCCATTAGTAGGCAAGACATTAGAGGCCTTAGTCTAGCTGTGCGATGCTGTTTTCATAGCCATTTGTCTCTTGTGTGAGTATGTCAGGCAACCAGTTTGTGACTAACAGTCATATAACCACCAATGTGCCTTCCCATTTGGCAAAAAAACTGAAATGTGGATAGTCTCTTGGGAATTTTTTGGCAGTAGCTATACATACTCCTCCCTATTGTACAAGTTCCTTGTTTTATTTCTTCTTCTTTTTTTTTTGCAAACCTTGAAACAAGAGTTACCATGGTGATGGGATAAGGCACTCAGCACTCAGCTCATTTTACAGGTCTCTATTGCACTCCTGAGTTACTATACTTCAGGATTATTCAGTGAAGTCATCCTTTACCCCATTTATACTAAGCAAGGGGTTCTGAATTCTCTTCGAGCAGCCTTCCAGCTCAGTATAGATCAACAGAATACAAAAGAGGAGCTCTGATCCAATCAGGTTTTGAAATCATCTATAGGGGGTGTTTTCAGAGCCTTCTATATCAGACTCAGAAGTACCTCAGCTGCACATAGTATAAACGCTACAGGTTTCGAAAGACAGCTTTTTTGCTGACCGGGCATTTAATCACTGAAGGTCATTGCCAACAAACGTAAACAAACCCGCATTCACAATGTGTGGAATGTGGGGCGGAAGGTGTAATTGTCATTGTCCGTCATCATTGTGAATAATGTGAATGTCATTGTGAATGATTGTGAATGCTACTGGTTCTATGGCAAGCCAAATTCTCGCTGGTTTCAGTATCTCTGAGAGTGCAAAATGATCACATTTTGAAAATTGCAAGGGTTGACAAAAATAGTCCTTAGATCGTAACACATTAACCAAAATTAAAGAACTTGGTGTCATTCTATTGGAAAAAGAATGGCCTTTCCAACAGTGTGCAAAACAACGACATATTTGCAACAATATTGCTGAAATTAAAGATCTTAGGTGTTCCGTTCTTTCTGGGCCACCCTGTATAATGTGTTTTTTGTTTCTGCTTTACGGAGGAAGCAGGGAGACACAAGTGGGGAATGAGATGCATAGAACTTCTAATGTGTCAAGGGCATGGCTAGATGATTATTTCTTGTGAATCCCTTGGTCTGACAAATGGTTCTCTGTTTTCATGCAAACAGAAAGAAGTGGAGAGTATGACAGGTTGATGAGCAGAGTGAGAATCGGAAGTTGGCTTCGCTGTCCCAGGCGAATTTGGAAACTTTTCATTTCACCGAGTGATGCAGTCACATTTGTCATACCGCCAGATTCTCTTCCGCTGCGTATACCTGGAGAATCAGAGCGTTGGTTCAGTCGGTTTAAAGGTAGTAGTCATGTATTTACAGCTCTTTCCTACTTCCACAGAGAATTTCCTCAGGAGATAGAGTGACAAATGATATCAGAGGAGGATGTGTCAAGGCTTAGCTCAAGCCATTCTTGACTTTTACGGGAAGGAGAGAAGTAATCTTGCTATATTTTCTGCACCTCATCACCCCAACTGTGTGCCGAGAAAGTTATGCCAACAGAGTGTGCAATGCCCGCTGTGTTTGCATTTAAGAAGAAGATGATTAAGATTTATTGCAATTGTTTAAGGTAGAATATACCTTTTTCTCAAAAGTTTGTTTGGATAAAGATTATGTTTGTAGATGTAAATGTGTCTTATCCAGCTTGTTACCTCTGCCAAAGGAGGAGGTTATGTTTTTGTTACCGTTGGTTTGTGTGTTCGTGTGTTTGTGTGTTTGTTATTGTCCGTGTGCAAAATGACTCAAAAAGTAGCGAACGGATTTGGATGAAACTTGCAAGAAAGATTGAGAATGACAAAAGTAACTAACAACTAACTTTTGGTAGTGATCCGAGAATTTTGGGGGAATTTATGAAGGATTTTTGATATCTTGGCAGGTAGGGTCAATGAACTTGGGAGTTCAGGCTGCGCGTATTTGAGGTTTGCATGCGCGCACTAAAGTGCGTGCTCTAGTTTCTGCTAGGGTGAGGCGCGCCGTGCAGCTGAGGGTTTATGACGTAACAAAGGCTTCTATATTGGGAAATCGGACGGCTTTCAGCACACAATGCTAGAAGTACGTATAGGTGGAAATCGCTGATACATGTATCTCTATGGAAGAACAAGATCAGTGGTGGAAATGAGCTGCATGCTTGGCGGAGGTCTGCATCCTCAGAGTGCTTCTGTAGTTTTAACTATTAACTTTGTGGTACCATAAGAATACAGAGATTACTGATGCATTTTCAAGATATTTTCATTTTTAAATTAGTATGTAGATAAGAGGGGCAGGAAGTAACTAAACATAGTTCTCTATTGGTAGAACATGATCTAAAATAATCTGACATTCAAACTACACAGTCAAGTATGGAACCATAGATACCTTATGCTTAACATTCTGAGATGTATGAGTAAGTTCCTGTTGAGAGAAGTGTTGAAAAAAAAATCCTTTGAAAGTACAGGGAAAAGTTGATGCCTGTGTGCTTTTTGTATCCCAGAATTAGTTAATATACTTCAATCCTGAATTATAAATTTGTTATCCTGTTTTTCCAAATTCCCATGCAAATTGTTATGATTATTTTTCTTTAGAAAGGCATACTGTGGTTTTACCACCAAAACATAAGAAAGGTATCTAACCTAAACATAGCATTTGTGTGCATCTAAAGGAAATTATTGTAAAATTAGAAACATTCATGGTATGAAACTTTTGAGAATTGGAGCTGACAGGCTTTTTAGCGGCCTGAAGCTTTCACAAATTGCCCTTTACATTCAGTGCAATGTGTAGACAAGAACTTTGATATTCTACCTTCTTGAATCTTGGCTCCTCATGAGATTTGCAAATTTAAGTTTTATGCACACACACACAAAAAAAATGTCTGGTTTTTGGAGCACATGCTCTAGTGAAATTTACCCCTATCAATGG